>NC_135719.1:113809838-114506570 GCF_964656455.1 Halichoerus grypus | reverse complement strand
TTTAATGGCACACTTATATTGCTGAATTTCACTGAGTAATTTATGGGCATTGTACAATTTATATGTCATTTGCCAAATAAAATCAATCAGTTAGCATGGATATTATTCATTATAACTTTAACATTACTGAATTTAATATAATTATATGATAAAATTAGGAACATATGCCCAATTAAAGCATGTCATGTTGAAACATCAGCGAATATACATGTATATATATCCTTTTGGTGGAATGGTTGTTGAATCAATGTGGCAATTTAGCTTTCAAGCACAAAGAGAATATTTTTATAAATGAGAGAAGTTGAGAGACAAGTCTACTTCGGGCAGACAAAATATCAGAAGAAAGATATCCAACTTTCTTCAACTCTCCAAAATAAATGCATTTGGAAAGCATTTGGAGTGAAATATAATTTTGATTTGTTTATAACTTCTTTATTTTTCAATTCACAGAAGACTGCCCACACAATGAGACTGAAGTTTTAACAAAATTGTTTTTTACCAATTCAATACCTTCAAAAAAAAAATTGCTTGCAGTCTAATACAGTTAAATATTTTTAAAAGATTATTGTAAAGACTTCAAATTTTAACTTTTAACCCCAAAAAGTAGTATATAGAGCTTTATGCTCAAAGACTAAGCAACATATGGGACATCCAGAAATAGGAAGAAGATTTAAGGGTCCCTTAAATGCCCAATTTCTCAGACAATACGTTTTTGTGTATTCAGAAAGTTATCCATCCACAGAGATACAAGTTTACCCTTTTAGTAAGAATTTGCTGGGCACACTGAAAATCCACTGACATTTCAGCTAAGAGCATCAAATATAGTTCTAACAGTAAAATCAATTATCCAGCATTAGCATCCCTGTCTAAAGTTCAGACCACATGCAACCATTTAGGTAACAACACTGAACAAAATTATCATTGTATTCAAATGAAATAGCTGTCTTTTGCCTATTCTAGTTCCATAGTAGAAACTTAGAAGTTTCTCTGGAATTAATTTCTGAATAAAACCCCCCTCCAAAACAGATGGGATTCTAATCGATTCTCATACTTCTCTACTAGAAGCATTTTTTCATTACAAAAAAAAAAAAAAAAAAAGGAAAAAAAAGAAAAAAACACCAGCATAAATTGTCTGTTTTACTGTCTGTGCTAATTTCATTTCATTATATCCTTGGAGTAAGCTATTATTTTCCCACTGGTTCCCATGGCATTCTTCATTATCAGCTGCTAATTGTCTAGCATTCACATAGGACTGTGAACCAAGTAGGCTGCTGCGTGGGCTGAAGTTCTAGGGGAAGCTGCACAGCAAAAGGATTCTGCATTGTTATTATTGTGACACATTAGAAAGTTTCCACCCACTTACGTGCCCACATCACTCTGCTGCATAGCGTCCCTACTCAGAAGGGCTGTGCATGGAAGCACGGGAGGCCATCTGCACTAGGCATTCCACTTGGTAATTACTGCACATCAAGGGAAGATTACACGGGATCAAACCGTTGTAGGCATGAAAGTCAGGGGTCTGGCTCCACATGGTAGCCATGAGTATTGATCTTAAAACACAACTATGACAGGTCTATCTAAAAGGGGTCCTTTATTCCCAACCTTGAGCAGAAGTACCTAACTCAGGCCAATTATTCCCTCAAACTTCTCCCCATTTACCCTTCCAAAATCAAGGCCAAGTTAAACATTTTTTGAAAGATGCAAAAATGTCAGAGACTTTTAAGCAGATTTTGAGATGCACTGCCCCTTAACATTTTTCCCAATGGAGGCTTGGATATCTGGGACTAATTACATTTGACCTTATAAATTCAGAATGTGCCAAACAAAAGCTATTAGAGGAGCCAAAACAACATGCAACATTTTACACATTTAGGTCAAGAGGGAGTTGTAAAAGTCTCTTAATTAGCAAAGCAAACAAGGACTATAAAAGTAGGGCTTTGAGGCACAGAAGATTAGTGCTTTTATTCTGGTGCTTTGCAGGCACCATATTGCAAAGTCTTGTGCAACAAAGCTCTGATTTCATAACATGCTATGTACTGATCACTTTTACCAGAAAATTTTGCCTCTTGAGACACCTGTGTCTCCTCCAGGCACACTTGCTTAGGGTAAGAAGCTACCCTCACCAGATCAGAGTCACAGGGAGCTAAATTTCTTTCATGGGTGAACCAGGATCATTCTGATGATGTAAAACATGAAAGAGATAGGATGATGGATTCAAGTGAACCTCAATTATTGGTACATCTTGGTGAGGCCATCAAAATCCAAATACTATTCCAGGGTTTAAGAATATGATATTTAAAATTTACCACGAGATGCTCAGACTCTTGGGGATTACATCATTGTAATTAAATCAGCCAGAGGTTATAAGGCACAAAGGCAGAGTAGATACAAAAAAGCTTTTGGCCCTGAGTTAGGAGGTTCAGGTCCAGCACTGTACTACCTAACCCTATAACCCAGGGTGATGTGAGGTCCTGAAGGCTGGACTATGTGACATCTGTGTGCTTTTCCACCAATGAGATATGTGATAAATTAGGACCCCAACTTTTTTATTATAATGGTTATTCCTGGCCCAGGAACTAGAACCAATTTGTATCTATAGAACTACAGTCAATCTTATATCTGGGGGTGGCTCCACTTAAGATGAAATTATGGGTCAAAGGGTTACCTGGTGAGCAACGAAAAAAGAGCATGAAAAGCGGGATCTTCCTGAGGGCGATTTCCAACCCCGAATGAGACAAACGACTTAGGTACCTTCTCCCAAAGACACTCTTGCTCAGATCCCAGAATGGTCCTTTAAATTCAGAATACCCAAACCTCTGGGCAAAGCTAGAACCCACATCCCACATCCTTATTCTTCAACTTTTCTTTCTACACACCTAAGTCATCACCAGAATTTTCTGATTTAGATTTATCTTCTTATCAGTTCACCCACTCTCTTGGAGCTCCACTTCTCTGCTCACCTCTCAGAGTTTTTTATTCTTCAAGATTCTGTGTTTGGGTCCCATTCCTTCAGATATTTTGTGTCTTCTCATGGCTTCAGCTGTCATTGAGGGCTACCAGGTGTGTGTCTATAAGCCAAAACTCTAATCTGACACATATATCTTTTCCAGGATGTCCTGCAGGCATTCCCAAAATTACCAAGCCTAGGACTTAACTCATTATCCTTTTCAAAAGCCTTCTGAAACCTCAAAAGTCCTCCCCATTCTATTCTTAGTGCAGTACTTGAGTTAGGCTCTTACCAGGCTGAACCTCTACAAAGATTCCAAATTGATGTTGTCGGCCTGCCTTCTTTCCTTCTTTCCTTCCTGATGTTTTATTATTATTATTATTAAAGCTTAATTCAAGTTTTCAACTATTTAATTTCTTAAAAATATAATTTGGATCTCTGGTGAAGAGGACTTAGCTGGGCTAAGCTACTTTAGATTTTTTTAAGATTTTATTTATTTATTTGAGAGAGACAGAGATAGTCCATAGAGAGTACAATCCGGGAGGAGAGGGAGAAGCAGGATCCCCGCTGAGCAGGGAGCTCAGTGCAGGGCTCGATGCCAGGCTCAATGCGAGGATCGATGCGGGGCTTGGTCCCAGGACCCTGGGATCGTGACCTGAGCCGAAGGCAGACACTTAACCAACTGAGCCATCCAGGCGTCCCTGGGCTAAGCTACTTTAATAATAAACTTACAGGATGGTGAGGTTCAGATTGAGATCATTTCATGAACATGGTTGAGTACTGATTATTACACACACACACACACACACACACACTCCTAGGCTGGATACTGCCAGGTTCCTCACAGCACCAACCCATTCCATAACCCCTACCAGAGTTAGCCATATGAACACAGACCCACAGTCATGCATAAAAGATTCTAGGACTCTCCACCACCTAAAGGTTAAAGCTGAAACTATTACCATAACATTTGAGACCCCTTCCAAATCAGCCCAAAACCATCTTTCCAGTCTGGTTACCAAGAACACCTCCCAGGTATACCGTGCTTGGCTTTACTGGATAGATACTCACTGTTCTCTAAACCGGTCGTGTACTTTAAAACCTCTATGTGTTTGCTCAGAGTAATCCCTCTCCCTGGAATGACCTTTTCCGACAGTCAAAGTCCTGCCCATCTTGTAAGGACACACTGGGAAGACAACTCCTCAGTAAATCCCACCCCTGTCCCACCAGGCAGACTATATGATTGTGTCCTTTGCACAGTGCTTGTATCTTTACATCTAACTCAAAATGCTGCACCATTGTTTTATTCTATCTGTAATTCCCCACTAAACTGTAAAGTTACTGAAGCCAGAAATGGTGTCCTCTTTTTCATCTTTATATTCTTGATGCCTCGCTCATAATAGATCCATAATGCATGCTGGTTTAATTAAATTAACAAGTGTAACCTCCAAGATTATGTTTTATATTAAATTACTGATAGGTTTATTGCATATAAACTATCACTGAATTAGAGTATGGAATGAGGTAAGTCTCTGGAAGATTCCTTACAAAAACAAATCCTGTATTTGGTATGTCCTATGGGCTCCAACAAGCATGTTGTTCTGCCGCTCTTTTATTATGGTTTAGGTCTATCAGTGTTTCGGGGTCTGCAGTACATTGACTAGCAAATGTGCAGGCTGGGAAAACAATGATCTTAAAACTGTTGATTTAGAAGGAGCCCTGGAGGACACCGATTCAAATCTTCCTTTTACAAAAATAAAGGTTAAAGCCCAAAAAGGCCAAGAGATCTATCCCAAACACCCAAAAAGACATTGGCAGAGCTGAGACCAGAGCCCAGGTTTTCACATGCATTCCGACAGTTCTGATCTTACCTCTCTCTGCAACTTCTCCCTGAAATCCTCCCTTCGGATCACAGCACCTTTGCAGTAGTGCCCTTCTCCCCGCCAAGAACCTCCTACATCTCACTCAGTGAAGGAATCCAGTATATAATAACCCTGAGTGACAGCCAGCAGCATCTTTTGAAAACTTCTAGTGGCTGGGAAGCTCATATTCTGCCAAGCAACCCATTCCTTCTTTGTCCATTTCTTCTGGGTAGACATTCCTCTTCACACAGAAAGCCAGTATCGACCCTGCCAATAGCTGAAGAAGCACTTATGCCTCCCCAACTTCTCTAACCTAAACAACTGTAAGTTTCTTCAACCATTCCTCAAAACATAGGGTTGTGACCCCACCATTTTACTTGTTGCCCTCTTCCCCCACAGAATATGACCTAGCCCTAAACAGCTTTTGGTTTTGGAAAGAGAACAGAAATAAAGCCTTTGAAAAAAATGTCCTTTGAAGGCAAACCATGAGAGACTCTGGACTCTGGGAACCAAACTGAAGGTTACGGGGGGGTGGGGAGGATGGGGTAACTGGGTGATGTGTATTAAGAAGGGCATGTGTGGTGATAAGCACTGGGTGTTATATGCAACTAATGAATCATTGAGCACTACATCAAAAACTAATGATGTACTGTATGTTGGCTAATTGAACATAATAAAAATAATTAATTAAAAATTAAAGAAAAAAATGTCCTTTGATGCCTGTATCTCTATTTTTTTCAGTGCAAAACTGTCACTTCCTTCAGCTCTACACAATGTCTGAACAGTAATATGCAGGACCCATCCACAGAAAACATTACCTGAGAATGTTCTGTTTTCCAAACAGTTCATATTTGGTAGAGTCATAAGGAGGATAAACTATAAGCATTATGCAAGTATCTAGGAAAAAAAACTTTAGGTCCACATTAACCTAGAATATAAGCAAATCAAACTAAAATGTCTCAGAATGCATTAAAACATCTCCAGACATTCTCTCCCATTTGTCTCCTTTCAACCCCCATCCCAAGTTTAAGAAAGCAGTCTCTGAAATATCAATTCAAAACCAAAAATATTCTGTACATATCTTTGATAAGATTGCAACTACCTAAACTCCTGCAGAGATTGTTTTAGAATCCTACTGTAAGTAGAAAAACAGAAGAAGAAATTTATCTCTCGGCTTATCTAACATCTCTCCCAGCTAAACTTTCATTATTTAAACCTAGTGGAGTCCCATTTTGATAACATCACTTATATCTCCACTGAAGAGAGTAAAGATCAAATAGAGCCTGTTCTCCTGCGTGGAAAACCAACCTCTTTACTGAGCACCCACTCATGACTGCACTGGATTCTGAACTCCAAGAAGTTTAATAAAGATTTTCAAGGAAGGCTTCACATGTAGAAAATTTATTTCATGCAAAACAAGACTTGAAGAAGGGGATATAAAGATCAATTGTTGTAAAATGGGAAAAAAATTTAAAGGAGGTTGAGTGACTTAGCAAGAAACATTCCAACAACTTGATTTTAAAACATACCATTTTCAACATCTATAAGCAATACCTTATCTTATTAACAGTTCTAAAATAAAAAAATAAGACCAATATCTGAAACATGTAGCTTACATAATATACCTTGTCAAATTAGAGTAAGGTAGTATGCTCTGCCAATTTTTGGAACACCTTTAATATTGGTAAACAAATTAGTTTGATTGATGAGTAATATTTTTGTATATATGGCCAAAGAAGCCTTGCCTGCCAAAGGCAAGGAACCTCTTCTGCCCTTGGATGAATTTCATCTGGCTCCAGATATTTTCTGAAATGCTTGTTGACTTGTCTTTAGATACCATCTTTAAGATAGATCATTTCAATTATCCAAACTAGAAATTAAGGGCCTGCCCCATGCTTCATTGAGATAGATGCATCAGCACTTGCTGTGGGGAAAGGGGCACATTTATAGCCTTAATAATGGGGTCCTCCACCTGGGGAAGAGATGAAGACTGGGAGGGAGCACTAACTGAGCCATAGAGCCAAGAAGAAAAAAGGGATTCTGTTTAAGTATGTAAGGGGGAAGCTACAGGCTAGAGCAAAAAGATACAATGAGAGGGGTCAAGCAGGAGGCTCCATCTTGGGGAAGCAGGAGCATGCTGAAGGAAGGGAGAAGGTTCAAGAACTTCTCAAAAAGTCACTAAGGATTAAAAAAAGAACCCCAGATTGCAGAGAAGAACAGGGTGAAGAACGCAGATTTCAAAGATTAAAAACAAAACAAAACAAAAGCTGTCACCCTCTGCCCAAGGCAAAGTATAATCTGAAGAGTGAAAACACTGGTATAGACCTGAATTAATAATGATTTGTACATAACCTGGTGCCTTTATGGTGAACTTGTGAATCTCGGAGCTCTTGGGGATCCTGTGATGATGGAGTGTCTCACAAGGGGCTCACGAGGGGCCAGTTAAGGACTCAGAAGTTCCCCAGCAGTGGCCAGCCCAAGGCAGGCCACAGGCACAAGGAGAAGAGCTGATGTATGTATAGCATGACCATGACCATGCAGAAGCCCGTTTAAACTTAGAAAGGCAGAGAACCTTATCTTCAACACCGACAGAGATGTGTTTGTCCTGTATCCCAACTAAGATCACAAGAAGCGCTCCCGCCCACCCCCCCACCCCAGGCCATTCCAAACTTTTCCTTGGATCATAAAAGTCTCCTGGCTCCAAGAAGGTGGTACTTCTGCAAAAGAAAGGGGCAAAGGTCTCTGCCGAGGCCTGAGCAGCCCCTCCTTTCTGTGGAAACTTCAAGGGCCCACAGTGGCTGCATAGGGAACTACTCTCCAGGCACTGGCCTGAGTGGAAGGCAAAGGCTCACACAGTCCGGGACTGTTCTAGCAGAACTGCCCCCAAGACAAGCACATTTACAGACCTTGTCAACTACTTCTGGTTATCAGTTTAATAAACAGACAGCTGGTCTGAGGAGGATTCCGGGGATGCCTGCCCACCCCTACATGGGTTACAAAAGGGAAGCCTGGTAGGGGGGGAATGCAGAAGGAGCCAAGCAAGCTTTGAATCTCCAGGGAAGCTACTCAGAACAAAGGCAAGCAAAATAATAATTATTATAGTTTACACTCACATGGCAATCACTATGTGCCAGGCACTTTATACTCATTTAAAACTCACAGTCCTCTGAGGCTGGGACTATTATTATCCTCACTTAACAGATGACAAAAAAAACAAAAACAAAAGCAGAGGTTTGGAGAGTAACTTATCCAAAGTTGCAGAATAATAAGTGTCAGAGCCAGGATTTGACCCTGGCAGTCTGGCCAGGTTCCCCAGTTTTAATCACTCCACCATCCTGCCTCATCATGACTTTTCTGAGGCTAGAATGCAGTAAACACTCTCAGTAAGGGCTCAGGTGACCGTGAAAAAAGCAGTTTGGGCCCAAAGTCCCGAAGGGAACAAGAATTTAGAAGCAAGGACATGGGGACCTGAGGCCTCAGCCTCAGCCAGCTGATGGGAACGGAGAACACTGGAAATAAAGAGGAGGTCATCTCAGGGGTAGAGGGGAGAGAAGTCAGAAACAAGTGCTAGCCCTAAAAGGAAGACACTCATGAAAACCATGTAGCTGTAACTTTTAATGCACCTGTTTATTCTATACATTCCATTTATCTTCAGAGATTCCCTGCCATCATGATAAAAATTATCATGCACATAAACAGACGACTGCAATAAATATGGTAAGAAACTAGCATTGCCAGAGAAGTTAAAAGGAAAGGAAAAAAAAAAAAAAAAAGGAGAAAGGCTGCTAATCCTAAAATTGGGAGTTGAAAATCCCCCAGATGACATCAGCCTACATTGTCCTAGAAAAGGATGACAGAAAGCTGGCTCGGGAACTTGTGTTTGGAGATGGCCATTTTAGCACAAGGAACAGGCAGCCAAGAGCCTGGATAAGGGGTCAGGGAAGATGCCTGGCCTTGGTCCTCCTCCTGCTCCTCATCTTCCTTCTCCTTAGGTGCTGTTACAGATTGAATTGTGCCCCCCCAACATTCATATGTTGAAGTCCTAACCCCCAGTACCTCAGACTGTGACTCTATTTGGAGATAGGGTCTTTAAAGAGGTCAATAAGTTAACAAGATGTCTTTGGCTGGACCCTAAGCCCCTACGCTGATGTCTTTATAAGAGCAGGAAATTCAAACACAGGCGTGTGTGTGCACAAAGAAAAGACCAGGTGAAGACAAAGGGAGAAGATGATCATCTAGCAACCAAGGGCAGAAGCCTCACAATGAAACCAACCCTGCACACACCTTGCTCAGCATTTCCAGCCCCCAGGACTGGGTGACAATACATCTCTGCTGTTGAGGCCACCCTGTGTGTGGTATTTGCTATGGCAGCCCGAGTAGACTAATGCAGGTGTCTTCCCTTGAACCACACGTGTACGTAAGAGAATTATTAGCTTTCTCACTGAATAAACATGTTTCTGTTCCTGACCCTAAAACAGACTGACTGTCAGGGCCAGGAGGAGGTTGTGCATCCAGTGGGGACAGAGGAAGTCCTGCAGGCTTCTGCAGCCAAGTTTCCAAGCACCAGGACCCCTCAGTTCATGTTCTTTATATATCCCTTATGAACTACCATGAAGTCCCTTTAGATTCTGTTTCCATGTTCTCGCAGTCCCCTAACTTCATCCTTAGCACTACACCAAATTCATTTTCACCAAATACTGTTTGTACCATGTCGCTCTTACTCAGCTGGTGGTAATGGTCACACGTGTGCTACAGGATAGAGCCCACGTTCCTCTTAAGGCTATACGTGGTCCAACTCCAAGCAATCTCCTCCAGCTTATCCCACTGTACCCCCTTGGGAAACTCAGAGTTCAACAAAACTAGCATCTTTACCTCACGGCCTCTGGGCAGAGTGGTACTTGTCTAATTCTAGGCCCCTGGTCCCATAAGCCAATCTCTCCCCAAGAATGCCTTCCTACTTCAAGTCCTCTCTTACCTGTCTCCTTCCAGCCAACTATGAAGGTGAACTCTATAGCATTTCCACACCACCTGCCTGGACGAACATGTAATACCAGGCAAGCTGGGCGGCTTTGTATAGCTAAAGCGTTTCTGCACTGGGAAGACCTGGAGGGTAAATGTCTAATAGCCCTTGTACCCTGCCCCAGCCCTAATCTCATAAGGCATCTGCTGTGGTGTTTGGGTACAGTACCATTCACTAAACACCAGGGAAGGGGGTAAGAGGAAAATGTGTAAAGAGATAGTGTGTAGCAGTCCTACCCTGTTTAAGCATCTTATTTTCTTATTTCTTAAAAGTTTCTTTATCTTTCGATAATTGAGAATTTAAACTAAACTTACAGGCTAGATGTGTGTGATCTCTTCCCTTCAAGTTTCTTCCCTGTAATACCCTGTGTGTGTGTGTGTGTGTGTGTGTGTGTGTGGAGCTGGGATGCAGGGAGGCTTGCAAGAGGCATCAGATGAAAATATGAGTGGGTATTCCTCACTGTACCCCAATGTCCCCAAAAGGCGAACACTCATGTGTCACACTTACCCACCTCACTACTCATGCAAGCAGGTGATGGATGGGGTCCCATGAATGGATGGATTCTAAGTTTGCCCATAAACATGATTCTGGAGTTTCCTACTGTTGCAGCAAAAAGAGAAGTTTCCATTCTTCCTTCTTCCTCCAGTTCTCTGAACCAACAAACCCAAAAGCCATATCACATCTGGGAAGTCTGGTACATCATATGAACCTCCACTTCTGCTGTCTAAAGAGCAATACTTCTACTGGAAACTCTCCCATTAGACTCCCAGTCTGCAAAAGGGAAAAGAGGGCTTCCTGACCATCAAAAGTAGCTGTGTGCCAAGACAATTACCTTAACCGGGCCTGAGGTCATCAGCAACTTTGTCAACAAATGCTTCAGTGATTTTAACCGAAAGAGCAAGAGAGGCAGAGCCTAGGTAGGAGTTGACAACTTTTAAATAAAATCTAAAAGCAAGTAAGTCTTATAGCTCTCAAGTCTCTTACTTTAAGGGGATTTCCATGAATGGCAAGATAAGGAAGTTAGTCTTCTCCTGAGGTAAAGGATCCACCTTGACTTTTCTAGAACTTATTAAATCACTTAACTGTGTTAACTGCAGGGAAAAAAAGCTGCAAATTGCCAGATAGGGTTGCCATTAACACTGTGCTTGCCCCAGCGATTCTGAATGACAACCAACTTTGAAAATCATGATGGAATACTATTTCAAAGCAAAATTAGCTTAAAGCAAAGGTAAACTTTGAAGCTCTTGCAAAGGGAAACACAGAGACATCACGGCCCACTGGGAAATCCCACCTAACCACCACCAGGTTGGGTAATAACAGTGCTCCTGGCACACTCATTTCTGCTGGCTTTGTTGTCTCTAAGACAAATCCACACTTCGGCTGGACAGCTGCTGAGGAGACTTTATTCGTGCCTCCAGATTCACCAATGGGAACACTTCGTTCAGATTGAACAAAACAAAGACGTGCGTGTATACCTTGTGACCTGAGGTAAAATGCTGCTATTTTTAGGAAACCTGAAAACAGGCTGAATTGTGACAGGAAGGGAATATCCCAGGCCCAGCAGCCTGAGGGTGATGGAAAGATGCCAGGGACAGTGGCCAGACATGTGACCCTGCTCTCCAAGGAACTCGGCCACCGTCCCGTGCCACTGTCCTCTGCCTTCTGAACAGCTGAAACCACGGCTGTCGGAGTAGCCACAGAACGGAGAAGGGGAAGGGGTGGGACAGGGAGCAGAGGGGAAGGCCTGGGGCGGGGGGCAGTTAGGGCAGGGAGAGAAAAAAGTGAGAGGGAGGGAGAGGGGGGAAAGGAGAAGACAGAGGTACAGCAACATCAGAATTTCCTCAAATGCAAACTCTCTAGTGAATCTCAGGGGCAATATGGCAGGACCCCAGCTGTCTCATGCCTAGTCAAAATACCTAGTACTCTCTGGCATTGCCACTGGATGAACAGGAACTATGTTATCTGCCTTGTGGAGCTGGGAGTCAGTCACCTTCGGTTGAGAGTACAATGCTCTGCCCTACCCATCCCTGAATAGCCAGCACAATTTTAGAATGATCTGCTGTCAACTTTTTCACTTATACTAAACCACAGTTACCAATGCTCTTCTGTTTGCTAGGAAATCATGACAGAATATGATGACTCCTCATGCATTACTATGGAAACCCTGAAACTTCCACTAGAAACCATCAAAAAAGGCAGCACATAACCCCATTCTGACTTTCCATCACGATTCTCTCCAAGGAAGAAAACCGAAAATTAGATGGATTCATTCCGAGTTCCCTTTTCCAATCAAACAGATGGGATTTAGATAAGCTCTTAAAGCAAATTGTGATTCATATAATAATATGTAAACTTATCTCAAATCTCAGAGGCTTTTTCTAAAGAACATTCTGATAATTAAAACGTTCCTATACATCTCAAATTCCATTAAAGCAATATAGTTAAATAAAGGCTCTCCCAGTGAAAATATTTCCAAGCTTGGCCAAAGGGCCAGAATATTTGTGCCCTTTGCTCAACTTATTAAAACATTGGTGATTAAAAAGTGTAACACTAAGAATGTGTAGAACAAAACTTTTTCCAATGTCCTTGTTTAATGGTTTTTAAAAGCCATTCAAAAGAATTTGTATTTAGAAAGCACCTACTATGTGCTTACCACAATGCAAGGAAAGACTAAGAACAAACTAAGCACAATTATTATCAGAAACATCCTTCTAAGTCTGTTAATTTAGGGTCCACATGTGACATATTCAGAGCAAAGTTTCAAATTCACAGGCCAAGCACCTTCCCAATGAAACTCCATGTTGAAGAGAAACTAACAGGCATCACACTCCCAACATGTGCCAACCGTATACTTACAGGGTCACATGGTCAGTTCCACCTGACCACCCCACCACCACCACCCAACAACCTTACTAGATTGGTTTTATTACCATCAATGACACAGATCATGACACATAGGCTTAGAGAGATGGAGTGACCTGCCTGCTGGTCACAAAGCCCTGGTCAGCTGGAAAACCAGCACTAGGGCCAGCACCAGCAATGAAGGGGTACAGTTTTTCTCTAGCCAACAATGGAATCCTAACTCTGGCTAAAAGGTAAAACCAGAATTTGATGAAATGATATGCAAAGTCCACAGATTACAAAGAAAAGGGAACAATAAAATGGAAAAACAGAATGAGGGCCGTCAGGGGCAGTCAGACCTCTTAGCTGGAGCTGCTGCTTGATACAAAATACCAGCCAAACTGCCTGCAATGGGGAGAGGTAAGTCCCCTGGGCAAAATAAAGAGAAAGAAGGAATGGACAGTGGGCAAGCAAAAATATTCTTTCACTGGACCGCCAAGGTGGCTCAGTCGGTTAAGCAGCTGCCTTCAGCCGAGGTCATGATCTCAGGGTCTTGGGATGGAGCCCGTGTTAGGCTCCCTGCTCAGTGGGGAGTCTGCTTGTCCCTCTCCCTCTGCCCCTCCCCCCCCACTCATGCTCACATGCACACACTCTCTCTCTCTCTCTGAAATAAATAAAAATCTATTAAAAAAATATTCTTTCACTCAACAGTGTTAGAGTTCACTACAGTAAAACTGTAGTAATTTTCCCAGGCCACCCAATTTTAAGCTCTAGTAGATATACTGAAAGTCCATTCTGTTTGTCACAAATGAATTAAATTGAACAGAGTCAGCTTCAAGCCACTGAGTTTTAGATCTGAAAGGAACCTTGGAGATGAATTAGAACAATTCTATCACTTTAAAGATAAGGAAACTGAAAATACTATACAAGTTTCCACAAGCAAATTAGTGGCAAAACCAGGAAAAAAACTGAGCTTGCCCCAGTCCCAGGCAGATCCCCGTCCATGATGCTGTACCACATGCTGCCGGGTCATCTCCTTGGCATCAGGTGTAATGCAACTCACTGCATCCAACAGCGCATTTTACCTACCAGTGTGGTCCCAAACCACATCCCTTCCTGCAGCTGTCTTCGCATAGTCATGCTTCAATTCTGGAGCTAACATGGCAGCTTTAGGATTTAAACGTTCATAAAACACTCCATGTCTTCAGTCATCAGAGAATTTTCCTCAGGCTGATTCACCAGTTTAAAAAGAAAAAAAAAAAATTTACATAACTAACACTGAATGGGCACTTGCTGATTTTCTGGATACTTTTTAATTTGTTTTTTCTGGGTCCTTTTAAAGCTATTTACACAAAGGTACGTGAGAAGGTAAGCCCAGAATTATTTAAAGAAATAGAAACAGAAAATCAGGAATTACCTAAATGTCAAACATTGAAAGAAGGGTTGAATCAAAACCATAACCTATATGATTTTTAAAAAGATTACACAATCATTAAAGTTATTGGCATGGAATACCTCATGATACATAGTTGAATGAAAAATTTATACAGAGTATATGCAAAATTTATACAAAGTATATAAAGTATATGCAAAATCCCATGTTTCTACAAAATCAACAGCAATGCACATACATGAATGTGTGCACATCTATATATATACACATACATGGACAAACACATATACATATGTGTGCACACATACATACCACATATAACATTGGTACCAAAATGTTAATTTTGGGGTTGGGGGTGTGAAATATAGGTGATTTTTCTAATTTTCCCCTTATTTTGTATTTCTGTAATTTTTCTACTATAGAAATTTACTTTTACCTCAAATTGTTCTAATGCTCAAGTGACTGGCCATGTAGGCAATCCTAGATGTGTCTGGTCACCTAAAGCTCACTGTCCACACCGAGCCCACCCATACGGAAGAAGCCCAGGCCCCCAGAGCCTGAGGAGCTGCTGACCCCTGAACAGGAGCAGCTGCTTCCACTGGGGAAGGAGGACCACACTGTGAGCACGCACCCTCCTCAGAGCACAGGCGGCAGGGCAACAGTGGGACCTCCCACCTGAAAAGGCCAACTTTGCTTTGTTTTTCCCAGCACCTCCTTTGTTTCAGGGCCCATGGGTGGGCTAGAAGAGTTTTCGCACCCTTAGACTTTCAAGAGATAGTAATTGCACTATCTGTCTAGGGATGGCGGTGGAAGGGTGGAAAAACAGGGTGGAAAAGACAGATGTGATGCTTCCAACGTTCAGCGATTTTCCTTTGTAATTTCAGGGACACTGAGGGATAGTCCTTGCTCCAGATTCAGGTGCCCTCTTTCCAAAGCCACAATCTTTGTGGAAGTGGACAGTGAGAAAGGAGCTTTGTGGCTTGTCCCTTGGCCTTCGCCCCCCTCTCATCTCTGTCAGGCAGCATGGTGATTTAACTGTCAAGCACTAGGGAGCACAGCTTTCAAGAGGCTCCACAGACCACTCCATAAACCGAAAAGGGACTATAACAAACAAACAAGGGCCTGAAAGCTTTTGTGTTGCCATAGCAACTAGACTAGCTTTCCTAAACTCACAGGGTAAAAACTCCTCCACTAAAAAAGAAAATGCAACTAATAAACTTGATATTTTATTAATGCTTCTGTACATGCCAGATCAGTGTTTCCAGAAACAGCCATAGCCAAGGCCAACTACCAATCATGTCAAAACTGCCTGGGCTTGGAAATCTAGCAGTAGGCTTTTGTTGTTAATGTTGAGTGAGCAGAGATGTCAGGCTGGTCCACTCAGCAGACATTTACGGGACTCACATTTCACCACCTAAGGTGACTTCCATACTACATAACATGCAGCAGCTGTTTACATGAGTCATAGTAGCTCAAGTTCATGAGCAAATAAGGTCTGGAGTAAAGATGGGACAGGGGGGCTCAGGGAGACAAGGGGTTCTGTATGCCCCCATACCAAGTTTCCTTTACAGACTTCTGCCAGAAACTAGAAGCCTATATAAACAGGTGGGGGGCATGATTCCACCCTTGGTTTCTGGCAGCTGATGTGCTGGGAAAAGGGAGGCCGACCCACACACTTTTGCAAGTAGCAGTGGTACCAATCCTCTAGAGAGAGGACAGGAGGATGCTCACTTATGAAGGAGCTGGGTGTGCTGGCTGCTGACCACAGCACCCAGTTTGTGTTCAACTGGTTAAAGCGGTGCCCACTTTCAATGTAAAATTATCCTCTTGCCATCTTTGATATCACGCTCTCTAGTCCTGCCATATATCCAAAAGATGGCAAGAGCATGAAGGTCAACTGAATGAAAGAACACCGCTGGTGGGAGTGCGAACTGATGTAATTTTCCTGGAGGGCAATTTTGTGGTACATATCAAACACCATAAGAATTCCAGAGTCTCTGACCCAGGTATTACTCTTAAGGAATTTATTCCAAGGAAATAATCATACACATGCATGAAGACGGTGTAAAGGTATTAGTTACAGTGCTGTCCATAAAAGAGAAGAATTGGAAACAAAAGTTCAATAACACGAGAAAGGTTTTAAATGAATTTTAGTACGGCCACACAAAGGAGTTCTGTGCATCCACTAAAAGGGCAATAGAAAAATGTTCACATTATACTAAGTCAAAAGTTTTAAAATACATAAAATATCCTTTTTAAAAATTATAGATGCAGATGTATAAATAGGAAGCTACACATAGAAATAATAACAGTGGTCCTCTCTGAGTGGCCTCATTGTGGATTTTTTTTAATTTATCAAATTGGCTATAACAGAAAGCTACAATGTAATTTAAAACCAATAGAGGCTTAAAAAGGAAGAAAAGACAGTATATATTTTTATTTCATCCTGTCCCCAGAAAAGGATATATAAAACTAAAAATCAGTTGGTTACCTTATTTTTATCTCCGCAAATTAAAAATCATGAATTGGACCAAGATGCTGAAAATGGGCTGTTCCCATGTATTCATTAAACACTGATTCATTGCCTCATATGTGTAAAGTGTTGAGACACTGAGTAAACAAAGACAATGCGGGGGTGGGGCAACCATGGACCGGTTGTAAGGACAAGGGTGTCACATAGGGTCTGCAAATAGATTGAGATGGGGGCAAAAGAGAAGTAGGAAGGTCAGGGTATTGGCTTCCTATGGTGGCTTTAACAAGTTATCACAAACTTAGTGCCTTAAAACAACACAAATTTATTATCTTCCAGTTCTGTAGGTCAGAAGTCCACAAAGGGTCTGTCCGGGCTAAGACCAAGGTGTCAGCAGGGCCGCCTTCCTTTCCAGAGGCTCTAGGGGAGAATTCATTGCCTTGCCTTCTTCTGCTTATAGCAGAAGCTCAGATTCCTTGGTGGGCGGCCCGAAACTGCAGAGCCCGCAAGGGCCGGGCAAGTCCGCCAGTCACATCACTCTGAGCTCTGCTTCTGCTTCCCTCTTCTACTTGCCTGGACTCTCATGATTATATTGGTCCCACCTGCATAATCCAGGCTACTCTCCCTATTTTAAGGTCAGTTGATGAGCAACCTGACTTACCCTGTGTCATGGAACCTAACATATTCACAGGTTCTGGGGATTATTAGGATGTGAACCTCTTGGGAGAGGTGGGCATTATTCTACCTACTAAGCCAATTAAAAAATCATGACATTGATCCAAATGAGAGCCTCAAGGCTGGCAACAGCAATGCAGATAGGGTGGAGAAGGCAGGTCCATCAGATATGAGGTTGAAACCTCTAGGGTTTGGTGGCCAATCGGAAATGGGGAGTGAGTTGGAGCCTAGGTGGCAGATGGGAGCTGTTACCACTCACAGAGACAGGAAACACATGCAAGGGACCAGCTGAGAGAGAAGATAGCCATGTGGATTCATGCGGTCCTTGAGGGGCTCATGGGACTGCGAGTCAACATTCCCAGTAGCATGCGGCTCTCTGAGCAGATGGTCTGGAAGGAGGTCTGGACTGGATAAAAGGAAGTGAGATACAGCAGCACAGAAAGCTCCCAGTTGAAGCAAAGGAGACAAGCAGGCCAAGCTCTCTGCTCTAGCATGAATCATGTGGAAAGAAGAGAAAAGCTTTTCTTTATGGATCTCCTCATTTTGTACTCAGCATCCACAGGTTGAAAATGTGAGAGTCGAGCACTACCTGGGGGCAAGAAGGATTATCCCCAAGGTGGGTTTTTTTAATCTTTTTTTTTAAGATTTTATTTATTAATTTATTTATTTGACAGAGAGATAGAGAGAGAACACAAGTAGACAGAGCGAGAAGCAGGCTCTCCGCTGAGCAAGGAGCCCGATGCTGGACTCGATCCCAGGACACTGGGATCATGACCTGAGCCGAAGGCAGATGCTTAACCAACTGAGCCACCCAGGCGCCCCCCACCCCAAGGTGGATTAACCAAGCTGACTCCTTTCTCACTCATTTAAATCCCTAGGAAAAAGTGCCTTATGTTTCCAGAAATTCTAAAGTACTCCTTAAGTTAATGGCACCACATAACTGCTTTATATATAATTCAATCTGGTGAACTGAGTTCTACAAAGGCCGTGGTGTATTTCCAACAGTCTTAACTATTCTCTCAGTTAAAAAAAAAAGGCAATTAAACAACATTTGAAAACATTTAAACTACCAGAAGTTTTAAATCACTCACAGCTAATTTGGGGGACGCATTTTAGAAGCACTCACGGAGAAAACTACGAAAACCTATTTGATCGCCTGAAGTCACATTCAAGCTTCTCATAACACATGTTGTCCAGGGACAAAAATGCTCTAGCAATGCAGTACTAAGAGAAATCTAATATATTTCAGATGTGCCTTCACTGTAAATTCAGGGACCAAAGGAAAAAGGAAAAAAAAGTGTTTAAAAAAAGAAAGGTTGTGTCAGTTTTTGTTTTGTCCAATTACGACTGAAGCAAATATTCTCCCCTGAAACATTTAAAGTCCAGAAAGAGGGATGTGGGTAGTATTTAGATCCAGAGGCATCCTAAGAGTGACTTCGGCCGCCTCTTCAGTAGGAGGCCACTGAGGAAGAGAGCGAATTACGGACTTGCCCACTTTACCACTTTACCCAATAGCCCAATCCCCAGGCTAGTCTTCCTCATGTGGCCTTTTCTGAATCTGTCCTTTCCACCTTCCCAGTATACATTCTCTTCTACATCCAACACACATTTTATCTCCTCTGGTCCATCACACTGTATGACATTATAGACCCCTAGAATTTTCTTTCCTCATTTCATGCCCACCACTCAAACCTCTAATGACGCCAACAATGTTTTTCTGGTCTGCCAAACCTGAGAGGTTACTGAGCAGGCTTGACTTGCAAACTTCATAGAATCTGCTCCGCCGGTTCTTACAGAGAGATCCTGAGGATAGCTGGGAGAAATGGCTACATAAATAATAACCAGAAGGTTCTTCACTAGTAGTCTCTGGATCACTGTTCCTTTGGGCCTCAGAATGGATAGAAAAGCAAAAATAAGCCACTGCTGAAGAAGCAAAGAAGCAAAAATGTGGTTAGCATGAGGATTTTTCATAGACATTTACCAATGTCCTTGCTCCACAGTACAAAGTACTTCCCCACACTCACAGGTTGTCAGTAATGACTATGCACACAGGAAGTGTCAGGCTTATGTCTATTAAGTCGCCTTTCTTCCTGCAAGAGATGGTGCTTTGAGATGTGCTTTTATCCTTATTTATGTACTTATCCTCATGATCATGGTCCTGATAACAAGCTGTGTGCTATCTCTGCTCCAGCTCCCGAAAGAAGCAATGCTCAGTTCTTAACCCAGGCTATTAAGAAAATAAACAGACGCCTCCAGTGTACCTTTGAATGGAGGAGTGGCCAATATCTCCAAACAGGAGCCAATCTTATAGCAAAGAAACAAGCTTTGCAAATGAGAACAAAATGTAATTGCCACCACTGCTCCAGCCCATCCCCCCAGAAGGCTGGCCTTCTCACCTAGATGTAAAAGAATCAGGTGTCCACAAATGCCGACCTGTGTTCTCATTAGACCACTAACCCTCGCATACAACCCCACCTGGCTAGGTATTCAGACACACAGAAAGGAGGTTGTTCATAGGCGGCGCCAAGGGCAAAACTAGTTTGAAACCTGACACAAGCATCGATGTGAAATTTTGGTTACATACTCTCTTCCTGCCAACTGCTGCATAGCAAACAACTTTCTAACACCTACTTCCCTCAGGCCCCTGAATGTCCATTCCTGTCTCTGGTGATGAGAGGGAAAAGCAAAAGCAAAACGCCCCTTCTCTCCTTTTCAGGCATACCTCCACCTCCAGCCTCCGTCGAGCTCCAACTCCTAACCGCTCTCCGTCTCTCGCACGGTCAGATGAACTAACATGACACAGATCTACCAGGGCTTAAACCCCCAGCCCTGAAAGATTCCCAGATTAATTCAAAATAAAACAAAATTTTAATAGATTAAATATCAATTTCACACCTCTTATGGCTCTTATACTATTTTCAAAGAAAACTGTCCCCTTCCCTTAGAACGCCAACGTTAGCCCAAGAATTGTTCACAACAACTCACCTGGCTCTGTGCAACATTCACAACTGCAAAGCAGGTTAAACCAGGCATGGCGTTTCCTTGAGAAAGTGTTGATTCAGTAACTGCTTCGATGCTACCTAAATATTCCTTGAAAATGCACCCACACCTCCCCTTCTTCTAACTCTAGGTTATTAATTTTTTCCTAATTCTAGGTCCTAATGCCTTTTTACCCTCCTTGGAGTCAATAATGTACACTCCAACTGCACAAAACTGCAGCTCCCATCTATCTAGAAGGGGTAAAGGAAAGCTAGTTGCTTATTTGAGTGTGAGAATCACCAAAGAAATGTTTGCTAAAGAGGAGGTAGAGAAACTGGTCTGACTCACCATGATAGCTATTGGAACCCTCTGCCTGAATCATTTAATAATTCTTTCTCGACTCCATAACCACCTGTTCAGTGGCATTATTAGTTCTCTCTTTATGGACAAAATTATCTTCCTGATAAATTTGTTCCAGATTTTTATTCATTTGCTATTGAATGGTGAGTAATTTTTCCCTCTAGGGGACAGATGTAATTTGCTGCCCTGGGTAAACTCAGACTCTGGCCATAAATATTTTGGTTAATCATAAGAGTGCTTTGTTTCTCTTATTTGTAGCCTACAGTCCCTACAATGAAAAGCAAGTTCAAAGACCACAGATGGGATTTTTTATGGAGACAAAATAACTAGCCTCCCATGAATATCATAACCTGGAATCATACATTATTTCCCAAATATTAATCACTCGTTTCTTTCCTGAATAGCTCTATAGAGCTTCAGGCTGAGATGAAGCTACACTTCCCAGAATTTAAAACCTGGAGGGTCACAGAAGGTCATAGGTAAAACTGAAGCCAGGAGCAGTAACTGAGCTGTTACTCTGTGAAAACTAAAAACGTGAAGCTATGTGGCATGAAGGACCATTATTGTTGAGTTGTAGCATATTTTAAACAGTCCTCCTTCATACAAGAGAAGTCATATAAATACAGCTGAGAAATTGTTCCAGAATGTCTAAGTAGTCTATTTTCCCTATGTATGAAAAAACTGGCATTTTATTTTCATGCATACTTTTTATAAAAGCATAGACGCTCAAAGTCATAAACCTCAACACAGTGGTTCACATCTTTGGGGCTAAGAACCCCCTCTGAAATTAATGAAGGCTCTGAACCCTCTCCCAGAAGATAAACATACACAAACAAAATTCTGTAAATCCATTCATAGAATGCATTGAGACTCCCTTAAGATCCATCCCCATGAAGCCCTCTGAGGTCCTCAAACTCCAGGTTACGAATTTTTGTTTCAGAGGTAATATCTGGCCCATGCCTCAGTCTACTTCTTCTATTAAGCCAACACACACACACAAAAAAACCAATTCCTCTTTCACACTACAGCTCTTCAAAGAATGGAAGGTGCTCTCTTTCCAATTGACCTTCACCAGACATTATTTTTACACTCCTTCATTTTCCTGGTCACACTCATCTTTTCCCAAACCATAGATGCAGAATGTTCTGAAAAATGAAATGGTATGCCTCAAACTGAATTGAGTTCCCCACCACTGGGAAGGTACGGAGAACGGACTCTCACTTTTAGTGATGTTGCAGAGAAGATCCGAGAATCAGAAAAGGAACTGGAATAAATAGCCTCTGAAGTCCACTCCAATCTGAGATTTCATGACTAAGTTGTACTTCGATGGCTGCATGCCCATGTCTTTCACCAGGTCGCCCTAAAGACTAAATATTATGCTTCCCATGAAGTGCAGCCGGGCACAGCACATATTCTACTTGGATTGTGCACATTAATTTGGGCAGGATCAACCTTATTTTACCCCCTGAGTAAGCAAATTACTTCTAGTGTCTAATGTCTCAATTTTTTTGGAAGTCACAACTTAACTCCTAGGGAGTTCTAAGTCAATTAAAACCCCTATATCTTTCACACATGTGCTGCTGAGTTACATCACTTACCATTGTTGATGATTCATTTATTCAATTTGTTCACTTCAGCAATTTATTTTTACTGATAGCCTACAGTATATCGACATATTCTACACATTCTACAGATACAGTCAGTATTGAGGCAGAAAAAGTCTCTGCCCTCATAAAGTATATCCAATGGTCTCACACAATTTGAACCATGACTCCGGTCCTAGAATTTCCAAGTTTTTCTTTAGTTTTCCATTCTTGTGGATATTTCACAAGAATGGAGAATAAAACAACTCCTTTTCCTTGAAGATAAAGCACCAATCGTATGCAAGCCCTCATAGATCCTTCAGATAATGCTTTTAGGACTTCACCTTCAAAGTGAGAAATTTTGACTCATTCACTTCAAGTGAAGAGTGAGAGGAACATAATCACTGCATCATAGACCATTAGAGGAAAATAAAGCAAAAACATGAAAGACAGCCACAATAAAGCCCTAACCTTGAAATTATCCTAAGAGAACACATAGGAAAACTGTGCATAGGAAAACTATAATTATATGCTCCTAAAAATCCTGCAAAAGAATTCTTTCTTTTTCATCTATTAATTACAATGGGTCTATGCAGTGCTAAATAGTTTCTGAAGTAATTCTGGAAAGTGTTTGTTTTCCACAATTTTAAATGCTGAGAATATAATTAGCTACTTAAATGCAAATGCTAATACATCAGTTTGTGTCCACAGTGAACACTCTTTGCACAACACATGATTTGATACTAATTTATGCCAAGATTTTCTTCCACAATCACAAATTAACTGAAACTAGCCACAGGAATTCCTTCTTTACTGCCAAAAAGCTCTTTTCAGGCTTAACACTTTCCAACCTACACAGAAGACTCATCCCAGGTGCAAATAGCCAAGAGAAGAGAAAAGGGGGAAGGAAAAGAGGAAAACAAGCAATTGAAGAACATCTTGCATCAGACACTATCCTAGACTGCCATGCCAGAGACTGCTACTTACCCCCAATACCTATTCTCTCTTTCTTCCTTAGGAATAGAACCGCCAATTAGCAACTGGGCGAATGGCTGTCCCAGAAATGTCATGGAGATGACATTTCTCAACACTCCCAAAGGGTACATAAGGTCATATGACTAAGAGCTGGCCAAGGAGATACAAACACAAGTCTTAAAATCAACTCTGAGATGTGCTGAGGAGGGTGAAGCAGGGAGACAGAAGGAGCATGGGTCCCTGATAATCAAGAAGCCAACACAATGGGACAAAACTAAACTACCTGTGGACTTTGTTTAGATGAGAAAGAAATAAACTTCTAACTTGTTTAAGGCACCATAATTTGGGGTTTCCTGTCTTTTGTAGCTGAATCTAGCATATAGCAAACTTATTTAATCCATGCAATATTTCTATTAGGCAGGTATTGTCATTACCATTTTGCACAATAACAAACTGAAGAACATTTTTGCTAGGTCCCTCATAAGCAAGAGAATACCATACCTGAAAAGAAAATGTGGCAACATGAGAAGCAAATAGCACACCTTGGTGCAAAACATAGATACCAGCATTAACTAGAGTGTCAAAGAAGTTTTTTACATAGAATATATATGGTGGCACCCAGACATTATCTTGGCTTAAAGGTGTCAAATACCCTCAAATATTCTGAAAGACCCAAATTATTAGGGGTCTTGTGGTGCTTTGGTTTAATCATCTCAATAAATAAGCTTCACCCAAATGACCTCACCCTCTGTCTTCTTTCTTTACTATATTCTTCTTTTTTCTCTCTCCATGGTCCTTAAGCACAGTGGTAGCTATAACTAGGGCATCAAAAAAAGTCATTTGAAGGAATTGTATAATATGCGCAAATGACCACCTCAACTTTTATGTCAAAATACTTTCAATGTCTTTATATCTCTTTCCTTCATCCTGATTCAGCATGGACAGTGGTTTTTCACATACAACATTATATAAGTATTAACTTTGCTTGATTGAGATTTAACTTTTGAGTGAAACTTTTCATTTCTCCAAACCAAAAAGTATTTTCTTAAAAGACTGACAGCAGTCCCAAAATATATTGATTGTAGTCTTAATGATGAATGAGATCTTATGATCATTTTTGTCAACATGGTTTTTAAGGAAGGTTAAATTCCTATTAATAATGTGTTGATTTTGGGGCACCTGGGTGGCTCAGTCGTTAAGAGTCTGCCTTCGGCTCAGGTTGTGATCCCAGGGTCCTGGGATCGAGCCCCGCTTCGGGCTCCCTGCTCCGCGGGAGGCCTGCTTCTCCCCCTCCCACTCTCCCTGCTTGTGCTCCCTCTCTCGCTGTGTCTCTCTGTCAAAAAATAAATAAAATCTTAAAAAAAATAATGTGTTGATTTTGAATCTTTATAAAGAAGTGACAGTATGGGGCCTGGGTGGCTCAGTCAGTTAAGTGTCTGCCTTCGGCTCAGGTCATGATCCTGAGGTCCTGGAATCAAGTCCTGTCTCAGGCTCCCTGCTCAGCAGGGAGTCTGCTTCTCCCTCTGCCCCTCCCCACCCCCACTCGTGCTAGCTCTTTCTTTTCTTCGCACAAAAAAATCTTAAAAAAAAAAAAAAAGAAGTGACAGTATGATTTTCAAGAACTTTAGAAAACATACTAAATACTAGATAATTAAATTGTGACAGTCAAACACTTAAGCTGAAAAATCATTTCCATTTGTCTGGCATAGATAATTAACTGTACTGCATCCCAACAATTGCATTAGGATGATCAGAGGATATAAATGAAGTTTTCCTTCAGATGTTATAGGATACCTAATAGTAAACAACTACACAACAATTAAGTCAAAGTGTCTAACCTCATTCATTGGCTAAAACACAGGAATGGATTGTCATCTAGTGGTGAGGTGAGAAAGTAAGAAATTTGGGGAAGAGAGGTTTGGGATCCCTGAAATGACCATTTGACTTTGTGCAATAAACTAGAGCAATAGAAATCAAATAACTTATCACCAAGATCAGTGCAGTTCCAGCCACATGGCATTTTTTAAAAAGAAAAAGATTAAAGAGATAGCTGGTTGATTTTACTGATACACTTCCTATGAATGAGTTTGGTACCATAGTTCCCATAATTTCTGGCCCAACTAGTTGGAATATTCTTTTGTTACCCTAATAACTTTCTATATAATTAAAAAATCACAGGGACCATTTTCTCCCAGCATGCCAGAATAGCTGAAAGAATGGAAAACAAATAATCACTCTACCTCTAATGTTAGTTTCATCACCACCAATAAGAATTTATGAAGTATTTCTTTACTTCTTCCCCCAGCACTACATTGAGTCCTAAGTGTGCTCTTTCTTTTGAAACCATGCACTGACTATTAAATACATTCTAGATAGTCTCATTTTAGACATAAGAATCCTGAGCCCACTTTAAAGCCAAGGAAAAAAACTCATAGAAGTACTTGCTTTGGGTAAAATAGTGTTT
The DNA here is from genome assembly GCF_964656455.1 of Halichoerus grypus. Taxonomy (NCBI): domain Eukaryota; kingdom Metazoa; phylum Chordata; class Mammalia; order Carnivora; family Phocidae; genus Halichoerus; species Halichoerus grypus. Next base: position 114,481,001 of record NC_135719.1, on the reverse strand, counting down.
CACTGAAGCTAAGACGTGAAACCAGGTCTGTTTGCTCTGAAGTCCTTTCTCTTAACCACTGTACTGACCGTTTCATCTCACTTCCGATATGACATGTGCTTTGAGGCTGTTGCCCCACAGGTGACAGACTGATATCTCTCTTGCTGGGTCCCCCCTGTGACTAATAACAACCTGCAGAGTAGCTGGTTGGGGTTAGACAATATTGAAACAGGAAGAGGCCAAGCAAATTGGTTCTTCTATGGCTCTGAGCCCCTTATTCTCGTCAACAAAACTACTAGGGCTCGGGGAAGCTGCTGACAACCTCAGGTGACAGTACTCAATATGGAATGCAGACAGCCAAGGAAAGAATTAAGAATGAATATATAAATAGGGCTGACACAAAACTAAATATTGACACTGCCCTCAGAACAAAGGTTATGAATACAATAGGAACACAGAAGTTTCCTGTTAGAGAATGGGACTAGGAAAACTGCCCTCTCACTTGTGATTAGTTACAGATGGCTTCTCAGAGGAGAATTTCAGGTGCAGTTGTGACTTTTGAAATAAAGAGCGATGATGCTGAACCTGAGTCAAGGGGCAAAATCAGCAGAAGGAGAAGGTTCTAAGACAACCCGCTGCTACAGGAACATGAGTTATGTGATAATGACGAAGAAACACAGGAGCATCTATTTGGTTCAACAAAGTAGTTGTTCATTGCTTACTGTGCAAGGCTCTGTGCTAGATGCTGAGGGCACAAAGACGAATCGGACGGTGAACATTCTCCAGAGGGGGACAAGAGGCAAACACAGATTTAACCATCACATGCTAATTATAAAGCCGGAAGTGAGCACAGAGGACTGAGGGAACACAGAGGAGGTGCTCCTAAGTCAGCATGGAGGTTTGAGGAGAGTTTACTGGAAACACGCCTGGGGCTGTTTAGCTGTTTAACCTGGTAGTTGAGAGTACAAGACTCTAAAGGTTCTACCTCACTGCTCTGTAAATTAGGCAGACTACTTTCTGGGAATCAATTTCTTCATCTGTAAAATGGAAATGAGAATAGTATCTACTTCATGAGGACATCCAAAAGATCAAAATTTAGAAAAGAGTCTGGCACATTCAGTAAACAATAAAAGCTACCCAATTGTATTGCTGAATGACATAATGAACATTCATTCAACAAATAAGTGAACAGATTCAACAATTGGTGAGGGGGTGAGGGGAATCAAGAGGAAGCCTTTCTTGAATGTCAAATGTCTACAATGCCTATGGGACATGCAAATAAAGGTTTCTAGTAGTGTATGCAGTTGTATATGCAAGTCTAGGGACAGGTCTGGTGCTGGAGATAAAAATCTGAGAATCATCAGGTTGTTGAAGTCAGGAGAATGGATGAGATCATTTAAGAAAAGAGAGAGGACCAAGAGGAAGGTTATAACCAAGCTCTGAATAGATCAACATTTAGAAATCAGGAAAGGAAGAGGAGCCAGGAAAAGGAAATAGGGTGGTAGGGGGAAAACCAGGTGCAGTAACCAGATGAATGAAAGGCAAAGGGACCAGCAGCAGCTAAGGCACAGGAGTGGGTAATGGCAATGTGTGTATATGCAAGGTTGGGAGGGGAGTGCAGATTACTATGAGTTCAGCACTACCTGAGCATAAACTGGGAAGCAATGGGAAGATGGAAGACTGAGATAAAAGCAAAGCCAGAGGGTGACAAACCTTGTATGTGAAGTCAAGGACTTTGGATGATTAAGAGGCTCAAAGAGGTTTTAACTAGGACAGAAGTCTGGCCAGGTGTGCAAACTAGATAGCTTTTTCTGATAGCTATGTTGATAACACCTACTGGAGGCAGAATAATAGCCCCCTAAAGATGTCTATGTCCTAATCCTTAAAATCTGTGAATGTTAGTTTGCATGACAAAGGAGCATCAACGTTGCAGGTGGAATTAAGGTTGCTAATCAGATGACCTTAAAATAGGGAGATTATCCCAAATTTTCAGAGGAGTCCAATGTAATCACAAGGGTCCTTAAAAGTGAAAAAGAGAATCAGAAGAGAAAACCAGAGTAAGAAGAACCCAACCCATCGTTGCTAGCTTTGAAGATGGCAAGGCAGGAAAAGGCAAAAAAAAAAAATTTTTTTTCCCTTAGAGCCTCCAGAAAAAAATTTAGTCCTGCTGACACTTTGATTTTATCCCAGTGACATGCATTTCAGACTTCTAAACCACAGAAGTGAATGATAAATTTATGTACTTTTATGATACTAAGTTTGTGGTAAATTGTAAAAGCAGCAGTAAGAAACTAATACAATGTCCTTGAAAGGTAAAAACATTGAAATCTGAAAACCAACTGGGAGGTTGTTGCATTAGTGCAGAGGACAGATGATGAAGGTCTGTCTTAGAAAAATGGGAAGAGGATAGGAGAGAGAGTGGTGCTTCTCTGAACATCTGTTGTTTACCTCTTATTATCAACCCATCTCTATCAGATGGACAGGTCTCTTCATGGAACATGTGTACTTCATCAAAGTTAAGATATATCCCTTCTGAAGAAAAACTTACCTAACAAACTTAATTGGAAACTACCAAAGGAATTTTAAAATAGTGATCACCCATAGTCATGCTGAACCTGTAAGACCACATTCCAAGATCGGCCTTTTCTTCTATGAGTCCACCCCTAATGTTGTGGTTTTGTATTATTTCCAAAAGTTAGAAAAATGTTTTTTATAACTTTTGATTCTCTCCTCTACATTTCTCTGACACCTAAAAATTCCTTGCCTACTTGCTTGCAATATTAGTAATTTTCTCTCTCAGGAGCTACCTTCTTTTTTTTTTATGCAAGGAATTCATATTCATTTTAGAAAAATTAGAACACAAACAAGCAGAAGAAAAAAAGGTAAATCATTCTAATCCCACCCCCTTGAGAAAATAATTTTTTTGCATTTTCAGAGTTATCTTTGAAAATGTTTTAATATTTACAATATACACATTCATGTATTTTGTAAAAAAGAAATCTTTTTTAAAGGAAACATACTCTTTTAAAATGTTATGCTTCCACAATTATATGGTCAGTAAATCTTCAACAAAGAAGAGAAGAATATGCCATGGGACAGAGTCTCTTCGCCAAATGGTGCTGGGAAAACTGGTCAGCTACATGCAAAAGAATGAAACTGGACCACTTTCTTACACCATACACAAAAATAAACTCAAAATGGATTAAAGACCTAAAATGTGAGACCTGCAACCATAAAAAAAATCCTTGAAGAGAACACAGGCAATAATTTCTGACATATGCTATCACAACATTTTTCTAGATATGTCTCCTAAGGCAAGGGAAATAAAAGCAGAAAATAAACTATTGGGAATACATCAAAATAAAAAGCTTCTGCACAGCAAAAGAAACAATCAACAAAGCTAAAAGGCAACCTAATGAATGGAAGAAGCTATTTACAAATGATATATATGATAAGGGGTTAGTACCCAAAATCTATAAAGAACTTAGACACCCCAAAACTAAAAAATAGTAATAATACTTCAATTAACAAATGGGCAGAAGACAAGAGCAGACATTTCTCCAAAGAAGACATACAGATGGCCAACAGATACATGAAGAGATGCTCAACATCACTCATCATCAGGGAAATACAAATCAAAACCACAATGAGATATCACTTCACATCTCTCAGGATGGCTAAAATCAAAAGCACAAGGCACAAGTGTTGACAAGGATGTGAAGAAAAAGGAACCTCGAGCACTGTTGGTGGAATGCAAACTGGTGCAGCCACTGTGGAAAACAGTATAGAAGTTCATCGATGGGGGGTGGGAGGGATGGGGTGGCTGGGTGATAGACATTGGGGAGGGTATGTGCTATGGGGAGCACTGTGAATTGTGTAAGACTGTTGAATCACAGACCTGTATCTCTGAAACAAATAATACATTATATGTTAAAAAAAAGAAGAAGATAGTAGGAAGGGAAAAATGAAGGGGGAGAAATCAGAGGGGGAGACAACCATGAGAGACTATGGACTCTGAGAAACAAACTGAGGGCTCTAGAGGGGAGGGGGGGTGGGCGGATGGGTTAGCCTGGTGATGGGTATTAAAGAGGGCACATACTGAATGGAGCACTGTGTGTAATACGCAAACAATGAATCATGGAACACTACATCAAAAACTAATGATGTAATGTATGGTGATTAACATAACATAATAAAATTTAAAAAAAACTATTGATGTAATGTATGGTGATTAACATAACATAATAAAATTTTTTTTAAAAAGTTCATCAAAAAATTAAAAATTAAATTACCATACAATCCACTAATTCTATTATTACCCAAAGATTATGAAAACAGTAATTTAAAAAAATATATATGCACCCCTATGTTTATTGCAATATTATTTACAATAGCCAAATTATGGAAGCAGCCCAAGTGTCCATTGATAGATGAATGGATAGAAGATATGGTGTATGTGTGTGTGTGTGTGTGTGTGTGTGTGTGTATGTATATATATTGGAATATTACATAAAAAAAGAAATCTTGCCATGTGCAACAACATGGAGGGAACTAGAGGGTATAATGTTAAGCAAAATAAGTCAGTCAGAGAAAGATAAATACCATATGATCTCACTCATATGTAAAATTTTAAAAACAAAACATACAAACAAAGAAAAAAAGAGACAAACCAAAAAACACTCTTAACTATAGAGAACAAACTGATGGTTACCAGAGGGGGGGTGGGTGGGGGGGTGAAGTAGGTGAAGGGGATTAAGAGCATACTTATCATAATGAGCACTGAGTAATGTATAGAATTATTGAATCACTATATTGTACACCTGAAATTAATATAATACTGCATGTTAACTATACTAGAATTACAATTTCTAAAAATAAATTTAAAAAATAAAATTTCATGCATTTCTTACAGTATATCATGAATCTTTCTATGAATATAAACAAATACTTGAAATATAATTGTTAAAGAATACTAGGTAGTTCAACACAAGAATATGCCATCATTTTCTCAGTCCCCTTATCACTGGACATTCGGTTTTGTTTTTCCTTTACACCCCATCTTCTGTGTTTCCCCCTCTTCCTTTCACCCAGGTGTTATCAGACATCACCACTGGTTGCCTTAGGTTAGCCTTGCTGCAGCATATGGTTCCTACTCTGACAACTGCTCTGGATAGCTGCCATATCTTCCCCATCTGACTACTCAGATCTCCTGGACTTGTCTTACCAGGATGATTGGGTGATATGGAGGCAAGAGTGTATTTAAAGTAGAACAACAAATTCAACCTTTGTCAATAATGTTAATAATGACCAGTGACATATATCAGTCTGAAAATTCCTCAGTGCCAAAGTTTTGGTTACTAAGACTAAAAAATTCCTGACTTTGTTATTGCTTAGTTTATAGTTCTATGTTTATTTATAATTAGGAGAGCCTTGTTACATAGTACTCCTCTTTTTTTCAAGTGACAAAGCCAACTCAGGTAGCTTTAGGTGAAAAAACAAGTTGATTCACATAACTTAAAATCAGATATGATCAGATGGGCAGACAATACCAAGAAGCTGTCCTTTAACTCTTGTCTCTGTTGTCAGTTGTGCTGGCCTTACTTTTCAGGTTGAAAGGTTTTCCCCCTACAGTAACAGCAGCACTTCCAGGTTCCAATCATTATATCTCCAAGTCCAGTAGAAGATTGTTTCCTTCCTCAATATCTCAAAAAAAAAAAAACAAAAACAAAAACAAAACACCTTGGAACTGGCTCTGATTGGACCACTAGGGTCATTTACTTGTCCCCGTAGCTCAGAGGATGGTTAGGCTCATTGACTTAGAGAGAGGTCACAGGCCTCCCTTAGTACTATGTACTAAGTATGGCCAAAGACATTAGGTACAATTACCAGAAGGAGGAAAATGGATGCTGTGTAAGCAATACAAGAGACTTCCATGCAAGAACAGAACTCTCTAGGACAGTGACCTTAACTTTTTGGGGTCACAAACCTCTCTGAGAATCTAAGCTCTTTTTGTGGAGGAAAATGAGCAAAAGCATACATAAACACACATTGGCATACAATGCATTTGTAGACTGGATATTTATTTCCTTCACATAGGTAGAATATACAAGCAGGCTTACAAAGAGTTATGTTTCTCATTTTCATGCAAAAATTAATGGGTATTTTCTGAGCAACGATCGAAATAAATCCAAATTTTGTCTCCCCTCAAAAATCTGCTCAAAGGTAAATTTCACTGTGAAGGTTGAAACTGTTTGACTTAAATAAGAAGTTGAAATTATGAAATGATTTTGGAATAGAACTCAAGCCATCTTTAATATTTAAGCAACTTTTCATTTTGAGAGCAACTAGTCCTAAAAAAATAAATGACACACAGCAGCCAAGAATCAAAACACCCATCTTTCACCTTGACAGCCAGACAGGCTTGTTTCAAGGAAGAATGCTTCAAGATTTGGATGAATTCACATTGTACCATTTCCTTTGTCCTCAAATCCATGAGATCATCTTTGGCAAAGGCTGTATCATAGATGCACTGATGTCAGCATGGAAGGGATTAATAATCCATGCTTTAATATAAAGGTCTTCCAAGTAGAATCAACCTTCAAACAAATTCTGCAGTGTTCCCAGAGGTCTGTACATTTCTGCCCATAGGAAGATCAACTAACAGGGCACAGTCACACTGGACTCCATGACATAGGAGCAATTTTCCAGCAATGGAATTCATATAGGTATCTACTTCCTTTACAGTGGCAACCTAATCAAAAATACTCCTCCATCATGGTGAGCTAGGAAATAAAAATATATATCTAATCATTATATATGTGTCTGTGTACGTATACACACACATTTACAAAACAAAAAACAAAAAACAAACAAACAAAAAAGATAAAGAATTAACTCCTCCTTGACAAAAGGTTCCAAGCAGGTTTTTTATTGATCTCAAAATAAATCAGTTTAAATTTGTACCTATCAGGTGCTTCAGAAATTTGATGTCAAGGAATTCTTTGAATTTCTAGTGGTAGAGAATTCATTCTGTGGTCTTATTTCATGGCTATTTCATAGATATATGAAACAAAGATCTATATAAAACACATATATAGATGCAAACATGTATATGATATATATTTGATAATGCTTTTAAACTTAAAAAAAAACCAATCATCTTAGAAGATAAGTTCCATGAAAACAGGGTCTCTGTTTTCTTTACTGCTATATCCTTCCTGGTCAAAGATCTAAAGCCATGTTCATCCATCAGTCTTCTCATGAAAAAATGTTGATATTTTGTTACCATCACTGTCCTTGTGCCCTATTTATAAAATTCAGAACATGACAAGAAAAAGGGTATTGTTTAATATCTTCCCCAAACCACAAATCTATGAAGAAAAATTAAAGTTTAGGCACAGAGAGTGATGGGGTTTTCTTCCAGATTAAGTGATCAAGAACACAGCAAGAAGAACAGGAGGAAATGAGGTTATGTCAGATCATGTATGACCCTCTAGGCAATGGTAAGAATTTGGATCTGATTCTAGATATGATGGAAGCCATCAGAGGATTTGAGCCAAAGTATAACAAGGCCAGACTTACAGCTTAACAGGCTCATTTTACTGCTGTGTGGAGAAGAGACTAGAAGGAGCAAGGATGGAAAAAGGGAGATTAGTTGGGAGACTCCCTCAGTAGTTCAAAAGAAAGATAATGGTGTCTTGTACCTAGGGACAACACTGAAGGTAGATACATTTTTGAAAATAGAGCCAAGCCAAAATATACGGCTGACAGATTGCAGATGTGTGAAGAAAATGGAAGAGTTAAGGACATCTCCAAGTTCTTGGACCCAGCAACCAGATGGTGTTTTTTATACAACTTGGAAAAGTTTTAGGAGAAACAGGTGGTGAAGAGGAATCAAGGGTCTGTCTTACAGCATGGGACTGGCACAAAAACAGACACACAGATCAATGGAATAGAATAGAGAACCCAGAAATGGACCTTCAACTCTATGGTCAACTAATCTTTGACAAAGCAGAAAAGAATATCCAGTGGAAAACAGTCTCTTCAACAAATGGTGCTGGGAAAATTGGACAGCCACATGCAGAATGAAACTGGACCATTCTCTTACACCATACACAAAGATAAACTCAAAATGGATGAAAAACCTAAATGTGAGACAGGAATCCATCAAAGTCCTAGAGGAGAACACATACAGCAACCTCTGTGACCTCAACCACAGCAACTTCTTACAAGACACATCTCTAAAGGCAAGGGAAACAAAAGCAAAAATGAACTTTTGAGACTTCCTCAAGATAAAAAGCTTCTGCACAGCAAAGGAAACAGTCAACCTAAGGAATGGGAGGCAACCTAAGGAATGGGAGAAGATATTTGCAAATGACATATCAGATAAAGGGCTGGTATCCAATATCTATAAAGAACTTATCAAACTCATTACCCTCCCCCAAAAATAATAATAATTCAGTCAAGAAATGGGCAGAAGACATGAACATTTATCCAAAGAAGACATACAAATGGCCAACAGACACATGAAAAAATGCTCAACATCACTTGTCATCAGGGAAATACAAATCAAAACCACAATGAAATCCCACCTTACACCAGTTAGGTTAAAATTAACAAGACAGGAAACAACAAATGTTGGCAAGGATGTGCAGAAAGGGGAATCCTCTTACACTGTTGGTGGGAATGCAAGTGGTACAGCCACTCTGGAAAACAGCATGGAGGTTCCTCAAGAAGTTAAAAATAGAGCTATCCTACAACCCAGCAATTGCGCTACTGAGTTTTTACCCCAAAGATATAGCTGTAGTGAAATGAAGAGGCACCTGCACCCCAATGTTCATAGCAGCAATATCCACAATAGCCAAACTGTGGAAGGAGCCGAGATGTCCCTTGACAGATGAATGGATAAAGAAGATGTGCTTTATATGTACAACAGAATATTACTCAGCCATCAGAAAGGATGAATATCTACCATTTCCATCAACATGGATGGAACTGGAGGGTATTATGCTAAGCAAAATAAGCCAATCAGAGAAAGACAGTTATCATATGGTGACATCTGTCACGCTACAACACTATTACGATACCACTGATTATATTCCCTATGCTGTGCCTTTTATCCTTGTGACTTATTCATTCCATAACTTATTTATTCCATATGTGGAATATAAGAAATAGTGCAGAGGATCATAAGGGAAGGAGAGGGAAAACTGAATGAGAGACTCTTGACTCTGGGAAACAGACTGAGGGTTGCATAGGGGAGGTTGGTGGGGGGATGGGGCAACTGGGTGATGGGCATTGGAGAGGGCACATGATGTGAAGAGCACTGGGTGTTGTGCGCAAATGATGAATTGTTGAACACTGCATCTGAAACTAATGATGTACTATATGTTGTTAGCTAATTGAATTTAAATTTTAAAAAAAGTCTGTCTTACACACGTTCGATCAGAGATGCTTACTGGACACCCAAGTGAGGATGTCACTTGGATAAATGATCCTGGATTTCAAGGCAAGACTGGAGATAAAAATGGGGAGTCTTAAGAGAGTTCTAAAATAGTATGCATGGGCCTGAATGAGACGCCTTCATAAAGAGAGTGTGATTCAGCAACAACACAACATGTGGAGCTTTTGCTTCATCAAAACAGCAAAAATAGATGTTTCATCTTGCTTCATCTGGGTTCAGAGGCCAAACTTTTCCTTCCAGCTGGAGTTTGCCTGGCAAAGAAACTTTGCTTGGCCCTGAGCTTCAGAGGTCGTGAGGCTTTTCCGATGCTGAAGTGATACAAAAAAATATTACAGATTAATACTCTCCCAAACTGAACAAAACTCCCTATACCATCTCAAAGATATCAATAGTTCTTAAAGTTTCCCCCAAAAGGTGCCCAAAATAGGAAAAACAGGAGAGGTTATCCCAAGAGACCTGAGTAATTTCATCCATTTACATGCTAAAGAGATGTGACCTAACAAATTTCTCCAAGGGCTGCTTCAAAATATTAGACTTCCCAGTAAACCAGGAACTTCTCCAATTGTGAGCCCTTCCTTTCCTTGCTACTGCAATAAGAACGTTTGTAACCCAAGCTATCATGTTGGACAAATCCAAGTTTTGCCCTCTTCTCATAATGAAGATCCATTTTGCCTTTGTATGCTTTTTTAATTGAAGTATAATTGACAATGTTACATTAGTTTCAGGTGTACAACTTAATGATTCAACAACTCTATATGTTATGCTATGCTCACTACAAGTGTAGCTACCATCTGTCACCACACAACACTATTACGATACCACTGATTATATTCCCTATGCTGTGCCTTTTATCCTTGTGACTTATTCATTCCATAACTGGAAGCCTGTACCTCCCACTCCTGTTCACTCAATTTGCCCATCCCCCCACCCACCTCCCCTGTAGCAACCATCAGTTTGTTCTCTGTATTTATAGATTTGTTTCTGGTTTTTTTGCCTGGTGTATTTTCAACATGTACAGATGTAAGATCTTCCCTTCAGCTCTACGGTTGACAAGCTTTCTTCAACCCACAAAAGGTGCCACCCAAAAAAGGATAATCTGATTTTCTTCCCTTTGTCATCTTCAGTTGAGGCTAAATCAAGTGTAAATCAAGTCCAGTGTCCATAATCATAACAAGAAAGTATATTTTCTTTAATTTCCAACAACAGGAAATTGTTTCATTTCAAGACATGAAAAATGGCAGTAGTCGCATAACACCTAATAGTATATGTCAGCATTCCATGACACACTACTCTTAACTATATGACTTTATTTGTTTTTCTTAATGGTAATATTATAAGGTATAAGAAGAAAAAGAAATTTTTTGCCAACCCACCAATCTCCTCAAGGCCACTATGTCTTTGGAGACTAAAGTATAAAATCAATAAGTTTTCATCTTTCCAGGGTGGTAAATTGTATTCCCAGAATCCATCATCCATCCATTAACTTACTCTTTTGACAGAAATGTGGTAAGCATGTACTATGTGCTGGGCACTAAGGCTCTTGGGATAGAGCAGCAAGCCAGACCACATCCCTATACTCAACATTTCACAGTCTAGTAGGAGTAATAGACAAACTAACAAACCAGTGTATGTCATATTTTCAAGTTGTGACAAGTACTAAGAAGAAAAGTATAGTGAGGTAAAGAAAAAAGATAGATCTGAGCTATCTGCAGGGCAGGAGCGGTGAGAGGGAGAAGATATTAAAAGGATATCACATTTGAGCCAAGACCCGAATGAAATGAGGAAGAACCAACACTCAAGATTCCCCAGTAGAATTCATCACTCCCTACTTCATGTTTCTATTGCACTTCATATCTCCATTCACCTGACAACTATTTCTTGAGTGCCTACCATATCCCAGGCACCACTGCTGGAACTCTATAGCAGCTTTAGCTTATCCTGTTTCTATCTGTCCCTACCAAGACATTACAGTGATGAGAACTAGGTCTTTGTAGCTCCTTGAGTGCTTTTTATTTTGGAGTATAAAGCTTCTGATGGAGAGATGAGTAGATGGACAAATGGATGGCTAGCCCAAGACTCAAGGACTTCCAAGAGTCAAAACTGTTATTTCCCTTGCTGCTTCCCCAATGTTCATCTTCTCTCAGAAGAAAGCCAAAGCTACACACACTCCTCCTAGAGAACTCAGCATAATAAATCAGGTTAGGCCTACTGGGAAATAAGGGATTCAAGTAGAAGGAAATCTTTGATTAAAAATGTAGTTCATTATTCAACACTCTTTGCTAGACAGCAAATATAAAGGCCATAAACCTTGTCTTAACTCAATAATTCAAACAGCTCCCCAAGCACAGGGTAATGCAAACTGACTCTTGAAACTGAACCCAAGAAGTGACTCACTGGTCATAAGTACACACAATGTCATACTTGTGCGATACTGTCAGTGTGACAAGAGTATCCAGATGTCAAAAGCAAAATGAAAATGAGTTTAGTGATCCTATCCAATCTCCAAATTTTAAGAGTCCACCTATTCCCCTTTTTCATCTGTAACTCTGTGTTTCTTAGTACTTAGAGAAACCTTTTCAAATTAGAGGCAAGTTTTGATAAATCAGTCTCCCTGGATGGATCATGCACCCAGAGAAATAACACCAAATACTATCTAGTGGAGCAAGATTAGTTATAAAATAGCATTAAGCCTGAACACACACAACTCTCAGCATCATACTGAAAATATTCATGACATTAATGAATTTGCAGTTGAATTTTTGCCAGCATCCCTTGTAAGGTATGTACCAAATGACTTCACAACAATTTTCTGCCTCTATAATCATTTAGTAAATTGCAGCAATTATACACTTGTTTCCCCCTAACTGCACTTTTTGGACAATGCAGATAATATTCATCATGTAAACCCTTGTTTCTGTTGTTTTAAAGATCAAACATCCTTTCACCTGAGAAGCACAGAGGGGCTGGTTTCCCTGGCAACATAAGTTGCTTCCAGTTCAATGGAACATCGAGTCCTTTTTCATGGGTTCACTGCACTGAGCGGCCAATCCTAGCTCAGAGAACCCCACCTCCTTTGCAAAGCACTATAAAAAAGTCTGTTGCTAAGGTGTTTTTGTTATGGTTAAATGAACCTCTTAAATATTGATTTTAATGGTTTCAATTTTTTAAGCTGCTCTGCTTTCAGCTTTTTCTTAAACACGTAGGACAGAATTTCTCCAAGCCTCTTATTCATCTGCCCTGGCTCTTTCATTTCAATGATGCAAATCAGCTGGCATCTTCTTTTGTAGATCTTTCAACTGAAAACAACAATCATTTGACTGAATGAGGATGGGTTTGGTAGAGCACCTGCTTTTCCAACTCTGGTGTAATGCAATCCAAAACCCTAACAAAGTAAATGCCCTTCTAAATTGGCCAAACTTTGACTTTTAGACCTAAAATACTTAAAGGTACCTATATCATGGTTGAGTTTCTGTTTAAGCTAAGAGCCTTGAACCATTCTGGCAAATGTCTAGTTTTGATAACAGATCTTCAAAGCTAATTCAGTTCTAGTCTGTGTCCAGTCCTTCAAAATTCAACCTCTGCACCCATTTCGGGGGTATCCAGTTACCTAGTTGGAATTCCTGTGAAATATTTGTCCATCAGTATAAAAGAAATCTGTATGAGGGAATACCTTACAAATTTTACTCAAAAAAATCCAGGTGGGTAAATTCAAGGTGCTGCCTACAGTTAGTAAATAGGCAAGAAACTGTTCAATAACAAAATCCCAGTGAAACAGCATGTTGTTGCCAAAAGACAAGCAGCAGCTCAGGGTAACATATGAAAATGAAGTACAGAAAACAAACGCAGGAAAACAGCTTCTGAAAAATGGTAGAAAGTCATTCAATATTCTATATAGAGGTTTACTCCCTCATCTCACCAAAACTAGCTTCGAGTTTTAGAACTTTAGACAGTGGACATTTTGCAGAAATTATTAAGAAAATATGTCACATTTGAAAAAATAATGAAGAGCTAGAGTGCCTATATTTATGGAGATATAAAGTAAGTAAAGACAAAAATAGCTATGATAATGAAAATATGGTTGTCAAATTTCAGGCAGAAACTTCCTGTCTTTAAGACTGAACTTTAAGTGAAAGCAAACAGAAACTGAAGACTTAATTGTATAGTAGTCACTGTCAAAAAGCAACAAACCCAGTGTGATACACAGTTCAGCATGGAGTGTAGAAATGGACTAGGCATGCTAGAGAGTTATGCAGAGGCATCTTAGAAGATAAAAGGACATAGGTATGGATGAGTTGAAGGACAGGGCTAAATGCTACCTTAGCCATTCTTGATTAAAGGCTCCACAAATATTCTGATAAAGAAAAACTGATAGTTAACTCCAGACATTACAAGTTATATTTGCTTTCAGTTTTACAGTAAAGAAGTATAGTAGGTTTAATGGTGGCTCCCAAAAAGATATGTCCATATCTTAGCCTCCAGGACCTGTGAATATGATCATACCAAAAAAAAGAGAAGTCTTTGCAGAGGTAATTAAGGATCTCAAAATAATATCATCCTGGATTCTCCAGGTGAGCCCTAATGACAAGTGTCTTTCTAAGAGACACAGAAGAGAGACCCACAAGGAGAAGAGGGGAAGGCACGTAAGGACAGAAACTGGAGTTATGTAGCCACAAGCTAAGAAACATCTGGACCCATCCAAAGTTGGAAGAGGCAAGGAAATATTCTTTCCTAGAGCCCTCAGGGGGAGCACAGCCCCGTCAACACTTTGATTTTGGACTTCTGGTCTCCATAACTGTAAGCTCCTGTTGTTCTAAGCCACCAAGTTTGTGGTATTTTGGTGGCCACGGGAAACTAAACAAGAAGTATATACCATGTATACAAATGCAGTAATCTCTTGAGGATTTTAAAGTTAGCATATGAAACAAAAATTGCATAGAGTCTAAATTGTCTTGAAAATTCCTTGTATTACTCTGAAAGTACATTCATAAATATCCAATATAGCTCATTTTGATTTCAGTGTTTGAAATGGATTGCTGCTTCTTGGTTGAGCACCAGATACAGAAGCTGGCTTGAGTTTCAGATATATTTTTTAATCCTTTGTTTCTAAGCATTAGATTTTCAATCAGGGAGAGATGCTCACAGCCAGAAGGCACTACAGAGCCCAGACTACCAAGAGAGAATCACCCAACCAGTTCTAAGTAGTTTTGTGGTAAAATTCTTTGCCATAGACAGGTAAGCAACATTCTTTAAACCCTTATCCTACAGAAGTGTCCCACCACCTTACTCAAATGAGGATTGTGAAACAAGGGGACTCACATTAAATGAGCAACAAGGTCTTAAATTCAGAATGTATTTGAAAAAAAGAATCTACAAAACCTAGGCACAAAAGAAGTCTCTCATACACTTATGTCTTTTTATGTGGTCCTAAAAGCCCTAAGATGGCCTGAATCTTTGTAGGAATACGGCCATATGCCAAGTAGAAATACTTTAATGGTGTATTAAAGTGGTATTTCTAAGAATAAAAAATATATATAAAAGAAAGGATATTATGACAGCCAACCAGCCTTCAAGATGGCCCCTATGATCTCCACCTCCTGATAATCATGCCTTTCTATAGTCTCTCCCCATATTGTATCAGGGTTATCTATGACTGATAGAATATGGAAAAGATGATGATGGTATGTCACTTCTGAGACTAGGTCATACGGTTTATTGTGGCCTTGCTCTCTCTTTTAGATTGCACACTATGGGGAAAAGGAGTAGCCATGCCATGAGCAGCCATGTGGAAAGAGGAGGAACTGTGGCCTCCAGCCAAAAGCCATATGAGTAAGCCTGCTTGGAAGTAGATCCTCCAGCCCCAGTCAAGCCTTCAGATGACTGTAGCCCCTGCTGACATTCTAACTGCAGTCTAATGAGGGACCCTGAGCCAGAACCACAAAGTTAAGTCACCCCTGGGATCCTGACATCAGAAACTGTGAAATAATACATGTTTGCTATTTTAAGCTGCCAGCTTATAGAGTAATTTGTTACATGCCAAAAGATAACTAATGCAGATTTCATTTATAAATGAAGTAAATTTTCATTGACAATAATCACTCATAAGAACATCATGTCTATTTAATGTATAGGTCTCAGGAAGCATAAACGGGTGTTTTACTGAAAATACTCAAACAGCTATAACCAAGAATAAAATGGTCAGATATTTAAAAGCCATTTGTACAATGGACTGGAATTCAAGTTTCCATGCTCCAAATGACTATTGAAGGAACAGCCACTCTGCTCAGCTCACCTCACCCATAGTGTCATTCTGTTCATTGTAAGGACAAAGGGGTGGTCAGACCCATCTTTGCCTCAACCAGGCTTTTAGAGCAGGAATTCTATATACTGATATCTACCACAACTTCTAGCACAGGGTATAGATAACATGCGTTTAAAATACTAATTCACTTCTTTTTTTTATTAACATATAATGTATTATTTGTTTTGGGGGTACAGGTCTGTGATTCATCAGTCGTACACAATTCACAGTGCTCACCATAGCCCATACCCTCCCCAATGTCCATCACCCAGCCACCCTATCCCTCCCACCCCCCTCCACTCCAGCAACCCTCAATTTGTTTCCTGAGACTGAGTCTCTTATTGTGTGTCCCCCTCTCTGGTTTCATCTTGTTTCATTTCTCCCTCCCTTCCCCTATGAACCTCTGTCTTGTTTCTCAAATTCCTCATATCAGTGAGATCATATGATACCTGTCTTTCTCTGATTGACTTATTTTGCTTAGCATAATACCCTCTAGTTTCATCCACATCATTGAAAATGGCTTTCATTTTTTGATGGCTGCACAATATTCCATTGTATATATATATATATATATATATATATATATATATATATATATATATACCACATCTTCTTTATCCATTCATCTGTTGATGGACATCTTGGCTCTTTCCATAGTTTAGCTATTGTGGACATTGTTGCTATAAACACTGGGGTGCATGTGCCCCTTCAGACCACTACACTTGTATCTTTGGGATAAATACCCAGTAGTGCAATTGCTGGGTCTTAGGGTAGCTCTATTTTCAACTTTTTGAGGAACCTCCATGCTGTTTTCCAGAGTGGCTGCACCAGCTTGCATTCCCACCAACAGTATAGGACAGTTCCCCTTTCTCCACATCCTCGCCAACATCTGTCATTTCCTGACTTATTAATTTTAGCCATTCTGACTGGTGTGCGGTGGTATCTCATTGAGGTTTTGATTTGGATTTCCCTGATGCCAAGTGATGTTGAGCACTTTTTCATGTGTCTGTTGGCCATTTGTATGTCTTCTTTGCAGAAATGTCTGTTCATGTCTTCTACCCATTTCTTGATTGGATTATTTGTTCTCTGGGTGTTGACTTTGATAAGTTCTTTATAGATTTTGGATACTAGCCCTTTATCTGATATGTCATTTGCAAATATCTTCTCCCTTTCTCTCGGTTGTCTCTTGGTTTTGTTGACTGTTTCCTTTGCTGTGCAAAAGCTTTTTATCTTGAAGTCCCCATAGTTCATTTTTGCACTTGCTTCCCTTGCCTTTGGCGATGTGTCTAGGAAGGAGTTGCTGTGGCTGAGGTCGAAGAGGTTGCTGCCTGTGTTCTCCTCTAGGATTTTGATGGATTCCTGTCTCACATTTAGGTCTTTCATCCATTTTGAGTCTATTTTTGTGTGTGGTGTAAGGAAATGGTTCAATTTCATTCTTCTTCATGTGGCTGTCCATTTTTCCCAACACCATTTGTTGAAGAGACTGTCTTTTTTTCCATTGGACATTCTTTCCTGCTTTGTCGAAGATTAGTTGACCATAGAGTTGAGGGTCCATTTCTGGGCTCTCTATTCTGTTCCATTGATCTATGTGTCTGTTTTTGTGCCAGTACCATACTGCCTTGATGATTACAGCTTTGTAATAGAGCTTGAAGTCCAGAATTGTGATGCCACCTCTGACTATTCGGGGTCTTTTCTGGTTCCATACAAATTTTAGGATTATTTGTTCCATTTCTTTGAAAAAAGTTGATGGTATTTTGATAGGGATTGCATTAAATGTGTAGATTGCTCTAGGTAGCATAGACATTTTCACAATATTTGTTCTTCCAATCCATGAGCATGGAACATTTTTCCATTTCTTTGTGTCTTCCTCAATTTATTTCATGAGTATTCTATAGTTTTCTGAGTACAGATTCTTTGCCTCTTTGGTTAGATTTATTCCTAGGTATCTTAAGGTTTTGGGTGCATACTAATTCACTTCTAAAACAATTTCTAATTGCTAAAATGTGAGCTCCATGAGACAAAAGGTGGTGGGTATCTCATTTATCACTGCATCCTCGGAGTCTTGCAGAGCTCCTGGCACATATAGGTGGTGAGTACAAGTGATGGATGGATGGATGGAAGGAAGGAAGAAAGGAAAGAAGGAAGGAAGGAAGGCCCCAAGTTAATTTGGTACAATACTTATTTATATAAGCTTGAAATTTTGACATAGGAGCCACGGGTGAGGGGAAACTAAAACACTTGTGCTTTAATGCTTAGGACTGTAAGAGATGATTTACAAATATTTGCTCCAGGCCATGAAAATAAAAGAAGGAAAACATGATAGTAAGAAATCTGAAAAGTGGGAGAAGAATCTTAAATGTTATTTCCATGAGAAATCTCTTTTAACCAATATGCTACAAGTGGTACACTGTGCTAACGAGAATAATTAGGTAAGAAAATTTGTGACCCATGGCTCGCCATTCCAGATTCCTTCTACCTTCACCCCCCCCCCACCTCCTCCTCCTCTTCCCTGAGGTACTTGGCTATCTCAAATTATCTATCAAAGTATATTTTTAAGACAGTGTTTTACTAGTTTATTATTAGTTAGGGTAACACTAGATACCTAGTGTTGGTAATAGATGAACCCCAATTCTTAGTGGCTTAACACAATAGAAGTCCAGTTGCAGTAGAAGGTAGGGACAGAGGGGAGCTGTTCCAATAGTTATTTAGGGGCCTAGACTGATGAAAACCCGGCTATCATCAACTCTTGACTTCCTGGGTGTGGGTAATCACCCAGCAGGTATACAAAAGGGGCAAGTAAATAATTACAGAGAAGGTTGTCATAGGCTAAGCCTGGAAATAGTTTACATCACTTCCATCCACATTTTGCTGGCCAGAACTCAGTCATAGGGCCCCAGAGAGATGCAAGAAGGTTTGGGAAATATAGCTCCTGCCCAGAGAGCCACTTCTCTGCAACCACTCTGCACTAGAAGTGACAGGATGAATCTCTGGAGGACAGCTAACATCCCTACTCACATAACTCCTTCATACAAAGGTATCAGTACTTCATAATAACTTAAAGCTTCTCAAAGAAGATTTGTTAACAGAAATCAAGACTTTAAGCTAAAGGGGTAGTTTAGATAGAATTTCAGGCATCTGAAAATAATATTGGCTTTCAGTTATCTTTATGGCCCTTGGGCATAAGTTAGTGCTGGTAGGTCCTTATGTTAGGTTATTGAAGGAACAAAGAAGAAATGTAAAGAGAAGAATTTCAAAGTGGGTGATAAGTAAATATATGATACTCTACTTTGACGCCTACTGTAACAGAAGCAATTAGATGGGATCATAAGTCTTAGGCTACTTAAGAAAATTGTGTTCACAATTATTCCTTCATCTCCTGTAAGTGAATTTTAATGATCTCCCTCTTTCAGTAATTGCTATGTTTCTAACTTCCCAGTGGTCCCGCATATTCAAATGAATTATGATGAGGAGCTGCTAATTATAGTAATGAGATTTAGGAAAGGGAAAAATTTATAAATATAATACCTGTGACAAAAGTGGGCCAAAGCCTCAGTCAATCACCTCCAGAGGCCCAGTGAGAAGAATGTGATATGTCAATGAGCATTCCCAAAACCTTGACCTATTCCACCTATTCATGTGCCAGCACTCAAAGGGCACACAGAGTTTTCTCTTTCCCCACCAGCTACTCTTTATCTGAAGTCATGACAACTGTGGATTCATGGTGTCCAGTCATTCAAATGACCACACAACAAATGGAAAACAGTATGTTTTAGTGATGGAGACAAATTCCAACCATGCCATCTGAAAGGAGGCAAGGTGGCTGCTTTTGTTCTTAATCCTGAGTTGAAAATTAGCTCCACATACTACATTTCCAAGACTCATGACTCAAGCCAGAGAAAGCCAGCACTCAAAAGCTCTTCACAATAGTTTGAACTGAACATGAAGTGATTATTAACAAACACAAACTTCATAAAATCATGGGCTCAAAACCAACCCTCCATTGCCTCTGAGATACAGGAAGCGCAGATTTGCATTTCACATTATACTGACCTATTCTTCAAGAAGCCCTAAAAGGAAGCTGGCATCCACCTTCTGTAACATGGTAATAGTGTGGGGAAACTGACCATATACCTAAGGACAAGGACTCCAGTGGGAAAGCAGAAAAGTGAAGGAAACAAGGCAAATTTTTACCTCCTCAGAGTTGACAGTCCTAAATCAAGTTCCAAATGTGGTATAACTTAGGGCATCCATAGTACAAAACTATGGAAACCATGGAAAACCACTGGGAAAAGCCAGGGATGTGTGGTTCCAGTGGGACCAGGCGATTGCCAGTTAATGCCAGTTAGTGGACAGGGATTGAGCTAAATATCCAGTTTGGGCAGTACACAGGAACAAAGTTGGATTTCAGTGTCCTGTGATTGGGAGTTTTCAGGAATAGACAGAAAAGCAGGGTCCACTTCTCTCAGGAATTATATTGGCAAAACTTCCTTCATTTTGATACCCTTGAAGGACATGAGGAAGCCCACAAAGTCTTCAGGAGGATGCTGACCTATAGATAAGAGGCAAATTCCAATGCCTTCAGCAGCCCAGCAGTGGTTATCTTTATACCAGGCTTCTACCCTCTGACTAGAAGCTAGCAAGAATCAGCTTTACTTGCTTGAGCTTGTGAATTCATCTTAACAACTACAGCAAAGACCTGGCCAGGGCAAAGACCAACAAAGTGTTTCTAAAATTATCTATAATTTACTTCCTATAATCTTAACCCACACATTCAATAGTTTCTATCCAACTCCCAAAAAATATAAATATTTAGTAAAATTTATTTAGCACCTACTCTATGCCAGGAATGTTCTAAGCACTAAGGATATGTTACTCAATCAAATAGGCACGGTCACTGGTGAGATTTACATGATAGTGAGAAGAAATCCTAAGCCACCTTCCACTGTATTCATAACCTATTGAGGGAAACACAACCCCTCTCTTTCCTTCACACAATTTCCATCTCATGAAAGGAGTTAAGCACCATACATTTAATAAGGGTCCATAATGGAATGGAGTAAATGGCACAGGATGAATAAGGTGTGGTCCACAGTCTAGTAGGGGAGACCACACATTTACAAAAGTTTACAATGTAGACAGATGTTAGGGGTTTAATTGTGCCACACACACACCCAAAAAAAGACATCCTGACATCCCAACTTCCAGTATCTCAAAATGTGAACTTATTCGGAAATAAGGTTGTTGCAAATGTAAGTAGTTAAGATGAGGTCATAGTGGAGCAGGGTAGACCCCTAGCCCAGCATGACTGGTCCTTATGAGAAAATAGCCATGTGAAGACAGAAACACCCAGGGAGAGCACCACATGACTATAAAGGCCAAGATGCAACTAACTACAAGCCAAGGGATGCCAGAAATTGCCAACAAACCACCAGAAGCTAGGTTCCAGAGGCATCATGGCCCTATGACACCTTGATTTCAGACTTCCAGCCTCAAAAACTGTGAGACAATAAATTTCTGTTGCTTGAAGCCACCCAGTTTGTGGTAATTTGTTTCGGGCACCCTAGGAGAGTTATATACTGGTAAGTATTTTAACATCGCTATGGAAACAGAGGAAGAAACAACGGTACCTGTGATGAGTGGGGAAGACTTCCCACAGGAGATGTTATTTGCACAGGGCTTTGGAATATAAATAGGACCTTTGCCAGACACACGGGGAAGTCAAGATGCAAAGGTCCTTTTAGACTGTGCCAAGGATGAAAAAACAGATGTTGAAATAATGGCAAGGAATTTGGTGGAGCTGCCAAATTCTAAAGCACCCAAAATGCCCAAGGCACTCTCCTAAGTGGTACACAGAAGATGCTTGGAAGTAGAGGACTATGGGCGAGGGACTAAGAGGTAGACCGCACAACTGGAAAGTAAAGTTAGACCCAAATTATGCTGGCACAGTAGGTATTGGGAAAGCTTTAAGTAATTATAAGCAGATGAACAATATGATCATGTTGAATTTTTTGGTGAAATATCTTTGGCAACAGGGTGCTGAATACACTTGAAGGAGTAGTGTGTTAAGTGGTCTCCAAACAGACCAGGAAGCACTCAATTACAATATGTGTGATACTGTGATATAATAAGACATATATATTTGATGGTCCCCCCCCCCTACCGGTCCAGGCACAGATCTTCTAAAACACTTGGAATTTCCTGAGTGACTGAGGTGAGAGGAGCATCTTTTGTTATTCACTGTAAACCCCTTTCAAACATACCTTAAGTTTATGCTAATGGCAGACACTTGAGGATAGGGGCTGGTAGCATGGCAGTGAGAATACAGGGATGAAAAACAAAATTATTAAATTAAGAGGCAGAACACATGAGTGATGGATGTGGAGGGTGCAGGAGGCATGGAACAGTCGAGGCTAGTCAAGGGTACTGCTGCCAGAATGCAAAGCTCAAATTCTGTTCCAGCCACTTCCAGTTGCCTGACCTTGGACAAATTACTCAACTTCCCTTGCCAGTGTCCTCAGCTGTGAAACAGAGATACTAGCAGCACAGGGTAGTTGGTAGGATTATATGAGTTAATACACAGATGATGCTTAAGAAATTCCCCTGGGTCATATTAGGTGCTTTGTCCACATTTGCAATGGCAGCAGCAATATATAGGGAGGAAACTCTTGGGCTGGGAAAATGAGGATTATAAAAGGATTATTATTATTTACAACAACAAAAAGTTTGATGAGAGTACACAAGAGGAAGAGATTAGCTCCTGGTGAGCAGCAGATGGAGCAAAGACACACAGTCAGAAAGGGAAAGTCAGACTGGGGAAAACGGACGATGTGTGAAGGTGGCAGGGTCACAGGGAGCAGCTATCACAGGTAGGTCGGGAGGGAAGGTAGAGCAAGATCACAAAAGCCTGTCAAGACCACGCCCAGACCTATGCTGCAGTCAACAGAGCTGAGCCCTTCCAACAAAAGTGCTCATGCGGCTCCCTGGCATCCCCTTCACCTTTTTTTTTTCTTTTTTTTTTTTGTAACCCTCTACCTATTTCCTTGAGGATTACCTCTTCTTCATTGATTAGTCTGTGGGACTTAAGAGGTTTTGCCTTCCACTGGCAAGGAGGTGGGTACCCAGTCCAAGTCAGGCCAAAGAGAACCTACCTCGCTAGAGCAGAATTGGAAGGAAAGTGAGGGAAAGGCTGAGTAAGGCTGGATTCACTGATGGCAGCCCCAGTGCCGAGATCAAAATGTAAAGCACTTTCTGCCTCAAGACCTTCAGGGCGACCCAATTTCACCCTCTCTGAGCCAGCTGCTTCTATCCTATGGGCTCTCCTATATTGCTGCCGTAAACTTCCTTTCGATTTAAATTTAAAGAGTTGGTGTCTGTTACGAACCACCAAAGACCCCTAACACCCTAATATAGCTTCAACAGACAGGCCTTCCTGACCATTTGCTTTCAGAGTAGACATACCAACCCAACAAGAAAACAGCAGAAAGCTGGAAGACTATGCTCACTGCCTGGCAACCAAAGTCACTACCTGTGGTCTGACAAAGGCATGAGATGAGAACTAGTTCTCTCCTCTTTCTCTTAGAGAAAGCTGAAGCCTAGTTGTATTTCCTGTCTTCAATAGTGTGTGTGTGTTGTGATAGAAGTTATAATATGACCTAGATTTCCTACCTACATCAATCATTTTATTAATTGCTTTTTTAGTTTTGTGGACACCAAGAAAGGGGTGCTGTTTCCAGAAATGAGTTCTCCCTTCTGATCGCAGTTCCACTGTGGGAGATCCACCGACTCTGATTTCCCTCATCAGTACCTCATTGATGTTAAGAATAAAAGAACCTTCTCAGATCAGATCAGCCTCTCTCAGCTCTGAGCCCAATTGTTCCCTAGCTTTTTTCAGCTAGGATTAGGTTTCTAACCAACAGGCCTCTAACACTGCCTAGGACAGAGACCATTCTAAAGTCAAATCTGTATTTCTACCACAATGAGTGTTCTGATCCTTTCAAGTTCTCTTTCTATGAGCATGGTTGCAATATTCTTGATGCTAGATTCGAAATTAGACATTCTTTCTCCAACTGATGCTCTGTACCTTTCAAATTTATTCACTCAAACAATCCATACTGAATACTTTCCATGTGTTAGAACCAAATGCAGCCAGGTTGTTCCATCCCTGGAGGGAGTGAATGTTATTCATTTTGTATCCCGCGTCCACCAGAGTACCTGGCACATGAAAAGAGGCCCAGAAAGTTTTCCTGGTCAAAGGAAGATTTGTTTCACTAACAGTTTTCTGCAAAGCAGATTTCAATGCCCTATCATAGGGTCCTAGATGACCCTCAAGTATTAGGGTATATGGAGCAAATGGAACTCCAGAATCATACTGCCTGGTCCCAAATCCTAGCTCCACCCCTTCCGACTATGTGACCTTAAGCTAATTAATGCACCTTTGAAAGCCTTAGTTTCCTCTGTAGAATAGGATTAGTAATATCTGCCTCACAAAGTCATTAAAAGAATTAAATAAGAAAATGCCCAAAAATCATTTAGTACCATACATGGCACATAGTGCTTAATAAATGTGACTCTATCAGGGCCTCTGGGTGTCTGACTTAAGCTCAGGTCATGATCCCAGAGTCCTGGGATGGAGCCCCGCAGTCTGGCTTCCTGCTCAGCAGGTAGTCTGCTTCTCCCTCTCCCTCTGCACCCCCTCACTCATGCTATCTTAAATAAATAAATAAAAATATTTTTAAAAAATAAAAAAATAAACATGACTCTATCTAGTACAGATTTTATAATCACAAATTCTGGTGCACAAGAAAATTCTATTTAATTTTTGACTTTGAGCCCCTAGTCCACCCAATATGAAAAATAAAACTCAGTTAAATAGAAAAAGTGCCTCTTTTCCCTCTCCTCCTTGAAGTTGTCCCTAAGTTCCAGACAAGGCCACCTTGGTGATGGTGGGAATGGGGGTTTATGCCCTCCTTCTAAGACTATAACTCGTCTCACCCAGTCCTTGACATAGGCAATGGGCCATGTTTTCTTGAATTGCTCCCTGGAGATAGCGATCCACGGACGTGCCATGGCACAGCACGGGCAGAGTCTATGTCACATCTTGCCTGCACACATCCCCCTGTGCTATCTGAAAGACTCCTTCAGGTCTCAGATGTACACTCTCATTTGCTATCTGTGACCCACTGAAGGAAGCCATAGGAACTTTTGGATGTCCTGGAGTACCAGTGAGTATCTGCAGAGATCTCCGAGAATTTCTCCAGCCTAGGCATGCCTAGCAGCTGGTTCTACTCTACAACAGTACCATGAGGGCAACAGAAATTCCTCCATAAGATCAGTCATTTCCTGATCATCCTTCAGGATGCCAGGCCTGGACCCTCTCTACTCTTATATCCCTAATCAAAGTGGGATGGGGGGCACGGGAGCAGTAATTGTGTCTCCCTTGTGGGGAGCAAGAAGAACAGGGCACAAACACTAGAGAAGGAGAGGAGAAAGGGCAAAGAGGAAAGGAGGAAAAGAGAAAGGAGAGCCGGAGAGGGGAAAAAGCAGAGAGAAGAGAGAAAGACAGGAGAGGGGAGAGGAAAAGAGGTCTCTCTTGCTCTTCTCTACTTCTCCCCTTTCTCTTTTCCTGGTCAGAAGGTCTTTACTCAAGGAGGAGAAGTGGGAGGGGATCAGAGAGGAGGAATGTCAGGAAGAAACTCAATTAGAGAGAACTGTTCTGACTCATCATATTTACTTCCTCAATCCTTGTTTCACTTTTATATTTTGCAGTTCGAAGCTAAGATCTGCCACATTTCCCACGATCTGCTTCTGAGGGGTAAATGATGGCTCAGGATAATTACGGAAAGGAAGAAAAGAAGAATAAGGTTAATCCAATGATTAACCTCTGACATCATTAAGACCAAAGCACCATAAAAATGGGACTTGGGTCCAGATGTGGAAATGTCCCTTGAATGTCTACAGGAAGGCCCCTGGCTGAGCAGGTGCAGCCCCAGCAGAGGTGGAGCTCCATGACTGTTAAGAAAGCCCACCAGGCTCTAGGAGGAGAGAAGACCTGAGAGCTCCAGGGGGCAGGGAATTCAGGATGAGAGGACAAGCTCTGGCCTGTCCCTGATCCAAGTGTGCCAATGGCTCTCAAATAGCTTTTATTTTCCCATTATCTCCCAGATGGTTCCTGACTGCCTCCCGTATCTTGTCAATACTGAAATCTTTTCAGTAGCATCTTGACTTGGGGAGCAAATCAGCTGTTTGACTCTCTTACTGTGTGCTAGCTCCTTCAATCACATATTCCAGGACTGTTGGCAGCTATTTATTTTTCATCTACAGATGGCTTCATAAAAGCCATTCTCCTTCTCCTGAAAAAAGTCCAAGTGGTAACTGGATATTCATTTAAGATGCAAATCAGGTTATGCAGGTGGCATAAAATCACAGCAGGCTTTAAGAGCCACAGAGGAAGGTGGAAAGACTCAAAGACCTCCCTTGCTTGAGGAAAGCACAGCTCCTCCCACCTGCTCTCCTTAAGATCAACGACGACGTGGCCTCCGCCTCTGTAGCGGGGCTGCAGTTTGTTGACCTCTGACCTAGATCATCACACTCTAAGAGGATAAAGCTCAATTCTAACAACCAACTAATTCTGGTCCCAAGTAATATGTGAAAGGAAACTTTAGTAATCTATCTCTTTTCGAGTATATGATAAGGAAGGAGGGGCGCTAGAGTTTATATATCTCTTTATAAATAATGCAGTTATAAGATGAGCATAAACTGCATAGAGTAAACTATTTTCAAGCATGAAATCTGTAAGTGGAAGCTTACTCTCATTTCTTCCTTCTGAGTGTGACAGGGTCCCTATTTGGCAATATTTTATTGGCCTATGTTGAATGGGCCTGTATTCAGTCAAAGGAAACTGTATTTGTTTGTATAGCCTATAATCCAGAATTTTCCTTTGTTCATTCTAGCCTTACTACCACCACTTATTTTCAGTTTAGATTAGTAACTTGATCATATCCAAGAATTTTATTCCAGAACAACTGTTAAGGCACATGTTGCTGGTGGTTGATGATGCACTTCTTGAACTCTCACTGGTCACCTCCACGCCATGATTTGAGAGCAGCTGCTCAAGGACCTAGCCTCCTCCCGATGCAAGTTTCCCTGCTCCACACTTGAATTTCCTCCATGAATGGTGAGTTTTGATTTGAGAAGTTAGAAAATAATAAAATTTGGAGGGTACTATATATGTGCTGGCAGGGAGGGGTGGGGGGAATACAAAGGCTAAGCACAGAATTATAGAACATCCCTTAAGTTTGGGGACCCCAGGACAAGGGGGCTTATGCCTCAGTTCCCAGAGCATAGTGCATCCTATTGTAGGCCTTGCAGAAACACTTCTGATCCAGCTTGTTATGAGGCCAGGAAGAGGCCAGAGAACATCTGAAACTTCCAATTGGTATCTGTCCATCCCATCCCCAACCCCCACTAGGCCCCAAAATGGCTCAGAAGAGACCAGCTCAGACAGCAGTGATGTATACAGACAGAGGCCAAAGAACAAACTGCTGTAAAGACAAGGTTTCCCAATGCAGATAGAGGGTGATTATGGACCACATGGCCTTGCCTCCCCTGCAAGGTTGGTTGTAAACCCCAAATGGGTTAGCTCATCCTCTGAGGAGAAGTAAAGTGGTAGAAAGTGGAGTTTTCCAAATGAGCTATTTACCTAAAGATCCAGAAGATAATAAATTTACCTTAAATTGATGAGATCAGATCTTTTCTGCAATTCAGAGAAACAGGGGCTCAAAAATCCAAATTTAGAGAAGTCACGTAGTAGTAGTAGTAGTAATAGTAGTAATAGAGTTATAATAATAGTAGTAGGAATAATACAGTAGTACTCATCAGAGTCATAGTAACATAACGGTATAGTAGCAGTAATAATACAGTAGTAGGTAGTGGTGGTGGTGGTAGGAGCACTAAAGAGCAGCTAACATTTATTGAGTACTTCCTAGTTAATACTTACGACAATACTATGAGATGGGTATTTTCCCCCATTTTACAGATGAGAAAACAGACGTAAGAAAAAGATTAAAGCTTGAACAAAGAAAGGCTCAATGAATATTTGTTAAGGGAATGAATGGGTTCGTTTGTGAAATCAAACATCAACAGGAAGTGGTTCCCACACAAAATCAGAAGGTATGGACGACTCAGAGTCACTGACAAAGCTTTTTAGTGCTCTGTATTTAGAAACCAAAGTTAGGGGAAGAACTTTTAATAATAATTAATAAGAAAACAGAAATAAGGATATGGTAACCATCACTGGCTAACTTACTGACTCACCTTTTCTGTAATTTCCTCCACCCCTTCACATCAGTTCACAATGAATCCCTTTACTCTTCCTCTACCATAATGTTATAAGCTATATAAACTTCCAAAATGAAGTTTCTAGAGGAAGTGGTTTGTGTGTTGTTTTGTTTTGTTTTGTTTTTTGCTCTTCTACACTGCAAGTAGTAGGCAAGGCTGAGGAGGGAGGCAGCCAGCAGGAAGAAAATGTCAATAGGACCACATGGGCCAATGATTTGTGAGATTTTGGGGAGCCCAAAGCTACTCCTGGTCCAGACACGACCCCACCCCCCAAGCCATGGCCCCAACTCTTTAGTGATATAATACCCTGTCATTTGATGGCTTTTTCTCCAGGCAAAAGTCCTCAGTGCTATATATTTACTTTATAGTTAAAGTGATTTTAAGTTATTGTCGTTGTTGTTGTTTTTAACCACAGGGAAGGTTTGCAGCCCCAGTTAGGATATGAACTGAAGTGATTTTTCTAGTGTGCACAGAATCCGGGCCTCCCTTTCCGAGAGCAGACAGACCCGCGGCCCTGGCTGGTCACGCCACCTAGCGGCACGCTCGTTCTTCCGGAGCCTCCCTCAGCCTGAAACGAGGGTGCCCCGCCATCAGTTAAATTATTCCATCTCACAGCCTATGAATTTCAATAAATATACCATCTGTTCACCTTCTGTGTGGGAGTTCAATCATCTTGTTGGCAGCGGTATTATTCTACAGCAATTACCTCTGTCTTTATCAGCCTTCAATGAGCTGCAGCAGCGTTTCTGTAAAACTGACAAGTTTTAAACCTCAGTTTCTGTAGCTAGGACAGTCTCTATGGTTAGAACACGAAAAAATATCCCCATCTAAATGTCGGGGGGGGGCGCCCCCTAATGAAATGGGCAGGCTTTCCTTTGAGCCGCACTGTAGAGCCGTGGAGCCTTGTTTCCCGCTCCGTGAGGTAATGGGACTGGAAAGAGGAAAGGCGGCGCTGAGACAGGAGCCTCATGCGGCCGCACCGGGCAGCCCGAGGGGAGCTCGCCCTCTCTGGGCCTCAGCGTCCTCTCCTGGAAAGTGGAATGGGTGACCAAAGAACTTCTCTTTAGCTCCGAAATTGGAAGATTCTAGTGGATGGGGAATGGGAGCCTAGAGCGCAGCCCACGCCCAGATGTACCACTGACTCGCCGAGCTTCGCTGAGTTGCTAAGTAAAATCACAGCTATAAAAAGAAAAAGGCACAACCACCAAAGTGATTTGAATGCTTTTGAAATTTGGATTATTATTAATGATATTTTCTGGCACAGTACATGAGAGAGGAAACGAGGGCTCAGAGAGGCTAATTTGCTCAACGTTACCCCTAGACTATGGGGCAGCTGGGGTTTAACTCATGCCCTGTTCCAAAGTCCAAGCTCTTAAATAGAGTGCCATATTGGAAGGCTTCATGAAAAAAGGAGAATTTCAGGATAAAGCCTAGATCTAAAGAAAGTATGGAAGACATTTCAGAGGAAAGCATATATGCCCATCTCATGAATACCCAGCATTAACTTTCTTTTGGTTCAGTTCTGGCTACTTGCCCTCCAGCCACATATGCAAACAAGCTGACCATGGCCCTAACAGGGCTATGTGCTTCCCAAACCCTGTTCATTTTCTTTCTGGGCACATACGAACATTAAATTTTTAGCATCCCTTATAGTTAGAGTGGGAACAAGGGATTGGGTTCCGGCCAGTGGGATGTGGGCAGAAATTCTGAATACCATCTGAGTGTGGCCATAAAAACCTGTGTGTTCTATACTCTTTCCCTCTCATTTACGGGGCTGGAAGTGAAAAGACTCTGGGATGGCAGCACTCTGATAAGAGTCACAGTCCCTGGGTTGTCACATTGAGAGAAGCCTTATGGGAGGCCACCCCATCTGCACTGGACTGTGGCAAACTGAGAAACAAACCTTTTTCTTGCCTCCTCCTGAGATTTTTAGGTTGCTTGTTTTCTTTCTTAAATTTGGATCAGAATATTAAGGATATTTTCAGTAGAATACTCCTAGTCAGTAGGCTGTCCCGTAGTAACAGTAGTGGCCCATTATATGTTGCCTGCCCAGGATCCAATACCCTTTCTTCTTTCTTCTGAATCCAATCCCTAACACTCCTTCTCTAGCACCTTGATTTTCCTGAACTTTAGTCCACATGGTTCTGAAAGGGGTACCACCACCCCTCCTCAGCTCTGAGGCCTCTCTGCATATTCCAGCCCTACAGAGCCAAGTAAGAGGCAATCCTGGGGATTTTTTCCTACAACGACTGTGAAAGAGAAACTCTTTTTCCCCCTGGAAGATTAAACTAGATAATGTAAGTCTGGAGCAGCTAGGAGTTCACTATAGAGAAGAGCCTGCCCTGGAGTAAGGTTAGCATATGGGACATCAGAACTCTAAGAGGGGCGGGGACTAGAGAGCAAGAGGACAGGAGAGGGGGCTGAGGTGCATGGCCCAGCAAGAAAGAAAATGGAAGCAGGGAGACGTAGGGTGGCCAGGGGGGCAGGAGGGAGAGAGGCAGGGCAAAGAGAGAAAGGTGTATGAATATGAAGTATGAAGGACAAGGGGGTGGAAAGTGGGAGTGAGGGGCTGGGGCAGTAGGCTTGAGTGCAGGAGACAGAGAGAGAAATGGGTAGGGACACAGAGATTGACAGGAGAGAGAGGGGCGTGGGGGTGAGGGATGGGGTTGGGGAGGGGAGAATGGAGGAGGGGAGAGTCAGAATGGGAGAAAGCCAAGGGAAAGAAAGAGAGACTGGGAGAAAGAGGAGAGGATTGCCGGTTAGGGGATGAGGAGCTAGGGAAAGGGGTAAGAGAGACAGGGAAAGAAAAAGTAAGAGAGGGAGAAAAGAAGGGAAGGAGGAAGGGAAATGCATTAAATCCTTATTGAATCCCTGGGTCCGGCTATACCTAGGCAGCCTCCTCCCTGGGCTTCTCTATGATAGGAGTCAAATTCTCTTTTGCATTTATCCATTTTCACTGGGGTATTGCCACTTGCTACAGGGTTTTTTTTTTTTTTTTTTTTTTTCACATTTTCCAAAACAACCTTAAAAAAAAAAAGCAACATGTGTCAAAACATGGACACATAATTATGTAATACAGTCAACAAAATGAATTGACTACTTTTTACCAAAACGAGAATTTTCCAAGATTCAAAGCATCTCTATCAACTTATCCTTTTGGTCTTTCTCCATTGACTTCTTCAATCCTCTCTTAGCTGGGTTACATTCTATTGTGTTTTCTGGCTGATTCTTTCCTCTCTTTTCATCTTGTTCCCTATTCTAATAAGTTGTTTGGTCTTTATCACCTTTTCCTCAATGCAAAGTGCCTTGTTGCTGTCTTCCACATAATCATTTAGAATGCTGCAAGGTCCCAGGTGTCAGTCCCTCCAGCCCCACCGCTCTCAGCACCACCATAGCAGCTACTAAGGCAATGAACCTGATCCCATGGGCTGCCAGCTCCAGCAGCTGCCATTCAAATCACCCAATGTGAGTCAACAGGGAGCTGAGATTCATTATCCTGAATCCCCCTCACATCATATCCTCAAGAGTAGAAGCAAAAAACCATTGGCTTACAATGTAACTCAGTGTCCAAATTTCCAAGGGGGGATAAAAAAACGAAACTGTGCTTGCCATAAAAGAACAGGTGCAAGAGAGACAGAAACACAGAGAATGTGTATGAACATGGGGGTATATTCTAGAAGGAGAGGTTAGAAGGCAAATCTAAGAATCAAGCTCTCAAATGCACATCAGGGAATAAAACACTGGCTTTCTTTAAAGCCAGAAGAAAAATGAAGCAATCAGTGGAATTTTAAGAGGCAAAAGAAAGAAGGTACGTTAGCAAAAGCCAATGGAGCAGTTTCACAGCTGGGGGCCAAATGTCACCTCCTCCCCTAGAGAAAGCACCTGAAGTGGAGTCGCCAACAGGGAGTCCCTACACCCCAGGGACTTATATTTATTTTGTCAGCATAGTTCATATCCATTCAAGCAAAATGATATGTATGACATTTGGGCACAAGGTCTTTTTCAAAGAGAAAAATCAACCCAGCCAAGCTGGTTTTCCTCATTCACCAGCCACCGCCCACCCACTGCCAGCCCTCTACCATTCACTCAGAGAACCACAGCCAGGAAACTGTTCCATACAACCCCAGAGGCTTGGTTTTCTTCTGCTACTCTTATGCATAATTTACTCACATACACAATTCCTGTCAACAGTGGCCTTACTTTTTCATCTATCAATGAATTTGAAGGCTTTATAAAAATCTGGATCCAGATAAAAGGATTGTAGACAAAGAGCTCAGGTTTCTTTGTTCTAAAAAGAAGTGAAAATTGTATTTTCTTTAGAAGGTTGCGTGGTTTGGGGTTTTTCTTTTTCTTTTTTGTGGGGAGTGGGGGAAAGTGTCATTATGAAAGTACTCCTGATGAGATTTAAGATGACCCAACTCCTTCCTTCATCTGGAACTCCATACTCAGGGGACCCAAGGGACTAATGTAGCCCCTCCACTTTGGACAGCGTAGTGAACCTGAATCCTTGCCCCTCTTATTAACCTAGGAAATGTAATGGCTCTTGAACAAAAACCCAACACCCCTTCCCTCTTATTCCCATGCCCTGCTCCACACCCCCAGCTCCAGCACCCGCCCTGGCTCTTCCTTTTATTCAAGGCAGCAATCCTCCCTCTAACCCACCAACCCAAACTACCCATGGTCACAAGGCCCTCGACCCCTCCAGCCCTCTACACTTCCACCAAAGATATCCACCCACTCTTCCAACATCTGAAACTGAAGTTAGAAGGAGAGGGAAAGTGTGCTCATGTTCCTCCTAACTCAAAGCAGAATAATGTCCTGCCTCTTCTTGATCTTTCTCCACTGAAAGGGTCACACTCATTCACCAATGGCTGGCCTGAGCTGCATGCCCTTGGCGGCTGCAAACCTCTTTTTTTCTGCAGTGGCTACAGAACCTTTCCCTGGGCCTCCTATGAGGAATGTGATCCTAATGTCTTGTACCAGTGCTGGCAAAAATCCAAATGTGAGAGAGAATTATAAGATATGACATTATATAGGGAGCTGTTAGCTTTATTCTCATCATTGTAGCTTTAAAAAATAGAAATAAGATCTATCTTTCTATTAAGACACCCTAAAACATGGATTCCATTTTATTTCCAAATATCTGCTTGCTTTGTCAAGGCTCAGGTGGCCATTTATTAAACATTAACCTGGCTACATGTGCAAAGATTCATCCATCCACAGATGTTAACACCAGGCTGAATTTACCTTCGGTGTCCCCTGAAAGACCAAAGGAGAACTTTTGGCCATACCCTATAACCACAATAGTAACAGTAATAGTATTAATAGCCTTCACTACCTGCCATGCATTTTACACAAATAAATGTAATTATCACAAAAATGCTGTGGGAGGCACTATCCTCTTCCCCCATTTTATAGATAAAGAAACTGAGGCAGAGTAGGTAAATAATTCACCCAAGGTCACACAACCAGCTGAGTCAAAATTTGAATCCAGATCTCTGATTCAAGAGCCCATGATCTTAAGCATTCCATTCCACTATCTCCCTGTACCCATTTAAATAAGGTATTTTGTTATGCAATATTAGATAGATAATGTATTTCTAACGAAACTTTCTGAAAGAGCAGCCCCTAAGAAGAAAAAATAGCAGGGTGTGGCTCAACCAAAGAAATCAGTAGATTATTTTGCGCAAATCTTCCATGGGATAAATCATTCCATGATGTTTATGGCCCTATGTCAAAAGAGGACAGTTTGACTGTTTCCTGGAGTCCTCTGGTTTTTAGTGGGTCCCAAGTGAGAAATCTGCTGGAGACTTTTCAGTGTTGCACAAAGCTGCCAATCACACTTATTGACTTTCTGTCCTACAAACAGTGGGAAGAGTGACTTCATCCCCCAGTCAGCATAACAGATCTTGACACTGAATGAGCAAAAGCTTTTTGCACTCCAGAAAAGCAATTATCTTCTGAAGGAAAAAAAACAAACAAACAGTCAATTTCTTAGGCATAATGAACCCACCTATTAATCTTGTCCTGCTACTCTTGCTAATTCTGGAAACAGGAAAGTAGTCACGCCTTGTTGCTTTCAAATTTAAAAACCATGCACGTCATCAAAAACAAGAGACTTTTCAACTTTGTCCTTCAATTGGCAGAGCTTTTCTGCGAGCAATGACTTAGGAACCAACCGGTGGAGAAGAGAAGCTATTTAATTACCATTTTAAATCTAGGTTTTGATTTTTGTTGTAGGCTGTCTAAATATCAGTGACTAAAGCACAGATCCTTTAGTAATTACTAAATTCAGCTCCTTGGATCACTTGTAACAATACTTAATATTAATGTGGGGAGTCTGAGCAGCTCTCTTTTTAATGTTTTTACAAGACTGTTATTGTTGACAAATGAATTGCCAGGTTGTGCATCAACCCCAGATAACTAGTTCTGCTTATACATTTCATTCCAGTGATTAGTGCGAATCTGCCCTCTGTTATTCAAAGCATCCACAGATTTCAACTTAAAGAAAAGGTAAGTGCATAAATAGAAGTGCCTGATGGGTCAATATTTGTAGAAGATAAAATAGTTGTAGAGAAATCCTAAGGATGTTCTGAAGATTTGGGAAAATAGCAACATGAAAATGAAATACAAATGACTTGATAAGTATTTGATACTTTGTATCTGATAGTGCAGTCCTGCACTGTCTTGCTTACCCTATATGTTCATTCTATTTTTATATTTTGGGAGCTGGAATATGGTGCAATTTCTGCTATAGGAGGGTGATTTAATTAGGCTTATATTTTTAAAAGTGCCACCATTGGCTGCCATCTAGAGAACCGATTGGAGAGAAGCAATATCAGAGTTTAGAATAGCTCAGAACAAGAGTCCAGAAGCTGTGACAGTAACAGTCAACATGGTGGCATGCCAGCAGGATGAGAATTGGGGTGAAGGGAAGTAGATGGTTTGAAAGAGTATTTAGGCGTGGTGTGGTCAGGTACTCATGATGGATTGGGTGTGGGGATGACGAAGAGGAAGGAGTTAAGGTTTCTGGTTTAATGGATGGTAGGTGTGCACACTGAGAAAGGACATACTAGTGGAGGAGAGAGTTTACAGAATAAGACAATAAACACATTTAGGAACCTGTTGAATGTGAGGTACCTGTAAGGCATCCAAGTAGACAGGACACAAAGTGACGAGATATGCATTGTCGTCCCAAAGGCCCAGGGAGCAAGTATCTGTAAATCTACTATATGCCAGACGCTGGACTAGATCCTGGGGAGACAGCAGTGAAAACGTTAGCTCTCACCCTTATCCTGTGGAACGTGGAGTCTAGGTAGAGAAAGGGGCATTAGACAAGTAACCACCCAAATGAATAAATGGAAGCCATGAAAAGGAAGTATTTCAAGATGAGCAAGGGCCAATTATATCAAATGATGCTAAGAGATGGAGAGGATATGGAGAGGGGCCTCTATTGGATTTGGTCTCATGGAGGTCACTGGAATCTTGACAGGAGCTGTTTCAGTAGAATGCCAAAGACAAAAGACAGATTCAAGTGAGTAAAAAAGAAAACCATAAAGTGAGGAAGTAGAGACAGTGACCATGAGACATTTGTTCAAAAAGTTTTGCTGAGAATGGCAGAAGCAAAATGGAGCCATGGCTAGAAAGAGACATAGGCCAAGGAAGAGTTATTTAAGAAGGATGATTTGAAAGCATGTCTCTCTGTTTCTGGGACTATTCCAGCAGAAAGGGACAGAGTGATATGCTGGAAAGAGGATGAACGAGCCAAGTCAGTAAGACCAGACAAATATTCTAGGTTATTCTTCAGAGAGGTAGTGATGAATGGAGCACTGGGGGCTTCTGAGGCACAAATAATGTTCTGTTTCCTCCTCTAGGTACTAGTAAAATAACTATGTTCATTTTGTGAAAATGTATTAACAGGTAAACTTGTTTGCGCTCTTTCCTTTGTATATACTGTATGTCAATAAAACGTGGGGTTTTTCTTTAAGCAGAAGGGTTGGAAAAGAAAAAACAAAACTCATTTGTGCAAGTGATGTGATTATCTACATAGAAAATCCTGACGAATTTATAAACTATTATAAGTAAAAGGAAAATTTAGCAAACTGGTTGCATATAAGACAATATATGCAAGACAAGTGCACCAGAACAACAACAAAATAAGACATAATGTTTTAAAAGCCCCGTTTACAAGAGAAACAAAAACTGTAAAAAAATACCTAGTAAGAAGTCAACAAAATATATGCTCCACCTGGATACAGAAAATTGTGCCATTTTACAAAAAGATATTAAGGAAAAACTAAATAGAGCAATGCATGTGTTAAATGAATAGGAAGATTTGATTTTTATAATGATGTCAATTCTCCCCAAATTGATCTAGAGACCCAATGAAAGGCCAATCAAACTGCCAACAGGATTTTGTGGAAATTTGCAAATTGATTCTAAAACGCACAAATAGTCAAGGGCCAAGAAGAGCCAATACACTTGTAAGAAGAGAAGGGAGCATTTGCTCCACCATGTATCAGGACTTATTATAAAGCTAGGTAACCAACTAACCTGTGAAGTAACTAGGTCAGTGTAATGTTGGCATAGAGAGGACCTGAACGGTGAGCCTAGAAACAGATCATCCCATATTTGGAACTTTGTCCTATGACGAAGGGGCCTATATAATTTATTGTCCAAACTGGGTCACTTATAAGGGGAACTATTTATTCATACAATTATGTCAGGCCAAACAAATGCAAACCATTATTAAACTGGACAGATGAGGATGCATCCTCAGTATATCTGTGACAAAGCTGGAAGAGAACAAGTAGAAACAGCCTTTGGTGGGAACAAAGACACTTCATCTGCAGACACAGGTGGGGAATGGGGTCTAGATAAAGATGAAGAGCACTGTTAAGTTTGATGATAGGTATTTGGCCTGCCTTACTACTTTTATTTTCTCAATAAGTTGTGAGGCGAGGGCATCAGCTGCGGGTAAATGGGAAAGAAGCTTAGGGAGCTGGGGGCAAGAGAAGACAGTAGGAGCGTTCTGGAAAGTAGAACAAAAATACTAAACCAGTGTAAGTAGAATTGCCAGGGAGCATCAAGGGTTAATTTTAGATTTATGTCATGAATTTATAGCTCAATGAGCACTATTATGTATTTTTCTCCTACAACATTTAGCTGCTTAAATAACTATACTGACAGATTGTGCAGTCTAAACTAGGTTTAAAAAAAAAAAATGGGAAGGACTGAGAACGGGCATTGTGAACAATGAAAATGTGGTAGGGCAATGGAATGGAGGTCTGCTGGGTTGACGGGACCAGAAAGGGTGAGCAGGGAGGATGGGATGGGTAGCAGAGAACAGACTCCGTCAAATGAAGATGTTGGCAATGGTGCTATTTTTTGGCAATAAAAGGTCACGGGACCATGGGAATGGGGGATCTGGGAATAATATTTGGGTCACAAAGTCATAGATCATAAAATGTTAGAGCTGAGGTCCAGAGAGGTAAAGTGATGTGGCCAAAGTGATAAGGGAGTATGTGTACTGAGCTCTGACTATTTGCCAAGAGCACTGAGGTAAAGGGGCACTAAGCATCCGTGGCATACTGCCGAAAAGGGATCCTCACTTCTTGGCAGTTGCAATCCCTCTGTCACTCATTTTGTTAACTTGGAGGCCAAACAGGAGAGGCAAGAAAAGGCACACTTCTCCTTTTTGTTTTTAAATCATTATGGGAGCCATCTAAGGAAATCAATAATAAAATATTATTAATTAATAATAAAGTCACTAAGTTCTTGCCATGTGTAAACACAGTGGAAGCTGCTTTGGTGGTATTCCGGGTGGGATATAGCTGAACTCTTCCTTAGAAGCACAGTAAGTCTATTGGGATAAATGGAGTCACACAAAGAAACCAAATTAATAGCAGGAAATTGTGGGGAAGAGGTACCCAACTCTGCCCATAAAAGACTGTTAGTAGCTTAGAGTCCAGCACCAGCAGATGGTCTGGGGGTTTTGAGCCAACACGGTCATCGTCCTAAATAAACAGTATAAAATAAATGCATGTTCCTCACAGACAGAGCTTCTAGACAAATCCTCACAGCTCCTACACTGCCACTCCAAGCCACTCCCAGTTGGCATCGTTACATCTCCCACTGCAGGTTAGCTAAAATCTTTCTAATGTTCTCTAACTCATCCTAGCCCACATCACCAGGCGGGGAAGAGCTTCAAGTTCATTTTGGATTCTGTGCTGATATGAAAGAAGTGAGGAAGGAAAGAAGGAAGGAAGGAAACAAGGAAGGAAAGAAGGAAGGAAGGAAGGAAGGAAGGAAGGAAGGAAGGGGCTGGCAATCAAGGGGGTCTGAAAAAGAATCAGTAATTCAAATTGCTCCACAACGCAGGTTTTGATGTGAATCTGGTTGAACTTTCTTCTCTTTCTCCTTTTTCAAATCAAAGTCCTGAGGATTTGGCAAGCCAGTGTGAGCAACGTGAGTTTGTTTCAAGTGTGATCAAGTAGCCAATGAGAGTGATTTCCTGGCCAGGTCTACCTGAACATCAGACCTGTGGTGCCTTAGTCTTACTCCAGCATGGGGTGGGGAGGCACGGGGGGGGGGGGGGGGGCAGGTATTACGCACAATCAGAGCTCCTGGCGGAGTTTCCTTCCTCCATGCACATGATAGCATGGCTCCATCTCACCTCTTATTAAAATGAGGTTTCTGGATCAACTCTGTTGTTCCCACAAATGGATGTTTACATAACTGAGCAAAAGAAAGAGCCAAGAAATAACTGCCTTTGGCTTGTGGCTTTCTAGGAGAAGTGTTCAACTTTTTTTTTTCATCTTTATACTGAGAATGTTTTAAAGGTTTCATAATCACCTTCACTATCAATGTAATAAAAATCACCGACTTTCTTCCTTTATAAGAAAAAATAAACAAGGTAAATAGGAACTACATGTCACTCACTTTTTAAATTATTTGCTGCATACTACAATACTCTTATTTAAGCTGAGTTTCTTCAGACCCCGAGAGAACAGTGAGGGGAATTAAGAGGCATTCACACACCTGCAGAGCTGGATATATTTATGATGTGTGCCCAATGTACCTTGAATGTTCTGCTCTTATCACTCTTCCTGGTCAGAAACACCCAGGGATTAGGGCTCTGCTAATCAGCTTCCCACAGCCTAGTCACCTCCTAAATATTTCCACTACATTTCTACCCAACTACAAGCCTCAATTCCCCTCCTCAATGCTCCTGAGAGAGTAAGTGTTCCCACCCAAACTATGAAGACCAGGGAACCTATCTTTGTGGAAACCATGTGACCATCAGTGCTCAGAGCTTCCTAGGGAGAAGGACATAGGGCAAGCACTCAGCTCTGGACAGGAATGAGGAAGCCCAAGAACTTCGTGCCCAGGCCTTTCTGTCCCCCACC
This sequence comes from Halichoerus grypus, assembly GCF_964656455.1. NCBI lineage: Eukaryota > Metazoa > Chordata > Mammalia > Carnivora > Phocidae > Halichoerus > Halichoerus grypus. Next base: position 114,441,517 of record NC_135719.1, on the reverse strand, counting down.
TGGTTCTAGGGGTCCAACACTCTTAAGCAGGGGCTGAGTAAGGAGAAAATGGCTCTAATTTTAAGCTCTAATTCCATGGAAAACCTTTAAACCCATAGGGTCCCAGACTGCACCAAAGATCCAATGAATTGGGATTTTGGTGGGTAGTTCTCTGGAATATATATTTTGCAAAGCTCGCTCTATATAGGTAAGGTTGCATAACTTTGTCCTACCTTCCGAGTACCAAGAAGTGGGCCCTCAGACTTCACGAAGGGTCAGTGTTTCTGCCTCCCTCCTTGATTCTAACCCTACAGATGGGAGTGTGTGTGTGACAACCTTCCTCCTTGAGGTGCAGGTGAGAATGCCAACAAGATGTCAAATGTCACATGCCATTCAGATGAAAGGCTGAGGAATTCTGTGTTCCACTCACATGGAGCTCCGCCGGCTTCTTAGTAGAGAAAAAGACCCAAGGGCCAGCTACTGAAGAAAATCTATTGTTTTTACTCTCCAGTAATGCAGACTTCTGATCTGCACAGTTTTGAGATGATGCATTAGGAGCATCAGAGCAGTCTGCGGAGTGGAAGACAGCTAGAAGGAGATCTAATGAGAACACCTCCTCACAAAGCTAGAAGAAAAGAAGGCTCATTTCAGCTCTGTTTGAAAACCTGATGGGTGAACTCTGAGAGTAAATGACCTGGTTCCTCTGGCTGTAGCAGAGGCACAAGATATTTCTGTTCCTAGGCAACAGACAGATGCCTTTATTTCCCATCATTGCTTGGGCTGGAATAATTCAATTCCATTTCCCTTAGAGCTCAACCTCTGCTTCCTACCTATCTGCAGAACAGGGCCTGAAATGGTGTCCTGCCCCTTCCCTGATGCTATCTCACATGCAGACAATGATTTTCGGAAAGACTCGATCCTGTTCTTTTTGGGCACAAGGAAAGGAACATAATCTAGAACGCCATCTGCCATCCTGAAATAGCCCATAGTGGCACTATTTTTACCCAGCAATTATCAAACAAATGGAGTCATTTGAAAGAGTCACAGCTGTTCCTCAGTGTTATCTCAGTACAAATATGACACAGTGCGTGCTGATTTTGTTTTCTGCTTTGTGTCTCATGTACACAGAGGCAGTGATAATTTCTCAACCTCCCATCAGAACACAAGTCAAAGTGTGTACTCTACAAGTGAGTCACTCTCGGGCAAATTAAAAATCTCTTGTTATCTTGATTACATGGTCAGGGTTTCGCTAAATGTGATTCTCATTTAGAAAGTGAATGTAATGAACTCTGTATTTCAGAGTGAGTGCTAAGAAGCTTTTTAATCCCACAGGAAACATCAAGTTTTATCCTGGTTAAATGCAACCTAAAAAAAATGTTTGGTATTCATGAGATATATAGATATAGATGTAGAGATAGATAGATAGATAGATAGATAGATAGATAGATAGATAGATAGATAAACATTTTGGTATTCATGATATATATATGAGCATTTTTAACAAAGAAGCAAAATTCTGCAAAATGGATCCTATTTTTCTATTAACAACCTTCCTCATAAAATCGGGAAGGTGTCTGATTGAAATAAATGTCTCTAGTAAATTGAACACACTCATTCACACATGCATGCATGCGTGTGTATGCGCACGTGCAAACACACACACAGGCAACCCTATCAAACACTTCTCATTCTTTTTGTCCACCTGCATCTCAACCCTGTTTCTATGTATATGGAATTTCCCAACCTAATGAGACAATGCTCACCTCCCACAATGACAGTGAAAATGTCAAAAACTTGCTTTCTCAACTTCCCTTGCAGTTGCAACAAAGGTACATAATCTGGGCACAACCAATCAGATGAACCCACCCAAGGATAGAGAGATCACCCCTAGCATCTCTGGGAACAGAGATGCTACAAAGAATGCAGAGTTCCAGCAGGGCTGGGCATGGGCATGCCGGGTTCAGTACCAACAGCATCCAGGGTGCGAGCTGCAGTCTCCATCGCTCTGCGATAACAGGAGTGTCCACCAGACCTGCTAAGTCCACCCGACCAGGCTAACTCGGCCTCCATCCCTGGCTGCATAACCACAGCCTGACTCTCCAGCCCTCCCAGAGACCCTGTGAGCCAGGCCACATCCTTCCAAACAACTTATTTGCTGCTTAAATCAACCAGCACTGGCTGATTGCTACAACCAAGAACCCTGAGTCAACAAGTACTTTTTTAATGTTTTAACCATGTGAAGATCAAAAATAAGCTTGGAGTTTCTGTTCTCCTTCAAAGTTTTCCAGTTCTTTGCCAATTCCTCAGTCTCTAGTCTTTCTTTGTGTGCGTATAATCCACAGAAATTTCTCTAACCTCCCCCCACCACCACCAAAATTCCCTAACTTCATACTTTCAACCAGGAATGTATCCAGAAGTAGGAAGATAAGTTGTAGAAGGAAAATGCAGGTTGACATGGCCATTTTCTTCTAAGACTAGCCCCTGGGGAATCAGGAAGGATTACGTATCCACATGCTAAAGCCACAGCACTGACATCCGGTGATGCACAGGCAGATCTCGTCATTTTCAAGGAGTGCCCTTCAAATGGCAGGCGAGAATTCTACCACTGAACCACGAATGCAGGAGTGCCCTTCAAATGGAATTTGCTTCTGAATCTCACAGGGATTGTGTTAAGATGCCAACTCTGCCTCAGCAGGTCTGAGAGTCTCCAGCTATTCCAAGCTCCCAGGTGTTGTCCGTGCTTGCTAGTCCACAGTTGCACTATGCCTGGCAGGGTGCTCAAGTGCTTGGGCACGACTCTTAAGTCACCAAAATGAAACTGTCCCAGGCAAAAAAAAAAAAAAAACAACAACAAAAAACCCACTCCGTGTGTTCTGTCTCCATTTCTGGAGCTCATCTCCTCTACTTCTTTTAATTTTATATTTAGAATAACTAGACTCTAAAGTGGCAATACATTTCATCATTTGGCACACGATTCACACCAAATGGAAAATTTCTATGTGCAAAGTGTTAGAACATATAAAACAAATTAGATCTTGCTTCTCTGGTTCTGAAAAATCTTAAATTCTATAAAGTTAGCCTATTTAATACAAAGGCCACTTTTTAGATCCTACAGATTAAACAGTATTAGGGACCTCCACTATCTTATGATTCCCAAGATTTTCACTTAGAAGGCCTTTAATCTTTTTTCAAACATAAATTAAAAGTATAAAGGCTTATCTCTGAAGCACAGTAACCCCTGAACACAAAGGCATGGGGGCACAAAGAAGAAACATTCTTTGTACCTCACCCTGACCCCAAAATTGGCCAGTATATTTTTCCGAGCATTAATCAATGTAGTTTCTGAAGGCAGAACATATTCCGCTTTACTTGTAACATGGATAACTGCTCATTAAACATGGCCCAAGTCCCATAACACATACGAAAAGTAAGAGGGGGCCACAAGCTCTTTTTTCAATACCTCTAAAAACAATATAGTCAGTCTACAATTTCCTAGAAAGTCACAGGGTAGGTAAGAACATCACCTTACTTTTAACTATCCTAACAGGAAATTCTATCTTTACTATATGCTGATGGATAGCTGGGATTAATGGTCAAAAACAGGAAATAATTCATAAATTAAAGATATTTTATCACTTCTCATGTGTCATGTAGAGATTCTCTGCCCCATTGGCCCTCTTTATATCATCCCTATTCAGGCGAGGAAAGATTTTTAGAATAAAAAATATAGGGGTGCCTGGGTGGCTCAGTCGTTAAGCATCTGCCTTCGGCTCAGGTCATGATCCCAGGGTCCTGGGATCGAACACCGCTTTGGGCTCCCTGCTCTGCAGGAAGCCTGCTTCTCCCTCTACCACTCCCCCCTGCTTGTATTCCCTCTCTCACTATCTCTTTCTCTCTCTCTCTGTCAAAATAAATAAAATCTTTAATTAAAAAAAATTAAAAATTTTTAAAAATCAAATTAATAATCATAAACTATTCCCTGAGTTATAAAGTATGCCTGGATTATTTACAATTTTCCCCATGAACACAATACATCTTCATACCTGTAGCTGTCTTAAGTAAATTTAAAAATTCTCAATACAGCCAATTTGAAGCTCAGTCTGGGTTTGAAACCTGTGTAAGAGGTTTGCACCAGTTCACCTGAAATTAACTGGATCTCACTAGCTCCTCAGGCCTTCCTGTGCCTTCCTGGCCCCTTTCTATCTCTTCCCAAGGGAAAAAAATTTCTTCCTCACTATTGTCTATGGTAACAGAGAAGAGGGCTGAGTAGTAAGGAGTTACTTGCTGACACCAAGGGCACATCTCACTCTGAACTCTGCTCCTGATCTCGAGGTTTGGGAAGGTACTCACTTTGGTTTAAGTGCCCCTTATCCCACTTCATAGTTCCTCTTGTTTTCTTCTTTTCAGGGAGAGGAGTTAGTTCTTGTCTGTTTGGAAGTGTAACTCAGTCTCTAAAAACTGAGTTTTGTTTTGCACAATTTGCTTACATTACAGAGTATTTCATGATTCATTTCCGTCAAGCAATTCACTTTGCAGAATCTGTTTTAACTAAAGAAGAGAATCATACTAAAACATTATATTCATAGATAAAGAGTGATATTAGCAAATTAATTAGTCTTATTGTTTGGTTTCTTGTGAAAGGCAATTATTTGTTAAGGAGAGCTCAGTGAGAATGAACTGTCTAAAATATTGACTGTAGATAGATGCTGGGAAAAGAGAGCATGTGAATTGTGAAAAACTGTGAAATTTGGCTATGTGATCTCAGATGTGCTCTAATGTTTGCTATCCTCCTTTCATCAGAACTCTGCGAGCTGCTTGTCTCCCCACCATTGTACTTTTTGTCCAGATGTTGGCCATGGATAGTCATGGATAGTGATATTTTTAGAATGTCTACCAGGAAACAAATCTCTTTTGTGAATAACATTTACTCGCAGCATAACTTTGATATATATGTACATGTGCATATATATATATATTTAGAGTTTATTGGGATTCTTATTTTATTTTTATTTTATTTTAAAGATTTTATTTATTTATTTGACAGGGAGAGAGATAGCAAGAGCAGGAACACAAGCAGGGGGAGGGGGAGAGGGAGAAGCAGGCTTCCCGCTGAGCAGGGAGCCTGACGTGGTGCTTGATCTCAGGACCCTGGGACCATGACCTGAGCCGAAGGCACATGCTTAACAGACTGAGTCACCCAGGCACTCCTATGATTATGCATTTGTTAATTCACTATGCATCAATGAATGCTATAAAACAATGCACCAAATGTTTATAATTGGATTTAAAATCAGGATATGGAGCCATATACATAGTGTGATTACAACTATTAATAACAACTACTATGTATTGAATACTTTTCATATTTTATTTCTAATCCATGCCACAATATTGTAAGGGAGGTAAAATCATCCATACATTTTATAGATTAAAAAATGAAGCTTAAGGAAGCCAAGTAACTTGCCCAAGAAAAATAGAAACATAATACTCCTTTAATCAAAAAAAAAAAAAAAAAGGTAGGAAACAAAGAAAAATGAACAAGGAACAGAAAAGACAAATAGAAAATAAACAGTAAGATAGATTTAAGTCCAACATTAATAATAATTACCTTAAACAGAAATGATCTAAACTCACCAACTAAAAAGTCCATTCAAAAAGAAACAAATACTGATGTTAGCAAGATAGCAGCTCAGGAGGTCCTCAGCCCTCATTCCCCCACAGAAACACAGATTTTTTCAACAATCCATAGACAAAAGTACCTCTGTGAGACCTTTGGGATCTAGGTCAGAGGTTGAAACACCATGGTAGAGTCCAAGAACTAGGAAAGCCACTTTGAAAAGGCAGGCCTGCCAATTTCAGACATGGATGCAGACCCAGGAGCAGCCCCATCTCCCTGTGGACTCAGTTCCAGCCCAGCCCATCCAAGATCCTACCACCAATCCTGCCTGCCCACAATCCTAGTAAATAGGCCTGCCCACCGTGGACCCAACTGTGGACTCAGAAGTAGCCCTATGACCCTACTCTTACCCCATTCAACCACGGTCCCAGAGGCAGTCCTGGACACCAGCAGGAGCCGTATTAACCTGTGCCCTTCTAGCGGGCCCACCAACAACAGGCCCAACCGTGGACCTGAAAGCAGTCTCCTCAGCCAACTTTAGCCCCACTAGACTGTGGCTCTAGAGTTAGTTCCATCTGCCTGGGACCCCAGCAGGAGATCTTTACTGGCTGAAACCAGTCTGTAAAGATTAGAAGAAGTAATTGCTCCTTCAAATGCAGACATCAATGCAAAGCTACAAGGATCATGAAGAATCAGGCAGATATGGCATCACCAAAGGAAACTAATAAAGCTCCAGTAACTGACCCTAAAGAAATGGAGATCTGTCAATTGCTTGATAAAGAATTCAAAATTATCACCTTAAAGCAGTTCAATGAACTACAAGTGAACACAGACAACTAAGTGAAATCAGGAAAATACATGATTAAATGAAAAGTTCAACAAAGTAAAATAAACCATAAGATTTAAAAAGACAAACTGAAGGACATCCCAGGTTCATGTATTTGAAGAATTAATATTATTAAAATGCCCATATTTCCCAAAGTGATCTATAGATTCAATGCAATCCCTACCAAAATCCCAATGACTTTTTTTTTACAGAAACAGAAAAAAAAATTCATTTAGAACCACAAAAGACCTGAAATAGACAAAACAATTTTGAACATGAAGAACAAAACTGGTAATATCACACTCCCTGATGTGAAACTATTATAAAGCTATAGTAATCAAAACATCAGGGTACTCACACATATAGACCAGGGACGCCTGGGTGGTACAGTCGGGTGAGCATCCAGCTTGTGGTTTCAGCTCAGGTTGTAATCTCAGGGTCCTAAAATTGAACCCCGCATCGGACTCCATGCTCAGTGCGGAGTCTGCTTGAGATTCTCTCTCTCTCTCTCCCTCTGCCCCTCCTGCTTGTATTCTCGTGTTCTCTCTGTCTCTGTCTCTCTCTCAAATAAACACAAACACACACACACACACACACACACACACACACCATATAGAACAATATAACAGAGAACCCAGAAATAAACTTATGCATATACTGTCAACTGATCTTCAACCAGGGTGGCAAGAACACACAATGGGAAAAAAGATAGTCTCTTCAATAAATGGTGCTGGGAAAACTGGATGTCCCCATGCAAAACAATGAAATTGGACCATATAAAAATCAACTCAAAATTATTTAAGACTTAAACATAGAACCTGAAACAAAACTCTTAAGAGAAACTATAGGGGAAGACCTTTCTAAACATTAGACTGGGCAATGAGTTCTTGACTCATTGTCAATCCTACTTGACTCAAGTAGGATTACACCAAACTACAACACTTCTGCACAGCAAAGAAAATAATTAACAAAATAGAAAGGCAACCTAAGGAAAAGGAGAAAATATTCATAAACTCTGTATCTGATAAAGGGTTAATACCTAAAACTAAAGAACTCACAAATTCAAAAGCAAAAACAAACAAACTCTGATTAAAAATAAGCAAAGGGGGGCGCCTGGGTGGCTCAATCGGTTAAGCGGCTGCCTTCAGCTCAGGTCATGATCCTGGGGTCCTGGGATCGAGCCCCACGTCTGGCTCCCTGCTCAGCGGAGAGCCTGCTTCTCCCTCTCCCTCTGCCTGCCACTCTGCCTACTTGTGCTCTCTCTCTATCTCTCTGTCAAATAAATAAATAAAATCTTTAAAAAAAAAATAGGCAAAGGACCTAAATATACATTTCTCTGAAGAAAACAAAAATGGCCAAAAGTATATGAAAAGATGCTCAAAACCACTAATCATCAGGGAAAAACAAGCCACCTCACACATGCTAGGATGGCTATTATTAAGAGAGAGAGAGAGAGAGAGGGAGAGAAAGAAAGAGAGAAAGAAAGAAAAGAAAGAGAGAGAGAGAAAGAAAGAAAGAAAGAAAGAAAGAAAGAAAGAAAGAAAGAAAGAAAGAAAGAAAGAAAAAAGAAAGGAAGGAAAAGAAAGAAAGAAGGAAAAGAAAGAAAGAAAAAACAAGTGTTGGTGAGAAGGTGGACAAGAGGGAGTGGTTGGTGGAAATGTAAATTGGTATAGCCACTATGGAAAACAATTTGGAGTTTCCTCAAAATATTAAAAATAGAATTATCATTTGATCTAGCAAACCCACTTCTGGTTATATATCCAAAAGAATTGAAATGGAGGTCTCAAAGAGAAATCTGCACTCCCATTTTCATTGCAGCATTATTTACAAATGGCAATATATGGAAATAACCTAAATGTCTACCAATGGATGAATGGATAAAGAAAATGTGGTATAAACATACAATGGAATATTATTCAGACTTAAAAAATAAATCCTTCCCTTTGCAACAACATAGGCAGCCTGGAGAACATTATGCTAACACATAATGCAGACACAGAAATACAAACACTACATGATCTTACCCCTAGGTGGCGTCTAAAATAGTCAAATACAGAGAAGCAGAGAGTAGAGAGGTGGTTACGAAGGGCTGGGGGAGGGACACATGGAGGGGTGTTGGTCAAAGGGTAAAAAGTTTCAGTCATGAAAAATAAGTAAGTTCTGAAGATTTATGTGCAACATAGGGCCTATGATTAACAACACTATATTGTATGCTTAAAAATATTGTAAGAAGTAGATCTTATGTTAAATGCTCTTACCACAAAAAATATCTTTAGCTTTTTGTATACAAAAACAAACAACCCAAATGGCTCACATCTGTTAAAGGAATTGAATTTGTATTTTTAAATAAAAATCTCCAGAACCAGAAGCCTTCACTAGGAAATTCTACCAAACATTTAAAAAGGAAATAATACCAGCTTTGCACAGTTTAATAAAATAGAAAATAAAGAAACATCTCCCCACTCATTTTATGAGGCCAAAATTATTTTGATACCAAAACTGGACAAAAACATTAAGAAAACTTAGAGCAATATTTTTCATGAACAAGAACATTAACACAAAAATTCTTAAAATTTTATCCAACAATACAAAAGAAAGGATAATATGTAAGACCAAGTAGCCTTTATCCGGGTAAAGCAAAAATGGGTTAACATTCAAAATCAATGTAACTCTGCATATTAACACTCAAGAAGAAAAACTAAGTCATCTTCTCAATAGATGCAGAAAAAGCAGTTGACAAACTTCAGCATCCATTCTTCATCAAAATGCTCAGCAAGCTAGGAATAGAAGGCAACTGTTTCAACCTGACAAAGGGCATCTGCAACAAACCTAGAGGTAGCATCCGACTTAATGAGAAAAGACTGAATGCTTTCTCTCTAAGTGTGGGAGCAAGGCCATTTTCTTCAACACTACAGTCTTTCGTTACCTTGTTCCCTAAGTATTTCACATTTTGAATGCTAGTGTACATAGTGTTGTTTTTTAATTCTAAATATTATTGTTTTAATTGCTAGTAATATAGAAAAATTGTTTTTTGTATATTTTATCTTACATCCTGTGAAATTGCTAGACTCACTTCCTACTTCTAGTAGCTTTTCTGTAGATTCCAATTCATAGGTCAGGACATATGGGTCTTCAAGGTATGAAGTATTGGGGCAACTCTCACTGAAGATGAACTAGCAAAATTCTCATAAGCCACATGAGGAAATGAACCACCATGAGGATGAAAGTGCAAATAAAGAGAGTTTTATTTCTTCCTTTTCAATTTGTATGCCTTTTATTTCTTTTTCTCGTCATATTGCTGTATAAGAAAATCCAGAGAGAACATATTCATGGAAATTGACATGCTAATTCTAAAACTTACATGGAAATACAAATGACCTCAATTACCTAAAACAGTGTTGAAAAAGAACAAAGTGAGATAATTTACACTACCTGACTGCAATACACACACACACACACACATACATATAGTAATCAAGGCAGTGTGGTACTTATGTAAAGACAGACAAAAAGATCATTTAAAGAGAATAGAGATTCTAGAAATAATCCCACACACATATGGTCATTTAATTTCCAACAAAAGTGCCAAGGCAATTTGATGGAGAAAGGACAATCTTTTTCAACAAGTGGTGCTAAAACAATTAGATGTCCATATGCAAAAACAATGAACCTTGACCTTTAGCTCACAACATAAATATTAAAAGGATAATAAATGTAACATTTAACACTTTAAAACTTCTAGAAAAAAGGCATGGGAAGAAATACTTATAACTCTGGATTAGGTAACTGACTCTTAAAGTAGAACGAACGCATAAAATATGAAGTCAAAAAATGAAAAATTACATTTTATCCAAATTTAAAACTTCTACTCTTCAAAATACACTGGAAGTGTATCTTCAAGATATACTGATGTATCCCTTAAATGAAAAGGCAAGTGACAAACTACAAGAAAATATCTGCAAAACATATACCTGACAAAGAATTTGTATACAGAATAAAGAACTTTCGTAACACTATAAAAAGACAAAAGCAATTTTTAAATGGACAAAAGACTAGAACAGACACTTCACTAAAGGAGATATGTAGATGGCAAATAAGCCCATGAGAAGATGTTCAATGTTATTAGTCATAAGGAAAATGTAAAAATGTAAATGTCACCAGGAGATGTCTCCTTATACCTACTAGAATGACTAAAATAAAAATAAATTCACAGTATCAATTGTTACTAAGGATGTAAAGTAACTGGAAATCTCATACATTGCTGGTGAGAATATAAAATGGTACAGCCACTTTGGAAAACATTTTGGCAATTTTTAATAGAGTTAAATGTACACATGCCTACCATACAACCTAGCAACTCACCTCCTAGGTATTTACTGAAGGGAAATGAAAACACGTGTCCAAACACTTACCTGTGAGCATTCTATAACAGCTTTATTCATGACAGTCGAAAACCTAAAACAACCCCAAGTCCATCAACTGGTGAATGTACATCCATACAATAGAATATTCCTCCACGTAAAAAAGAACCAATGATACATGCAAGAGCAATGACGAATCTCTAAAGTATTATGTTAAGAAAGAAGCCAGTCACAAGACAACATACTATATGATTCCATTGTTAAAATTAAAACCCCAGGCCCAAAATGTCATCACCTAGATTAAGGCCCCAGTCAGTAAATCAAAACTTAATACCAACCTAACTGTAGTTTCAACCCCCAGAAATGTAACCTTTAGTCAGTCAACATAGAATGTCCTGGTCAATACTAGGAAACTTACTGATATATCCCTTCCGTTCCTCTTAGGAGGGCAACCTTGCCTAACCAATGCATTTCTTGGTAATAAATTCCTTTCTTCATTTTTTCATGCCTGCTACCTTTAAAAAGCTTTTTTGTTTAGCTTAGTGGAGCTCCCCTCTACTTGCTAAATGGGATGCTGCCCAGTTCATGTATTATTTAATAAAGCCAATTAGATCTCCAGATTTACTCACTTGAATTTTAGTTGTTAACACCATCTATATGAAACTTTAGAAAAGGCAAAACTGTAGTGATAGAAAACATATGACTAGTTGTCAGGGGTTGGAAAGAGGGGGTAGGGGACTGTCCGCACAGGGGCATGAGCAAAATTTTGGGGGTGAGGAAGATGTTCTATGTTATAAATGCAGTGGTAGTTACAAAACTGTACATTTTTCAAAACTTACAGAATGGTGCACTTAAAATTGGTGAATTTTATTGCATGTAAATACTTCGGTAAAGCTATAAGAATATAAGCATATAGCAAGAAAGTATGAAAATGTTATCAAACAAAAAGTAAAATGCACCTGTAATTCAACCATCCAGACTCTACCATGGTTAAGACTTCTGTGCATTAAAATGTTTATATTTTTACCATTAAAAATTATCTTTGTAACTGAGGGTTGATGGAGGGAGGGGGATGCGGGATGGGCTAGACGGGTGATGGGGATTAAAGGGGGCACTTGTTGTGATGAGCACTGGGTGTTGTATGTAAGTGCTGAATCATTGAATTCTTCTCCAGAATCCAATATTGCACTATATGTTAAAATTTAAATTAAAAAAAAGAAAAAAATGATCTTTGTAAATTTTCTAACTTAATTTTGTGAATTATTTTGTAATCTACTTTGTCTTCACTTAACATATCATGAGCATTTCTATGTCCATAAAGAAATAGGACAACAACATGACTTCTAGTGGCTTCCAAACTGTCCATTGTATACATGCAAAATAACATGTTCAGGTATGTTCCCAGTGTTTGCTTTGCGAGCAGGGTTGTGATGAATCTCATTACCAAGAATCCGGCTCTCTGGTCACCACTTCCTATATTTCTAGTTCACTTCTCTTAGAGTCCCCGCTCTACACCACCCTCTATTCTTCCAGGATCTATATTCCCTGGATCCCACTCCCCTTCCAGTATCCCTCGCCCTCCTCAAGATTTGCTTCCTTCCTTCCCTAGTTTACAGTTTTTCGGCTCACTGCACACTCCCTGCACTCACTTGCATCTTTCCGCTGCCTCGGACCCACTTAGCAAAACTGCACCCTGGTAAAAGCCTACTCTCTGCCAACCCTGCTGACATCCCATCTCAACACAGCTGAGCAAGGCCGGAGAAAAGGCCGGATGAGCTGAGGAGCCTTGCAGTTACATTCCTGGCCACGAGCCTCAGAGGGATTCTCAATGCCTGTGGCAATCTTTCCTGATTTCCCAATCCATTCCCCCAGCCCCACTCTCCTAGCCCCAAGCCTCACAAACGATCTGTTGGGAGGGGCCAGATGTTCTTATTTCCAATCCCTTACAGACCAATACTTTTGTAAAATACTATTAAAATATCTCAGCGATGTCAATTGCTGCAAAAGTTTCTAAATGCTTACTCTTTCTGTACTTACCTCCTCTAAGGGCAGTAACCAAGAGCTCAAGGGGCGGGCCACACCCCACTCCCCGTAGGGCAGTCCCAAAGGACCCTCCCTCCCTCTCCTTTCTCCCCAGATTGCCAGCATGTCCCACCATCCCACCTCTTGGCTCTTTGCTCTAGGTTGATGACCTTGTTTCCTCTTTCACAGGCAGGGATCAGAAAGGACCAACTTTCCAGGTACTCTTTGTGTCCCCTTTACTACCGATGAAGTGTCCACATTCCCATCTAAGGCCAGTGCCCCGTTTAGGCACTAGGCACACCCACTCCAGGGCACTGTCCTATCCATTCCTCTTTCTCTCCTCACACATAGTTTCCTCTCTATCGAATCACTCCCATCAGCTTAAATGCTGATATTTCTCCTATCGTTTTTTTTTTTAAGATTTTATTTATTTATTTGACAGAGAGATAGAGAGCACAAGTAGGCAGAGTGGCAGGGGGAGGGAGAGGGAGAAGCAGGCTCTCCACTGAGCAGGGAGCCTGACTTGGGGCTCTCTCCCAGGATCATGACCTGAGCCTAAGGCAGACACTTAACTGACTGAGCCACCCAGGTGCCCCTGGTATTTCTCCCATCTTAAATAAATCTCTCTGATCCCATTTCCCCTGCAGTCTCTTAATGCACTCTCCTTTTATCCTATTATACTTTCTCCAGTCCCTCTTCTCCTTTCCTTAACCTATTCCAATCAGGCTTGCCAGGCCCCTCCATCAAAGGCTTTCTCAAGGTCAAAGTTGTCTACTTTGTAAAACCTGACAGTCAGCAGCTAGTCTTTGAAGCAGACACTTGTGATGGTCTGCATCACCTTCCCTGGGCCTGACTCTGATCTCAACCACAGCTGTGGTACAAAGTTCTATGCTCACTGACAACATTGCTTACCAAGCACCCACCTCACTTCTCTCTGCTTTTCTGCCTCAAGGTTTTCTCCCATGGGAGCCTGCCAAGTGCAGTAGAGGGGAGTTAACACTCACGAGAAAACCCTCAGCCAGTAACTGTCCTAGCTCTCCACTGTTTGAACAGATATTCTGTACTCTTCTCAGATGTGGCAGTGAAGCTGACCCCCCCATAATCAAAAGCAGCCACCTTGATAACACACTTTATTGGCATTTCTCCTCCACGGTCTCACCTCCCCCATTCTCTCACTCCTACTCCTGGGATCACCTCCCAAATTAATGTCTGTACCCAGACACTTGTCTGCAAGTTCTGCTTTTAAAGGAACCCGCACAAAGGTAATCCTTATCTAACTGATCACATCTCATGGGGTTGATCATTCTCTCTTCCTTGAAACAAATGTTTACTTGGCTGCTATGGTATTAACTCTCCTGTTTTTCCTCCTAACTCACTGATTGCTCCTTCCCAGTCTCTGCTAGTCCTCCTCCCTGGCCTTTGAATCCTTGGCCACCTCTTTTCCACGCTTCTGCTTACTCCTTTGGGGATGTGAGCTGGTATCGTAGCTTTAAATATCACCCAAATGCTGATGACTCTCAAGTTTCTATACCAAGACCAGCTCTTTCCCCTGAACTCCAAACTCAGACATCCAAATGCCTAGTCAATATCTCTACTAGGATGTTTAATAGGCATCTCAGACTCAATATTTTCAAAGCTAGACTCCTGATCCCTTCCTCCAATCCTCACCTGCCCAAACCTACTTTTCCAGTCTTCCCTCCAAGTTCATGGCAACTCCTTCCTTCCACTTGCTCAGGTCAAAATCCTTAGAGTGATCCTTGGTGTCTCTCTTTCTCTCATACCCCAAATTCAGTCTATCAGCCAATCCTAGCAGTTCTATCTCCAAAATCTGACTCTCACCACTTACACTGCTACCCACTGAGTCCAGGTACATGTTACCTAACTGGTTGTCACCCTTCATCCACCATTCGTCAATTCTCAGAAAAAGCAGCCAGAGCAAAACTGTTAAGATGTATATTAGATCATGTTGCTTTTGTTATCAAAATCCTTTCTAGCTTTGGTTCTCAAAGTAAAATCCAAAATCTTCCCTACCAGCTCTGAAGTCTACTCCATCAGGCCCTCCAACCTCCTAGCCTCCCCTCCTCCCGCTCTCCCCTTCACTTCCCCTACTCCAGGTACACTGGCCTCTTTAGAGTGCTTCAACCACACCAGACACATTCCCGGCTCTTCCTTTTCACAGTCCTCTGAGGACTTTAGGGATAACATTTGAGTAGAAAGATAAGAAGTTCATCTGTTAATTTGAAAAGTTAGTCGTGAGAGTCTTTTCTTCAGCTGTGTCAGTTTTAGACCTATACAAAACACTCAAGTTTATTGCAAAAAAAAAAAAAAAACTAGATCCCCTTTCATGTAGAAAAACTTTGGCTGGGTACGATGATTGATAAGAAAATAAACAGCATAATTACCACTCTATTCTTATGGTAAATTATTTGGCAGAATAGTTTTGAATAGCTTAACAATCATCCTATTATATACACATATACATCTGTAGTTCCATGCAAAATTATAGTTTAATTAATCCACCAAGAGGCACAAGATAAGCTTATTCCTTTAACTCTTCTTAGGAAATTAACTTGGATTCAGATAGCACTGAAAAGAGTCTGGCAGTGCAAACATGCCCTCTACCTTTGTCACCTCTTAACTTGAAGAACTTTGTTTCTGATTTTTTGTTAATGAATTTTAAAAAGAGAAAAGCTTTGTGGACACGAAGCTAACAATCAATAAATTTATCTGGGTCCTTTCAGAAGAAGAATGTTTATCCAATAAAGCACTCATAGTTCATATAACCTTGCCTCCTGTTTTCTCTAAAAGCAAGTGTGATGAGAGAAAAATCCAAGAAAAGGTCTTAAGAACCAAGGGGCTAGAATTATCACTACTAGGAGACAAACAAAAGTAAGATCCCAAAGTCCTTTCTAGATACCAAGTGCAGTGGGGGTGGGGAGGTATTTGCTGCACGAGTCACCGCTATGCAAGTAGAAAAAAATAAGCAACAGTATCTGTCAACTTTAGGTTAACCCCCTCTGGAGCACATGTGCTCTCTAAGTTTGAGTTTCCCATTTACAAAATGTCGGCTTCCCACTGCTGATTAAAACCTGACTGAATATAGCAATGGAGACAAAGATTCCCAGCCTGTAAAGGGCCCAGCAACTCAAGGGTCCAAAATGATTTCAGTTCTGGCTTTCAAGCTGTGTCCGTCCGGGACAGGTAAAGAACAATAAAAAAGTTAAACCCTGTACTTTAAAACAATAGTAATTCAACAGGCAATAAAACTCTGTGTTTATAGTATCAACTTGACTTAAAAAAAAAAAAGAAGGAAAGAAAGAAAGAAAGAAAGAAAGAAAGAAAGAAAGAAAGAAAGAAAGAAAGAAAGAAAGAAAAGAAAAGGGATCCTAGTTGACTTTCTTTCCAATAAAAAAGATGTCTTGAATTTTTAAATGATCCTTCAGACCAACTGTCATTTTCATAACTTCCAGTCCAACCCCTAAACTCTGTCACAGAGTCAAAAAGATGTGCTGTTGGCCTCTAGAGTAATCAGAAGAACATTCAGGTTAACTAATTATCACCGACACAGACAAGAGCAAACAAAAGCAACAGAGGCATTTCTTGTGGACAAACCAAAGCAATAGATTTTTGTCAAATGCATCTGATGTAGAGGACACCAATGGGATAAACATAAGAGAATCCCTTTCTTCAAAGTGTTTACAATCTAGTTACTGGGTAGACAAAAAATAAGAACAAATTTTTTCCATTTTAAAGACAATCAGTTAAAATTAAAGAATTTCAAATTAAAGAGACTCAGATTTCCAAAAGACTTAATAAAAAACTGTTAATCTGGAAATTCTCCATTGGTCCTAATAACATGGTATTGAGTACAAAAGCAGTGACACAGGATCGAGTCATTCCTTTTTCCTACAACGAACCGGGGAGCCCGGGAGCTCCCAAGCATTCTCTGTGACAGAAACAAAAGCCTGGGATGCAGGTGTAAGTGTGTCCCAGCACGGGGACTGCTGAGTGATGCTGTGGGATTTTTTTTTTTTTAACGTGAATTACACATGGCTCCCTCCAAAAGGATCCTGATAGTCTGGGAGACCAAACTGCTGTCTTCAGCTGAGCCTAGGACACTTCCTGTTACTTCCTCCACATGCTAGCATTCAGCCCAGGGAGATCCCAAAGGATTTCTAGCCCATTTCAGTAGATTCTCAAGCCAGATTGGTCCCTAGTCCCCAAAACTAGTTCCAAATGAACCACAGGGCTGACCTAATCCAGTGACTTCCTCTCATTTGGGTGATTGTACCATTAATTATCCTCTGTTTTTCATATCTTCAGTCTCTCCCCCTCCATTGGCTCTTGCCCTCCAAGCCTTTAAACATACTCAAATCTTCCCTTGGTAAAGGGGATGCTAAGCTGCCCGCTCATCTCCTTACCCTCTTGTATGAATTTCTTGACAAAACAGCCTATATTCACTGGCTCTACCTCTTCAGCTCCCTTTATCCCTTAATTACTCTAATCCAGCTGCTTCAGCTCCCTTTATACCACTCAGCTAAAACTAACCCATAAGTACCAGCCACCTTGTCACAGCCATTTTGAAGACCTTTGCTCATTACCCTGATATCCAAAAGTACTTCTTCTCTTACCTTTGGTATCAAACAATGAGATTTTCATCCAACAAGCTCTCTAGTCTTGAAAGCTCTATATTCTTTTATTTCTCCTTCACCCTGTGTATCTAATCTCAGACCTATAAGCCCTGGATTCTATCTCCACATTGTCTCTTTCATCCCTATCTTCCCCATGCATTGCCTGAGCTCAGTCCCTGAACACCTGTTGTGTGGCCTGCTCCAATACCTGTTAACTCACCTCTCCCCCCACTCCCGCTTCTTCGTCTCCTCTCCCTCCTCACTATGTTCCACAAGGCTCCCTCCCAGCCTAATTACAGTTTTGTGAACTGGAGAGAAAAAGGCAGAAGCACAGTTAGCCCTGAGGGACCGGCGCATTCCCCTAAGTAAACCCACAGGAATCCAACGCGACAGCAAATGGACTGCGACTTGCTGGCCTAAAAGATAAATGAAGATTTTCTTAATACCACAAATGAAGTCCTCTGGGATGAGGCTGCAATCCAGCTCACCTGTCCTCACCCACCCCCCATAGCTCTAGCACGTGCATTCCCCGAGATCAGCCGTGCAGTTCCAGTACTCAGACCTGTGCTCCTGCAGATCCCAGTGTCCCCAGGTCCCTATGCGCCTCACTTCTTTCCCACTGTGGAGCTTTCTCTGCTATCTCCAGGCTCCATTGAAATGTCATCTCCTGTGGGTGGCTTTTCCTGCTTCCTTCAGCATCTGTGCACATGCACCCCCTCCTGGTGCTTAGTGCCCATTCGCATCAGCTACTTGGGACCGCACTCGAGGTCTTCATATGGGAGAACCCAGGACAGTGCTCAGCCTGTGGTCAAAATTCAATAAACAAACACCTTTCAATGGTTAGGGCTGACCCAAGCAAAGAGATGCTTTTGCCCTGCAGTGGCCTCAACGAACACAACGGAGCAGCATGATTTATTGAGATGTCAGTTTGTGCTTTCTTCCTGCTTCTTTTGCTGTCAGCATTTTTCCTTCTCCCTCCCAAGAAGGTAAGCAAATGTATGTGTGGAGTTCTGGACTCCGTGGCCAGAGTCACCTGAGATTTTTAATGGTTTTGTGTATCGCAGGGTCATAAATAGAAGTTGCAAGGTATTCATGAAAGTTTCCATTCAGACAGTGGTTTGTAGAGGAAAGCCAATGTCGGAAGGGACTAGAAATGGATATTCCTGAAGACCAAGAAAGGACTGAGTTTAAGGGATTGTAGTCTGTCAGAAACCCAGACCCCATTCCCATTGTGCCTGCATGGTTGATGGGAGGGACCGCTCCAGAAAGCCGGCAGTGGATGGACACGATGCACCAGCGTGGTCAGTGGTACGAGCAGCTGGGAGAGTTGCCTGACTTGGCCTCAGTGCTGTTCTGGTCTTCAGCTGCAGCATATCGGACGGTGCGAGCATCGTGATGGAGCCGAAGGTGGACAGCTGACCAGGCCCTATGCCATATCTGTGCACTGCATTACCCTGGGATTCTTTTTTTTTTTTTAAGATTTTATTTATTTGACAGAGAGAGAGAGAAAGAGAGCAGAGCATGCACAAGCAGGGGGAGCAACAGAAGGCAGAGGGAGAAGGAGACTCCTCATTGAGCAGAGAGCCCGATGCAGGGGCTTGATCCCAGGACCCTGGGATCATAACCTGAGCCAAAGGCAGACACTTAACCAACTGAGCCACCCAGACTCCCCTAGCCTGGGATTCTTATACAAGCCCAGGAAGTGGGCAAAGTTACCTTAGTAATGATTGAGTTTTTCCCTCCAGCTGGACAACTAATTCAATGTAATTTAGAGAAATAAAGGAATGTGACCTAAAACAATGATAATATCGTAATCTAAAATTAATACCTACAACACAACATTCACTCAAATCCCCAGGAAAACTACAAGATCTCTCCCAGAACATCCTTGAAACAGCTTTGGGACATAACATTGGCCCATTTTGACTTTGAACACACATTACCTGATATGCCAGGATGCTCTTACACAGGAAATAAAAATTTCTGGCACATATATATCTGTTTAAAACTGTTAGGAAGTCTTCTTTTGGCATGTGCTGTGACATGTCTCTTCAAATCGTACTGGTCCTCAAAGGCAAAGGCAGAAACAACCCAGGGTGACCTATTCCAGCTTTGCAAGGTACAAGGATGTAGGGGGAAATCGGACATTGGGGAAGTACAGTTCTCCAGCATGGCCACAAGGTGGCAGAGTGACCCTGTCACCAGAAGTATACTGTCGCCTGTTAACAGTTTGGAACCTAGGATGTTGGAAAATCCGAGAGACAGTTAATATAGGATAGTTGAAAAGCTGGCTCCTAGAAGACTTTCCTGCTGAAGGACTTACCCTCATATCATTAATATTTTATAGAGGCAGGCCCTCCACGAGCCTTACAGATACCTAGCCCCTGGCTCAAGGATCAGCCTGATCTGACATTCACGTTCAGTGGAGGATCAACACCTGTCATGAAATCTGGCCCTGCTTGCTGGCAAAAAGTTACCACTGAACAGGGGTCTAATCTGAAACCCCCTCAATCCCAAGGCCCTGGGAGAGCCTCCAAAAAGAAAGAAAGGTAAGAGAAGCTCAATGGCAAACATTTCATCAAAGTCAGTCTCAATTGCCTCAGTGATGGGAGTGTGGCCTTTCAGCTGCACGTGACCCACGCCTCCAAACCACGTCCCTCCTATCAGCACAGGTTAGTGCACCTTCTGCAGGGGAGACTGGAAAATCAATGGACAGCAACCAAAAACTGTCATGAACTCATGAGAGGCAATAAACACTTAATTGGATATTGATTTGAGACTACAAAAAAACATATTCAAAGAAATTTAGAAAATCCTAATGAAAGAAATGAGGACAGACACAAAAAAATGAGGATATGTTACCTGTGCCTGAGTGCCTAAAAATAAGCTTATTTCCCTGGCACCCTCACATAATTCTGAAAGCTGCCATATACTCTACAGTGAAATCCTTTTTTTCTTAAAATAGGTGGGGAGGTTCTATCTCCTGCAATAAAAACCCTGGTTACTACAGAAGACAAGGAAACAAATGGAATTTCTTACCCGCTCACCCTATTACAACAGCAACAAAGGCAGGAGGAGGAAGAGAGAAACATGAGAGAAAAATGAGAGGATGAAAAAGGAATGGCTGAGGATTTTAGATTGGGCACATCTCACGTTTCATTTTAAGTTGTTTGTTTTCCTGAGATATAAACTTCTTCCTTGCCCCAAACCATCATCCTGCAGTTTCCATGCGTTCAAATGTCTTTCACGTGAATGGATCGTACGTGTCTGCGTTAAGAAAAATGGATTCAGCTCTGCATCTGGGTCAGGGCAATGTAGACACAAGAACCACCATCAGCAGCCAAACTGCCCTACCAAGAGACACGGAGAAGCAGGAACGAAAAGCTAGAAGAGACTGCGATAAATCAAGCCCCAGGAATTCGATTTCTTTGCCTGAATGAAGAAGGATGTGGCAGTCAAGAACTGGAGCTGACCTCTGAGTAACACAAGGAGACGTGGCTTCAAGCCCCGTGGTTCTCCAACTTGGCCTTCATCAGAACCACCTGGAAGTGATTAAGGCCGATTGCTGAGTTCCACACACTCCCCACTCAGGAGGTCTGGAGGGGGATCCCACCAAACAGTTCTAACAAGTTCCAGGGGATGTTAATGCTCTGACCCATGCTTTGCAAACCACTGTTCTAGATCCAGAAAAGTAAGTCTCATGAACCTGGGGCGTGTGATAAGTTGGGAGAGATAGCACACACGTCTGTGAGCCAGGCTGAGAAAACTTTTGTTATATCATCTACAGCTTGGAATTTATTTTTGTAGAAAAGTTTTGCTAGATGCTGTTATCAGTGCAGTGCTAGTGAAAGCACAAGGCGGTGTGATCTCTCTGGAGGAAAATTTGGCAACATCAGCTTATCAGATAAGCACATCCTTTGATCCAGCAGTTGCCTAACTGGGAGTAAATAATAAATAAATGTCCATTAAAAGACAATTGTTAAATCATAAAATAATCACCTTCCATGATACAAGATTCACACTGTACTATGAAGTGAAAGAGTGGGTCCGTGTAGTATGTATCACTGTACTAGTCAGTCCTGTGGAAAATGCCAGTCTAGGAACTGATTTTTAACATCAGTGAAGGTATTAATTGCACTGCCTCCTTCACAGAAAATCTTTTGTGATAGCAAATAATGTAATGTAACAACTTCTCTTCATCTCAATATCTTCATACGCTCAATGGGGATAAAAGTCAGGATTTATAAAAGGTAGGTTTCTTTAAGGCCTTAAAGGAATTAAAACAAGCGCTTCGAAAACAGAAAGACATCATCAAACACTTGCCCAGTTTTATGGAGATGCTAGGATATGTGTCATCATATTAATACAGCAAATACCATACTGCTTTTTCAAGTAATAGTTGCAATATAGCAATGTGTTTAATAAGTAATTTTAAAAGGGGCGCCTGGGTGGCTCAGATGGTTAAGCGTCTGCCTTCAGCTCAGGTCATGATCCCAGGGTCCTGGGATCGAGCCCCACATCGGGCTACCTGCTTGGCGGGGAGCCTGCTTCTCCCTCTCCCTCTACTGTTCCCTCTACTGTGCTCTCTCACTCTCTCTGTCAAATAAATAAAATATTAAAAAAAAAAAAAAACATTAAAAAAAAAAAAAAAATAAGTAATTTTAAAAGAAAAAAGCAGAGGACCAAGGAGTATTTATGTGCCAATACGACGGGATATATGGACGAGTGATCTCCCTCAAATGTGAATTCAGGACACTGGCCATAGTATACACACCTGATATGAATGTGCACTTCCCACCACAGGCACATAAAATTACAACAAAAAATAACCAAAAAAATAAATGTAATTACATAGGTGAGCTCCAAAAGACAAATATTCCCCAGATTCCAAAAACCAAAGAAATTCAAAGCCAGAGCCTCAACAATCCACTGGGTTGTTTTTTTTTTTTTCAAGATTTTATTTATTTACTTGAGAGAGAGAGAGAGGGGACGGAGAGAGAGAGAGCACGCACAAGTGGGGGGAGGGGCAGAGGGAGAGGGATAAGTGGACTCCCCGCTGAGCAGGGAGCCTGATGTGGGGCTCAATGCAGAGCTCCATACTGGGCTCCATCCCAGGACCCCAGGATCACCTGAACTCAAGGCAGACGCTTAACTGACTGAGCCATCCAGGCGCCCTTCCACTGGGCTTTAATCTCAGATTTAGGGGCGATTGGTCTACACAAGGAAGAAGAACAGGTATTGAAGTTCCATCCATACCTCCCGGCCAGAGAGAAGCCCAACACATTAAAGAACAGTCATGCAAGTGAAAAAATAAGACTGTACAAAGCCTGCTTACTAGCCCAAACAAAGAGCAAAGATGTTTGCTGAGTGCCCCGGACCTTGAATTTAAAAACAAAACAAAACAAATCACCCATGAGAAATAGAAATCCTAAACTTACACAAGGTAAGGGGTCTAATTTTTTTTTCTACATTCATAGTTTAAGAACCCCAGATGGGGATGCCTGGGTGGCTCAGTCCATTAAGCGTCTGCCTTCAGCTCAGGTCATGATCCCAGCGTCCTGGAATCGAGTCCCATACTGGTATTGGGCTCCCCGCTCAGTGGAGATCGTGCTTCACCCTCTCCCTGTGGCTCCCCCTGCTTGTGCGCTCTCTCTCTGATAAATATATAAATAAAATCTTTAAAAAAAAAAAAAAAAAGAACCCCAGATGAATAGTTAATATAAAAAGTGATCCAAGACCACTAAAATTCCTAGGGATCCAATAAACACAACATGAAAATCTCTGTCCTTAGAGACTCTTTCCCAGCTCAAAGCTTATAGGAAACTCTCACTAAAGATGAGCTCACTAAAGATGAGCAAAATTAAATGTCAAAGACTACATGAAGAAATAAATCACCATCAGGGTTAATCAGCAGACACCAAAGTTGACACTTCAAGAAGTGGGAATTGTAGATGAATTTAAGAGACTAGAAAATAATAACATCT
This sequence comes from Halichoerus grypus, assembly GCF_964656455.1. Lineage (NCBI taxonomy): Eukaryota > Metazoa > Chordata > Mammalia > Carnivora > Phocidae > Halichoerus > Halichoerus grypus. The sequence continues at coordinate 114,418,097 of NC_135719.1, read as the reverse complement.
TACAATAATTTAGAAAACATATTGAAGCAGTAAGATACTCTGGGGAAAGGATATTTTTTTAAAGTAACCAAATATTAATGAAAATTACCATCATTGGAATGAAAAACATTTGGTAGGTTAAATAACACAGTAGACCTTGCTTAAAAGAAAACTGCTGAAGTAGAGAACAAATCTAAAGAAATTCTGTAAGAGGGAGAGGGAGAGAGAGTGAGAGAACAAGAAAGAAAGTGAATATGACTGGATGGGTAATTGACAGATAAGAAACACAGGAAGCTTCAGTATAGTGTAACAAGGTCTAAAAAGGAAAGAAGAGAGGGACTGGGGAGAACTAATACTCAGAGATGATAACAAAGAACTTTCCAGAATTAGAGATGAGAATTAGGATTAAAATGTCTTGAACAAAATAAAAACAAATCACACAAAAAATCTTAAACTTAGGTATAAATCTAACAAAATATGTATGCGATCTATGTGAGAAAAACTACAAAATTCTGTTGAACTAAATCAAAGAACTAAACAAACGCAGACATACTCTATGTTCATGGATAAGAAGATTCAATATTGTCAAGATGTTAGGTCTTCCCAAATTATCTATAGATTCAATGCAATTTCAACCAAAATCCCAGCAAGTTATTTAATGGATGTTGACAAACTGATGCTGAAGTTTATACGGAGAGGCAAAAGACCCAGAACAGCCAACACAATATTGAAGAAGAACAAAATTGGAGACTTCAAGACTTACTGTAAAGCTACGGTAATCTGACAGTGTAGTGTCAGTGTGAGAGAAGAGATAAATAGATCAACTGAACAGAATAAAGAGGTCAGGTACAGACCCCCATAAATAGAATCAACTGATATCTGACAAAGGAGCAAAGGAAATACAATGGAGCAAAGACAGTCTCTTACACAAATGGTGCTGTAACAACTGGATATCCACATGCAAAAAAAAAAAAAAAATCTAGACACAGACCTTAACTCAAAATGGACCATAGACCAAAATGTAAAATGCAAAACACTGAAACTCCTAGAAGATAGCATAGGAGAAAACCTACATGACCTTGGGTATGATGATGTCTTTTTAGATACAACAGCAAAGACAGGAGTCGTGATATAATTGATAATCTAGACTTCATTAAAATTAAAAATGCCTGCTCTGTGAAGGACAATGTCAAGAGAATTAGAAGACAAGAGAAAGACTAGGAGAAAATATTTGCAAGAAATACATTTATAAAGATAAAGGACTGTTATCCAAAGTATACAAAGAACTCTTAAAACTCAACAATAAGAAAATAAACTCAATTAAAAAAAGGACCAAAGATCTTAACAGACACCTCATCAAAGAAGATAGCAAATAAGCACATGAAAAGATACTCCATATCATATCTCATTAGGGAAATGTAAATTAAAATAATGATGCACCACTATACACCTATTCGAATGACCAAAATCTGGAGTACTGACATCAAATACGGGCAAAGATGTGGAGCAAGAGGAACTTTCATTCCTGCCGGTGGGAATGTAAAATGGTGCAACCACTCTGGAAGACAGTGTGATGGTTTCTTATAAAACAAACCCACTCTTACCATACAATCCAGCAATTGTGCTTCTTCATATTCAGGTAAGTTGAAAACTTATGTCCACACAAAAATGTTTATAGCAGCTTTAATCATAACTGCCAAAACTTGGAAGCAATCAACTTGGACTTCAATAGGTGAATAGCTAAATCAACTGTGTTATATCCAAATGATAGAATATTATTCAGCACTAAAAAGAAATGAGCTATCAAGCCATGAGAAGACATGCAGGAAACTTAAATATGTATTTCTAAGTGAAAGAAGCCAATCTTAAAAGGCTACATACTGTATGATTCCAACTATCTGATATTCTGGAAAAGCCAAAACTGTAAAAAGGTCAGTGGTTGCTGTGGTAGGGGTGGTGGGGATGAACAGGCAGAGCACAGAGAATTTGGGGAGTGAAAATGCTCTGTATGAAAAAACAGTGGGTGCATGTCGTTATAAATTTGTCCATACAATGTATAACACCAAGAGTGAACTGTAATGTAAACCATGGACTTTGGATGATTATGACGTATTAATGTAGGTTCATCCTTGGTAAATAAATAAATAAATGCACCATTCTGGTAAGTAATGTTGATAATGGGGGAGACTTTGTATATGTGGGGGCAGAGTATATAGGAAGTCCTTCTATGTCTCAATTCTGTTGTGAACCTAAAAAAATTCTTTGAAAAAAAAATCTCCATCCATTCATATAATGAAATTGAAAATAAAAGAAAAAGAACTCTTAAAAATCAACCAAAGGGGAAGATAATGTATCTAAAACTAAATTATAAATTACATTTCTCATCAATGATAGATGCCAAAGGTGTGAAAAATAATATATTAAAATGTTGAGGGGTTGGGGCGCCTGGGTGGCTCAGTCGTTAAGCATCTGCCTTCAGCTCAGTCATGATCCCAGGGTCCTGGGATCAAGCCCCACATCGGGCTCCCTGCTCCGCGGGAAGCCTGCTTCTCCCTCTCGCACTCCCCCTGCTTGTGTTCCCTCTCTCGCTCTCTCTCTCTGTCAAATAAATAAATAAAATCTTTAAAATAAAATAAAATGTTGAGGGGACCTCCATTTTTGGACAAGATGAGATAAATGTTAAAAAAGAAAAAAAGGAAAAGAAAGGAAAGGAAAACAAAAGAAAAGCTCCAAGAAAAGTCTACTCTCTATAGCTCAGGGGTTCTCAACCTTGGCATTATTGATATTTCGGACTAGATCATTCTTTTCTGTTCAGGGCAGGGGTCAGGCTGTTCTACGTACTGTATCACATTTAGCAGCATCTCTAATCTCTACCCACTAGATGCCGGTAACAACTTTGCACTTGAGACAGCAAAAAATGTCTTCATACACTGTCAGATGCCACGTGTAGGGCAAATCATCCCCAAATCATCTCTTCTCTCTAGCCGAAGGACTTGGAGGAGGACAGCCTGAAAGGACAGAACCTCTTTTAATCTACTTAGCCTACTCTAAACAAACAGCATGAAAGAGTCACATCCCCATGCCTCCCCACCAGGCCCTGTGGAGACCAAGGGGAGGAGGCCTGCTGTCCGCCACCCCCCCCCCCCCCCGCCCTACACTAACAACGCAGGAGCGTGCAGACAAGGCAGGGTGGAGCTGTGTTGACCACCCCTGCTCTGCACTAAGATACCATCGGGAAAGAGGCAGTGACCCTCCCTGTCTTCACCCACACGGTGACTGCAGAGGCCACAGCCCATGAAGGAAAGCACTATCAAGCACCACACTGTACCAAGTGAAGGACAGCAAAGCAGTATTACCTTGCCTCATCTCAGCTGGGAGGTGTGTGTGGGGGGGCGGGGGGTGAAGGTGAATGAGAAGAGGGAACTGGAAAAAGTAAACTTATAAATCTGTGTATGAAGTCCTGAGCATATCCCTAAACGATCCATGCATAAAACCAATCTTTTTTTAAAAGATTTTATTTGTTTATTTGACCGAGAGAAATCATAAGCAGGGGGAGTGGCCGGCAGAGGGAGAGGGAGAAGCAGGGAGCCCGACTCGGGGCTCGATCCCAGGACCCTGGGATCATGACCTGAGTCGAAGGCAGATGCTTAACCGACTGAGCCACCCAGGTGCCCCACATAAAGCCAATCTGAACACAGGAAAGTTGTGAGAACTGAATTACAGTGAGAAACAGAATAAACAGGCCCAACATTCTAGAAGCCACAGGGTGAGGATGTCATCACTCCTCATGTACCCTCTGCCAATTCTGATGAACAGTCAAGAAAAGGAAAATGGAAAGACAAATACAATATTGGTATTATTTTGAAAGTAGTTTTGCCCTCACCGACCCTCTAAATAGTCTTAGGGACCTCCACCACCCAGGGTTGCTAGGTCCACACTTTGAGAACTGCTGGAGTAAAGCGGGAAATCAAGGAAAAGAAAAGTCTCGCACTAGAGAAAAAGACCGAATTTGGCAACCATATGAGTATTACTCTATGCAAGGCATCATGCTTATTCAATAGAATGACAAATTGAGGAAATAAACTTAAAAGTAGATCTTTCCCTCAAAGAACATATAGACTAGAGAGAAGCCAAAAAAGGAAAAAAAAAAAAAAAACTTAAGAGGTATAGATAAAATAAGCAATGGATTCTGTTGAGAATCTGTTGGACAGTTGCATCTGTTGGAAAGTTTATAAAAACTTCAAAGAGAAAACAGCATGTGATTTGGGCCACATTGGGGAGAGAATCCCTTTTAAGAAAATAATTTCAGGCTCCTCCCTTCTATTCATTTTATATAGGCTGATTTTATCAGATAAAAATGTAAATGTTTGTCTCTAGGATCCAAATCAATTTATTAAAACTAGGATACTCTTACCTTAATTACAAGTAGCTAATGACTGTGATTACATCTCTTTTACTGGAGAATAGCTTTTGGGTGGTAAGTAGCAACCAAAAAAATCAAGATGTTCAGAGTTTCAAGAAAAGGACATGAAATAAAAATCAACATTTACCATTGGAAAAAAACCTCTTCAGAGTAGTTTCATATTCTAAACTCTGAGTCCACTTTAAAGCAAGAATTTGTTGTTACACAGAACAATATTATCAGTAGTCAGGAACTCTCCAGTTTCCAGGTATCTGTCATCCTCTGAATAAGTCAAAAACAATAGTTTGAAATGAATAAAATCATTTATAAGAATGCAACACAAATAGAGGCTTAAAACCTTCAATAATCTCTTATCCCCTTATAATGCTTCACACACTGACAAGGCACCTTAATAAAAATCCATTTGCCCCCATGAGAAAACAGCTTCTCTTTGATAGAGTTCTCATTCCCCTCATTTTTCTCATTCTGGGACCTTCATTGACTTTCAACTCTAATTTCATAGTTTTGTCCAACTCCCTTGATTTTTTAACTTTTCCAAAAATGAGACCTTTTGAGTGTTTCGATTTTTAAAAATTTTTAACAGTTTTCATAAAATTAATTCACAAAGCATATAGTCTTCTGCTTATTTGAAGCTCCCCTCAGCAGCATCTCATTCAGATATGACTTCCCCCAAAACAGCTCCAAGACCAAAAACTACCCTTCCCTGCCCCACCAATTCCTACAGCACAACAGCTCTCTGGTGGGAGGGAGGAGAACAATTTCTTTTCTGAGCAAGGCAATTATCATTTCAGGTTTTACCACCCCAGTATTATCTAAAGTTTTAAAGAGGAATGTGATACTCCAAACAAAAAGCTAATTGAAGTAGATGCTAAAACTTTCATGGGGAATATGGCAGACAGACTCTAAGATGGTCTCCCACCTTCTGATACACCCTTGTGTAATCCCTTCTCTTTGAGTTCAGGCAGAATCTATAACTTGCTTCTAAACAATAAAATATGTCAACGGTGATGAGATGTCATTTCCATGATTCTATCAATTAAGATTTTAATACCTATCTTGCTAGGAGACTCTGTCCCTTGCTAGCTGTGATGACATAAGTGGACATATTGAGGAGGTTCACATATTAAAGACCTGAGAATGACCTCCAGCCAACAAGAAATGGAGGTCCTCGCTCCACAAGACTACAAGGGTCTGAATCCTGCCAACATGTGATATGCTGATAATATGTCAATGTAAGCCTGGAAGTAGATCGTTCCCCAGTCAAGCCTCAGGCCTTCAGATGAGAACCCAGCCCTGGCTGACACCTTAATTGCAGCCTTGCAGACTTCCGACTCCCAGAAGTCCTGCCCAGACTCCTGACTTAACAGAGCTGGGAGATGGATGTGTTGTTTTAAGGCACTAAGCTTGTGGTAATTTGTTACACAGCAATACATAACAAATACAGGGAGAGCACAAAGAAAAATAACTATAATTATAATTGTAATTATCACCACTAAAATCTAACAGTTGATTCTATGCTAATGGACCAGTCAAGAACGACATTATAATGTGCATCTAAAAAGCCTGAGAACAGGATAATAGAGTCTGAGGGATGAAGTCCCCTCTACTTTCTGACTATGGAGAAGCAGGGGAGGGCAGTCGAAGGCAGCCTAGCTGCTGGGGACTCTACAAACCTGAGGTGACAGAGCCAGTGTGCTTCAACCAAAGTTCAAAGGAATAATGAAAGGGAAAGAAAAAACAGATTGGCAGATAAGGAGATTTAGAGCATGGGCTGAAATGTAAGGGAAACAGGGAATATCAAGATGGGCAGTGGGAGTATGAGACAGTGAAAGGTTACTCTCGGAACCTGGATGGCCAAGGTCAGGGCCAGCAGGGACATCAAGCAGATGAGGTCATTACTAGGAGATTACACCTTTTTAAAGTTCGATAATGGGACAACCAGAAATTTCCTCAGGCTTATCGACATCATTGGATAGGCTTTTTTTTTTTTTTTTTTTTTTTTTTGACAGAGAGACAGCAAGAGCAGGATCACAGGCAGGGGAGTGGGAGAGGGAGAAGCAGGCTTCTTGTGGAGCAGGGAGCCCAAAGCGGTGTTTGATCCCAGGACCCTGGGATCATGACCTGAGCCGAAGGCAGACGCTTAATGACTGAGCCACCCAGGCGCCCCTGGACAAGCTTTTATAAGACTTCAGAGCCAGCAGGGTATCCAAGTCTGGGGAGGCACCCTGAAACAACACCCATCCAGTCCTACAACCATCCATCAGTCATGCCCAAGTGAGGAGCAAGACTACAAAGCCCAAAGAGATCACCAAGAGCAAGTCAGCTTAGAGGATCCCACTGCCCTCTTGCATCTTCCATAAGAGAGAGAGTTGTTGTAGCACCTCTAAAACCCCATCACTGAAATCGCCTTTGGTTATCAAAAATTTTATGTGTGCACATGCACCACACGCCCACATGCTCATGATACGTGCTGTAAGCACACTTGTGCAAAACGATAAGCCTTAGGAAAGAAAATGCCATGATTTAATACTTCTATTTTAAATCTGAGTTCTCTACTTTGTTTTGTTGTTGTTGTTGTTTTAAAGATTTTATTTATTTGACAGAGAGAGACACAGCGAGAGAGGGAATACAAGCAGGGGGAGAGGGAGAGGGAGAGGCAGGCTCCCCGCTGATCAGGGAGCCCGATGTGGGGCTCGATCCCGGGACCCTGGGATCATGACCTGGGCTGAAGGCAGACGCTTAACGACTGAGCCACCCAGGTGCCCCTGAGTTCTCTACTTTGAGTGATTTCTCCTAGATTCACTTTTGTAGAGTCTTACATTTCTAAACAGATCATTTAATCTTCATTTTATATTCTTCACAAAGAAAAATGGAATCAAAGACTGGGACTCCATTTCTAAAGGACAGATTATTCCTGTAACATGAGGCATACACTATGGGATGGATCTTGTAGAGGGTAAGGAGACATTTACTTAATGCCTACTATGTGCACCATCTCATTTAATTTCTACAACTTCTCAGAGTGGAATAAAACAAAGCCCTGGGAAGTTAAACACTTTACCTGAGGTTCCCCAGACAGTGAGTGTTTGTTCCAGAGTTCAGAACTCGAGCATTTATGAAGCTAAGCTTGTACTTTCTTCCACCATCACATTGAGTTCATCAACCTTTTCAACTGTCTATTGAGCTAAATCAATGGAAAATCTAATTTTGATTAGATTGTAATAAAGTAGTATATAAATATACTAGTATGTAAGCCAGGGGAATTTTCACATAGGGTGGATAAAATCATTTTATGTGTCTTAATCTTCGTTTCATTATAAATCAAACTGTAAAATGTGACACTGCATTCTTAAAATTAGAATGCTCTAGAACATTACACTCTTATTTTCAATAAGAAAATCTAACATAAAGGGATGGTATCCATGCATAAATTCAAACTGCCTAAAATCAGATGTGCATAATCCATTAATGGGAGTATAATAGCTATGTATAAGAATTTTTTTTTTGCAATATGTGCTTCAGATACCTCCTTAATTTATTAAGAGTTGTCAAAGAGTTTTACCATCATTTTAATATATACATCATCATTGTTAAATGGCATAATGGGCATCTTTTTATCAACCCATAATGCTAATAATAGTTAATAACTTAATGATACCCTAGTGACCTAAAAGAACAAATGTCATCCAAATCTACCCTATGCAGAAAAAGGCTTATTCCTCCCAAGAGATCTGGCCCCATTTCTATACAAAACATTAGAAAGTCAGCTCAACAAAAAAGGCTTCTCTGGGCTTACCAAATCAAAAGCCACGCTGAAATTAAAACATACGGAATTCTAGCCATTCAGTAGGAAGTCAGTCATTCTGACTTTCAGAATATTTCAACAGGGTCACATCAAATAGGTAAATTCAGTCCAGAATACTGTCTCCAGGGGCACCTGGGTGGCTCAGTCATTAAGCGTCTGCCTTCTGCTCAGGTTATGGTCCCAGAGTCCTGCGATCGAGCCCCGCATCAGGCTCCCTTCTCCGCGGTAAGCCTGTTTCTTCCTCTCCCTCTCCCCCTGCTTGTGTTCCCTCTCTCGCTGTGTCTCACTCTGTCAAATAAATAAAATCTTTAAAAAAAAAAAATACTGTCTCCATACCCATCTTTATGTTTTCTTCAAGAATTTAATTCTTGGGGCGCCTGGGTGGCTCAGTCATTAAGTGTCTGCCTTCAGCTCAGGTCATGATCCCAGCGTCCTGGGATCAAGCCCCATATTGGGCTCCCTGCTCCGCGGGAAGCCTGCTTCTCCCTCTCCCACTCCCACTGCTTGTGTTCCCTCCCTCGCTGTCTCTCTCTCTGTCAAATAAATAAATAAAATCTTTAAAAAAAAAAAAAATTTAATTCTTGGTTTAAAAACAGGAGAAGGAGTTTGGAAAACGCAACAAGAACAAGCAGCTTCTCAGATCCTTTTTTCTAAACCATTTATAATTACCAGGCTTAGTCAGCTTTCAAAGTTAAAACAAGCATACAACCCATATATGTCAAATCGATACATCCTCAGAACTCTGGTTCCTATTCTGTAATACCAACAATATCCAAATGCTATCATCTCCCATTGCAGAATTGTTACTTTTCCTAAGTGTGCTAGCAACATGGACGTTACGGGAGGGGAGAAGTTTCCACGGAGGCACATTGAGGCATCAATGGTTAAAGGAACATGATAGCTTGCATTTGCTTTCAGAATCCTTCTCCCAAAAAAGTGGTGGAGAGATAGATGCAATAAGATTGGTAAAACACTGAGTACGTGGAGGTTTATTACACTATTCTCTCTTCTTTTTTATGCATATGAAGTTTTCTGTGATTAACAGTTTTGTTAATTTTATGATCTCAAACCAAAATTAGGAGTTCAGGATTAAGGGTCTTTCAACATGATTTTTTTTCAGAAAGTAAACTCAATAATAATAGACCATGATACTTAGAACTATACATTGTCATCCCACCATTGTCATAAGTTGTTGGGTTTTTTCTTTTCTTTTTTTTTTTTAACGAAGAGTTGCAAGAATAGTACAAAGAATTCCTAGATTCCCCAAATGTTAAAATTTTGCCACATTTTATCTTTCTTCCTTGTATAACACACATAATCATACAAATGCACACATATGTACATATTTTTCTCCTAAACCTTTTGAGATTTGGTTGCAGACATCATGTCCCCTTACCCATAAATACTTCAGTTTCCCTTAAAAATAAAGACATTCGGGGCACCTGGGTGGCTCAGTCAGTTAAGTGTCTGCCCTTGGCTCAGGTCATGATCCCAGGGTCCTGGGATCGAGCCCTGTGTTGGGCTCCCTGCTCAGCGGGGAGCCTGCTTCTCCCTCTATCTGCCGCTCCCCTTGCTTGTGCTCTTTCTCTCTCTGTCAAATAAAATAAAATCTTAAAAAAAAGAATAAAGACATTCCCTTCCAAACTACAATAATAATATCATATTTAAGGAATTTAACTTAGATACAAGGCTATTATCCAATATACAATCTGTATTCAAATTTCACCAATTACCACAACATTGTCTTTTGTAGCATTTTTTTTCCCAGTTTAGGGTCTGATCCAAAATCATCCACTGCATTTACTTGTCTCTTTGGTCTTCCTCAATCTGGAACAGTGTCTCATGCCATTTCTCATGTCATAGACTTTTGTGGAATGTCAATTTGCGCTTGTCTGATATTCTGATATTTCCTCTTAACTAGAACCAGATTATAGGGGCGCCTGGGTGGCTCAGTTGGTTATGCGTCTGCCTTCGACTCAAGTCATGAGCTCAGGGTCCTGGGATCAATCCCCCTGTCAGGCTCCGCAGAGAGTCTGCCTCTCCCTCTGCCTCTCCCCCAGCTCATGCGCACACACTCTCTCTCTCTAATAAATAAAATCTTTTAAAAAGAGAGAAAGAAACAGATTATACATTTTTGGCACAAGTGGCATTTGCGTCCTCCTCAGTGCTTCATATCAGGAAACACAGGATAGCAGTTTGGTCCCTGACCAGTGATATTAACTTTGATTATTTGGACAAGGCAGTGTACCCCCAGTTTTCTCTACTATAAAATTACCACGTTCCCCTTGCAATTAATATGTCATCTGTGGGGAAATTCTCCAAGAATGTAAATATCGTGGTCTTCAAGTTTTCACACAATAGTTTAGCATCCATGGATGATTTTTGCATCAATCGTTTCTATGATGGTTGCAAAGTAGTAATTTTCCAACTTTTAGTTGGCCTCTATTTTCTTAATTGGCACTATTTGTAAGCTTTTTAATAATTATGAGAATTGGAAAGAAATTTACTCAAGAAAATTTTCACTCAAAGTCAAGCAATTTTCTTTTAAATCCTAAACATCCTAAATCCTGAACAGTAACTCTCTGGCAGAAGCTCCAACCTTCACCTGCTAAGGGCCTGCATTTGATTTTTCCTTTCCCTGCTCTCTCTTCCTTCTATCCTGAGCACTAAGCACAGAGTGGGAATTGCTGATGGGGCAGGTGGGATGGAAAAGAAACTGCAGGTTACTGACCAAAAGTAGAAAGGAGGGAATGGCCACTGGTGGAGTTGGCCTGGGGGGATAGCTTGTGAATGCACCAAGCAAAAATGACACAAGACCAACCAGGAAACCAGGAGCAACCAGATGGGGACCAGATATTTCCCTTATAAAGCCAAATGTTCATCAACAAGAGCCACAAAGACCCATCCACTTGAGACTTGCCTGAGATTTCTGGGCCATAATATAATTACATTATTTCCAACATTGCCCAAATATGCCTCACTGTTCCTGACAAACTATTCTCATAAACAGACTACAGTGACTTCAATAATAAAGACTCATGAGGAGAAATATTAGTAATGAAACAAATGACATAAATGGAAGAAAAAGAAAAAATACTTCACTGTGATTTGGAAACACAAAATTACCCGGAACACTTGTTACTGAGGCAATCACGAAACATAGTTCAAATACCTAAGTACCACCACTTTATAGAATGAACTGGGCTGTTCGTGCCAACGGCATTTTCTCCCTACTGGTCTCTTATCTTTTTTTCCAATTACAATTCTTCCCAATTTTTTGACCTTTTAAAGGTCTTATAACCTGAATGATCCAAATAAAAACATGAATAGCCCAAGGGGAATTTAGTTTGAGGATTACAAGTTCCTTACCATTTCAGGATAACTCACTGAGGTCCTCAGAGTCCCCATTCCTCCTCAGGAACGGGCTCTTAGGCTGTCTGGACATAAGGATATTTTCATTCTATTTGTTACATTCTTTTTTGTGAAGGTTGTAAGTTGCCAGGCAAATATTTTTAAAGTATCTCTCTATTTTATATCCATTTACACACCACATTCATAAAGAAGGTCCTTCTGGATTCTTTCCAGAAATGACTGGATAGAGCATTCAGATTTTGCCTGACTTTAGAACCAATATTTCTCTCAAGGGGAAATTTCCTGGGGTAGAAAAATGGGGAGAGCAGGCAGCTATAGCCCTAAGGCAGCACTGTGCCCAGCTTTGATATGTCTTAATGAGGCCATGTTCTCGCTGCACACTGACAGGACGGGACTGCTGAAGAAGTGACTGTCACTCTGTGCGCCTACCTGCCTCTTACCTGCAGAGGTAGAGAGAAGGATGGGAAGCACAGAAGCTTCACCTTCACCTGGAACTTGTTAGAAATGTAAATTCCCAGGCAGCAATCCAATGTGACTGTATCAGAAACTCTGGGGTGGAGCCCAGCAATCTTTTAACAAGCTCTCCAGGTCATTCGGATACACATTTAAGTCTGAAACCTACTACATTAAAAGATTAGATAGATAGATAGATAGATAGATAGATAGATAGATAGATAGATACCAGGGTATTTTTTAAAACTCTTGGGGTAATTATAATATGCAGCCAGGCTGAGGACTCTGTGTCTGTGAGGAGCCCTGGGCTCTAGTTTTAGGACCACTTTGATGCTAACTGTAAGAGGACTATGGGACTTGAAGTTGTAAACGTGGTCAAGATTTAGGGAGAATTTTTCAAGACACTGGCTGAGAATGCTTCCCTTCTCTTTATTTCCATAGTAGAAACACGTAGGAAGTCTCTCACATTACTTCTGAATAAGAACAAAGACAAACTAATTATCCTCTACACTCTGGAAACTTTTCAGATTTCCAGCTCCATCCCAGCTGAGAATAAACAGATTTAAGACTATGCCTAAAAATCAGTTCATGAGATAATCTGGTTGAATATTATAATTTTTTCCATAAGCAAAAGCAATGGAATAAAGTTTGATTCTTCAGTAGAGTTGAATATACCATGTAAGGAAGAAGAAGAAACAGTTATCTCAATAAATTGGGACAGAAGTATGGCCAGTTTTTTCTAGAATACCAAATGTATCATCTTTGCCCAAAATATAGAAAATGAATAATAGAACACTGTCCTACTGCATTTGGTGATGCACAAATGCCTATAGATACTTCAAGCTCCTTTGTTTTTTGTTTTCCTTAAGAAATACAATAAGGCCAAATGTAATTATCTTCCTCTTTGTTGAGTCTTACTTTGTTAACAAAAGCCTAAATCCATAATTTCTTTTCCTAGACCAAAAAAAAAAAAAAAGTTAGCCAGACCACCCTTTTATAAATGAGGAGAGAAAAGGGGAGGCTTGGCCCAGATTAGCTGATGTTATTATCAAGACATGATCTAGATTTTTTCATTTAAAAAGGGGGAGAGCATGTTGGTATCTCCACACATATAAAATGATGGTAAATAGGGTGAGCAGCCACCCTTTACTGAGGGCCAACTCTGTGCCCACCACTGTGCAAAAGATAGGTCAGCTTTGTCCTGACTTTAAAGATAAACCGAGGACATCTGACATGGCCCCACTACTAGGGAATTTCAGAGGTTTAAAATACAGATCTGTTTGGCTACAAAACCCCAGGCTCTCTGCACTATACCAAAGTTGTGTTCTCAGCTGGGATAATAGTCTGTTTAAAAGAAAAATAATAATTATTGCAGAAATGTGGACCCCCATCTTCTCATCTTTGTCCTGTCTCACCCCTCAAAAATGCCTACCAAAGCTCCACTCTAACCAATATACCATTCATTCATTCATTCATTCAAGAGTTCCCTAAAATGTGTCAGGTGTGTGATAAGGGCTTTGGACACAGCACCTCTTACAAGGTAAGTGTGGGGCAGGTGTGACTGATGGTTTTCTCTGACCTCCCTTTGGGACCCTATTAATATGCAATCAGCTTTCAATACTTCTTACTTAACCAGCTTTCATAGACGTGATTCCATTTCCAAAAGCACTGAGCCAAGAAAGCAGTGGTGCCAAGATGTTGCAAGGAGGCCAGCTCAGCGCCTTCCAACACTTCCATTCAGTAGTTTTAACCTATGTCCACGCGCTAACCTCACTCACTGTCCGTGGTGACCAGATGCGGTCTCTGGCCAGCCCTCAGTTGCCCGCTGGGGACGTGGCCCAGGTGGGGCCACTGGGCAGCGGACCAGTCAAAGCCGCCCTTCTCCTCGGAAGGCAAGCGCGCAAATCACCCAAACTCGAGGCGAACCTTGAACTGACAGCGCCAAAAGCTCGCCGCGCCTCGGTGGCAGGGCTCCCCAAAGGCTGCGGCTGGGCCTGGGGGCACTGCCCCCAAAGGGCTCGATGACAGGCCCCGCGGCATCGCCGTGTCCCCTCCATATCGGAGCACGCCCTTTGGCCACATCCCTCCTGAGCAAGCTGCCAGAACCACCTGCGCCTCTCAAGTCCTGCCAGGCAGCGGAGGGTGATGGGCAGAGGGGCAGGGGTTCGCCCGGGGAGCGAGGGGGGACCCCGGCCGCCGCTCCCGCGAGCCTGGCACAAAGGCAGGCGTCGGAAAGAGGAGAACTTCCCACCCTTGGGCCCCGCGGCCTCCCACCCGGGGCCTCGGCGGCCCGAGCGCACTTACTGCCAGTCGCCATGGTCCGGCGAGGGGCTGCTGGGCGGCCGCGGGCGGCTAGGGGACCCGGCGCCGAGCCGGCCGGGCGCGCGCTCCTCGCCAGGCCCCGCGCGCTCGGGAGCCGCGCCGCGCACAGCCCCTCCCGCCGCGCGCCCCCGCCGCGCCGCCCCGCGCCCCCGCCCACCGCTCCCTCCAACCTGCCGCCCAGCCGGCGCCTGGAGAGCCAGCCCCGCGGGCAGAGGCGGCCGAGCTACGGCCCCGGCGGCTGACCCACCCCTCCCCGCCTCCAGCATCTGGCCTCCCTCCCTAGCCCTCCCCTCCCCCATAGACAATGAAGGCAGCAACCTGGAAACACGCTCCTGGCCACGCAGGGTCTGCTCCCCAGGCTGCCTCTCCAGGCTGCCTTTCCCACTATGTTCCCCATGACATCCTCGTTTCCATGTCAGCTTCACAATTTCCCCCTCCTCTGCCCAAGCTTCCTGCCTGCCGCTTGGGACCCAAGAGTCAGCGCTCAGCCCCAGCTGGAAAGAGCAGAGCATGAAAAGAGTTGAGAGTGGGAGGCAGCGCTCAGCCAGGTGCCAGACAGCGGTCCTTCTGCAGGAGAACTGCTGGGAAACCCGCTCAGCGCCGCCGTCCCGGTAGGTTCCAGGGGTCCTGTGTCCTTCATGTCACCATCTGTTTTGTCTCCAACGTGAAAATAGCATCTGGCACATAGTAGGCTCTCGCAACTATCTGTTGGATGGGTGGATGGATTGACTGTATGACTGGAGGCCTGCATGAGTAAATGAGTGATTGACTATATGGCCAACTGATTGGATGCCGACTGGATGAGCAACTGATTGACAGATGACCACGGGCCAAACCACAGCCCCGCCAGCTAAGAATGGACGCTTGGGTAACTGGATCAGCCAGAATGAGTGAGGCAGGCCGTTTTGTGGCCTCACGGGCCATTCATGCATGATTCAGGAGGGCTCTGAGCTGAAGCTGTCTGTGACAGTTGTATACATCTTTCTGAAGTTCACAAACCGATTTCTGATGGACTCTTGGTATGTCAGCGGCAGTGATACATGACAGCCCCAGATCCTTTATGTAAAAAATCAAATAGCTCAAACATACGATCTTAAAGCACATGGCAGGCTATTTACTCCTTCCAAATATAATCTATTTGATGCATCTGAGGATTCACATTCAACCCAATCAGTAGGGATCCCCGCAGGGATCCTCTTAGCCCTGGGCTAGAAGACAACGGGGTAAGACACAGTCAGAAGCCCCTCGCATTTGGCTGGGAAGTGCAGGGAACAACACAGGAGTCCCTTCTGATCAGTCCACAGAACACAGATGAAAGAGGTTGACGATCCGATCAGGTTCTACATCCAGAGCCAGTACATCTGGAGTGGAACCCAGGGGCATCAGGTTTTTGTTAGCTTTGAATCTTTGTGTGTTTAACACAGGTGATTCTGAAGCATACATCTAGTTAACAAGCACAGAGATCTGGCTCATTGGTCTTTCAAAGCAACCCTCCGTGGTAGGTCCCCAAAGCAAAAAGACCTGAAATGGATCAGACAAGGAAAAGAAAAGAAAAAAGATTTAAAAATGCCCCCAGAGTTTGGAACCTATTTGAAACTCACAAACCAGTAGGTTAAGCTGCTGTGAGGGGGACAATCATGAATTGGGTTTGAACTCATTTGAAGGGTCAGTAGAACATTCATGAGGCTCTTTATTTATTAATTGTACTACTTTTCTAAGTCAGAAAGAGTTTGAAAAGTGGTAACTCCAAGTATGAGTTCAATAAATGTTTTCTGAATAACTGACCTGTTAGAGAGCAGGCCTATTAGCCTGGAGCCAGGTGAGGGATGAGAAGGGGTTGAGGAGTCAGTGGGGGCCCCAGGTACAGATAATTCTCTCCAAAAGTTTGGCAGTGCAGGGAATGAAAGGGGATGGAAGAGCTTTAGGGGAGGGTGGGATTGAGGTGAGACTGGTTTTTGTTTTGTTTTTCTTTTTTAAGGTAGAGGATTTTTCAGCAGGATTATTTCTGTCCTCACGCTCAAGGTATGTAAAAGAGAAACAAATGTTTGCTTTTCCTTAACTAAGTTGACTTTCTGGCCCCTGTCCCCATTCCACCTGGTTTTAGGGAGCTTGATTTTAGTCAGTTCAGGGTAAACTCCATTGATGCAGGTTTTTCTCAGGCAATTCAGTTTTCTTGCCCCACTTTTTCTGGGGGTTGCATCCAGGTTGGAGGAAAGAGCTGGATGGCATCAGGGGTGTTAGGAGGTATCTGCCCCTCAGGCACCATCTCCACGCTGTGATGGGCCTCTTCTGTCTGGAGTGCAGAGCCCATCAGCGCTGGATGGCCTCCAGGTGTCAGTCCGTGAGGGTGCGCTTCTCCTCTGTACTCTCATCCTCTCAGAACCTCGCCAGGCCTGACGCTTACCCTTGAAATTTCCATTGTTCTTGTGGGAAAGTCTGGCTATTTGCCCAGGCCATTCTGGGGCAACAGGGAAATCTATGAAGGAGTCTCAGGCCTTTATGAATGGGCCACACAACCTCGCCTTTCTTACCATCCCCTTACTGTGGTGGCGAAGGGGAACTCTGCATGGTTTGCCGACAAGACATTTAATAGAAGACAAATGTCCCTGTAGGCCTCAGCTTCTCCAACCTATCTGGAAGTTCTCTCACCTCCCTGGGTCCTTGGCAATGGGACTTTTCTCTAAGAAGGGGAGTGGGGGGTGGGGGTGGGGATGGGTGTAGAAGGTTTGCAACTACACCTAACTGCGGAGGGTGGCTTCAACAGTAGAAACATCTTATTATCTCACATAACAAGGAATCCAAAGGTGGTGAATCCAGAGTCAGTGAAAACTCAGGATCTTTCTCTCTTCCTACTCTGCCATCCCTCACTTTGTGGACAAGAAGACTGCCACAACACAAACACCTCATATCCTCACATGGCATTCCAGAAATTGGGAGATGGGGTATTCCTTCTCGTCTCCCTCTTTTTAATCAGGGGAGACAATCTTTGTTAAAATGCCCTCAAAAGCCTCTTCCTTCCATCCTAGCTGCAATGGCAGGCTGGGAAAGCAAGTGTCTGTTAACTTCAACTTCTACGGCACGAGGTGGGTTCTGTGGGCCAAGGAGAATGGGTAGGAAGGGCGGGTGGGCACCCCGTCGGTGTCTGCCATTGTCTTCTCACACCTCAGTAGGATCGCAGCTCCTTGCGCTCCTTTATATCCCTTCCTCTCTCCGAGTCTGAGGAAGCTCATCTCCTAAGGGCTGGAAAACAAACTCTTAAAACATCCTATATTCTTGCAAATCTGTGTGTCTTGTTCATGGACTTTCGCTTCTGAAACTCAAAAGCCACGATTCTGGTTTCTTTGGTGTTCTATACAACCTAAGGCTGCAGGTGCCAAACTCTAGTCAGAGACAGGGAGACCCACGTGGTAAGTGAAGTTACATAACAGGAAGGAAGAAGACACACAAATCAGTATCAAGCTAGGATATTCGTACAATTTCAAGGGGAGAAGGAGTACATGGAGAGGAAGTGTCTAAAATCTAGGGGTGCCTGGGTGACTCAGTCGTTTAGTGTCTGCCTTCGGCTCAGGTCATGATCCCAGGGTCCTGGGACCGAGCCCCGCATCGGGCTCCCTGCTCAGCGGGAAGCCTGCTTCTCCCCCTCTCTGCCCCTGCTTGTGTTCCCTCTCTCTCTCACTGTGTCTCTCTCTGTCAAATAAATAAATAAATAAAATCTTAAAAAAAATAAAATATCATGGCAGGACTGGGTGTTGGTTGACAGAGTGGCTGGCATCACCAACATAGGCAGAGAGTTCAGTCTTAGGTGCACTTTCAGTCTCAGAAACGTAGGTGGAGGAATAGAGAGGGACGATGCAAAGGGATTCTGGGGTTGGAAGGGGGAGGTTGGGGGGTTCAGGCATGCTGTATGGTCCCCAAGTTCTGGATCACGTAAGCATGTGTGCTTAGTTACCAAGAAGGAAGGAAGCAGAGAGGAGGTGGAGGACGTAGAGTGGAAAGCTGAGAGGGAATCCAAAGCACGAAGAGAAGAGGCTGTAGGGAGGGCCTACCTGGAATTGGACCTCAGGAGCAAGGGAGGGAAGGCGGCCACGTGCAGGCTTCTCCAACATGGCTGAGGAGAGCAGGCAGTGGAAAAGGACAGGACTTGGAGGCCAAAAGGAGGGAGGAAGTCTAGGTTGCTGTGTCCCTGAAATGGCCAGCCACGAGGGTCAGGGCGGCTGGAGGGATAAAAGGAGCCACAGAGGGAGTCAGGTGGGACTGGGAGGATGTGCAGGATGTCTCAGGGCCTGGAGCCCAGGAGGAGGGCGGGTAGGAGGACAGGGGCCAGGGATCTGTGAGAACATCAGCTCTTTGGACTGCTAATACATAAAGGGGGTCGGGACAGAGACAGGTCAGACCCCGGCAACTGCTTACAAAGGGTTTTAGCTAAGGTAATTTGTGATTATTGCAGGGCTCTTCGGACTTATTATTTGCCATAATTGTGAGGCAAATGTCAGCCCCCACATAGCTTGAGTTCATTTCCCAAATAAGAAAGGACAAATACCTCTTACACACACTGCGTGGAAATTACTATCCGGGCTCTCTGATCCTTGGCCTATGACCACATCCTGTTGACTTTATTAACTCTGGCTATAAACAAGAAATGAGAGCAGGGCAGGGTGAAGGGCTGCAGCCGCCCCACTGAGTGGGTCTGCGTCACCACGGAGACTATTCTTGTTTGAGATAGCTATTGCTTTGTTTCTTTGTTAGAGTAGGTGAAAACAGAAAAATTACTTTAACTATGATATGTGCAAGTAGGCTGCGAGCTAATGAGCATTTTATCTGACGAGAGGAAATTTTTACTGTTTTGTATAAAATTTGCCTTTGATTTTCATTCAGTCTCTGTATCTGTCCTAAGCCTCTGAACTCAAATACTTCCAGAACATTCCCTAAGACATGGATTATGCTAATAAACAAGTAAAGCTTTTAAAAACATAGCCATTAGGTAATAAAGAGCATCATGTTCTGATGGAACCCTTGCAAGTGACACCGGAAATGGGCGTAAGTGTGACCGGGCTCATTTGGTGGAAGTCTGGTCTGGGAAGTGGAGGGCAAGGCCTGGTCCCAGCCTGTAGTTACGTGATGAAAATTGCTGGGGCGCCTGGGTGGTTCAGTAGGTTAAACATCTGCCTTCGGCTCAGGTCATGATCCCAGGGTCCTGGGATGGAGCCCACATCAGGCTCCCTGCTCAGCGGGGAGCCTGCTTCTCCCTCTGCCTCTGCTGTTCCCCCTCCTTGTGCGCTCTATCAAATAAATAAATAAATAATCTTTAAAAAAGAAAAAAAAGAAACTTCCAGCAGACACTGGAGAGACTCACTCGCCAGAAAACCACAGCGTCCGGTTGCCTCTTCCTCGCTGCAGGCTGTCCCTTAGCTAGTCTATACCTGGCGCCAGGTCAATATTTAAGAACGTGTAAGGTAGGAATTCAGAAGAGGGAAGGGAAAATAACCAGTCTGGGAAAGGAGACAGTCTGGAGACCAGCAAGACAAATGGGTCGAAAGGAGGGTTTGCTAAAAAAAAAAAAAAAAAAAAAAGGATGGCTTTGCTGTTCAAGACTCTGATGTACACGCATTAATTTCTTTTTTTTAGTACATTTTAGCAGTCATTCGAAAAACAGTTCAAAAATGTTTGATCACCTCATTTCAGAAAGCAGGACACAGTTATAAAATATTAAGAATCTCAAGCAATCCATACTCACCCCGACGTCAAATGTGCTTGGAGGAGGGTGAGGGCAGAGGCAGAGAAATGCATCCGAATAGCTATTCGGTTTTTGCCAAAGACAAGCATAGGCCAGCTCTCACCAGCTAAGGGCCTCAGACCACCTGGTCCAGAATCACCTGGAGAACTTGTTACAAATGCCAATTCTCAAGCCCCAACCAGCACTCACTGGAGCGGAAGCTGTAGCAATCGGACCCTAGGATCTGCCTATTAAATGAGCTCCCCAGGTGTTTCCAGTACAACCTAAAATTAGCCAACCTCTGACCCAAGTAACAGCGGCTGGTGACAGGGGACTAAAACCACCTGAGAGCCGGAATGTCAGACCTGAGAGATTCCACTCTGGTCTCCTCCATCTAACAGCAGAGAGTGGAAGTACTGGTAAGTTAGAAATGCTGAGAATTCAGCCACTAGGAAATGATTTCAGTGTTAACAAACCTCTTCAATAAGTGGTCTTTACTCAGACCTAATTAAAGACATCCCTTTAAAAATGTAAGTGCATTCTTTTCTTTCAATCCTTCATAAAGATAGAGAACTTGTCACAATTCTCAGTAATTAATTCCTTATATAGTAAGGAAAAGCTCCAAGAGTCATAGACCCACGTAGTTGCTTTCTTCTCTCCAGGCTTAAGTAACTTTCTTTGTCAAAGTACTTGTTTAAGCTAGAAGAATAGGATAGGATTTTTCAAAGCTGTGTTTTATTTGAGTAACCCTTGGGCAAGGAGAGGAAATAAAACACCCACTTCACTCTACCTCTGAGCAGTTAATATTTTTTTCTTTTGGGCACAAGAGAATAGAGCTGAATAACCATAAGGGGAAATGGAAGTAAGTTTTAAAAAGTTGATTTGCAATATTAATGTATTTCAAGCTAGAATACATTTTATAGTTTTAGTAAATCATTTTGTGTATCATTCTCCTTAGTTCTGTATTCTAAACCTGTAAACATCTTGACCTTTGGATCTTGGGCTTCCCTCTCACTGAACCAGTTTGTCTTCGTTCTCATGCAAACTTCTGAAAAGAACAATCCCGACTTCCCATCCACAGTGCATCACTTCCAATTTAATCCTCAACCCACCACTAAAATTAGCCCTTTGCCTTGCTCTCTTTGGGCTGCTATAACAAACTTATCATAAACTGGGTTGTTTAAACAACATGTATTTCTCACGGTTCTGGAGGCTGGGTAGTTGAAGATCAAGGCACCAGCAGATTGGGTATCTAGAGAGAGGCCTCTTCCTGGTTCATAAAGGGCCATCTTCTGTGTCCTCACATGGTAGAAGAGACAAGGGAGCTCTCTAGGGTCTCTCTTGTAAGAGCACTAATCCCATTCATGAGGGCTCCACCCTCATGACCTTCGCCTCCCAATAACCATCACATTGGGGGATTAGGTTTCAACAGAAGAATGTGTGGGGGATCCAACATTCAGTCTTTAGCACCCTCGGTAGAGGGAGTAGCCTAACTGCCAAACTCAAAGGATAATTTTCAATATGGCATCGTACTGCTGTGTATGATGACACTACTAACCACTTCATCCTTAAGAGTCTACTCCCTTGGCTTCTGTGACACTTCCTTTTCCTCTATTTCCAACCTACATTTCACATCATCATCAGTGGTTCTTCTCCAGGGTTCCTCAGCCCCTCCAGAGTGCCCTTGTAATTGGTGCTCCAACCCCAATTCATTGGCCCATCCTACACACTCCCTCGGTATCCTATAGTCTCTCCTGGTCTCACCAACCAATTCTTTGCAATACGTTGCACAATCTCCCCTGAGATTCAGACTCACCTGTGTGGTGGGGAAAAGCGTAGGCTCTGGAGCCAGACCACACGGGTCCATCCAATAATGTCTTCATCACTCACCAGCTCTGCGATACTGGGCAAATTACTTACCATCTGTAAATGATAAATAATACCTCCTGGGACTTCTACTTCTGACAGTATGACAAATCAGATACTTTCAAAGGGCATTCTCACTGTTCCTGGATACATTACTGTAAAAATACATTTTCATGCATTCCTGCACTCACTAGAAAGTAAGGAAAATCTCCAAGGGGAAAAAGAAAACAATGAGCTGAAGCCAGAGCAGGAGGCAGTATGTTGTAAGCAAGTGGAATAGAGACCAGTGGAGTGGAGTTGACGTGATCTCTCCGGCAATCGAGAGACCAGACTTGGAGCTTAACCTGTGATTCCAAGGACCATACAAGTACCAGAACAGTAGTATTCCTGGCTCACAGCAGGCACAAACAGAAGTCCTCTCTAAAGGAAAAACATCTCAAATTAGGCACACAGGATTCCCACACGTCAGATTCGAGAAAATATAAGCTCCAAATACAATGAGGATAAAAACCATCATGAGTGAGAGTTAGCAGAAACAACAAATTATAGACGGACTTGTAGAATTTCAGATACTGAAATTATCAGATATAGAATGTAAAATTATTGTTTGAAGTATTTAATGAAACAGAAGTTGAACTTAAAAAACCAAAGAACAAGAGAGTATCAAAAATATCTAGACACATATAAAAATCTCAGAAATGAAAAAACAAAGTGGAAGTTAAAAACTCAATGGAATCAGCCATGGCCTGGCTTGGACTCAGCTGCCCTTGGTGCCACAAATTCTAGCCTAAACCGGCTTCCTGGAAGCCCATGCCTGTCTTGTTTGATTTCACCCAGGCTTTATAAATTACTAGAGATACTCTCCTCATTTCATCAAAAAATTGGAATCAGGAAAAGTGTGTAAATCCACCAGAGGACAAAGAAATTTCTGACTCTACAGCCCTAAGGAGATATTCTACATTTTTCATTTTCTTCTCTGAAGCAGTAAGTCCCAGTTATGGAGATACAGAAACATTATAAAGAAATAGGATCCTGATTCTGTAGAGTATATAGTTCTGTGAATTAATTATATTTGTAAACATAAAGGATTTTCAGAAAGAAGACTAATAGAGTTATTTGCCAGTATAACATATACAGTATATGGGTAATTTTGTTAATAATTTGGTATTTTGTTAGGTGTCCATGGGAACACTAAAGAAGGTAAGCTATATTTTTTGATTGGTTGATTCATCTTAAATTAAAAACAATGACTTTCCAGACATATGGTCTCTAAATAAAGGACAGGATATTTCATTGTTTTTGTTTTTTAAAGATTTATTTATTAGAAAGAGAAAGAGAGCTAGTGAGGGGAGGGTCAGGGGGAGAGGGAGAGAGAATCTCAAGCAGACTCCCTGTTGAGCACAGAGCCCCAGGCCTGGTGGATCCTGAGACCTTGACGGGAGCGGAAATCAAGAGTTGGTTGCTTAACCAACTGAGCCACCCAGGTGCCCCAGGATATTTCGTTTTTAAATGCAATGCTAAAATTGGGGAAATGATCTGGTGGGAAAATTTTATAGGCAACTAGTTTAAGTTTACAAAGAGAATACTTTCAGTTAACCACGTGTAATAAAATGGTGTATAAAGTTAGCAAGAAAGTCAGTATGCCAATTATGCTACAAGAAACTAAGATAAGTCAACCATTTAAAACACTTAACAAAGGCAGAAGAGTTAACAATTTGTGAGACTTTAGCAAAATTCATTTCACGTAAATCATATACACTGTAAGAAGTTCAACAAATGTTTGGGCGTTGACTTCTCTAAAAATAGTTAAGCTAACATAGCCCAATTAATTAGGTACTATGGTGATAAGGTATTTGAAATCAGCCTGTAGATAATGTAATTACATGAAGGCTTTCTCTTTTTTGTTTTTGTTATCTTAAATAAGATTTTTTAAAGCCTCATATTAAAGCACTTGTAAGAAAAGACTGGTATACATAAAAAGGTTTCCCTCACAGCATAATCTGTAATTAGCCTGATGATCAGGCTTTGCAGCTTGCAACCAAAAGCAAATTAATAACATAATTTGATAATTCTGTAGTGCTTAGCATTTTGGGAAGATTAACGTCCTTGAAAAATGCGGGATTTTTAGCATTTTCAGAAGTGCACCAACTTCTTTCGAGCCATTAGGTTAGTATCACACTAAATTATGATCACATATACTTGGGTGACCTAAATGAGTTCTTAAGTCTCCAAGAATACTAAGTGGAACCTTGGTAACCTGGGACACACTCAGGGCACAAATCCAGTGAAGAAAGTTCAGTAACATGGGTGAATAGGAGGCTATCACCTCATTCGTTTCTGTGATAAAAACGTAGGCAGATGCAATCCTTGAAAGGAGAGATTTGTGTTTATACAACTTCACCCCTGAGGGCACAGCTCTGTCTGGAACAGGGCAGGTAGAATTCAGGCAGAAATGCTGAGTCCTGCTGACCTGAGGAGTCAGAAGAGGAAGCCTGGGTTGTCAGAGTGGTTAGACATCAAGATGGGAAACCCCCAAAACAGGGATGACAGAGAAGGCAACCCCAAAATATGAGTGTAAAATGCCCTTACCTCTTGGGCTGCCAGCAGGCAAAAACTCCCAACGATTTCAAGACAAGTTGAACAGCTGACGAGCTCGAAGTTCAAGCCCTGCCAGGAGAGGGTGATATGGCAAATACTCCACATCACTCTGTGAAAACGTCCTAAGGGCCACACCTTACAAGTAAGAGCCACATACCAGGGCTGAGGTATTTTCCCTAAAAGTAGGGACAAAACCAAAATAGATCCACCCCAGCAAAGCCTACAATCAAATCTCCACAAGCTCAAGGTGCTCTATCAGTAATTTAACTGCTTCCTAGAAAAAAATGTTCTTCAGAGGGAGATAACAGAATCCAGAGTCTCTAACATGTATCATTATATAATAAAAAATTGCTAGACAAAGAAGGAAACAGGAAAATATGACCCTTAGTCAATAGGGAAAAAAATCAGCCAACAGAAATACAGAGTGATGACCCAAATGTTGGAACTAGCAAAGACTTGAAAATAACTAGGTAAGTATATTGAACAATCTGCAGTAAAAGATGGAAATAATGGGTAAAACAAAAATGGAGAATATCAGTGGAGATATGAAAACCATGAGAAGAACCAAGGGGACATCCTAAAATTGAAAAATCCAACACCTAAAATTTAAGTTATTAGAAGAGACTAACTTCAGATTGAATCCATTAGAATTAAGGACTCATCAGCTTGAAAACAAGTCAAAAGGAATCATCCTGTCTGAAGCACAGAGAGAAGAATTATTGGGGGGGAAAAAAGGCATGATGACCTGTGGGACCATATCAAGCGGTCAACACACATGTACTTGGAATCCTAGACAAGAGTGAGACCGGTATGACATGTAGGACACACGAAAATAAACCACAGCAGGCACATCCTATCAAACTGCTGAAAACCAAAAATAAAGACAAAATCGTAAAAGCAGCCAGAGAAAGACAGCACATCATATACAAGGGAATAGCAGCAAGAATGGAAACTAACCTCACATTAGACACAAGGAAGAAGGCTGAAGACAATAGAACAATCTTTAAAGTGCTGAAAGAAAAAGCTGCTAACCTAGAATTCTAATTCCAGCAAAAGTATCTTTCAAAAATGAAGGTGAAATAAAGACATTTTCAGACAAACAAAAGCTGGTAGAATGTTGTCTCCAATAGAGCTGAACAACAAGAAATTCATATTCAAAGTTCTTAGACTAAAGGAAAATTATTCCAAATGCAAGCACAGATTTGCATGAAGATCAAAAGAGCACTGGAAAATGTTCATATGTGGGTAAATGTAATACCTTTTTTTAATTTTTTGTTTAAGCAAAAATTACAATGTATAATGAGGTTTGTAACATACAGAAGTAAAATATATAACAACATCACAAAGGAGAGAAGGGGGTCTAAATGGAATTATACTGAGTGAATGTACAGGTGGGTTTTATTAAGGCACAGGTCACACTGCAATCTCAGAGCAAACCCAGACAATCTGGCCCCTGACCAATTTTCTCTTCACCACTGTGCCATGCTCCTGTTGTCAAGTGAAATTTTTGCCACTACTTGATTACTTCACTTAGTGGCAATATTGATGATGTTATAGCATCGTTACCATTTTAATCAAATCATAGATGGACTGAGAAATGCTTGAGATTCAAAAGGCCTGTCCTGCGTGGCCTCTTCTAAAGAAAGCTGCCAGAGTTGGGTCCTTCCACATAATTTGCTGTGCCCTGTGGCTTGTGACCCTGCTCCACTGGCCATAGCTGTTTGCACCAGGACCTATGCCGTCGTTAAGGGCAGCCATCCTTTGGGTAGACATAAGGGAGGCTAAAATAACCCACTAGAATAATCTCTACCCAATCGGGAAGATCTTTTTGGTTTATTCAGATCCTCTTTCAGGAGCAGTAGGAGTAGCAGACAGAAATGCACAGAGAGAAGCTGGAAAACACATGAAGAAGAGTATGCATACTGCGACTACGTAGCATGGGCAGCCATTTCAGCATGAGGACACAACCCAGCCATGTGAGCTGCTGTGTCCTTACGTGACAAAGAGCCATTTTTTCAGCTCTCCAAGCTGTGCCTTGGAGGAGATGGCTGCCTTACGGTCCTCTGTATTCTGAAAATAAGCCTCCAGCATTTAAGATAACACGAATGTGCCTTTGTTCCTTGCAACCAAAAGGGGCCTGTCCAATTTATCTTAAAAAAAAAAAAAATCCAGACCTGCAATATACAACACAGGAAACCAAATAATTCAGGGATAAAAAAATACTACATTACTACACAAGAAGGGGCTATACGGTCTGAGGTTTTGGCATTTACTTTAATACAGGGAATTTTTAAAATGTGCAGCGAAAAGTACTACATAGCTGTTCAGAAGATAAATGAAAATGTGAATAGTTAAGCACCCACAGAGTCTTCTCAATGCCATTTAAAAAGCAAGCATTCTTCCAACTGTAATTTAACTCAAGAATCAAGGGGAAGTTAGGAAGGTATTAACAAGTCTGCTTATTTTCCCAGGCTCTTTACGTGAAAGCAAATTTCAGTTTAAGTTCATTTTTAAAGATACCTCAATTAAAGATATTTTCTCTATGTATTTGTGAATCTTTTTGTCATAACCCAAATAGGTTATTAGGAAGATGATATATATTGTACCTAATTCAACGTGAAAAAGGAAACCAGGAGTAGCTCCTTAAGTTGTTGATTGAGGTATGAGAGCTGTCTCTTGTCAATCTGAAAATCGGTGTAAACACATAAGCTTCCGATTATTGACTTAAGAAAATCGCAACAAAAATCACATTAAGTAGGGGCACTTGGTGGCTCAGTCGCTCAAGTGTCTGCCTTCAGCTCAGGTCATGATCCCAGGGACCTGGGACTGCGCCCCGCATCGGGTTCCCTGCTCAGTGGGGAGCTTGCTTCTCCCTCTCCCTCTGCCCCTCCCCCAGCTCCTGCGCATGAGCGTACGCGCTCTCTCCCTCTCTCAGAAATAAAATCTTTAAAAAAACAAATTACACTAAGCACTAATAATCACTCTGGTTTCCTTGGCACCCAAGTATTTTTTAAAAGCTTAACACTTTCCAGCAGTTATTATTTTGAAGTTTAGAATTTCTTATCTTTGCACTTTCAAAACACTAAAGCAATTTTAAGTATTTGTGACAAGTCTGTACAGTAAGTAGTTCTGTATTGAATTTACAGCTGAGAAAAGATTTAAACAAAAAGGAATTTTTTAAGGATATATAATGAATAAGTGGCAGAACTAGGATACAAATATTTGACTTTCTAGTTTCTCGGTCAGGAAAATTAACAGTCAATTTAGATAAATGCATTTTTAATACATTTCCCTATTATACCACTGTTCTGAAAATCTCTGTAAGAAGACAAAGTCTTTGCCTGAAAGTTGACTCATTATTTCTCCTTTGGCAGTAGAAAATAGCTTGCAGATGGTACAACTGTGTGTTTCAGGGAACAAGCACTTTAATTGGGTATTTAAGAGATTGGGGATGTTTCCCTACAATAAATATATCCACTCACAGAAGACCTTTGAGGCATTAAGAAGGACTTATAAAACCAAATGGGATCATAGGTGTGCTTACAATATAAACTCAAAATTTTGAGTACCAGAAAACAAACATGCTGTAACTTACAGAAAACTACACGTTTCCAGGGTAGTTTTCTTCTGAAGACATAAATTACAATACTTCATTTCCAGGTGAAAAATATTTCCCTAATCAGTATCTGTACAACCTCCATTTCCTTTCTGGTTCCACCTCTTTCATTCATGGTTCGTTTTAGATACTCCAAGTAAACCTGGCGTGTAACATTAAAACTACTATGATTCCAAGTCTCTACTTTGAACAGTACTTTCCTATGTTAAGATTTCTGAAAGTGGAAGGGTTTTAAAATACATCTTGTGGGTACAAACACTGCCACATAACTCTTCTTCACAGAACATTAGTCATTATTTAATATTAAAATCAACTTGGTGCAGTTATTATAATCAGGGCGACAATACAAATAGCTTAATAGGTAGCTAGTATTATGACACATTTTAATTCTGAAAGCCCACTGTTAAACACAAGTATTTTCTATTTGAATTCTATTTAATAAGCTTCAATTTCATATTTAAAGCAAATCTACCAAGTGATTCACACCCTACCTTCATAATATATTCATGGAAAACTTGCTATCATCTAAAGCAGACACTGTGTCAGATGTAGCCATATAACAACTCACAACTGTTTAGTACAATTTTGTTACTCTTGGGGCGCCTGGGTGTCTCAGTTGGTTAAGCGGCTGCCTTCTGCCCAGGTCATGATCCCAGGGTCCTGCTAAGCAGGGAGCCTGCTTCTCCCTCTCCCTCTGCCTGCCCCTCCCTGTGCTTGTGTGCTCTGTCAAATACATAAATAAAATCTTAAAAAAAAATTTTTGTTACTCTTAACTGTCTTTCTACATTTTCTGCTGTTAAGATTCAGGCTATATTCAACAGGGAAAAATTACAGATTGATAACAAGTGTAATGGAGATGTGGCGAGTCCCTTGTAAATACTGTTAGTAGGAATGTAAACTGGCAATCTTTTTGGAGTTCGATTTGGCAATAATTAAAACTTTTTATATATATATGTATGTGTATATATACACACATACACTGTCCAACATGCAAATTCATGTGTAGATTTATCTAACAGAAATACCAACCTAAAGTGAGCCAAGATACACACACACAAGTCAACACAGCATTATTTGAAATAGTGAAAAATGAAATGAACCTGTGCAGAGAAGAGGCCCCAGTGCAAGCCTGAGACTGCAGTCCTGAGACAGGCCTGCTTGCAAGGCTGGCCACTGGCTGCCATCTGGGAACCTGGCTGGTGACCAGTTCCCTGCACTGAAACAAAGCTTTCCCTGAAAACCCAAACCTGTATATGAAGCCATTATGGAAATGACCTACTTTACAACCCAGAGCACCAACCTGCACGGAGACTCAACTGGTTTTAACCTTTCCTTACTGCTTAAGTCACTGCAAAATAGGGTTTTACTGCTTGCAGTCATAAGTACTCCTCTGGATTTCCATTTCTGTTGGCTTATATAAAATGACACTGAAATTATACGCAAGAGCCCTAAATTTGTATCCCAGATGCATCACTCACTAACTCTGTGAATGTGGGCAAGGCACTTACCATCTTAAGATAGTTTCTCCATAGTACAAGTGAAATGATACTTTGTCTTTTGCTTAAGTATTATTATGAAAAAATAGAGGCCAACTCACTGTGTTAGTGGTACAATGTTTGTAAATGTTAATGATCAGACAAGTTTTAGCAAATAACCTAGTACACAAGAGGCCAATGTTATCTCCAAGTGCCCCAACCCTAGAATGTTTAAATCCCAGAAGCTCTGTCCAATGTCCACATTATGAAAACTGTCCCATCTACTACCAGGAACATCTGAAATCAGAGGAAATAATTTTGTTTAGTAGCTAATGTGATAGCATACATTCTAATAAACAAAAGTTTACTTGGGCTAGCATCAGTATTTTTATTTTAAGATTACAGATTTCACACATTTTTACTCACAGGACATTTGCAAAATTCCTGAATATACAATGCTGGAAAACCACCTGGAGTATAATCAACTGTAAGACAGGCTGAGCCAACCACATGGTGTGGAGATAGTCTGCTAGTGGCAGCAATTCAAACAACATGGCTTAAGTGATCTCCATTTAAATGTCTTAAGTGAGAAATTAACAGAGGCACATCCACAAAGCTTAGAAATCTTTTTCTGTGAGTATCATCTATTCTGTACCATAGACACATTCTGGAATTTACATTACCACTCCTAAAGGTTTTGTTAGAAATAATTAGTATTTAGTAGTTAGGGGTGTATTTAGTATTTAGTAATTAGTATTTGGTATTCAGTCAGTTAAGTGGCCAACTTTTGAGGATTCTCCCACCCTCTCCCTCTGCCCCACCAGCCGCACACGTGTGCACATGCGCGCTCTCTCTAAAAATAAATAAATCTTTAAAAAAAATTAAAAAGAAATAATTAGTATTTAAATGTTGTAGTTAAACAATGTACTGAACTAATCATATATGTATACATATGGACACATGCATACATATATCTATACATACACATATATACATAAATGTTAGGCCAAAGGGAGCTTTAAAACAAGCACCAAAGACTATTTAATTGATAGGAGAAGTAGAAACTGGGCTTCCTAAGTATCAATCATGTAAGTTACTGACCACTGAAGTTTCATATGTTCAAAAATAGAGCAAATAAGGCAAAAACTGTATTGTACTTAACCATACAATATATAAAAGAGTTAATACACATCATAAACAAATCCATTACCATACTATAAATGTAATTAGCCACTTGCATGTAATAAACATTACTACTTCAAGAACAAGTATTTTAAATAGCTAATATCAGAACTGTAAGAAGTATAACATCACAAAAAGTTATAGGAAACAATAACCTGCAAATAACAGGATTATTTCTATTACATTCTAAATCCAAATTTTATTTCCATTTATGCAGATTTCATAAAAGGAAATGTTAAAATTAATTCTTGAAGTAAATTCTTATTTCTAATTTTTTGTTCCTTTATAAATCTAGAGCAATGTTAAGATATTGCCGTTTCAGAGAAATAACCTATAGTTTCCCAGAAGAATTATTTTTAATACTGGCAGTCTTCCTGTTCAATATACAAAATATAAATCTTTTCTTCTGTCACAGATGTTAAGAATTCTTCACCGGGTTCTTTGTTCTGCATTTTCTTTTCCTCTTGGGCACAGTGAACTCTAAAGACATAAAATTAATAAGTCTGTCAGGTCTACAAAATAATACTTTAACTGATAATACATTTAAACGATACAGCTGTTTAATTGGAATACCCTCACAACAAAAAATCCTAAACCTAACATATACATGATTCTTTCCTTCAAAATGATACTGCAGTTGAAAACTTGCTAAAGTAGATTCTAGTCTTCCTAAATCCTTATTTAATAATAAGCTACTTTGAAGCGGTTTCATATGGGTGAGCTCTCCCTAAACTATAGGACGGTGCAATAAGAGACAGAGTGATTAAGATTTGAATTTCATTTCAATTAAACCTGAAAATGTAACCCAAATCACTAGTACCATACATCTTTTTCTATTATTATTTTTATTATTATGTTCAATTAGCCAGCATATAGTACATCATTAGTTTTTGATGTACTGTTCAACAATTCCTTAGTTGCGTATAACACCCTGTGCTCATCACATGTGCCCTCCTTAATACCCATCACCCAGTTACCCCACCTCCCTCTCTTCTGTAACCCTTAGTTTGGTTCCCAGAGTCCAGAGTCTCTCATCGTTTGTCTCCTTCTCTGATTTCTTCCCATTCAGTTTTCCCTCCCTTCTCCAGTGGTCCTCCATGCTATTCCTTATGTTCCATATATGAGTGAAATCATATGATAATTGTCTTTCTCTGCTTGACTTATTTCACTTAGCATAATCCCGTCCAGTACATCTTTTTGGCTATGACAGCAGATGCCACAACCAACACTCAAATAAGTGTTTATCTAGAAACAGCTGTGAACCTAAAAATTACAAATCATTAAAAACAAAGAAAACAGAAAATACAAAAACATGAAAATTATGAAAGATGTAAAGAAACAAAATATTCCCCACTAATGAAAAACAAAAGAAGAGTGATAGGAAAAGGAACGAGAAAAGACAAAGAAGAAAGTAAGAAGAAAAAGAGATTCCAGGAATCTCCTAGGTTCCTAGAAGACAGCAGCGACCAGGATGGAGTGCAGCAGGCCAAGAGAGCAAACTGTCCAGTAAGGCAGGTCAGAGGTCAGCAAGAAAGTTCTTTAAAAATATGAAAATGACAAAATCCCTAATGTGTTTGAGTATCCCAACAGGAGATTTACACAACTGAGGAAGAGTTTGAAGATAAATTCGTGTTAAGTCTATAGAAAAAATAAATTAGTAAGACAAAAAGTTATCACTCTCTAGGGAAAACAATAAATGTACAGAGTAAGTCACAGTACATTACATGGCTCTGTTGTCAATAATATTTTATAAATGCAGAATACCGACATAGCTAAAATAATTACACTGGAAGGCTGGGGCCTGGGAAGCATACATGTGCTTGAAGTGGGAGGTGAAGAATATATTAAAGAAAACTATACCCTTGCCTTCCTCAGTGGAAAGTCAAGAGATAATCCACAGAACTAAAACATAAAGAAGTGATAAAATACAAATTTTTAAAGACATAGAGGTAAATACCAAAACAATAAAGAGTCAAAAGTGATGAACCGTTGAACACTACATCAAAAACTAATGATGTACTGTATGTTGGCTAACTGAACATAATAAAAAATAAATAAATAAAAATTTAAAAAGAAAAATGGGAGTCAAAGTCAGAAGACTGTAGTTTCTTATAATGAATATTATAAAATTATTTGAATTAAGTCGTATGCATATGTCATTATAATTTAACCAAATTTTTAAAAATCACAAACTAACAGATTTTATTTATTTTTTTAAAGATTTTATTTATTTGACAGAGACACAGCGAGAGGGGGAACACAAGCAGGGGGAGTGGGAGAGGGAGAAGCAGGCCTCCTGCTGAGCAGGGAGCCCAATGCGGGGCTCGATCCCAGGACCCTGGGATCATGACCTGAGCCGAAGGCAGACACTTAACGACTGAGCCACCCAGGCACCCCACAAACTAACAGATTTTTAAATTGGACTTGCCAAAGATTCATAAAGGTGTGTTTGTTTATTTAACTGTTTACTCAAAAAAAGCTACCAATCAAGACTGGAAAGAAACTACAGTCTGAAACTCATCACAAGATTGTAAAGGACTATTTTATGCTGACATAAGCAAATCACAGAAGCACTCACATTTCTGAAGGAACAAATATTCCTTGTAAAATGTCTATTCTTTGTCTTCTATATACTTCTATAACACCGTTTCTCTCTACCATAATGAACTGGGCTGTTTTTCTCCCTAACTAAACTCTAAGGTCCTTGAAGGCACAGACTGATCTGATTCATTCAACAAATACTTAAGTCCACTATGGGCCAGTCACTGTGCTCAGATCTA
Source organism: Halichoerus grypus (assembly GCF_964656455.1). Taxonomy (NCBI): domain Eukaryota; kingdom Metazoa; phylum Chordata; class Mammalia; order Carnivora; family Phocidae; genus Halichoerus; species Halichoerus grypus. The sequence continues at coordinate 114,384,513 of NC_135719.1, read as the reverse complement.
TAATAACTGTGATCAAAATAAAATGGTTCTTAAATTCCAGTAGTATATATCTTTATAGCCCTGTACATAGCTAAGTGTTTGAAACATGATAGGCACTCAGGATATGCTTGCTGAATGAATATAAAACCAAATGAAAAAAAAAGTCGTTACGCATTATTAACACACATTATATTCATTATCATTGATGGATTACCAATTATCAAGCCTAGCCTGCTAAATGTAACTTATTCTCTGTAATACTATAATTATTACTAGAGACAGTCTTATTTAAACTGTTGTTTAATAAACACTACAAATTATGAAAACTACAACACTAAAAGGTATAGCCATTTTAACTTATGTCATGCAATTTACAACTATTTAGTTACAATCATCATTCCATAGGTGAAAATTTTACATTCAAATTTGAAATAACTATTTTTTAACAATAAAATCTCTTTAAAGTTATATTCAGAAATTTGTATTTTGGGAACCTTGCCCTTTGTTAGGAATACATTCCAGACATCCTCATGATGAGGTATATTCACGTACTAATAATGGTATTTTACCTATCCTTCACTTCTCACCTCAACTGACCACTACCTCTCCTTTCCATTTATTTATTGTATTAACATTTACTTTTAAGTGTCATGATTAATACTAAAATTCTCCAATGTGTCAAAGAAAAAAAGCATCACAAGAACACAGAGCTAATCACCATGCTCTTCAAGGGTTCTAAATCTTAATGCTCTCTGAGCATAACTTTTCATCAGTATTTGACAAAATTTCATCTGTACCTGTTTCACTAACACTTTCATTGTCCTCTTCTTCTTCTGTAATTACAGGCATACTCAGCCTTAACGATTTATCTTCTTTATGTACATTCTGCATGTTATCTGGAAATAGTTGGGAAAATAATTTCATACAAAAACAAAGAATGTTAATCTTTGAGAAAAATTTTTACAAAATAATGTAATTACTACAACATAAAAATTAGATATTTAAACTAAATGCGAAAATTGGAATGGTAAAGAGAAATATGCATTTTAAAATACATTTCTATTTTTAAGTATTATATTTGTATCTCTGCTTTGAAAATAATCTAATTCTTATCATTAAAGTAAAGAAAAGGGAGAAAAGGGAAAAAATGACAATATTATTTAAACTGCTGTTTAATAAACACTACTCAAGCTTTATCACACACATTATGGGTTATATCTGCAGATATCAGGGAATAATCGTGTGTCTTATTTCAACTTTGTTAACTAATCACAAATGTAATTTTAAAGGTAATAGCCTTGTTTTTGAATGTATACTTTCTCTTCTCACTACATCTGCTCTATAAAATAGATTTCTCTAATCATAACTTGCCATTGACTTACCATTTTCCAAAACATTTTTCTACATCAACCTTCTGGTACCTAAAGAAATATCCTAATCAAATTTATCAAATACCATTGTTTTATCAGGTCTCAGCACATAACTTTCAGGTCCCAACAGTAACGCCCACATACATTCTCACTCCTTATGCTGCCTTATTCTTCTCTACAATACTTTCACCACCTGATCTATTATTACATGTTAATTTTTTTCTCTATGGTCTGCCTCCTCCCACTAGAATGTGAGTTTCACAAGGACAGACTTTGGCTTAAGTCAATGTATCCCCAGCACTTAGAAAAGTGCCTAGCATGCAGTAGGGCCTCGATAAATATTTATTAAATGATTAAATATGGGTTCAATGATTTTATACCACAGTATTTCATTTAGTACATATGTTAATACATACCTGTCAGCACTTCTCAGAAGGCAAGAAATTAAAATGAAAATAAGCTTAAATTTTCTGCTCTGAACACATATATGCTGAGTTAATGGGGTATAGTAGAGTTTATGGAATGAACAGATTGCTCTAAGGTGGAGTTGAGTAAACTGCAGCCATAAGCTTCCACTTAAATACAATTTAAACTTGATAATAAAATAATACCAGTTTCCCATTAAGTCATTAAAGCAGAATTCTACCTTTACTTGCAAATCATAAATATTAATTACAATAATTTATTACATGATTTTTAAGATGGTAGATAATGTTTTAGGAAATCTCTTTTTACATCTAATCACGTTTTTTTAAAACTTGGACCTATAAAATTTTCCAGTTCACAAAATTACAATCAGTACAATCTACCCAAAGTTACTGATAGTGTTCTTCACAATCTTTTAGCATGTCCATCCATATCCATTATTAATGACTTTTCCCTAAATCCACATTTACAACTTGAAAGATTCTATCCAACAACGTCAAGGTAAGGATTTCTGAGTTTAAAACAGACAGTTGAGGGGCACCTGAGTGGCTCAGTCAGTTAAGCATCTGCCTTCTGCCTTCGGCACAGGTCATGATCCCAGGAGCCTGGGATCAAGCCCCACATTGGGCTCCCTGCTCAGTGTGGAGTCTGCTTCTCCCTCTCCCTGCACCTCACTCATGCTCTCTCTCTCCCTCAAATAAATAAATAAATAAATAAAATCTTTAAAAAAAAAAAAAGACAGTTGAGAAACAAGTCTTCATCCAGTCACATGATGATTGTGTTTTAGAGATGGATCTCTACATTAAGTATGTTTAAAAAAATAAAAAACAATGTTCTCTAAAAGCTCTTAAAAACAAATACAGTGCTTCACCCACCTAAGATGCAGCCAGGAACCAAGAAGTAAACGTACAAAACTTCAGATGTTTATCTCAAAGTCCATATATTAAATAAAGCTCATGAACTTTAGTCACCGGTATGTTCCGCAGGCCTTTATCCAGAACCTGATTACATTTATTTTACATAAAACTGAAGTGAACGGCCAACCAGTTTCTGAAACCATTACAGTTAAACAGCAGCAAAAGGGCAAAAAAATTGCTATAAGCCACAATGAGAACCAAAGAAGACAACTACCACAGTAAATGTAACAGAAAAACTTTTTAAAAAATAAGACATAAAAACTGACAAAGTAATGCAGCATGAAGCCATAAGTATAAACTTCCCCACATACTTAAGATATTTCTTGATACAATCATTATATTATAAAGCCCAGTAACATAATATGCTTATGATGATAACCCTGAGTTATAAAGATAAAGTTAAATTATGTTAGGATATACTGTTCTAGAAAACAGGAGGGCATAAAATACATTTTAGTATTTTTCTAATTATAAAAATGATAAATGCACATTGTAGAAAACAAGCAATATATAGAGATGAATGTTTTAGAAAGATATTAACCGGAATAATTAAACTTTTAAAAAGTAAATTTTGACATTTAAATCATTAACCTTAGTTATTACAAAACTAACTCCCTAGAGGGTATCAGGTAGATGGTTTTACTATGCTCAAAGCTAACAGTGTGGGATACAATTATAACTAATAGACTATTGCTCAATCTTAAAACAAATGGTTACTAGACATGCAGTTAGAATACAACATACTGGGCGCCTGGGTGGCTCAGTTGGTTAAGCGACTGCCTTCGGCTCAGGTCATGATCCTGGAGTCCCGGGATTGAGACCCGCATCGGGCTCCCTGCTCAGCAGGGAGTCTGCTTCTCCCTCTGACCCTCCCCCCTCTCATGCTCTCTATCTCATTCTCTCTCTCAAATAAATAAATAAAATCTTAAAAAAAAAAAAAGAATACAACATACTGAATTGCATGTCTAATTTGAGCTCCAGACCACATTTCCAGTTACCTGAGAGACAGCAAGTATAGCACTTAAAGACTCAGGCTTAGATTCAGACACACTGCTATTTGAGTCTCAGCTCCATTTATTAGCTAGGTGACCTTGGATATGTGAAAGAAGTGTGGCAGATACTAAGTGTGACAGAAATAATAGCTACTCTCCTCTCCACCATCATTACTATTACTTATGTCCTTCCAGAAATGTGCACGCTATAGTGAGGAATGGGGAACACACAGAGCTGAAACTTAAATAATACAAACTTGTGTAAATCCAATCAATAGATTGAGCCAGACAACTATTACAGGAATTGAACCTGGAAAGGCAGACTGGGACAAATTCTACCCCAAATGAAATCTTCATCCTGTGATCCTTATTTCTGTCAAAGGCACCAACATTCCTTCAGTTATTTAGACATTAAGCATCCTTGTCTCATCCCTCTCCATCAGCCTCTATATTTGGTTACATACAGCTACGTTACATCTATACTTGGTTATATACATTGGCTCTCATATCTGTTTGTCTGCCTGCCTAATTCCTACAACCACCTGGCCAGATGCTCATTACTCCTAAACAGCCTTTTCCTTAGTGTTCCTATTTTCAGTTTGTCCCCACCTACTGACCATACTACTCCCAGATGGATTTTCTTCAAAGAAAACTGGTCATACCACTTTCTTACTCAGAAGTCTCAGATGACTCCTGTCTACTCAGAAGTCTCAGATGACTCCCGTCTGCCTACCAAAATTTAATGCTTCCACATTTCAGGGCTGGTCAAAATACAATCCTCAACATATTTTTCTACATTAACAGTAGCTCCTCAACACATCCTTTACAGTCCCAGGCAAAATGGAGTCACTCTATACTTCCAACTACCCTGCCTTTTTTCATGCCAATTCTTATATTTGTCTTAAGTCTATGAAAGTATTGTTATATTTATTTTTTTTTAAATAAAAAACCTTGGATTTTTTCCAGATTACTAAAGTAACATACAGTTATCACAAAAAATTCAAACATTACAGAAATTCCTGGACTTGGAAATTTCTCATGATCCCATCCCTGAGAATTAACCACTGTTAATATGCTTCTAGATTTCTTTAATGATATACATTGTGTTTATGTCTACATATTATTTTTTAAAGATTTGTTTGAGAGAGAGAGAGTGTGTGTGCATGCACAAGCAGGGGTAGGGAGAGGGACAAGCAGACTCCCTGTTCAGCACGGAGCCCATCATGGGACTGGATCCCATGACCATGAGATCATGACCAGAGCCAAAACCAAGAGTTGGACATTCAACTGACTGAGTCACCCAGGCCCCCCTACAGATACTTTTATGAACAGATATGCAATCATACTCTTCTTTAAAAAGACATTTTCACTAAGCAATGCACTGGTATATTTTGGACCTATTTTCATGTCAGTATATATAGAACTTTCTCTAGCTTTTTAATAACTGCAAAATATTCTTTTGTATAGGCTAACAATTTTATGTACCAAATTTTTCAATGTTACACATTTGAGTTGTTTAGTCTTTGCCATTTCAAATAATCCTGCAGTGAATGTCCTGTGTGTTTTTGTCACTTGTAAAGGATAAATTCCTAGAAATTGAATTGCTACATTAAAAGGCACGTACTTTTAAAATTTTGACAGATGATTCCATATTGCTGTCCGAAAAGGATGTGCCAATTTATACTCCCACTTAAATTCAGATTTTACCTCTTTACACTTCCACGATCAATGGGTATTCACTTATCCTTAATCTTTGCAAATCTAGTAAGTTATATAAAAATCATGTTTTAATTTACATTCCTTTAATTACTGAGATTAAATATCTCTTCAAATATATATTGACTGTCTACACTTTGTGAATTGCCTGCTCATTTCCTAAGCCAGTTTCTTTACTTGGGTGGTGGTCTTTTTCTTACTAAATTCTAAGAGCTCCCCTAAAATTAGAAATGTTAACATTATTATATGTGCTGCAAATACTTTTGCAAGCTCTTCTGCATTGTTGGGAGTATAAGGTGCCTCTTTTTGAAAAGAGCATGAAATCAAAAATACCTTTCCACTTTAAGGAAATGAAATTTTGATTAAAGAGAAACTATGAAGTACTTGGATCTTTAAGATATAGAATAATAAATCACTTCTGCTTCAAAGTATTTATAATACCTTCTGAGCCACAAAGCTGGTTAGCTAGAATAGTTGAGATACAACTGAAGATTTGAATTCAGGTATCTTACTACACTTTCTTTCTCATGAATTAAATCCTCCCTAACACACCTAGGTAAATTCAGTAACAAATCTTGGATGTGATAAAGAACCAGTTCTTAAAAGTTAATCTCAGAGTTTATGAAAATGTTTTAGGTAACTACATTAAGTAATAAAACATAGTGAAGGAAGTGGTATTTTGTAAATTACACCTACCAAATTATTTAAGATGAAAAGAAACTTTCATTTAATTTCTTTCCTATTTTGCACTTGCTTCTCCTTTGTTCCTCAGCCACATAAAAACAAAACAAAACAAAAACCTGTTTAGGTGTTTAAGAAAGCAGCTTGGCCAGCTGACCTCTCTGCACTTGTATGAAGGTTGATTACTAATAAAAACTGCTTGTGCAGCTTTCAAAACCCAAGTTATCTTTGACACCTTAGGAAAAAAAAGACCCAAGTTACCTTTAATACCTTAGAAAAAACACTTAATCTTGCAGAAGTTAATTTTTAAATATAATCAAACTAATCAGTCTTTTCCTCATGTCCTCTGGTTTGGGTTTGTTTGGGTTGTTGATTTATACATAATAAAAGTCACCATGATTTTCAATGTACAGATTTAGGAGTTTGGACAAATGCAGTTGTGCAATTACCACTGCAACCAAAATACAGAACAATTCCATATCAGAAATTTCCCTGCCCTTCTGCATTCAACACTGCCCTCCACCCTCAGTACCTAGCCACCTATGATCTGTTTTCTGCCCCTATAAATTTTGCCTCTTCCAGATTGTCCTTAGGCCTTTTGGGTCTGTCTTCTTTCTCTTATTTGGCACAAGGCACATGAGTCACCCATGCTACTACATGTATCAGCAGCTGCTTTATTCTTGAGTAGTATCCCACTGTACACTTATTCCATGGTTTGTTTATCCAAGGACCAGTTGAAGATATTTAGGCTGGCTATAATTTTTCCCAATTATGTACAGAACCGCTATAAACTTTTGCATGCAACTTTTTGTGTGAATATATAAGTTTTCATTTCTTTTGGGTAAATACCAAGGAGTAGGACTGCTGGGTCATAAGTTAAGCATGTGTTTAGCTTTATTAGAAACTGCCAAAAAGTTTTCCAAAGTGACTATACCATTCTGGAGTCCCACCAGCAATGTATGAAGGTTCAACTGTTCTGTGTCCTCATCAGCTTTCGTTATTGCCAATCTTCTTGTTTTGTTTTTTGTAGCCATTGCGACAGGGAGTAACAGAATGCCACTATGCTTTTAATTTCCATTTCCTAATAACTACAGATGTCAGACATCTTTCAAGATGTTTATTTGCCATGCACATATTCTCTTTGAAGTATCTGTTCAAATCTTTTGCCCATTTTTTAATTGCGTTATTACTAAGTTTTGACAGTTCTTTATATATTTGGATACAAGACCTCTATCAGGGTTCTATTTTGCAAATATTTCCTCCCACTCTGTGGCCTGTCTTTTCGTTTTCTTAAAAGTGTCTTCCAAAGAATTTTAATTTGAGGCAAGTCCAATTTATCAATTTTTTTCTTTTATGGCTTGTATTTTTTATGTCATATATAAAAATATCTTTGCCCAATCCAAGACATTTTTTATGTTTTCATCTTTAAGTTTTATGATTTTAGTTTTTATATTTAGGTCTGTGATCCATTTTAAGTTAATTTCTGTATATGGTAAGAGGTATAAGTTGAGGATCTGTTTTTTGCATATGCATATAAAATTATATCAGCGCCATTTACTGAAGACTATCTTTTTCCACTGAATTGTCTTTGCACCTTTGTCAAAAATAAAATTGACCGTATAAGTACAAATCTATTTCTAGATTCTCTATTCTCTTCCATTGACTTGTGTGTCTACCTTTTTGCAGATAGCACACTGTGTCTTGATTTCTGAAGCTTTATAGTTATTTCTCAAAACTTGTTTTGGCTACTCTAGTTTCTTTCCATTTCCATATACACTTAAGAATCAGCTTGTTATCCTGGGATTGAGCCCCACATCGGGCTCCCTGCTCAACAGGGAGCCTGCTTCTCTCTCCCACTCCCTCTGCTTGTGTTCCCTCTCTCTCCCCCACTCCCTCTGCTGTGTCGCTCTCTGTCAAATAAATAAAATCTTAAAAAAAAAAAAGAATCAGCTTGTTATTTATATAACTGTTGGGATTTCTTCTTGGGATTACATTTAATCTACAGAACAATATAGGACTAGGTGACTTAACTGTATTGGTCTTCCTTTTTTTTTTTTTTACTTGATTTTATCTTTTATGTTAATCATCATACATTACATCATTAGTTTTTGATGTAGTATTCCATGATTCATTGTTTGCGTATAACACCCAGTGCTCCATTCAATACGTGCCTTCTTTAGTACCCATCACCAGGCTAACCCATCCCCCGGCTAACCCATCCCCCCACCCCCCTCCCCTCTAGAACCCTCAGTTTGTTTCTCAGAGTCCATAGTCTCTCATGGTTGTCTCCCCCTCCGATTTCGCCCCCTTCATTTTTCCCTTCCTACTATCTTCTTTTTTTTAACATATAATGTATTATTTGTTTCAGAGGTACAGGTCTGTGATTCAACAGTCTTACACAATTCACAGCACTCACCATAGCACATACCCTCCCCAATGTCTATCACCCAGCCACCCCATCCCTCCCATCCCCCATCACTGAGATTAAGAATTCCTCACATCAGTGCGATCATATGATACATGTCTTTCTCTGATTGACTTATTTCGCTCAGCATAATACACTCCAGTTCCATCACATCATTGCAAATGGCAAGATTTCATTCCTTTTGACAGCTGCATAATATTCCATTGTATATATATACCACATCTTCTTTATCCGTTCATCTGTCAATGGACATCTTGGCTCTTTCTGTAGTTTGGCTATTGTGGACATTGCTGCTATAAACATCGGGGTGCACGTACTCCTTCAGATAACTACATTTGTATCTTTGGGGTCAATACCCAGTAGAGCAATTGCTGGGTCATAGGGTAGCTCTATTTTCAACCTTTTGAGGAACCTCCATACTGTTTTCCAGAGTGGCTGCACCAGCTTGCATTCCCACCAACAGTGTAGGAGGGTTCCCCTTTCTCCACATCCCCGCCAACATCTGTCGTTTCCTGACTTGTTAAATTTAGCCATTCTGATTGGTGTGAGGTGGTATCTCATTGAGGTTCTGATTTGGATTTCCCTGATGCCGAGCAATGCTGAGCTCTTTTTCATGTGTCTGTTGGCCATTTGGAGGTCTACTTTGGAAAGATGTCTGTTCATGTCTTCTGCCCATTTCTTGATTGGATTATTTGTTCTTTGGGTGTTGAGTTTGATAATCCATGAAGCCCATATTATCTCTCCATTTACTTAAATCTTCTTTGATTCCTTTCATCGTTTTGTAGTTTTCAGCATACCTATCCCTGCACATATGTTGTTACCTATATACCAAACTATTTTGTGGTTTTTGTGTTATTATACTTTAACATTTTTTTCAATTACTAATTATTCCATTGTTAGTATACAGAAACACTAACCCTGTACCTTGTGATCTCGTTAAACTCACTTAATTAGTTCTGGTAACTATTGTGTAGAATTTTTGAGACCGTTTCTGTGTAAAAAATAATTTCATTTGCAAACAGACACAGTATTATTTCTTCCTTTCTAATCTAAATGTCTATTATTTCCTTTTCTTGCCTTACTTCACTGGCTAGGGCCTCCAGTATGATGTATAAGAAGAGCAATGAACAGTCATCCTGCCTTGTTCCCAATTTTAGAGGGAAAGTATGGTTTCACCATTAAGTATGATGCTAGCTGTAGTTTTTCAAAGTCGTCCTTTATCAGGCTGAGGAAGTTCCTTTCTAATCCTAATTTTCTCAGAGATTTTATCATGAATAGATGCTGGATTTTGTCAAATATTCTGTCTACATATACTGAGATGATTATATAGTCCTTCTCCTTTATTCTGCTAATATGGTAAATTATGCTGGTTTATTTCCTAAATAAACCAGCCTTATATTTCTGGGATAAACCTAAGTTTGTCCTACTATACTGTCCTTTTAATATACTGTTGGATTAAACTTGCTAATATTTTGTAAAAGTTTTTACATTTATGTTCATGAGGGATATTAATCTTTGTCTTTTCTTAAAATGTCAATAAGCTGGGAAGTATTCCTTCTTGTGTCTTTTGAAGGAACAGCATAGTATTCCTTCCTTAATGTTTCCTAGAATTTCCAGCAAAGTCATCTGGGAATTTAACTTTTTTAATAAACGTAGAACTACTCAAATTCTCTATTTCTTCTTGTTGGTTTTGGAAATGTATGTCTTTTAAAAAATACACCCATTTTATCTAACTTAACTAACTTATTGGCATAAAAGTATTCATAATTTTTCCTTATTATCCTCTTAATTTCTGTAAGGTATATAGTGGTATCCCTTACCTTACTAAATTTTGTGTTCCTATGTTTTTTCCAGTGAATTTTCTTTCAGATATTTTTACGCATAAAATCAGTCATTTGTAAATCACGATAATTTTATAATTTTTCTGAGATCATGTCTTACTTCACTCTCCTGCCTAATTACATTGACAGGCAATAGTAATACAATTGTGATACTTCTATGTATTACCAACAAACATGAGGTGGCCTTTTGTCAAATAACACACACTCACATACATACTTTTTTTGAGTTGAAGTATAACCAACTACTTTTATCCAGAGCAGAGGTTGACAAAACTATGGGCCCAGGCTAAATCTGGCCTAACCCTGTTTTTGTAAATACGATTTTATTGGAACATATTCATTTGTTTATGTATTGTCTGTGGTTACTTTTGCCTTACAATGGCAGAGCTGAGTAGCTGTGACAGAAATCTTATGGCCTAAGAAGCCTAAAATATTTACCCTCTGGCCCTTAACAACAAGTTTGCTGACCGGCCCTTAACAACAGGTTTGCTGACCCCCTAATCTAGAGGATTCCTTTTTTAATCAAGAATGGATGCTAGATCTTATCAGTCTTCTTGGGTTACTATTAAACTGAATTCACATTTTCCCCTTTAACCTATCTGTATGACAAATTATACTGAGAGATTCCTAATTGCACCATCCCTGCATTCTGGAACAAAATGCACTCAGTCAAGTTGTTTTATAGCTGGGATTCTTTCAATACATGTAACAGGATTTTTTTTCAGTAATACTTGTAAGTGAGATTGGTCTAACAGGTTTCTTCCCAGTATCTGCAGCCTTGTAAAAAGAACTAAGAAATTCTGCTTTTGAAGTATTTCCTGATTATCTTTAACAAATGTGGTCTCTCCTTCTCTGAATTTTCAGTATACTTCAAGCAACTGTTACCGAACTTAATCATATCTGGACTATGTTAACTTCAATTCTCCTTCCACTGCCTCAATATAGGAAGGAAAACATTTATGTTAAAAGGCCGTAACAGGGGCACCTTAGTTAAGCGTTGCCTTCGGCTCGGGTCATGATCCCAGGGTCCTGGGATCGAGCCCTGCATCGGGCTCCCTGCTCCACGGGAAGCCTGCTTCTCCCTCTCTCCCTCCCCCTGCTTATGTTCCCTCTCTCGCTGTGTCTCTCTCTGTCAAAATAAATAAAAGGCCATAACATATCTTTATATACTGTACTAGTAGCTGGGAGTGTGTTTTATATTAGGCATTGAATATTTACTAATGTTTCTAATGCCTTTTTTTTCTTGTAAGCCTGCTAATCAGACTCCAACTTTATGTATGGTGAATATATATTACTCGTGTAATTTTTTAAAAATTAAACTATTAAAATATATAGTCATTTCTTTAAGAATCAAATTCCAAGGTTAATGTTATAGACACACTATTTTAAAAGAAAAGGTACATCTTAATTAATGCAGCTAAAGGGAAATATAGTTTATAGAATGTATAACTCACCTAATTCTACACGTAAGTTTAATTCACATACAAAAAGTACTTATTAAGTATGCTCTGGATAATTCTAGACTGATTCTATAAACAGCTATTTCACTTTTGGACAAATTATTTAATCTGTATGGACCTAAATTTCATCATCTATGAAATAATGAATTTGGTAACTCCTAGGGTCCCTTTAAGCAGTAAGATTCTAAGAATCTAAGATAATTAATTTATTTTTTATACTAAATCTCACAAAGTTCTCAAACAAGTATCTAATCCCTTTTAATAAAGAAAAAACAGGGAGGGGAGGTTGTAAACAAGATCCATTATCCCTTGTTGAGTCTCAAAAAGACTTTAAAAAGTTACCTCTGTTTCTGGAAGACATCTTCCTTCCTGCTGATTTCAATGTTTCTTTGTTTCTTTTTTTCCTAGTTGCTTTGACTTGTCCTTGACCAGACGCAGAATCAGAGTCAGAAGAGTCAAGTTTGACTTGACGATGCCTTCTTGACTTGGATGCCTTGAGAGTTAGAAATCCAGTTAACCACAATGAATCACAAATGAATCCAACTGATAGACAATTTAGGAAAAGACAAAATACACAAAGATGAGGGAAAATAAAAGTCATAAAGTACTTTACCATTATACTGGCTTGCTTAATACTTGTTGCATATATATATATATATATATATACACTCTTTTATCTTTACAACAGGATAGGTTCCCTGCAACTGTCATCACCATCTACTCAAATTGGGTAAAAAATGTTAATTGTTGGGTTAAAATGTAGTTGTTGTTGCATGGTTGGGAAACAGGTGTAAAGGATGAGTACTGTTTTTTAAAAAACTGTCTACTAACCTATTCTTCCTTTCTTCTAAGAACAGTTATGTTCCCTAGTTACCACCATGTCTTTTGAGTGGAACCACCTGATGCCTGGCTCCAGGTACGTGCCACTGATCTAGTCAAAAGTTTCACATCACCACGGCCACTGACTTGTTCATGGGTGGGCATGTGATCTCTATCACAGATCAATTTTAGAATTCTGTGTAACTACTAGGAAGGAAAATTCTCCATTTCCATTGAACCTAAAGCTGGGAACACGCAAAGCTGGCTGTCAGGAACAACACTTGAAGACAGTGAAAGCAACATAAAAGGTGAGAAACGGAGGGACAGTGCAAGGACATTTTAGTTGTTATCAATGAATTCCCGTGCTTAAGCAGAGTCCTTACAGGAGTTTTCAGATCCAGGTATGAACAATTATTAAAACAAGTACCATGCGTTAAATGTTAATTGTACCTCAATAAAGAAAAAACCTACAGCTATGCTATGACGCTCTCTTGTCACACTTTATGGGGATTACAATTTAATTCTCATAATCTCTTAAGATACACACTAAACATCAATTAGCACTATATAATGTGGAACAGTTCTGGTTTAAAGCAATTTGGATTAATTAACTTATTGTCCTTGGTGCTTTAATTCAACAGTATTTTGTACTCAATTTACTGTGGGATAACAAATACGTAACACTTAACTAATCTATAATCACTTTTAATTTTTTATTTATTCCTTTTCATTTCTACAACTAGAAAATGATAGTAATTTCCCACAGAATAAATACACTCCTAGGGGCGCCTGGGTGGCTCAGTCGTTAAGCGTCTGCCTTCGGCTCAGGTCATGATCTCAGGGTCCTGGAATCAAGCCCCGCATCAGGCTCCCTGCTCTGCAGGAAGCCTGCTTCTCTCTCTCCCACTCCCCCTGCTTGTGTTCCCTTCTCTCGCTGTGTCTCTCTCTGTCAAATAAATAAAATCTTAAAAAAAAAAAAAAAAAAAGACACCCCTAGACTCATGAAAACAATCCAGGAAGAAATATGGGCTTAAGCACATAAATTTATCAGTTCTCCCTCCTGAAATCCCACTAAAATGATAGTAAGAAAATTTCTGAATAAACTCACAAAACAGAGATAATAGAAAACAACGCAGCTGCTAAAAAAAATTTAGCAGTTGGAACAGTGAGTGATAGCTGACTTAACAGAATGAAGAAATCTAAAATCTAATTGCCTGTATTGAGAAAGTTACTATAAAGCAAGCTGATCCAAGGGATCAGGAATTAGAATCATCAGAAATGTGTCTAAAAAAATGGTAGAGGGGCACCTGGGTGGCTCAGTCGTTAGGCATCTGCCTTCGGCTCAGGTCATGATCCCAGGGTCATGGGACTAAGCCCTGCCTCGGGCTCCCTGCTCAGCAGGAAGCCTGCTTCTCCCTCTCCCACTCCCCCTGCTTGTGTTCCCTCTCTCACTGTGTCTCTCTCTGTCAAATAAATAAATAAAATATTTAAAAAAAATAAAATTAAAAATTTTTAAAAAATGGTAGATATGCTGAAAATCTACAAAAGCAATAGTGTCCCATTTCCCAACCTCAAAACTACACAACTGACCTCCTATAGAAAACAGGAGGCTTGCTCTCTGGAGAGGCTAAACCAGGGACGCTGTAGGCCTGAGGAATGGCATAGCTGAGGAAGAGGACAAAGCCTCTTACTGAAAATAGGGAAGGTAAGTGAAACCTGCATAAAGAATGGTAAGCCTCATGACTGATTCTCTCTGTAGGCTCCCAAAACATTGGTGGTTGGGCTTATTTACCCTTCTTTCCCCTAGACAAGGGAATGGAAGACTGCTCTCTGGTAAAAATGATGCGATCCAACAAAAAGAAATACCGAGGGTAACAAGTCTTATCTTCACATGACCACTCTTAAATAAGATCTGAGGCTCTTTAAACATTTGAAAAAAGCCACCAAAATGAAAGAGATCAAAATAAACAAAAACAGGAACTGTGGGGGAAAAGGCATAAACTTCAAAACACTGTAATTAACATCCTCAAGGACATAAAAAATAAAGATAAAAGAAATACATTTTTTTAAAGAAAAGATTCAGAGAAGGAAAAAAAAAAAGACCTTAGCAATAAAAAAGAAAGTCAGCAAAAATAAAAAATTCAATATAATGGTTCAGAAGACAAAGTTTAAGCAATCTCCCTGAAAACAGAGATTGAAAAGAAAAATAAAATAAAAATTCAAGAGAAGGAGCAAAAATGCAGCAAATACTATCAAAGAAACAATATAAAAAAACTCCTCAGAACTGAAAACTATCAGATCAAAAGGATGCCTGTCATGACAGCCAAGGACAATGATGGAAAAAAGATCTACACCAACTTAAATTATCATGAAATTTCAAAACTCAAGGGACAGAGAGAAAATCCTAAAACCTTCCATGATCAGGAACACTAAAAGCTGGAAGACAATAAAAAACAAAGGCATCAAAATTCCAGGTAAATACCAGAAGAGATAACTAAAAGAGAAAAAGTTGAAGATGGATTAGGAATATAGGTGTGGAAGTGGTAACCAGGAGACTGCTGGGTTATATAAGCTCTACAGTATTATTAGACTTTTTAAACTATGTACATGTATTACTTTGATGAAAAATAATAATACTATTAAAAAAGCATCAAGTCAATACCTAAATTACCTTACTAAAGAAATAACTTACCTGAACAACAACTGAAAAGGCCTTTGATTTTATTCTCGCTAAAGATTCTGCCCTTTCACATCTCTGGATAAAAAATAAACAGGAATGGGAAAAAGAAACATAAACATTAAAAGAAATTATGGATTCCCAAGTATTTGTTATCAGAAATAAGATTTGAGACAGAAGGTAGGGTCATTTATTGGACACACATTGACCAAAGACATATAAACGCATACTACATTCTCATAGCAGGTCCACAATACCATCCTTGTGGCTAATGATTGTTATTATTCAGGACTTAAGGAGGATAATATGAATGAAAGCCTTAGTGATCAGGCCATTGCCCCCTCATCTGCCTATGCCCAAAGATGGCTCTTTGTCTCATCCACTAAGATGGATGAAAACTTCGGAGGCAGGAAGCAGTAAATAGTAGCTAGAGCTCCACACTGGTTTAAAGTCAGACAAGAAGAAAAGACATACTACAAAAACCCTACTCTGTCTATGTAAGGACGGAGAACACCCTCCACCATTATCCTCCCCTTTCCCTGAAGAAACACTTACCGTCGTCACTCCCAATCTACACTTGATGTGTCTTTCATAGGGTTTCCAGTAAAGAACAGACTAAGGCTTCAGAGAACTGATGTTTCAGAATTGTCTGATAACTGTGATAATACTGACCAAGGGTCATGATACTTGTATACAGAATCACAGCCACGCATCAAATGAAAAGAAGCTAACTAAACTATTGCCCTGTAAACAATCATATAGTGAATTTTTCTGACCTCTGATTCTTGTGAATTTCCTTCTCTCTTTTCTTCTCCATCTTTAACTTTTGATTTTAAGGGCGGATTCTGAAAGAGGAAAAAGTTATACATACACATTTATAATTCAAATTAACTAAAAATCAATGGCAAATTATTTCAGAGCAATGAGAATCATTTAATTACTACAAAACTAAAAGATCATTTCACATTATTACAGCATGGTTCACCACCTGACATTAAGATCAAGGTTAGGTTTCAGAATAGTTGTAAAATTTATCAATGAAATGCCTAAATCCTCCTAACTAATGAAGGAAAACATACACTTCATATAGCAGTAAGAAAACTGGTTTATTCTCCTTTCCTTCCGGTTTTCAGAAGTCTTAGTAATGCTAATTAGAGTTTATTAAAAGACAGTACTATAAAAAAAAGGGTACTATAAAAGTACTATAAGAGAGTACCTATTAGATTTTTACATGAATTGCCTAGGTCATTTGTGTAACTCATTTGTAACAAAGTATTCAAACAGTCTAAAATGTACTATCTCTCATTAAAATAAATGTGGGTAGAAGCAAATTGTTTCCTCCTTTCTAAGACTGTCATCTCATCACTTTATCTTTTCTAAAACTAAGTTTTGAGCCAGCTCCCTTTTTTTTTTTTGAACCAGCTCCCTTTATACAATGAAAACCAAAAACTGGCAGCCAATCTTTCTAAAAGACAATATATAAAATAATAATACCTATGTAGCATTTGTGAAAACACTATTATCAGATACATAGTAAATCATCAGAAATTGCTTATGTTTTACTTTTATTTTTTCCTAAAACGATTTACTAAAATAAGATGGAGTAGTGGTTTCAAAGTTAAATTTAGCAAGGCTGGCCACGAAGTTTCCAGAGTAAAAAAGTTTCTCTAGGTAAAAAAATTACTGTGAAAAACGGGGAGCTCTAGCATCAGTATTTGGATCAGAAAACTAAATCGAAGATTTGTGTTGATGAGTTTGTAAATAGATAAACCAAGGCAGGGAGAGCATGCCCTATCACAATGGAAGAAGCCACAATTCAGGCCTAGCAGTCTACTGCCATGCAGAAAGATGGAACCAGTGTTACCAAACCACTGACTTAAAAAAATTTTTTTTTTAGATTTACTTATTTATTTTAGCTAGAGAAAGAGTGTGGACATGGGAGGAGGGGCAAAGGGAATCTCAAGCAGACTCTGTGCTGATTCCAGAGCCCAACACGGGGGCTTGATCTCACAACCCTGAGATCATGACCTGAGCCAAAATCAAGAGTTGGATGTTTAACCGACTGAGTCACCCAGGTGCCCCCAAACCACTGACTTTTAAGAGAAGCTGGATGTCTGGAATTTTAAGTGAAGTCACAAAAATTTAAATTCTAGTGAGTAATTCAACTTTTTAAAACAATATTAGGATCAACACTGTGTCAAACAAACCACACCTGTCTGTAGGATTTGACCCAAAGACTGCCAGTGTGCAACCTCTGGAAAATGCTAAATTATAAAGATTATAATAAATCAGTGATATATCAAGATTACTTATTCCTCTACATTTACACTGATATTATATATAATGTATATTATTTAACACATATTATAGAATTGTTATTAATAATTGTTTAATTATATAATTACGTAACAAAATCTGTTTGTAGGGTTAAATAATATCACATAGCTGATAACTGGCAAAGCCAGAGCTAGAAAAATAAAGCCCTCGAAATCTTAACTCCAGAAGAATATAGCTACTCAACTAAGCTGCCTCTCAATTTTATCACCCATGTCCAGCCATTAGTGTATAATGCAAATACAATGGGGAGGTATCAAACAAGCAGTCACATACCTTTCTGTCTTTGTGCCACTGCTGATGCTCCAAAACTATGTTCTTAATATTGTCAAAAAAATCATCCTTTATCAAGCTGAGGGCTTTGTCTGGATTGGATTTATCGCCTGAAATTATATGTTTCATGTTCTGATAATGATCATGAACATTCAGCATTTCCTAAAAGTGAAAAGATGAGTCTTTTATTTCAATTTTTGAGGAGAAACTTAAAGGCACAACCAACACAAAATAAAATGACTAAGTTGATAAGGAATAATATGCTACAATATACTGAAAATAATATAGTCATGCAACCAAAATAGTACAACTTTATTAATGAAGAGGCTGCTTTCCAGAGATAATGATTCACTGAATTTAACTCAACAAACATTAATATACACTGTATGGAGAAATGCAGGGAAAAGACAGGACATAACAAAAATTATTAGTAGTATACCATTAAATATCACTAATGATAACTAAGATCACATTTTTTTAAATTTCGTATTATCATTTCAAAGATATTTACATAATTCTTTATGTTCAGCCATAAATTCCTATGTAACAACTCTCATCCAATCCTCCACAAAGATGCGCTGACTTTCACAAATCTCAAAGCCCATGTGCCTGTAAGCGTCATCATTTTTTCACTAGTAAGATCCAGGATTAAAAGAAATAGAAGGCAACTTTTAACAACATTTGAGGAATCATTTATTACTTAGACGTTCATTCCCCAGAACCTCCAGCCAAATGGGCAGGTCTATGGGGTAAGGAGAAAGATAACACGTTATAGGCAGACTTTAGAAATCAGATAAAACTGGTATGGAGACTTAGCTCAAAGACCAGCAAAGAACTACTGACACTTCCATCATAGATGACCTCTGCAACATCTGAGTCATCCTCAAGTTAGGCTACTCCATTCATTTCCAGTAGGTTTCGATGGAAGTGACAGATACCTGTTAAAGCAATGAGAAACTGCTGGGTAGTGGTGAGTGCTCACATATGCAGGATCTTCAAAGGAGAATAGTGTCCAGCCATGGAGAGCCCCTAACTTTTTTACAGCTTACAGTGTACTGTACTCCTATATTTTACTACATGCAATACAATACAGGGGAAAGACCACTAGCTGGACCTGGTTTTGAGCCTGAGTTCTGTCACTTGCTAGATTGACTTTGAGCAAATCCCTCAATATGGGAATCACATTCCACATTTGTACAAAATTAAGTGATGCCATCTAGCCCAGTGTAAAAGTATTTATTAAGTGTGCTTATACAAGTGGGAGTGTTCTATAAAATGTAAAGCACTATATAAAGGTAAAGGATTAAGAAATAAAAGAAAGTACATGGACTTTAGAGCCTTACAGACTTGGACATTCAAATCCAGTCTGCACCTTACTGTACTGTACTTTATGGAAATAACTTCTCTGAACCTCAGTCTGCTTGTTTTTTGTTTTTTTTTTTAAAGTTTTATTTATTTATTTGAGAGGGAGATAGCGAGAGAGAGCGCACGAGCAGGGGAGGAGGGAGAAGCAGGCTCCCCATTGATGCAGAGCTCAATCCCAGGACCCTGGGATCATGACCTGAGCCGAAGGCTTAACCGACTGAGCCACCCAGGCGCCCCTCCTTATTTTTAAAATTAGGAAAATACCACCTCCTTTAAAGGGTTACTAAGATTATTAGTGAGATAACAACATAAAACGTCTAACATAGTTCCTGGCATATGTTGAAAACTCAACAGATCATAGCCATTATTATAACCGTATAAATAAAGACTCAGAAATAAAATGACTGGCTCAGGGTCATATTTAAGTAGCAGAGTTAAAATTAAAAATCAAAAGTTTCTTTTTCCCCATATACTTTTTTTTTAATTCCATTATAGTTAACATACAAAGTTATATTAGTTTCAGTTGTACAATATAGTGATTCAACAGAAATCAGAAGTTCTGGTCCTATTCTTTTCATTTTATTATGCCTCCTTAACCACAAAGCTAGAACTAATGAGTGGCAAAATGATGACAAAAATTCAGGTGCTGACGGGCAGATTTAATAGCATTTGCGCAGAAGGAAAGTAAGCAAGTATTAAATGTAAGGATTATCAGTGAGAATGGATCAAAGACTACACTAGGACAGGATAGAGTCAACTGAGGTATTAAGGGATAAGGCTCTCAAAGAAGATCTGAGGCAAGCCAAAGACCCTAGTCAGGATGACTTCATACAGGAGCTTCTAGGAATAGGCATTCCGTAGCTTGGCCCTTCTGACCCTCCTCCCCAATCACCCTAAAAGGACATGCCTTTGTGCATCACCTCAGTTCTGTTCTCTAAAATCTTCCATACCTGTTTGCTGACATATACAATTTTTTTTAAGAGGAACCTTTAATTCAACACCTTCAGAACCTTTAATTCGTAGAGGAAAAGAACTTAAAATCAAAAAGCATGTTTAAGAAGGTATGTTGAAAAAAAATTAACATTCTACCACATTAGTCCACAACCAAAAATTATAACCAATTGGATTCAAATCATCTTTTTCATTAGAAGAATACGGATAAGAACAATGTAATGTCTTGCTGTTCTAAAACATCCTCTGCCTCTTTATGATTTAACCTCAGTACTTCCTGGCAAATCCTTTCTGGTATCCCCAAACCTTTTGTTCTTCACCATGGCTTTTCCAAACTTTCTCTATTCTCAATTCCTTGGACCCCCAATGCCCTCTCTTAAAATTTAGACTATCAGGTCTGTTTGCCTTCTACTTTTCTTCTTCACAACAAATCATATGAATCCATTTTCACCTCCTTTCTCCAAGTTTCAAAAGAAGAATTATGCCTTCTCCTGCTCAAGGTAATCTCTCCAGTGGGTTTCAATCACAGACTGCCTACCTCCTCTACAGCAGGAATCCTGCACCTCCTTCTTCCATATAACCTCTCCTAACTGACTCCTTACCCTAAGCCTAAATATAAACTTGAAGTTTAACAAATAATTAAAAATTGTTTAAAACACCTATTTGGCAGGGATATTATGAGAAATAAAATAATCTATACAAAACATCTTGTTTAGCTCCTGCACTATACTATGTCTTTAGACATTTGGTAAACAGCTTCCTTCTAAGGCAGTAATTCTTATCTTTTGGTAGGGGGGTGCGGGGTGGAGCATGAACACCTTTGAGAATGTGAAAGTAGTTATGGTACCTCAACCAAGCATCCATATGTATGACAGCTTATCATAAAATGTAGGGGGGAAAGGATACATGGACCATCTGAAGGCCATCCATGGATTCTAAATTAACAATTCTTGCTTAAAAATAGTTACTTTACAGAGCACACCCAGAGTACTTTCAAAAATCAATTTGCTAGGCTGCCTGGGTGGCTCAGTTGGTTAAGCATCTGACTCCTGATATCAGCTCAGGTCATGATCTCATGGGTCCTGAGACTGAGCCCCGCAACCTGCTCCGCATTCAGTGGAGAGTCTGCTTGAGATTCTCTCTCCCTCAGCCCCTCCCCCAGCTCTTGTACACACACTCTTTCTCTAAGTAAATAAATCTTTAAAAAAAAATCAATGTGCTACCTTAATTACAAACATAATAGATGAAATCTGATAGGCTGAAGTTATTAGAATATGATGGCATCTAAAACATAGAGAAACATTTGAGCATATCGAAGATCTGATCCCTCTTTCACTCCTGATATGGAAAAGACTGAATAGAGTTGAGGAAAAAAAAAGAAGTAACATTTATCAAGAGCCTACTACGTGCCACAGGCCATCTTCAGCATTATTCCGAGATAAATCATTTTCAATTCTCACAACTGGATGAAATAAGGATGGTAATCCTAATATTAAAGAGGGGGAAACTAAGGCTCAAAGAAATTAAAAAACCTGACCAAGGCTGCTACCTGGTTAGACTCACTCGCTCATGAGAACTCTTTCTCCCTTTAGGTATAGATATATCCATTCTTTTGAAATTTGAATATATCATAGATTACAAGTCTGTAGTCAGTCCTGTAAAGGGTTTTGTTTTAACCTCAGGGCACTGCTTTTCCATGTATGTAAAATTCTATTGAGTCTCACTAATGATCCATGTGAAGGAAGATTTTTTTTTTTTTTCTCAATACTGAACAACTGAAATAAAATACCAAAATACATTAGCAGGTAAAGCTGCTCTTATCTGTAATTCTTGATTTCAAATTTTTGTTTTATCAGAATAACCTCACTGTTTTCAATGGGTTTTAAATAAACATTGTAAAAAGGAACTTAGGAAATGAATACATAATATTAAAAAATAAAAATAAAGTCACTTTAAATTCTTGTTTTATGACCTATCTAAAGTCAAATACAAATGGTGGTTTCAGTATTTGAATCTAAATATCCTGAGTCCAAGTACAGTCTTCTGCATCTTTTTGCTTCTCACTGAGTTTCAAGATTCATTCCATAAATTTTCATATATTTAGGATGTATTATTTCTGATACTTTGGAGGAACAATAAGCATTCTATGGTAGGTTAAAATCATTAGAAAAATTTCAGTATCCCATAGATGAAGGTATAACTTCAACATATAGTTAACAATAAAACAATTTTTTTTAAATTTCAAGGGCATAAAAAACAAATTTACCTCTAATACATCAGAAGTGATAAGTTTCATTACACGATCATTCGGGTCCTTAAATTCTTCTGTAACTTGAGCTCGTTGAATTTTCTTCTTCATCCTATATGATAGCTATATGATAATGAATGTCTTTTAAGGGATATTTTTTAGATAATACATTTTCCAAAGACTATTAGACTTTTATAGTAACCTTTAAGATGACATGCCACATGCTTATAAATTCAGATGATATTCAGACAAGTTACATGATTTGCCAGCTGTTGTCAGAACCAGCATCAGGACTTAATGCTCTTTTAATCTAGTGTCTCAACTGTCATTAAGACTGAAGAAATATATTTTATTAGTGGAAGTTTCAACTTTTCACCAACTGACATTAAAATTCCTTGGTCCTCTTTCAGTAACCTGATGTCTGAATAAAGAAATAAGCAAATGGCAGATGCCAAATCTAATTTCCTCTTCTAACAATTTAATAGCATTTAGAAACACACTGCATTTAAAAGCAGAGACTAAATTTTTGTTTGAAAAAAAAAAAAAGTAATCAGAAAGCATTTTCTATTTTAAGAAACCTTTCTACAAGTATTAGAAATTACATATGGAGACTGAGGTACTTTATAAACAATGAAGCATAAATTCTCATTTTGAAAAACGATCTATTTTAGACAACATACCAATTTGGGCATTGCTGTAAAGTGAAATGCTTTGTCTAGTCGTAGTTTCCTAAAAATATATGCTGCATCAAAATGTTGTGCATTTATCAAATCTTGCTGAAATTTTAAAACTTCATCCCAATCCTTCAGGGCAACTCTAATCTACAAACAAGAAGAGTAAAAAAAAAAATTACTAAAGGTAAATCATTTTCACAAATGTATTATAATTTTGAAACACTGGCATTCCTCTTAAAATCAGTTGGTTGTAAAAATATTGTACCTATTTCCTATTTTGCTGAGGGAAAATAAGTATTACCTTTTGTTTTGGCTGACACAGTTGGGTGTTATATAATCCATACAGCAGATACAAAGCACCAACTCTGATCTGGAAGGTGTATGGAGGTAAAAAATATTGCCAAGCCAAAGTCAGTGCTTCTTTTGTAAACGTGTTCTTTTCTAAATTTCTCATTCTACCACTAGAAAACAAAGAGAAAATATATTATGACTCTAAGTAAATAAGTAATGAACAAAAATTAGAAGAGGTATATCCTAGAAGCTGCTAGAAACTGAAGGGGCATTCCACATCTGATCCTTTCGTGATCAAGCATGACCTAATTTTCTGCTGTGCTTCTCACCCTGAGGCACAGACATACACTAGGTAAACATAATGCTCTTTGTAAAGCATCAACTTTACTTGCTGAATTGGGGAGCAAAAAGGGAGGGGTTACAAATTATTCCCGGGTAAGAATTTTAAACATTTAACATATTAACAGATTAACAAAATAATTTAAACAATTAACATATTAAAATAATCATGGTTATATTACAGAATAAAATTTAAAAATTACATGCATTTTAATATATAATGGAGATTTTCCCCAATACTCTCAGGGATTCACCCTACACCTCATTTGTCTTTGAGACACCTAAATGAAAAAGTTAGAGAACCACAATACAACCTAACCCTTGCCCTCCTCCCAATTCTGCAGGGTAAAGCTCACCAAAGTAAAGAAGGAGCAGAGTAGAACAGCAGATCACCCTATACTCCCAAAGCCTGGGCTCTTCAAATAATAAATATACTAAAAGAATGCAAAATACCTACTGTGGTATTAGTAACCAAAGCAATTTCTAAAGAAATAACATCACTACTCAAGTAGTCCCTACTTTATTTCTCATTTTAGTTTTTCCTCATTAGCTAAATATTGAAGTAACCCCAGCAAAATTTTCCTTAACTGCCACTTTTCAGGGGCAATGCACTGAAAGACCATGGGTTTTGGATACAGGCAGACATATAGGTTTCAATATCTGCTCTACCACCTACTAGCTGTGTGATCATGAAGATTACTTAACCTCCTTAAGCCTCAATTTCCCCTTTTATAAAACAAGGATAATTATATACCTGCTTTTCAGAGTTGTACTATGGATTAAATACATTAAGCTATAATCACATCACATTTAGTAGCCATTAAAAAATTAGTTCCTGGGGCGCCTGGGTGGCTCAGTTGGTTAAGCTACTGCCTTTGGCTCAGGTCATGATCCCAGGGTCTTGGGATCGAGCCCCACATCGGGCTCCCTGCTCTGTGGGGGAGCCTGCTTCTCCCTCTCCCTGCCGCACTCCTGCTTGTGCTCTCTCTGTCAAATAAATAAAATCTTTTAAAAAAAAAATTAGTTCCTTCCCAGGGTGCCTGGGTGGCTCAGTGGGTTAAGTGTCTGCCTTCGGCTCAGATCATGATTCTGGGATCCTAGGATAGAGCCCCGAGGGGAGCCTGATTCTCCCTCTCCCCTCGTGCTAATTAGTTCCTTTCTTTTCAGTAACTGTACAACAAATAGCTCTCTATCCTCAAACCATGCAATGTACAAACTACATAAGTAATTATTATATTAAGACAAAAAAGAGACCTTTTATTTTTTTCTTCAGGAAAACATAGAGTTTTAATCACAAGAACTCATTCAGCCAATTATTTAGCTTTTGCAATATTATATATGTTATGCTAATGGATACCAAATTCATACAGTCACTGTCCTCAGAGCTCTATGGAGTGGAGGGAAAATTTTAAAGCAATAATAATAGTAATGAATACTTATGGAGTACTTAGAGTGCACTTAACATCTATTAGCTCATTAACTCTCAGACCTACAATATGATGTATTATCACTGTCTCCATTCTACAGATATGGAAGCTCAGGCAAGTGAGTTCCCCAAAGTTAAGTTACTCTGCCGACTCTGATTCAAAATCAGGCAGTGGGACTCAGTAATCTGCTCTTAACTACTATACTATACTTTACAATAACCTGTGGTAGTTAAGTCCACAGATAAAATAAGCAGAGTGCTCTCGGAAAAACAGAGTATGAACGCCTTACTTAACTCTAGAAGGGGAAAGGAAGGCTTTCCTAAAGAACTGTCATCTGAGGTTAAAACTGAGTGAAGAAAAAGGTGGCCTGGCAGAAAGAGCTGGGGGAAAGCTCCAGGCTTTGGAAACGCCTGAAGAGGGCCATAGGCAGAATGGAGCAATTGCGTGCATGGAGGATGGAACTGCAGATAAAGCTGCTGAGATGGGCTGAGGCCAGTCAGAGAGCGTCTTGCCGTGCATATTAGGGAATTTGAGCTTTATCCTAAGGGCACCGGAAACCACTGGAGTGGTAAGCAGGGGAGTGACAGGATCAAACCTGCACTTCTGAAAGACAACTTTGGTTGTTGTATGAAAAATGAATTCGGTCGTGCAGGGGTTTGTCCTTGCTTAGGTGTTTGTTTTGTTTTTAAACATGGAGGATAAAGCATGGAGGAAGGCAAACGATGGGGGATGGGCAGGATGAGGCCAGGATGAGGCAGAGGAGGGTTTAGAAGGACGGCCGGGCAGGAATAACATTCGCCTGGAGGCCGCAGAAGGATGCAGCCGAAACCAATGAAAGTGCCCAGGAAGAAGGCCCAGGAGAGCTGGGGGCAGCGTTCTGAGACTGCCGCCTTTCTCAGCCTTTCCCAGGGGCTGCGATGCCTCCCCCGACCAGGGAGAGGGGAGGGCAGCGGAGTAGAAACACCCACCAGAAGATGGTCCCGAACTTCATATTCCTCCAGAGCTCCGTGAAATCCTCGAAACGCACACTATCCGTCTCCTGGAAGCGGCTGAGCAGCGCCTCGCAGTCAGTCTGCAGGCCTGGAGGAGTCCCCATGCCTGCAAAGCCCACACAAAACGCGCCAACCAGCCCGCCGCCGTCGCCGAGAAAACCAGGGCCCGACCTTCCACCCCCTACACGCGACGCACTTGCGCTCCGTGACGTATTATCCGGCTCCGTTAGCTCCGCCTCCAGCCGGACTCGCGCGAGCCGAGGTTTTCTTACTGCGCATGCGTGGATGCCTGTCGTTTTTACCTGCTCAGCTCTCCTTAGCAGGGAGCTAAGGTCAGTCCTTTAAATTTCATTGAAGAGGTTTATGTCTGAAGTGTCCTGTGAGCCCAAGAAGGATTTTAGGTCTGCATTAGGCTAGCTTGTGTTAATTGGCTTTACCCTTACTATCACTTTCCTTTAAAGTGACCCTAGTGTGACTAGGCAAGAACAGTTCCCCATCTTCAACCTACCTCCTGGTGGAAACAGGATCTAAAGACGGTTTACTAGGAGGAATGGACTGGACTCATTCTGTCACAGTCCACAGCCACATAATATAGTGCTTAATGTGTCTCTCGTTGTAACCGTAGCAGTCTTTTGCAACCACAAGTTGAGAAACTTGTGAACATCTCCCCGCCACCACCCACCCCCTATGCTCATAATAATCTAGCACAGTACTTAGCTGAAAGTATTTATTTATATTTATGGATTATTTGGCTTAATTGGCTCTCCGTGCACTCCACCTCTGAGCTTCTCCCTGGAGCTAGATACGGAGCTGTATTTTGTACTTTTCACCATTTTCAGATTGCGGGGCATGCTGTATTTATTCTTTAGGAGTGGTATCCCAATATAATAGCATTAGATGATCTGTCCGTAGATCTGTTCAACTCACGTAACGTTCCTGATTGTCGATCTATTTTTTAAATTTTATGTAATATTTTATGTATACACAAAACCTTATGTAAAACCTTATGTAACATATCTGAGATAAGCATAGCGATGAAACGAATACACGTGTACCTTCTACCTGTGCAGAACAGGAACACTACCAACTCTGTCACATTAATCTGTGAACTCCTCCTCTAACCTATTCTGCCTCTACCACTACCTTAGTAACAACTACCTTGTTTTGCTTCTCCTTCTCTTGTATATACTTTATGACATGTGTATGGACACTATATTGTTTAGTTGTGGTTGGTTTTGAGTCTTATGAAAATGGTATTTGCAATTTTTTTTTTTTAAGTCCCAACTTGGGACTTGAACTCATGGCCTAGAGATCAAGAGTAGCATGCTTTACCAACTGAGCCGGCCAGGCACCACTCCCCTTTCTTTTATTTTTTTTACTTTACTTTTTTTTTTTTTTTTGCAATTTCTAATACATCGTCTTTGAATTATTTTTTAATTTTTTTAAAGATTTATTTATTTATTTACTTATTTCACAGAGAGAGACACAGCGAGAGAGGGAACACAAGCAGGGGGAGTGGGAGAGGGAGAAGCAGGCTTCCCGCGGAGCAGGGAGCCTGATGCGGGCAGATCCCGGACTCTGGGATTATGACCTGAGCGGAAGGCAGACACTTAACGACTCAGCCACCCAGGCGCCCCTGAATTATTTTTTACATTAAATAATGTTTCTAAGATTTATTCATAGCTGTAGTTCATTTTCACTGCTGTCTAATGTTCCGTTGTGTGAATACATAGTTTATCCATTATTTCCTCTGCAAATTTAGGTGGGTTCTAGATTTTACTATTATAAACAATGCTACTATGAACACTTTTGTACATGGCTCCTCTTATTTGTAGGATTCCCAGATAAAGTAGATGAGGCCAAATTAAATTTGAATTGCAGATAAAATTTTAAAAATTACTCATTGTTTATCTTAAGCACAGTTTAACTGTATTTTAAAGGAGGTCCTTTATTTTTGTTTGCCAAAGTTGGCAATTCTGCTTACATCTTACAGCAGTATATACAATGTACAGTAGAATTGTTAGATGATAATGGGTGCAAGTGTGAAACTTTAAAAGATAATGTTAAATTGTTGTTCTAGCACGGTTGAACTGATTTTCACTTCAGTGTATGGCAGTTCCAAATTCAGCCAAATCATCTCAAAAACTTGGTATCTAATTGTGGTCTTAATATGCATTTTTCTGATTATCAACGTGGTTGTGCATCTTCTTAAATTCTAATTTTTTTCCTATTCCCTCTACTATGAAATGCCTGTTCATATATTTTGTCCATGTTTCAATTGGGTTGTTCACCTTTTTCAGTTGATTGGTAGGATCACCTTATATATTCTGAATACTAAACTGGTGTATGTTATATGTATTATAAATATCTTTCCCCAGTCTGATTTGTTTTTGTTTACTATCTTTATGGTGATTTTTGATGTACAGAGATTCTTATTTTTAGTGTAGTCAATTTTTAAATCTTTTCCAATAAGGACTTTTGTCTATAAATGTGTTCCCTATATTTCATTATTAGCTCAGCAAATGCCAGTAGTGTGACTTAATAAACTTAAATGCTCAGTAGCTTAACACAAAAGAAAAAAATTTTTTTCACATTAATGGCAAGATGGGGCAGGAAGGGTTCTACTCCGAGAAGTCATCCAGGGACCCAGACTGATGAAGTCTCTGCCATCTTCAGCCATTGTTTTTTAAAGTCACCCTGAGCATCAACATCTAGTCTGTAGACAGAGGAAGAAAGAATGTGAAAGATTGCCTGAGAGATTTTTATGAGCCATGCCTAGGAGTGGTGTACACTCAACAGGTGGTCGGTCTGCTAACCTCTGCTGGTCCACAAACTATTTATTACCTCTCCATCACTTAGTAGTTCAGAAATTAAGAATAAGTATTTGTAAACTTTTAATAGCAATCTGGCAAAGTAATTTTATGTCTGTTAATTCTAATAATAAAAAACAGGCTTGCATTTGGTCTGACTTTTTAAATATCAATTTTCTGGTAATTTATTTCTGTTTTCGTTTACAAAAGTATTGATCCATAATAAATTGGAGACAAATTGTCCATTACCACAGACAGTTTAAGAAGCACTGGTGTACATTATTTCAGTCCACATCCTGTTATCAAAAAGTCACTCACATCATCCTACCCCAAGGCAAAGAGACCTGGGAAACGTTGTCCCTAACTGGGCAACCTCTTCCCCACAAAAACTCTATGGAAGAGGTGCATAATCTTTGTTGAATTGCCAACATTGCTGCCACAAGTTTATTCCAAAAGTCTTAAAGTGTTGCCTTTCACTTTTAATTCACTGTATCCATCTAAAAATTATTTCTATGTATGGTATGAGTTCAGGATCCAATTTCACTTTTTTGTGTATATATATATATATATATATATAACCATATATATCTATGTATATGTATTTTCCATATGTGTAATTTCCTTGCACCTCCGATTGAATAATCCACCCTTTCCCTAATGGTCTAAAAAGTCACTTCTGTCATATATCAAATGTGCAGGCCTAATTGAAGCCAATACACAATTGTATGGCTCTGCACCTGTTGTTAAGATACCAAAATATTTACTGTTAGTATATATAACTTATTGTAGCAATTCTCAATACTGATTGCTCCCTCTTTCCCATGGGGCTTATTGTTTTTGTTTTTTGTTTTTTTGTCCTTGTTTATTTGTTTAGTGACCTGGCTGGACTATTTTAGTGAAGTCCATTTCCCCCAGGTGAAGCCTCTTAAGTAGCTACTCAGAGGGTACAGCCCTGGCTTTGCACACAGTTACCTGGGATGACAGTGGTTTTAGCAAGGCTTTCTTTGGCTGTCTCTTCCAGATCTCTCTGTTAAAGAGCCTCTGTTGTTATCACACCCAACCATTAGGCTCCAGTAATTGCCTATTGATTGCTCCATTGCTTTTGAGAGTGTCCTAGGGGCATGAATTGCTCCACAGTCTAATCCAATTACATTTAGGCTCCTTTGCAGAGGTACTCTTTGAGGCCTGTTCCGATCCCAAGAGGACTTCTCTTAGTTGTCTCTTTCCTTGGCTTTCTCTGGTAAACTCCTTGGTCTGCAGTTTAACTTGTTGCTGCCATGGAGCTACCAGCCTCTTCTTAATTACCACCAAAACATACACTGTTTTTAACAGCACCTTTGGATTTGAATCTTCTCACACTCTTCCAAATAGAGTCCATTCCTGTGGGGAGAGCTTCTGAGTTTCTGTTCTAATGGACTTTCTCTCCCCCTGGGCAAAATCTCTGAGCCACTGCTATGGGGCTGGGGCTGGGGATAGAGACCCACTTCTCTCAGAATGAGAGCAGGGTTGTAGGAGGGGGCAGTGATTCTTCTCAGGCTGCCTCTGCTGGCATGGAACTCCCAGCTTACAAATGTGAGCTGGGGTGAAAGCAGTTGGGGTCCTACCACTCTTGGCCTGCTGCACCTGGGATAGAGCCTGTCCTATGAATAGTGTCTGAAAGGAAGAAAGGAGTTCCCGATCTCTCCAATCTCTTACCTTTGCAACATGAAGTTAAAGAGGATGAGAAGTGCTGGCTGCCTGGCCCTCCCAGAAAGATACCATAGCCCTTTGGGATGTAGGGGAAGAGGGAGCCCTTTCTTGGCCACACCCACCTGGAGTTGAGCTTTTGTCATACTGAGCAGGGTGGGGGAGGCAGCAGGTCATGGCTCAAGTGTCACTAACTCTTGATGTTCTTACCAAGATTTAGTATATTTTCTTAAATAAAATTTTCTTCATCTGCTGTATTCTCTTCAGACAATTTCAAGAAACTTTAAATGGTATTTTTTAAAAATTCTTGCCAGTTGTAGTTGTTTCACTGGGGAACAAGTCCATGGAGCTCCTCATACTGCCATTTTCCTGGAGATGCATTTAAAGGCATAACTCCCCCATCCAATGACTGATCAGTGTAGGGGTGTAAAGGCCCCAGTCCTCTCTGTAACTTGGGACAACTCTCAAGGACTATTCCAGGTCTAGAGCTCCGCATATGGCTGCTGAAGATCTTTGTTGGGACTGCATCTCAGCTTGGTTTCTCCCTCTGCCCACTTCCGGTTTTCTGCTTTCTCATGTTGTCCCTTAAAGCACTAATACATGACCTGCAGTCTCCATCTCGGAGTCTACTTCCTAGGGAACCCAATAGCAGAGACTTGGGCATCATTATACTATTCTCTTTACTTTTGTTCATACTCAAAATTTCCACAGTGAAAATTTAAGGAAAAAGAACTGAGTCAGACTGGATGTGGTGGATAAGGTCGTAAGTGACAAGTGACCTCTAGGGATTGGTTTGGGACACGGAGCAGGGAATGCAGGAGGAGAAGGCATTTGGAGAACATATGATGAATCATTTGGAGCACAGTTAGTTTTTCAGAAGCCAAATTTGAGGTTCCTGTGGGGAGCAGTGTAGTCTGGATACAGATTATCAAGCTAGAAACAATTCATTAAAAGAAAAGGTAATGGTGACTCAGAACATCTTAAATGGCCAATAAACATTCTATTTAGTTTTCAATCATGTTTTGCCCATTAACAGTTGAATGTGTGAGTAGCTCATAGAATGGGCTGTTGATGGTAGGCACCACATTCTGGAATATTTGTATCATCCACAGGTCTTAGAATAACATTGTCCTAGTCTGTTCAAGCTGCTTTAAGAAAAATACCATAGGGGCGCCTGGGTGGCTCAGTCCGTTAAGCGGCTGCTTTCGGCTCAGGTCATGATCCTGGGATCTTGGGATCGAGCCCCACATCCGGCTCCCTGCTCAGCGGAGAGCCTGTTTCTCCCTCTCCATCTGCCTGTCACTCTGCCTACTTGTGCTCTCTCTCTGTCAAATAAATAAATAAAATCTTTAAAAAAAAAAGAAAAAGAAAAATACCATAAATTCGGGAGCTTATAAATAACAAACACTGATTCCTGGAGTTCTGGAGGCCAGTGAGAACCCTGTTACACTTGCAGATGGCTGACTTCTCATTGAATCCTCACACAGCCAAAGGAAGCAATGGAGCTCTCAAGGAGAGGCTATCAACATTCATATCTTGAAACCTAAACTCCAAGATGATAGTTTTAGGAAGTGGGGCCTTTGGGCAGTGATTAGGTCATGAGGGTGGAGGCTCATAAAAAAGGTCTCTATTATAAGGGCAGGAATCCCTTTCATGAGGCTCCACCCTCATGACCTAATCACTGCCCAAAGGCCCCACTTCCTACTAGTATCATCTTGGAGGTTAGGTTTCAACATATGAATGTTGAGAGGAAACAAACATTCTGAACATAGCAAACACCTTGGACTCACTCCACCCTCAGTAATTGTTCACTGAATGAATGGATTTCACTGGAAGACTGGAAGATAGTCCTGTTTTTCCCATTCTCTTTCTCTGATCATAATTCTTCTCTGGTCCCCTTGTCACACGAGATCCTCTCCCACCTTTAATCATGTGTGAGTTGTCCTTGTGCAAGCAGAGTGGAAGGTTTTAAGGAGCAATCAAAGATGAATCATATAGAATCATGCTGGAAGGACCTAAGAACTTTACTGGGGGAGATGAGACATGCATAAATGACCAAGGAAGCTTAAAAAAAAAAAAGAAGAAGAAGAAGAAAGCTAAAGGTGTAGTGACATGGAGGTTCACAGGGGTGGCAGATGTTTGCAGTTGAATTTGCCTGGGAGGAGGCATAGCACCTACCCAGGCTGTGCTGGCTCCTCTCTAATTTGTAGTGTTAATACCTCACTTCTGTTTATGCTTTTGTTTTTGCTTTCAATATTCTACCAGCAGACTGGGAAATCAGGAAACAGTTTATGATGGTTTACCCCACAGCTGTTCAGAGCTCCTATGTTTGTCGTAGCAGGTATGTGTAGAACCATTAAAAAAAAAAAATCTGTTTCAAAGAGCAAATATTATCCAGAAATATTTGGAAAGGATCTCTATATAGTGTTTCTTAATGTTTTAATGTTTCAAAGATCTCTAAAAAATAGAATTGACTTAACAGAGTTCTAATCTACTTGTGAGGCTATATATATATATATGTATGATGTTTCTCAACTTTTTAAAATACATTGCCCTTGGTGATAAACATTACAGCCACCCACCCCACCCCCCAGCCTGCTCTGCTCTGTGGAGAATCACCAGTTTATGATTATTAAGCATCTGTAAGACCAAAAGAGTTGTAGCACTCTCTTTAAGTGGCACCCCTCTAAATCAATAAATACAAACACACAAGATGATTGAGGCTACAGATCAGTTTTTATTAGTAAAACATATTTAAAACACCTCGATCACTTTTTAAAAATGCGACTCTTACTTTCTTGGATATTCTGTTTGAAAAACCATGAACATTGAATTTTCCTGAAGGAAGCAATTTAAAACAAAATGTAAAATGTTGACAACTGTGGATATGCACATATGAGGTTATTAATTTAAACAATACCTTTCTTTGTACTTTTACTACAAACTGCACAATCTTAACATACTAATTACAGGAGATTAAATTTAATGCCCCAGGCTTCTCCGTATTCCATAAACTCACCTCCCTTCTGTCCAACAAGATTATCTTCTCCCAAAGGATTCTCAATAGCTGGCCTCAATAGGGTGCTGGCACACAATATTCAAAAAACACGACAAACAAAAAGCAAAACCAAACCAAACACCTGGGGCAGCTAAATTTCCAATTTACTTAATCAGGGATATCTCAAAGTGCTTTATTTAAAATAAACTACATCTTTGAGTGCCTCATGGGAAATTTATTTAAATAACCAAAAGAGTCCTCTGTTTTTGACCAGATTAGTAGATGACTAATTTTTAAAACCTGTTATATAGTTAAACAAGGTCCAATCTGTTAGGACACCTCAGATACTTTTCTATTCCATAAAGCACAGCTGCACACCCCAAAGTATTTGGGAGTTCCGCAGACAGCTCCACAGCAACACATCGGGTCTCTATTCCCTGAATCTCCCAACCATCTCATGCCAAGAGACGTTGGGACAAAGGCCAGACATCAGAATTGGACAAATCAGCGAAGACAAAGGGCACTGCTGACCACCAGCGCACCCGGCCCGCCCGGGCAGAGGCAGCAGGGGCCGCGCCGCTCACATGAGCTTTCACACGTAGGCGGGCGCCGGGAGCAGCAGCCCCACGGGGCGAACCCGGCCTCCGAGCCGGGGGCGGGGGCTGGGGCTGGGGCTGCGGTGCTGCGCCCGAGCACGTACCGGGGCGGGGCCTGCAGCGCGGCGGGCGGGGCTTGGGCGTTTTTCCCAGCGGCTTGTGTTTCGCATCCTTATCATGTAGTACCGGCGGCACCAGGCATAGAAGGGGTGACCGGTCCCTTCCGCATCCTTGTTATTTCCCCGCTGAGGGGTCTGTCTGATCAGTGCTGCTCTCAGGCACCTGTCTTTTCTCTCCGTCCCGGATCATGGAGCCGAGACAAGGGAATAAAAGAAATTAAATAGTACAAG
This sequence comes from Halichoerus grypus, assembly GCF_964656455.1. Taxonomy (NCBI): domain Eukaryota; kingdom Metazoa; phylum Chordata; class Mammalia; order Carnivora; family Phocidae; genus Halichoerus; species Halichoerus grypus. The sequence goes on along the minus strand of NC_135719.1, from coordinate 114,349,876 downwards.
GAGATCGGGTGTCTGGGCAGCGTCTTGGATAAAACCGTCCACTACAGGTAAGAAAATTATGTCCAAACCTCTGAAAAGTGTGAACACAATAAAGCTCCAGAAGGCGTTTTATAGGAGGGTTTGTGGTAAGGTATAGCTTTTACAGTACAAGGAGACTATTCGTATCAAATTCTACAGATCGAACAACGATTTGTAAAACGATCTGGGACAACAGGTTCAGCGCTATTTTAAGGGATGAAATACGAGTAGAGTGGTTAGTGGCGGACCTAAAAAAAAAAAAAAACCAAACACCTGAGTAAAAGATTTTTTTCTTTACACTTTTGTTGGTTACAGTTGGCAACATGCTGGCAAAGGTTTTATTTAACCAAAACCCTATTGTTAGAAAAAAGATTCCATATTCTTTGCAACTTGTTTCTGATGTTGCTACACTAGAAATCGGAACTTTTAGAATCTCAGTGTTTAAGTTTCTGCAAAGCCAGTAACTTTAAGCTCATCTTGTATTTTAGAGGTTTTAGGGGAAAAGAGCTATTTGGAGTGATAGTTGCAAAGTTATACAGACTTAAAATAAACATGTCTGTTATGCCATTAAGTCAAACAGCTCTGGGAGAACCGTATCATACATTGGTATAACCTTTTATAGTTCATTAGCGGGCTTTCCATAAATCACCTCTTTTACTTGTGAGTTAATGTCTCCGTCACCAGACACCTGAATCTCTAGTTCAAACTCAAAATTCGGTAGCACTGTAGAACACCATTTTTACTCATTTCCATTTATGTCTTGCCATTTCTCCCTTAGGACATCCCCTCAATGTGCTCTGGTATCATTACCTTCACCCCACTGTTTTCTCTTGTTTGCTATTTAAAGTTATCAGGGAAAAGGATATGTTCTACTATGGAGTCACTGATGGCCAGCTCAAATGCTTTGAACCTTGAGCTACCTCTCCAAGACTGTTTCCTCATCTATAAAGTGAGATATAAATATTAATTCATAGGTGTTTTTTGAAGATTGTAAGATAACATGCAAAATGCTTAGCACAAAGTCTAACATATAATACCTAATAGATGTCAGATTCATTTTAAACTCCTAATCTAAAAGCCATTGTATTTAGCTGTGGTAAGCTCTCTGTGGAACTCTTTTTAGTTCCAAAGTTAAAGGTAAGGCTTAGAACAAAACAAAATACACTAAATTCCTTTGCCATACTTTTCTTCAGGTGTGAAAATAATACTGTGATCATTCACTCACAGTGGCACCATAAAAGTGGGTAAGTGATAGGCATGCATAAGGAGAGAAAAGCTATTATAGAATTCTAGTTGCTAGAGTAGGGTTATACTTCAGAGAAAGGCATTATAAAGAAGTAAATGAGTCTCAAAGAGAGGGCACAATGCTGGGAAGGAAGAGCTGGTTCTGCTATTTGCAACAGCTTCAAGCACTCCGGGGTGTGTGTGTGTGTGGGGGGGAATTTCTGAATGACCAAGAGGTGGGTACTTATTTTCTTCCAGTTCTACTCTCCTTTAAAGTGACTTTCTCTTCTAAATCATTGCTCTTACAAGTCATTTTCTGACTCCCGGTCATTACATATAATCTGACCACTTACTAATATTTGAAAACTATACATCCACTTCTAGTTTTCAACTAGAGCTAATTTGCTACCAAAATAAGCAGGATTTTTGGTATTTTGACCTGAAAATATGAAGCAACTATTTTATTCTAAAATACCATCTCTGTACTATCTGTAATGAAATGCAGATGCACTTCGCATTGTAGTATTTACAGTGAAATATACATGTGCTCCCCAAATCTTGGAGTAAGTCTTCATATTATAAATTTTTGTTCCCAAAGTTTCATGTAATTGTAATAACATTTTTTCAGTCTAAGAGAAAAACAGCCACCTAAGATCTGGGGCTTAGTTCATTTTGTTCAGGATATTTTGTTCTCATAACATCAGGTTACAGGACCTAAGGCTCTGGCACTGCCTCTGTAATTTGTCCATAAAAATCATTTGCTGTTACTTCTAGGTGCAGAGGTTCACAGTGATTTTTCATCTTTTTGTACTAAATTTTTTTTTTTTTTTAAAGATTTTATTTATTTATTTGACAGAGAGAGAGACAGCTAGAGAGGGAACACAAGCAGGGGGAGTGGGAGAGGGAGAAGCAGGCTTCCCGCTGAGCAGGGAGCCTGATGCGGGGCTCGATCCCAGGACCCTGGGATCATGACCTGAGCCGAAGGCAGACGCTTAACGACTGAGCCACCCAGGCACCCCTGTACTAAATTTTTTAAAGTGAGAATGTATTACTTTTATAATCAGAAAAGAAATATAGCGAAATAAGTCAATCAGAGAAAGACATGTATCATATAACCTCACTGATATGAGGAATTCTTAATCTCAGGAAACAAACTCAGGGTTGCTAGAGTGGGGGGGGGTGGGAGGGATGGGGTGGCTGGGTGATAGACATTGGGGAAGGTATGTGCTATGGTGAGCGCTGTGAATTGTGCAAGACTGTTGAATCACAGATCTATACCTCTGAAACAAATAATGCAATATATGTTAAGAAAAAAAAAAGATAGCAGGAGGGGAAGAATGAAGGGGGGGAAATCAGAGGGGGAGACGAACCATGAGAGACAATGGAGGGGGAGTCCAACCATGAGAGACGATGGACTCTGAAAAACAAACTGAGGGTTCTAGAGGGGAGGGGGGTGGGAGGATAGGTTAGCCTGGTGATGGGTATTAAAGAGGGCACGTTCTGCATGGAGCACTGGGTGTTATGCACAATGAATCATGGAACACTACATCAAAAACTAATGATGTAATGTATGGTGATTAACATAACAATAAAAAATTTTTTTAAAAAAGAAATATAGCTATTCCATAAAAAAAAATACAGGAAAAAATGAGTAAAGTTATTTTAAAAATATATACAGTATCATTAAAACAAAAAATGCGAAGTTTGTTCTAGTTTCATATCACAGTCAGAAGACCTAAGTTTAAATCTTTGGTGTACCATTTATTACCTTGAAGACTTGGGACAAGTCGATTATCATTTGAGGTCTACATTTCTTCATCTATGAAATGGGAATAGATTGGAAATCTTTAGAGGCACTTCTAGCCCTTACAACATTATGTAACTATAATGTTCAGGATTTGCTTCACTCATCCCATTCACCTGGGATTAAAGCATTAAAATCAGCTTTACTTTAATAGGTTCATAAATTTATAAATGACAAGTTTCTTTTCTAAAAGCGTATTTTTTTACAGTGGAACATTATAATTTGATTTTACTTAACATGACTTTAGGGACACAGTATAAAGTGACAAAATAAATGTAGAAATAATCATTATTGATGTAATTTTCATAATTAAATTGTTGGTAATCAATTTTATGAGTTGGAGGCACTGAAGCAAATATTTTAACATAAAAGCTGATCAAAGGGGGCCTGGTCCACAGAAGATGTTTATTTGATGTAACAAAACAATACAGTTAGTGTTAGATCCAACCACAAAAAGCAAAAGGAATGAAAAATTTGTACAATGCACATAGAAAAACAAGATGTTTACTGTGACAACTATATATTTCTAAAATAATGCTTCTAAAATTACTCAATTATTGAAATCTATATGAAAACAGAAGGATGTTAATAGCGACAAAGTGCATAAAACCAAACATCAAATTTTGAGCAAATTAACATACTAGGCAATTTTGCTAACAAAGCATGATTTTTTTTCTTGCTCACAATCTGCTCAAAATATCTTTATACCAACAGGGTGGGCAGAACATTTAGGTTTAATATCAATTACACAATATTAGCATAAACTTCCACAACTACAGATAGGATATTGTTTTCTTTTGAGCTGGCAAAGTGACTACAGAAACATCAGATCATTTCTCTGAATTGAGAATTTTATCCAAATAAATGTCACATACCTTCCAGATATATGCATATCTTTCTATATCATGTAAATGGCTTTACCCATTTAAATAATAAACCATACAAGCATTTAAGAATCATCATTATATGATTAACAAAGTCATGTTCCAGGTTTAACAATTTCATAGGCCAAAAAAAAAATTTCTTCTTAAAAACTAGTTTTATAAATGCAGAATATATTGCATGAGTAACTGCTGGTATTTTTTTAAGAAAATATATTGTGCAATTGTGGCTACCGTGTACTGCTGGCAAATCATTATTGTTTATGTAAAATGTGAAAAAACTGAGTAAAAATTTTTCAAACTGATCATGATGAAAGGTTACTGCCTTCTTAAAAAAAATTATATTGGCATCTTATTAAAAATAATTCGATAAGGGACAAACTCCCTAGCCCAAAATAAATAAATAAAAAGGTGCATTTTAAAAATGACGCTACTGCAATGTAATGGTTTAAATACCAAGGAACTGTGAAAACGTGCTGTCTGTGATCTGGCATTAAAGAATGTACTAAAAAAGAGCATTAATGTAAATGAAGTAGAAAGGGGATCAAGATTGAACTAACCAAGTTTGTGCAGTATTGTAGCCAGGCTTCTAAAACTAGATATAGAAAATATAAATAGACTGCTTTAGGTAATGAGCCACCAGTGTCCAAAAAAAGGAATGAGATTACGAAAAAGCTCAGTTAACTTGATCCAAAGCTCTGAGTAATTCTTCACCCTGCAGTAGGTTTCTGCTGCCTTGTATAGGAGCATTAACTTCACAATCATAACTGGTCAGTTGTGGTAATCCACTCTCATCCATTGATTGCCCCAGCAGTCTACATGCTAAATCTGAAAAACAAAGACATGCGTAAGTATTCATTCACCTAGTCAATGAATATTATTGAACACTCACTATACTATAAATATTGCAGGAAAATAAAGCAAATAAGCTCTGGGTTTTTAGACTATGGTTTAGTCTGGTTTTAGGGGAAAACCAGAGCTATGTAAACAAGTAAGTGCAATAAAGTGTTACTGGTGCTATGTCAGAAGCATTTAAAGGACACAATGATGGCACAAAGGAGTGATAAATCAGTTTTGAATAAGGCATAAAAATGTACAAGTTTCAGCTTCTATTTAATACTGATATAGACACAGATATATAAAAGATAATTACTAAAAATTGAAAGTTCCATCTTGAAATAGCTATTCCTGCATTACCACCGCTAACATTACTTTTAATGATGCTGAAGAATGAAAATCACTCTCACTGACAGTAAAGCTTCTAAATAAAGTTTCATAGATTTTAATTCTCTGTGGGATGTTCAAGGGTAGAAAGAACAAACTAACCAGAGGGTATTAAAATAATTGTCTTTTGCTCCATTCCATTGTGTTCACTAGATTTGCATCCTTTTACGCGTTTCCAAGAAAGTGATGTGGTAGTTGCACGATCGTCTGGCTGCTGTAATAATGTTCCCTAGAAACAGTAAAGTTATTTCAGTTTTACTGTGTTGAAATTTTTTAAAATCAAAAACGCTGAAATCAGCTTAAGTGTAATAACAGTATGTAGGCAGATTTCTTAAATACAGCCCTAAATTATTTTTCTTTCTCTTAATACTATGATAAAATTATTTGCCACTCATTACGGCAATTGTTTCTATAAATGCTTTCTAGTTAATATGATCTGAAAATATCAGTATGAATTACACCATCCCTGACAATTAACATTAACTACTGTTTTTGGGGGGTAAGATGGGAAAGTAACTGAAAGCAAAGAGAACAAGACTGGTGGTGAATGAGTGGAGAAATTCACTTTTCACTTAAAATACATCTGTACTGTTTGGAATTTTTACAAAGAGAATGTATTCATTAAATGTATTTTTATGAAATAGTGCATACAAAGTGAAAGAATGTTTAACCTCTGAAAATACAACTTTTGTATTTGGAAGAAACAAAGAATTACTTATATACAACACATTAGCTAGAACAGAAAAACAAACATGTACTCTCACACTTACAATTCCTACTGCTTGAAAAAGTGAACCATCCTGTTCTATTTTTCGCTTTCTCTGAGCATTCTGCAAAGCTAGTATCTTTGGATTTAGTTCTTCCTCAGGAATGGTAGTTCTGAAAAAAAATACGGTTACTTTATTATTTTTAAAATATCCAACTAACTTGTTTTTGAAAATATATAATGCCTGCTTGCCAACATTAAGGAATATAATGTTGTATGTAAGAGAACTTTACTGATTACTAAAGTTTATTTAAAAGTCAAAGCTCAATTTTTAAAACAAAATTTCTTAAAATATGCATTCACCTATTTATAAAATAGATCTGAACAGAACTAAATGGATATTTTTGTAGGTTAAAGTGAAATACTGATTCTTCATTCCACCCAGTAAAATACACAGATATTCTTGGGACTACAGGAATACAAGATTAACTTCACATTTGTATAGTGTTTTTGTTTATAAAACATTGCATGTTCATTAGTTCATTTTAGCCTCACACCAATCTCCAAGATAAGGAGGTATATAGCACCTATTTTATAAATGAGAAACCTGAAGCTTGTTAGCAATGGGACTTTAAGTTACCTAGTTAGTTGCAGATATGGAAGTACATTCTAGATCTGATACCCACTCCTCTCCCAGTAATCTTTTCCACTAAGCCACTTTGTCCTCAGTATTGATCTGGTTATCAAAACTGAACTATCTGCATTTAAAATTAGTATTAAATAGTGAAGAACTGTTTTATGCATCAGGCACATGAATTCTGTTATCTGTTTTGTCTTTTCAAGAACTCCTCTCCCCAGCCCATACACAATCACAATAGCTCCTTGCTCTGTTCCATATAGTTAAGAATGCCATATGGATAAGTGATACATTATTCAAATTGCTCTCCTACATGAGGTTTTGTTTTCTATTTTAAAAAATTCTATGAAACCCTCACTATACAGATAGGCAGGTTTTAAAATTCCTATATAAATATATTATCTTTATGAAGTATAACTCTGTCATGTAAATATCATTTCAGTAGTAGTAAAGAAAAAGCCTCTATATTTCTTCAAGGTAAGTTCATCTCTTAAAAAGTGTTTAGTGTATACTATTTTGGAACTAATGTGAAAAAAAACTTGCTAAAGTGACTAGATGTTAGACTTTGGTTTTGACAGGTACACAGTTGTTCAGAAAACTGAACATCCCATAGTCCTCTGTAGCTAACAGTAAACTGCAAATTCAAGGTCACTGCCAATTCTATAACTATATTCATTCATCCATCTATCCATCTAATAACCATTTACTGAGCAAGTATTACACATTACATTACTGTACTAAGTATTAGTACCATGAAAATGTCTAAGACATTGTCACTGCCTTAAAGGAATTCAGAGTCTAAAGTCAGTTGGTGACATACTAATTTATAAAGTAATGTAAACATTACATTTTAAAATTTTTTTGTTAAACTAAAGCCCCAAGATCTTTTCCTAGTTCTGGGAAAGGTTCCTCCTAGCATTCTAGGTCAAAATAGTGATGAAGGGCAAGAGAAAAAAGCCATAAAGTCTTGTTATGGCAGTGCTTTTTTTCTTGCTATTGTTATTAATGGTTTCTTTCCTCCACAAACTGCCCCACTGACTAGCTAAAACTTGTTTCCTCTGACTACAGCCTCAAATTTAAAATATCAAATCCCACTATAAAAGTTATATATAGAAATTATAACTTAAAATTTGGGTGGTGTACAGGTATTTGCTCAAACTAACTCCATAAAAGCAACATCCTACATCATGCTTAGATTCCTGTTAGCTCTTAAACACTTATTTAACTTATAATATAGCTAATGTTCTGTAAATATGTCATGAAAAATAAAAGCAATTATACATACATTTTAAAAGAAGGCTTGTAAATACCTGTATTGAATACTGGGGACTGAAGACTATCAGGCTTAATTTGAAATGGGGAATTGGAAATACCCTTAAGTTGGAAGGTCTTTTATTCAGGTAAGCTTTAAAATAACCCAAAGAGACAGAAACAGTGGAGGACAGTTAACTAGTCTGATTTAAACAACTACAAGAAACTGGGCCAATTTTTGTACAGTTAAGAACTGCATTACATTTTTTAAAGGTACTGGAAGACACTCCTACCTCCTACATTTAGATAGGTGATATGGTTATTTTCAAGAAAATAAATACACAAGTTAATTTAGAAACATTTTTTTGAGTGCTTGTTTTACCAGAATTTGTATGTCAATTTAATGTTCTTAAAGCATATTTATCAGAAAGTTAGCTATGTTTAGAAATAAGTTACCACCACACACATTTTCTCAAAAATAATAAAAGAACAGTAACTTTAATGTTATATATAAATACCTTTGACTCAAAGTGACAGATAACACGTTAGGGCTTCTTGGATGAGATTTTTCTGTCTGTTCTATGACTCCTTTTCCTGCTCTGTTTGGTGAGGCTGTCCGACTTCCAGTATCACTGTATGGTGATGCTGTGGCACTAGTAGTTACTTTAGGTACATGGGTAGGAGATGGAGATGCAATCAATATTTTAATGTCTTCTATACCATCTTTTGTCACTGTTTTTAATTCATCAGTGGTAGCAGTGGTACTGGTAGTGGTAACAGGAGGCTCTTGAATTTGAGTAGGCTGGAATACTGTAACTGTGCTCGCACTCTGAGGGCTTGTAGAACTGCTTTCCAGTGGTGACAACTGATCGAAGGAACGTAACTGGAAGTCATCATCCATTGGGATATAAGGAGCTAACATCTCCAAGTCTAAATCAGTGTCCTTTAAAGCAACAAGTACATGAGTTTTACAATGGCCACATCTTATAAAAGAAAAAGAAGTTAAACCCAGAATCACTTCAAACTAAAAATTAATAAAGTTTAATAGAGAATATAATAAACAAGTTCCTATACCTGGGTGGAAAATGGATTCTTTGCTTCTGTGTCTTCAGCAAAAAGTTTCTCTACTAATTCCAGCTTAAATTCATTGACCATATCACTATCCACATCAAAACAATATTCACTGGGACTGTTAGGCTGTAAAAGGAATTCAATGTGTTTACATTTCCCTGAGGAAACATGCATATATTTTGCTAGTTGTTAGAATTCTCAAAGCACACCTCAGAGAATCCCTAACAAAGTCCATCTCTTCCATCACATTTTATCTAACTAGTGAGAAGTTAAACTTTTGAGCTTACATTTTTAACTAATTTTGCCAATATATACATTTCTGACTGTGTAACATCATTTATAAAATTAGGACTAAAAGATAACATTCATCTGCTTCTTCTGAAGAATAAAACTCCTCTAATAATTCAACTCCCACATGGTATCTAATTGGCCAACAATACACTCACTGGAATCTACCTTTGTTCTGAGAAGCCACACTTCTGTGGGGATGTACCTAAAAATCTCACATGTATTCTGGGGTGGGGGAGGGGTGGAGACTTAAGTTCTTCTGCTTGCCTTCACCTTAATGAATGCAGTACTATTTTAGGAGTTCTGAGCAAGGATTCTAACCAATAAACTGTAACTACATAGTCTAAGCATAAACTTCTGCTTCCCTCATTTTAACATCTTTGTTAGATTAAAAACAAAACGAATCAATAGATTTTTATCCTGGGTAAGCAGAGTAACCACAGTACAAAATATATTCTCCAGAAGGCTGTGAGATGTCAAATCTCCTACTCTTCACTTGCCAGTCTGAACTGATAAATATTTAATGTAAAATTATTCACCACTTATTAAGACTTACTTGCGCATCACAGGTCATAATACTCAAGTCTGAGCTGCCCTAATCCTGAGCATATTTTTAGACGTAGGAAGCTCCGAAGTGGAATCATTCTAGATTTAGAAATAGAACCCTATGTGACATCTTTAGTCTTGGCCTCAGCCTAGCCCTCAAAGACTATCTTCAGTGTTTATAGAAAAACTATTATCAAGACAGAACTTGAATAAAGATAGTTATTAGGTATTTACTCTGGGTAAGACTTGGTATTTTCATGTTACACTAATCCAGAACAGTAATGGAAATTGGGCTAAATTAGGCAAATAGCTTAGGGTCCTTTCCTTTTGAAGCTTCGCTAAAATAAGCCTTTTGCTACTTGACAATTCTCCAACTCAAAGGGTAGTATCGATGGGCTTGGAGCAATTACAGGCACACACACTGTTCTCTGTGGATGTCTAAATTCAAGACTTTTTGTATTCATTTTATAAATACATTCCTGAACATTAAAATATGAAAGTTATCCTCTTCTTATATCATGACACCTACCTCAGGTGAACTTTGTCTAGTGCTTCCATCAGAAGGACTAGCTGGCTGATCTTGAATCTGGGGCATAGTAAAAGAAAGTTCCAGGGACTCTGGATTTGGCTCTAATTTTAATGCAACTTCTTGATTGAGTGCAGGGTCAGCACTACTTCGAAGTGGCTTTGGAGTTTCAGAAGCAGGTAAGGGAGACATTGCCAAATTTATATTCTGTAATTTGTCGTTGGATGAGGGGAGCATTACGTCATTATACAACGGAACTTCCTCAAGTTGTTGGTCATCAGTTTCTGTGTCTATAGGGAAAAAAATTATTAGTCAATTTAAAGAATAGCTAGATTTTAATAATATACAGAAATGTATGCCCCGTTTTATAAAAGGTCTAAATCAAACAAAAATGTTACCAAATTTTCCTTAATCAGAAAGTTTACAGATATTACAGTATAAACATAAGTCTGAGTTATCTTTCCAATCTACTATTGACAGCTTCTATTATATTTATGGCATAAAAACCCCTGCAATTCCAACCTTTTCATACCTTCTATTCATTAAAACTTAACCAACTTTGAAAAGTAGTTTTTATTTTCAATGTTTGATATTATGGTATGACTATTTATCCTTTAATGAACTGCGCTTACTGCAATATAACTGCTACATTGTGGAGAAAATATGGCAATAGGATATAGAAACAGAGTAGCGGAGAAACATTAAAGTGGGAAGAAGAAATACCTAAGAACCCTTTAAAGCACAAGTTCCAACACTGTGACAGAAGCAGGAATGCTGAGAAATTATAGGGGCAAAAATATTTAAGCAAATATTGAAAAAAACTTTGAAAAACAAAACATATAAGACTACAATGTCCATATGATTACCAACAAAAACATGTCCAAGTTCAGTTAAAATGGGCTTGTACCAACAGACATAGTTTTTAAGCAATCAAAAGAATAACTAAAGACCCACCATTGCTGCCGAAATCTAAAGATATGATTGTGTCTCCAGCAGCTGGGGCCAGCAAAGTTAAAGCATCGGGTTCCTTCTTAAGTTTATCAAAGAGACTACTTGTATCTTCTGATTCAACTTTGGTGAATAGCTGAGTCATTTTCATATCTGAAGATTCAACTGGTTTGAGGACACATTCTGTTTGTTGAAGGGAGAAAATCAAGTCGTGCTGAATAATACCACTGTCAAAAAAGAGAGATTAGTAATTCTTAAATGAGCACTGACACAATGTTGGGGGGGTGTCTCTGAAATAACCTTATCTCTTAAAATTCTTCTTTATGAAAAGGAACATTTTAAGATGCCTTATCCTAATCTCTCATGCATACTTAGTCACATTTAGGGTTTAAAATACCAATATGAAATAAACACCTATAAAAATTCATAGTACAAGATAGTTCAAATATTTGACCAATTAAGAAAATTCAGCTATCCCTCTGGAAAGAAATGTAATAGTCAAGTACATGAGGGGCACAAACAGATCTTCACAATTTTTGGGCTGATTCACATGTAATGAAACTGGCACAGAAGAACTCTTTGGGACTGATGTATGAGGCATGACCTAAGGATGGTCCCAGAATATAAAGATATATAAACACCCAAGGCCTTTCAAAGAAAGGTGCCATATTTTCCTTGATGGTAAGAAAATGGTATCATGGTAACACCTGCAGGATAGAGCTGAAGAGGGATGATGAACAACAGATCCATCTTTGTGTTTGGCTTAAATGTTTTACTGTCCCTTTAATCAACAAATATTTAAGTGTTCACTAAGTGAAATGAACCAAGGATACAAAGTTTAAAATACCTAACCCTTGCCTTCAGACGTTTATAACCCAGTGTGAAAGTAGATGTGCAAACAATTAAAAAACAAAGTGGTAATTGCTAAAATAGAGAAGGTCTGCTTCACAGAGAAGCCAACAAGCTGAAACTCTGGCTCAAGTAGGGTTTTTTTTGGCAAATGGGGTAGGGGGAAAAGAAGGACATTCCAAGTGGGTGATTCTTATATAATGGGAAAGCCACAAAAGAACTCTTTGGCACTAATATTAAAACATTAAAGTATGAAAAAAACTACAATAACAACATTAAAGGATAGTGTCAGAAGTGGCAAAAATAAAAACAAATAACCAAAGTCTTCCTAAGAGAGGTGGCCGTAGTTTTAGAAAGACGATGGAATCTGTGAAAGCACGAGACTAGAGAAAATGACAAATGATGCTATGCAAGTAAGCTATGGTTACCTTGGGGTGATAAAAAGACCTTTAAAACCATTATAAGGAAAATGAAATGATCAGATATTCGTGCAAGAAAACTCAGCATGGTGGTAAAAGGGGGCAGTCACTTGCTGAAGTAGATCAAATGAAAGATTGCTTTATGATATCCTAATATTCACAAGCCAATCAACTAAAAGAAGAGTTCATGAATATACAAGAGCCATGCGCCACATTATACAGCCTTTTACAGTCACACCTTATATAGGATTTCATCTAATCCTCACTACAACCTTCTGAGCTAAGTATTATCATCTCTCCTATATGGGTGAAATTCAAAGAAATGAGAATTTCCCAAGGTCATGGAGCTAATGAGTGAAAGAGCTATGACACAGATCTAACTATTCCAAGGCCGGTATTCTTCCTACAAAAATAACACAATTACTTGAGATAGTATATGCTGATACATACATAACTAGAACAAACTAATCCAACAGGAGATCTCTGGGTTTTTTTCCAAGGTCTTTTTTAAAAACAAGAGTGAAAAGAATGGAAACAGATAGCTACCGATAATAGCAGAATCACTGCAGAATAGCTGGCCTGGACACTCCAGTCAGAGTACTAAAATCCATAATTAGGTAGAAATGTGAAAATAAAATTCAGATAACATTTATAATCTTCTCTTCCTATAAAAGAACAGATTATCCAAAAAAGTAATGACTTGCTCCCCCAAAATATTTACTTTCCAAGCTTACCTCACAACATAATTTACACATACAATGCACTGTGGTTGAGAGTTCTTAGTGTTATATATGACAGTTGCTTGAGTTTCAACCCAGACATATCCACCTCTTTTGGCAAGCATCCTGTACTGTCCTGTGGTGACTTGTCCTTTAGTAAACACTAGGAGTGGAAAGGAAAGGAAAAAGAGTCACGCAGAGAAAATAACTTTGAATTTTCAATCAAATGAATGGATGCTGAATGTTGGTCATTATTTTAGAAAAGAGAGATGTTTATTTTAATGGAATCAACTGTAACAGTTTAAACAGAGAAAAAGCCCTGGCATAGCCAAAAATAAACACATTTCATTCTTCTAACCCCCAAAATAAACTCCTTTCCTGCCAATCTTCACTTTAAATCAAATGAAAGCCAGGAATGAGGGACAGCAGTGACTAAAATTCCTTTAATGACTTAGATGTTGAAAGTATCAGAAAGACTACAGAAACAATAATCTTGATTCTACAGAGAGCATTTGAGCAAGTGGCACTGCTACATTTCCTTAAATTTCTACTGAGGTTTCCAGAGAATTAACGATGCTTCAAAATAACTGTGCTAGCATATTTGAATCTCAACTGATATCACGCTGAAATCTTCTGGCAATCTAGGCGATCTTAATCTCTTACTGATTTGGGAGAAAGTACTAGATAAATAGTAATGATGAGATTATCACGAGGACTAGGGCCCTGACTGCCGACTTGAGCTCATTCTGTAGTTCAAGGCTAATCATACTAACTCAGTGACATTCAGGTATCCCCGATCACACTGGGAAGTCATGTTTAGGTACAGATTAAACAGGCAAGTGATATTTCAAAGTCTTACTTTCTTGGATCTTTTAAATAACATTCACGAGTAAAACAGAATTGTATCTTATGTCAAGGGTACTTGTTACCACTTGTACATGACACTGATCACCTTCAAATTCATTGAGTCACTGAACAATTATTTTCTGAGTGCCTTCCATGTGCCAACCACTGGTCTGAATACTTAAGTATGAATTCTGAAAATGATGCTGTAATATTCTATGACCTTTAGTCTTTGTATTTAAAATGCCAACTTAGTTTTATATATTATTAAATGATTCTACTTTAGTATTCGTTATAACAAACACAAAACATAGACTTAATGGTCAAAATCCCTTATGAAGAGTTCTATTAAAACATTTAGTCTAGGAGGGGTGCCTGGGTGGCTCAGTTGGTTAAAGCATCTGCCTTTGGCTTGGGTCATGATCCCAAGGTCCTGGGATCCAGCCAGCATCAGGCTCCCTGCTCAGTGGGGAGCCTGCTTCTCCCCCCACCCCCTCCCCTGCTCTCTCTCGCTATCTTTTTCAAATAAATAAAATCTTAAAAAACATTTAGTCTAGGAGAGGCGGCTGGGTGGCTCAGTTGGTTAAGCGTCTGACTCTTGATCTCAGCTCAGGTCTTGATCTCAGGTTTGTGAGTTCAAGCCCCAAACTTAAAAAAAAAAAAAGATGTTTAGTCTAGGAAGGCTGGTTAATTTTAACCAAAAAGTTAGATATATGGCTAAACAGTAAAGAGACTGCAAGAGTTAAATAATTAGAACATCTGTAGTTCTTCCACTGTACTTACTATCATGATGAGTTTTGGTCAGATGGTCAGAGTCCAAAGCATGATAATATTCATAAATTGAGCGGCCCAAAAGTTCTTCTGGCTCATATCCCATCAATTCAGTAATTCTGTTAAGTAAAAATTATAAAAAGAGAAAAAAGAAACTAAGTGATAAAGAAAAATTTTGCTTCTCCAAAGTAACTGATATGCATTAAGAGCATCCTCCTTTGCTTAGAGTAAGTTTACGTCTCACCTTTGGTAACTCTACAGTTAACTAAATGCAGTACCATGCACTTCCGGTAAGTCCTCTGGGTTCATCCTGCTACTTGACCCTTTTATCCCCTTCACCCAAACTTGATACCTATTTTTTTTTTTTTTTTAAAGATTTATCTACTTATTTGAGAGAGAGAGCGTGCGCGTGCGCGCACAGTCTGACATGGGGCCAGATCCCACAACTCTGAGATCATGACCTGAGCGGAAACCAAGAGTTAGACACTCAACCCATTGCATCACCCAGGCGCCCCCTATTTTTATCACATTTTACTGTACTTACTTTTGGTAAAAAGACAGGGGATTCATAAATAGATAGGAAGTACTGCTAAATTAAATGATAAAAGTTATAAAGGTAGCCACTGACATTTAATTTGAAATATAAGATTAAATCCATAACATCAGTTTACCATAAAACCAGATTCTTTAACAGTGCCCTTAGGCAAGGCTTCACTTTGGGGGATCAATACTACAGAATTTTAATATCACCAACCAAAGACTATCCACACTAAATGGGAACTTAAGAAATACATGTTATGTTGGTTTTAGAAGATGCTCTTATACTTAGTTTTTTAAATAATATAAAATTATAGGAATTCATTTCAGATGAAAAATGATATCAAACTGAAAATGGAAGAGAAAATAATTCAGTTACCCCTTTTGGTTTCCAGGCAACTCTTTTTGGACAGGGATTAGATCTTATTACTTTCTATAACGAGTCTGAAATGGAACCCATTTCATGTGAAAGAGAATGCTTAGCACCATACTAAACCGAAATGTTCTCTTTTTTCTGAGAGCAAAACATGAGTTCAACTTTTCATTTTCTCAGCCTTTAGAATTTAAACGACTTTCTAACTGAGGTGTAAGCAAAGTTACTTAATGTACTGTGTCCAAAAAAACTACAAAAACACACAGAGGAGATATCCTTCTAAGAAATGTATAAAAGTAATACTCTTTGTGTTGTCAAACTTTAAGGCAAGATCTGCCATATAGTTTATTCTAAAATAAAAATAGGTAAATAGTGGTTTGTAAAAAAAAACAAATTAAACCAAACCAAGCTAAAATCCAGACTTCTTTACAAAGGGATATCCCTAAACACATCTGCACTAGGTGGCAGCATTACAAAGGAAATTATTTTATAAAAAACAGTCCTATTTCTTTAAATTATACTCTAAAAATAATTTTAATTGGTTTTATATAGGTTATTTAAATAAAATTCCCATGGAATTAAAAAAACTTCCATTATTTAAATCTTTATATGCGTAAGTATGCCTGGTATTGTTCTGGGTGTGAAAATACAGGGTCAAAACTCAACATGTAGCTAATCTTCTGGAACAGTTACCATACTACTTATGAAATAATGTGCTAAGTGTAATGATGGGAATCTGTTGCAGGAATCAGAGGAACCACCCTTATCCATGAGAAGAAATAGTGGGGTGAGGGACAACTTCTTATAGGAGACTTAGGAGTTGAACATAGGAGAGAAGCAGGGAGAGCAAAACCATTTCAGGAACACGGTATACCAGAAGCAAAGACAGAGATGAGAAAATGCTTGAGATAAGAAAATGCTTGACATTGTGTAAACAAGAAAGACTCATGTGGTTGGGGGGGGCAGGTGAGGAGAGATGAGGCTAGAGAAGTAACCGGATTAATGAGGGCCTTGTATTATGTTAAGAAGCTCTGATTTAGGGGCGCCTGGGTGGCTCAGTTGGTTAAGCGACTGCCTTCGGCTCAGGTCATGATCCTGGAGTCACTGGATCGAGTCCCGCATCGGGCTCCCTGCTCGGCAGGGAGTCTGCTTCTCCCTCTGATCCTCCCCCCTCTCATGTGCTCTCTCTCATTCTCTCTCAAATAAATAAATAAAATCTTTAAAAAAAAAAAAAGAAGCTCTGATTTAATTAGATGTCTAGTCAGTACTTCTCAATCTGAGCTGAGGTATGTCTATCACTGAGGGATACAAGATGTTAAAATATAAACAACATATTTTCCTAGAAAGTCAATTTTATTTAACTTTAGAGAATTACATAGCTTATATTCTGTACCAAAAAGGGGAGTGATTCAGAAAATCTTATCACAAAGTGTTTTTAAGAGACTAGGAACCTGTGATCTAAAGCAACTATGCAGTGTATTATTCCTTCATTATAAGCGTCTTGAGGGTAAGAACTGTTGCTCTTCATTTCTACTTTGCCATGAACTTGTAGATGCTCAAATAAATGTGTTGAATGACTATATGTGGAAATTATTACAGTAAATATTAAGTGTTTGTGAGATATTCTGAATGCCAGAAGTTTGATACGTTAGATTTTCTCAAAACTGAGCAAATATTTTTCTAGGTCTCAGTTCTTAGAGGTTTCAGATGTGAGAAGTTCCTAGAAAGAGCTCTAACCAGAAAACAACAATCTCCTGGTCAAACTCAAAACCTTACTTGGTTCATCTCTAAGCTGGCAGTCTTTACTCCTCTGTCATCATCATTTTGCCAGTTTTCTGATATAACCAGAGAGAAATGTCATTCCCTTTCTCAATTCTGATTCTAGCTCCACCACTTTCCTTTCTCCCCAACTTACTTCTATACTTTGCTACTGAGTTCAAAAAATAAAAAATAATTCCTCAAAAAGAGATGGGTATCTCTGTTCTATCATATATTCACATGAATAATGGCAATAAACACCATAAAATACTTGTTAGCTTTTCTATCTTCATTTTTCTGATAGCTGACACCAGTGGTAAAGCATTCACTATGTGTACTAGGCACTCAACAAACTCCTTTAATCCTGGCAACAGCCTTTCAAAGTATTACCCTTATTTAACAGATAAGGATCATAAAATTTGAAATAGTTAAGTTCAAATACCAAGGCCACACTGTAAGTATCAGAGCTGCAAGCCAGGACTGAATCCAGGATTATGTGATTTTAAAGCCAGAGTTCTGTCGCATTTCCTTGTCCAGTGCAGAGGGGGATTCCTATCTACTTTATGATTAAGTGCTTAAAATTGGTTTTCTCTTACAGTCTTTAAGTTGACCCTACATAAAGTAAGTGTTACAAAAGATGAAGAAACAAAAGATGCTTATAAAGAAAAACTAATATGCCCAAGATCACCTGGATATAGGCAGCAAAGTCAGGATTTAGTAGTCTGGCTACAGAATCTATGCCTTCAGCTACTATGTTACACAGCCTTACACTAAAAATGGGACAAGCAAGCAAATAATTACAATAGTAGAAAAAATGTTATGGCAGACATATGCACAAGGAATAGTATAGTTTCTTGAAGGAACAAGGAAAGCTCCACAAAGGAGTAGATGGCTCTTGAAAGGTAAATATGTTAGGAATTGAAGAAAACTTCAGTGCAGAATGGGAAAATGTGTGTAAAGGCCCTAAGACAGCAAGTCAGCATGTGGTGTTCTCTAGCTGTAGGATGTAGGGGGCCACACCAGAGGAATGGCCTCTCTTCCTGATTAATTTAGAGAAGTGGGCAGGGGCCAGGTCATAAATATCTTTGTTGGCCATGCTAAGAAGTTTGGGTTTTACTGGAGGTCTATTTTTCTTTCAGCTTTTCAAAATGTACATCTTTTGATAAAGAAAAATCTCCTGCCCTCCCCTAATATTTTTATAAACCGAATTTTTTTCTGTGTAAAGATGAAGGGAAGCAATGGAGGCATTTCCAAAAGTAGTATGACAGGATCTAATTTTTACATTAGAAAGTCCACTTTTTGGGAATGTGGATGAGAGATTAAAAGGCTTACATACATCTGTTGGCACAGAGGCAGCTTAGGAGATTATGGCAAAAATTTGAGTCAAAGGTTATAATAACGAGCTGAAGATTTCAGTGGCAGGAGAGCAAGGGTAGAAAGGAGGGAATGGATCAAGAGATATATGTAGATAGTAAATCTGTAACATTTAGAGACCAACTGAGTACAGATAATGAAAATAAAAGTTAAGGATAAATTCCAAATTTTTGCAGGAGTTGTGTGTCTACAGTGGTATACTAACCATGCTAGCATTTTAACAGGAAAAGCAATTTTTAAAGTTGTTGTTTTGGGACAATAGCAGTGTAGTTCAGTCATAGAAATATTCAGTTTATTAATACAGAAGAATATCCAGATAAAAATATCAAAGTGGCAATTAAAAATAGTTATGAACATAAATTTGGGAAATGGCAATAGAAATCATGGGCAATATGTAGGGTGAGGAGATGATCAAACACTTTCCTCTCTAGTCCATAACCAAAAGTAATCTATTCTTCCTCAAATTATGCATTGTCTTTGAAATATGTTTATTTTCTTTTTAAATAAGTTAGAAAGGAAAAAGACCTCATCATTGTGATTTCTGGATAGCACCTTGGTAAAGTACTCATAGTGCATAGTAAGTATTCAATAAATGTGGCTGAATTAATCTACAAAGTTAATGTAATATTACTGAGTTCTACAATGTATCACTGTATTCAACTTAGTGGAAGGAAGCATAAAGTCTTTATTAGAGTGAACAGTAAAAAAAATGCTAGGGACTAATTAAAATTTCAAATTATATCTTATATATCATTTACCTTTCATCACAATAAGAAAATTTCATATCCAGACTGTGACGACTGAGAAAAGTCTTGCTATCTAAAGGAATTTCAATATTTGATGGATGAGGAATGGGTTCACAAATTAGCACCAAGCACGTCATGGGTGGTTTCTTATACCCACACTGAGATTGGTTACTATTGGTATCGTAGACATGAATATGGCCTGTGCAGTGAAGTACCTGTGTACAAAGAAAACAAAGCAGTTCTTTAAAAAATATAAAATTCTAGTAAAAAAATGCAGAGATAAACAGCTGAAGTGTGACATGGCAAGGAAGCTTTGATAACCGTATCTTTGAAATCAATAAATGTTTCCCCTGTAACACCACGCATGACTCAGGTACCATAAATTACTCTTTAAAAAAATTTCCTTCAGACAAATCTGGGCTGATTTTTCATTCATCTGGTCATAGTGGCTGTTTATTATTTTGTTATTTCTTGCTTTGATGACTGTTTCAACACTGAGCAAAGAAATGTAACAACCATAAATAGAAAATTAAGCTCTATCAAAATTCAACATTGGGTGGATGGCAAAGCCAAATGATGAAGTTAGCTCGGTACACCAGTGTGACAATTCACATAATTTAAGTTCATGCCTCAAACTGACAAATTACTAGTTTTATATGGTAACTCTGCAAATGCCAATGAACAACTGTATGTTTTCCCTCACAGTTCTAATGCTATCTTAAGTATTTGCAGTGTTGAGATGTACATCACCACTTACAAATCATTTTTACTTACTTTCCATGTTGCTGACTTTATGTTCATAGTTCTCCCCCGGCTAGTTAGGGTACACTTCATTCTGAGAAAAAAGCTTCGCTGTGTATTCTGCTCTTTACCCTTTTTCACAAGGCCTAATGAATGAAAGCATAAAATAAAATTTAAAAACATAATTAAATATTTAAATTTGTCACAGTAAGAGTAGCACTTAGGTGCTATCTTCAATTAGAAGTCTCAGCATGAACAGCGACTCACACTCCAACACGTCCAAGGGATCTAACGTGCTTCAATCAGTAACTGGGATTCACAACTACAGTGATTCCCTGGTTTCAGGTAACAGTCATTTCACATTCAAGACAGTGAAGTTGGCAAAATTACAAAGAAATATAATTGTGCTGTCAGTTTACAAGCACACCCCAAAAAAAGAACTTCAGCAAACTCCTCCAAACCTTTGCTAAATGTGTTAGCTCAATTGATAACTTTTAAAATAGCAACTTTCTTTTCAAAGCAAATAACATTTTTATATAGTTGATTTTTCTTTAAATCTTCCTGTAAAGCAGGCATGACATTATTTCTACTTTGTTACTAGACAAAAATACTGAATGACTTTTCAAAGCAAAATTAGAGTGAAATAAATTCAGGTCTATTCACTCCCATTCCAAACCTTATGGAACTAAGAAATGGTGAAAAGGAAAAAAATGAAAAGCACAGAGGTGGGGAATAAAACACATATTCGGGGGACAGTAGATAGTTCAGGTTGCTGCAATATGAAGTATACATGCAGAAGAGTACTGAGATAGATAGAAAGGCAAGATTAGGGCTGTAACAATGGAGGGCTCTGGATGGCCTAATGAGGAGTTCAGCCTTAAATATACAACATGGAGCTTCTAAAAAATTCTGAGATGGGAAGCACAATCAGGAACTTAAGGTACATTAATCTAGAAGCAATATATATGATGTATTAGAATTGAAATACAATGATGGTAATCAGGGGCTGAGCAGTAGCAGAAGTAAGAAGAAGAGTGACAAAAGACGCATGAAGAACTAGAATCTATAAAAACTTGAAAATAGAAGTAGGTGGGTAGGAGAGAAATTTAAAAAGAAAAAAAAGATCTGGAGATTTTAAGGCTAGTATATTGAAAGAAAAGTGCCAAGTAGAAAAGAAACAAGGTTTTTTGTTTTGTTTTGTTTTGAAGATTTTATTTATTTATTTGACAGAGAGAGACAGCACAAGCAGAGGGGAGCAGCAGGCAGAGGGAAAGGGAGAAGCAGGCTCCCTGCTGAACAGGGACCCGATGTGGGGCTCAATCCCAGGACCCCGGGATCACGACCTAGGCTGAAGGCACTTAACCAACTGACCCACCCAGGCTCCCCCGAAAAGAAACAAGATATTAAGTTTAAATTTAGGCTTGCTTAGCTAGAAATGCTGGACTCTTGAGGAAGAAGAGTTCAAGAAGAAGAGTTCTAGTTCTACATACTAACGGAACTAGGCAAGGGGGCGGTTTTGGTGCTGATACAAATTATTTGGGTTTACTCAAATAAGGATTAAATTTGCCCTCCCTAGAAGCATTTGAGAATGGATTTTAAAAAGATGCCACAAGAACCATACTGGTCTTAGTGGCGGTACAGAACTGGGCTGTGGTTGTGGTGCCAGCAGAGATCTACTTGTAAATTCTCTGTGGATTTTCAGTCCTTCATAATCTAAGCTTGAATTGTACTGATCTTTGGAAACCCAAAGCCTTTAAATTGGGACATGAAGATTAATTTCAAAACCAAGGTACTAGCATTTTCCTAATTGGGGGAAAAAACATTTTAAAAGAACTAAATTTTCAGACCTCTAAAAATAGATCATATTTTTAATAGTTTAATGACCTCTAAGTCATCATTTTAGAATTTAAATGAAAAAATAATAGGACTATGTTGTATAAACACACCACTGGTTCTTACTGAAATGTGATACATTGCAGCAGCGCTTTTCTAAAAGTGAAAAGTGCATTTTTGTCTCTCAACAAAACGTCAAACATTCATTACATTAGGAATGATTTTCAGTAAGTTCATGTGCTTTAAAAAACCATTTGTCTAAAAAAAATTAGAAAAAATCTGTTTAAAAACATATATCTAAACTATATTATATAGAATATATTTGATTTAGAATAATGCATTAACATGATTACCAAATCAAAACAAAATTTCCTAATATCCATCCATTTATAGTCTAGCCCTAGGGAAGCACTGAACAGCCAGTACAAACCTCAGTCTAAACACTAGAAGTCCTATATTAAACTAATTGACAGCCTGCTTAGGTCCCTGTGTGAAGTGTATTTACTCTTCCTTTATACAAAATTCTAAAAATTATACATTTGCTTTCCAAGTTCACAGCAAACACAAAGTATGAAATTAACAAACAGAAGAGGGCTCCTACTGGCAAGGTTAAAAGTGGTCACAGAATGTAGTGAGAGTTGGTGAACATGAAAGATCTCCAGAGTACGAATGAGTGTAGACTCGAGCCCATCTACCTGAGCTTAACCTACACTCTGCCATTTATGAACCAAGTAATCTTGGGTAAGTTACTTAATAACTCTGTGCCTCAGTTTCCTCAGTAAAACAGAAATAGTAACTTCACAGGATGTTACAAGGAAAAAAGAAAGCACATAATATGCAGAGAACAGTGTTCTGGCACATAGTAATCTCTCAATAGAGGTTAACTATTATCATAAATGAAATGAGATGAAAAAGAAAACCATAAAAATATTCAAAAAGTGCTATGAACTTGAGTTTGTTTAACACAGAAGCAAACAAACATACACTTAAATTGGAGAGCTACAGAGAATAATGACAAATTTTCATTGTGGTAACTTTATGAATTATCAGTATACTTTAAGATGGCACAGGTGTGAAGAGACTTTCTTTAGTAATTAAGTTTTTGTAATTCAAGAGGTATTTTCCAAAAATCTTAGAGACTTATTTTTAACAATTCATTCCTAAGAGTTAAGAGGTCTTAGCGGATCTTTTTTATTGTTGCTAATGTGGGGGCATCCATAGTATAATACTTGGTAATTTTACTACATAGTCTCAAATAATTGTGAACATTCTGAGGTCAAATAAGCAGCTATTAGGCTCTTAAAAATCTGGTGAACTTTCTCTTTTCTTTATCTTGGTACTTTAGAAAGCTTGAACACACACTGGTACCTTAAGTGTAATCACTATCTAAAATCTTATTATTTGATTATGACTTCCCCTGGCCTTAAAGTATGTTATAAATTGACTTCTTCGAAGGTCCTGATTTTTATTTACTTTTCCATTTTATTTTATGTGGTATTATATCTATATAATTATTCATGGAATTAGGTGGGCTTTAAAAAATTTTTTAGGTATTTTCATGGAATTTCTAAAAAATAGAATAACGTAGATTTCAAAAAGAACAGAGCAAAATTTTATTAAACATGAAATGATGTTTTGAGCCTTAGGTTAATACAACAGCAAAACTTAAATATTAGTACCAGTATCTTATTATGTAAAACCTGTCATATTAAATCAAACAATAGACTTTTCTTCTTACCATTTCTGTGTGTAAGCATTTCTCTCATTTCCTCATGGTCACATGGATGAGTAAAATCAAACACACTGTGTCCAGTTAGTTCAAACTGTAAACACATTAAAAAAATTAGATCTATATCATAAAATCATAAAAACATACAGAAGGGCTCTTAATATGTGGGTATTTTACCTGAGTCAATCCCATGTATTTATTCACATTATCAGAAATGTAAATCATGTCACCATCATCTGTGAGAACCATAACAAAACCATCTAGGGCTTTCAAATAAAAGCAATTCATCTGTGCCTTCATTTCATCTTCAATATCTAAATCACCTAAAAAAGGCACAAGAAAAGAAGAATAATTAACTTAAAAGTTATACTTAAATGATAATATTTAGATATTTTTATAAATATCTGATACTTTATTTGAAAATTACGATTAGATTTGCCAGCTGTTTTAATGATTATTTAAAGTAGCACAGCAAGCAAACCACTGAAAAAGAGAAAGAAAGGTCATGTTATTAAAAGGAAGACAAGTAGGAAGTTGGGGCAAGAGAAGAGGGGGGGAAAGGCCAATATCTTAAAAATTCCTTATTGAAGTTTTAAAAGCAGGTAATAAAAATCACATTAAAGAAGGACTGAGTATGACCACCTTCTAATTACTTCTAATTTCTAATTTTTAGGCCTATTACACTTTTGTAAAACAACTCACCAGCATCCAGAAGTTTCCTTACACGCAAATAGCTGATGGTAAGCCTCATAACAGAAGCCTTATCAAGATGCGAGCTCACATTATGGGGAAGTGGCAACTGATGAGCAAGCTCATAAAAAACTTCGGACTCTTTACTTCTCCGAGATCTAGCTGCATCTCTAGACTTTTCTTTTCTACGTTCAGAACTTATCCTATTTAACAAAAGAGGAGGAGGAAGAGAGAAAAAGAAAATTTATATAAGTTAGTTTGCCTTTGCTTGGATAACACTATATATTTTTCTGCTTTTCATGGAATAATTTAAAGATGCCATGTAAATCAAATTATACAGAGATTTGTCTATTACATGAATGTATAAGTAAGAATGTAAAATACAGCTACAAAAATTTTTGGATTACTGAAGACATAAGGAACTCTCACAAGAAGTCCAAGATGAAGCTTTAAACCTTTCTGAAACAGGTATTTCCTCCCTGGAATATCAAATTGTAGAGGATGTTTTTGTTTTAACCAAAATCTTAAAAGTAGCCCGCGTATCTAAGGCTATACCCTCACAGCCATTCAGAAGTAGTCTCAACATAAAAAAAAAAAAAATCACCATTAAGTCTAGAGAAACTAAAGCTGTACATATTAACTTGAAAACAGGAAGTTGTTAAGCAGGCAGACTACAGACTGCAGCTAAAACTGATTTTTGACTCAAGTTTCTTTTGACTCCAATATTTTCCCATCCTCTACCCTACCACATGAGCAATACTGACTGTAAGTTATAGATACTTATATTAGCCGCTATAATAAGTTACCATTTTCAGGTTGCTTCTTCCCTTAGCACCCCTTAATCTATTACTGGCACAACAGGTACCAAATAAAGGCAGGAGTAATAGAAGAAGAAAAGATGTGGCACAACAGTAAGAATTGAAAGAAACAGGTTAATAAAGATTAATAAAGGTGTCAAAACAATGACATTATCTTTAGGGAACTCTCCCAAGAATAAAGTCAGTCAGAAAGATTTTCCTAAGTCACACCAAGCAGAGACATTTTCCTCTGCTTAACTGTAGCAACATCTATTCCTCCTGACCCAGCTGGAAGTAAACAAGGCTAAACCTGGTTTTGTCTTTATCTTCCTCTTTAATAGCTATTTTTTATTAAAACCTACTATGTGTCAAACGCTACCCTGTACCAGGTAACTAGTTTTCTCATAAATTGCAAATAGGTTAAATATTATCCCTTTTTACAGAGGAGGTTATATAGTGTTAAAAACAGCCATTATGTAGCAGACGGGATTTGAACACAGTTGTTTTTTTTACTCCTAAGTCTTTGCTCTTCCACAGTTGTTTTAAGGAAGAATGCTGTTTCTACCTCAAATACTCGGCTGCTGTCCTATGACCCTCAACCTAATTCTGTTAAGTCAATTATTTATTAAATGTTGAAAAAAGGCATTACCATTTATTGAGCACTTAGCAAGCAGTATGGTAAGGACTTTGCCAGCATTATTTCACTTAATCCTCCTTATATCCTATGAATAAAGCATAATTATATCTACCTCACATCTCTCCTCCCTTCAAATCACCTGCAAAACTGCAAGGTTCAATCATAGAAGCAATATTCTCAACAACAACAACAACAACTAAAGAAAACCAGGCAGGGTTCTCAGCACATGCTCCTACTATGTTGTATAACAAGTGAATAACAGTTGCATTATATACTAATGATAATGTAGTTTTAGCACTTAAGTTTGCGTGCTTTATCTGACTTTTATAACTTAATAAGGAATGTGAATATTTTCTGTTTTAGTAACTGAACTTTGATACAAATTATTCAATTTAAGCACCTAGATCAATTTAACTTGAGTATCTTGAGATTTAAGGTGAACTATTAAAATTACTACTTATAACTAGTGATCTATGTAAATCAGGATTTTCTTAATTTTGTATAATTTTTAAAAACCCGTGAAAATAAATTAGACTGAGGCTATCATGAAAATGCAACAATGTCAACAGTCTGCAACTTCATTTTTTATGTGCTTAGAACTGCCTCATTGTTCTCATTAAGTGAATGTTTTAAATTTGAACTTAGAAACAAATGTACAATAATAAAAGTTTTCAAAATCTATTTTATACATATACCAGAGTTCCCAAGTATGGGGGTAGAGATCCAGTCTGTCCCTCCCCCACCATTGGCTCTAGCACGTAACTTTCCTCACTTCTTTCCCCTCTGAATTGGCGGGTGAGAGGAAGGGATGGTAGTGGGAATCAGATTCCTATCTAGTTCAAGTAAAACCACCAAAAAAAGTGTGATGACCAATGATCTCATGATAAACCTGAATATAAGTTTAAATGTCACAATTAGTCCAGGTGATCAGAATTTGATTAATCAGGAACTTTCATCACACTTACTCACCTCCTTCTCTTAATTACTCAACCAAATTTAAGCGACCAACAAATGACTACCCAAATGAAACACTTGGTAAAAAAATTTAAATCCTTTTATTACCTGCTATATGCTTTTAAAGGGTATCTGATTTAGCTAACCATGGTGATTATCTCCATACCTTTAGAAATACTTGTATTGTCCACCACTTTGAAGATAATAATTGTCAAAGATGTGGCAACTAAATTTATAAGACAAATCCATAAGAAATGTGAGCTTGGATAAAACATTTAAAGCATAATATACTTAAGCAGGGAAGACTAGGAGAAGAAGAATTTGAAGATGAGCCAGAATTCTGGAAGAGAAATAAGCCTCAATAAAATAGGTAATATAGTACTTCAAGAGTTGACAAACCTAAATTAGATTAGCAAATCAGTGTGTCTTCTATTATATAATCTATCTAGACATAAAGCAATCAGGTGACCTATAAAAAAGATTTAATATAGAAATTTATCTGATGTTCTTCACATATGACTATGGGATCTCTTAAAACATTGCTTTGCTAAAAGCTATAACTTCCAAAGTTCTTATGAGTTTCAGCATCTGAACTGCCTAGCTTCTTGTCTACTCAGAGGAAGGCTCTTTTTATCAGTCATACCCCACAGAATTACAGTATTGAACAAGAAATTTCTGGTAGACCATGTCATGTAGGTCCCAGAGAGATGAACCCTGTACTATTTATTTACTTACTACTTAGATTGCACAGTAAAAGTTTTGTAGACCAGAAGAAAACAGGCAGATTTTCTGCATATAAATAAGGTCACTGTATTTCTCTAAATTATCAATTCCATCTTTTGTTGTTTTTATTAAGTACAGATCCAGTGAAGTTCTGCACCGACAAGTCTACATCAAGTGCTATTTCACATCTGCTAATCACAGTAGAAATCAGTTAAGGGTACAGTAAAAATTCTGTCTTTTGAACAGTTTACCCATTTCTATGACTGTTCTGGGACTACTGTTTGAGTAAAGCAGCAAAATAGCTTAACCTTTGTGGTACTGTAGTTTTTACACACTTATTATTTTATTATTATTTAACATACAGTACTAGACAAGAAGCTAACAATTGTATCTTAAAATTATTTTGTATAGGAAATATATTTGGGAAAATAATCTAGATCCACTGTCACGAAGCTTCTTGTATACAAAGTTAAATAGCAATAGCCATTTTACAGAGAATGCTTAGTATTCTTTAGATTAACAAGAACACAAAATTGCAGATATTTTAATTCATCTGTGTTGTCTAATTATAGGAGAAAAGCCTGTTAGCATTCCTGATTGTAAATATATGTGACTTTGAGAACTGATGTTAGGGGTGCCTGGGTGGCTCAGTTGGTTAAGTGTCTGACTCTTGATTTCAGCTCAGGTCATGATCTCGGGGTCATAGGGTTGTGGGATCGAGCCCTGTGTCTGCTTCCATTCTGAGGGCTTGTCCCTCTCCCTTTGCTCCTCCCCTACTAGCATGCTCTCTTTCTCAAATAAATAAATAAATACTTAACCAAAAAAAAAAAAAAAAAGAGAACTGAAGTTAGAGCCAGACATTCAAAGTGTTAACAGGTAATCCATCCTATTTCTAATAAAGTTAATGTATACATTTTTTTTTTAAATCTCTCAACTCTATTATTTGCTTCTTTAAAAACTCTTTCTGGCCTTGAAGTTACAAGTTGTTGTTTTCCACTCTTTATGTTAGTATTTCTACATAGGATAGACCTTCTGAAGTTAAATTAGATGATCTAAAGGATGTGGCATTTAAATTTACCTTTCCAAAAAGGTCTGTACCCAATTTTGTCTCTGCTAATTGATGAATGTGTTTATCTATTTCCCCACACACTCTGCAGCAATATATATTATGGATCTTCTTTATCTTTATAATTTTTGTCAAGCTGATAGGTGAAAACTGTACATCTCACTGTTTTAACTGCCCTGCACTTCTTAAAGTTTCAGGCCAGAGGAAATTTCCATGTTCTTCAGTTGGCATTTTAAATCCAAACTCCAAGGTACTTACTACATACACAGTATTCTAAACATTTCTCATCAATTAACTTACTTTTTATTATTATCACCATGTTACAGATAAGGAACCTGGTTAAATAACTTATCCAAGTTTACGGAGTTAAA
The DNA here is from genome assembly GCF_964656455.1 of Halichoerus grypus. NCBI lineage: Eukaryota > Metazoa > Chordata > Mammalia > Carnivora > Phocidae > Halichoerus > Halichoerus grypus. The sequence goes on along the minus strand of NC_135719.1, from coordinate 114,320,822 downwards.
TAAACAGTAGAGCCTATATTCAAACTCAAGCAATTTAGCTCTAGAAACTATGCTGTTAACAGTATATTACACTGCCTCTCAGAAACATTCTAATTACTAAGTATACTTACATCCAGGCATTATAAAGTTCAGAATTTGTCTACTTCACATCTCCAAAGACATAAAGAGAGGTGTAGAGGTTGGCTTTGGAATTTAGGATTTGTAAGCCATTCAGAGGGACTCATGGCCAGGCTCTTTCCTGGAATCTAATTCAAAAGCACCTATAATGGCGATGCTCTGGGCTCCACTGTCCACCAGCTCTTCAAAGCAAAACAACCTTCAATGGATATTGCCAACCACTAAGGGAAGAGAATCAGAGGCTAGTAATTCAATCTACCTCAATATTCCCACCAGACTTTAATTTGTACAGAGGAGCTATTCAAACATCTCAGCTCACTATTGTTGGAGTTCTATTTGCTCAACATCTGGATCCCCAAAGTAAAACCAATCTGCATACTCACTTCAGACCTAGCTAGGCATAAGCCAATTGCCAAGATACCTAATCACACAAAGTACCATAAGAGAAAAGATGAAGAGAATTTTCCCCTTCTAACATTTATTGAGCACTTAATATGTGTCAGGCATTGTTTTAAACACTTTCATGTATTAGCTCACTTAACTATAACTCTATATAGAGAACAAAACACAAGATGGGAAGTGGCCTTCCTGAACCTCAGAATAACCTCCTTCATTTAAGAAATATTCATTAAGGGGCACCTGGGTGGCTCAGTCATTAAGCATCTACCTTCGGCTCAGGTCGTGATCCCAGAGTGCTGGGATTGAGCCCCACGTCGGGCTCCCTGCTCGCCAGGGAGCCTGCTTCTTCCTCTCCCACTCCCCCTGCTTGTGTTCCTGCTCTTGCTATCTCTCTCTGTGTCAAATAAATAAATAAAAGAAATTAAAAAAAAGAAATATTCATTAAATAAATATTTATTGAGCACCTAGCATGCACTGTGCCAGTTACAAGGAATGTAGTGATACACAGAACAGCCCTCATGGAGCTTAGACAGCTTCCCACTTAGTCTACTGTAGAAAGAGTTACCTAATGCCATATTTTCAAATGCTGGTCTAGGTGCATCATAATTATTTACGGACATTCAACATTTCAAACTTCTGGGCTCTGTCTTCATAAATCTGATTCAGTAGATCTGAAGCAGGGCCCAAAATTCTGGGTTTTTAAGAACTCCCAATATGCATATGATATACAGTGAGATTTGGGAACCACTGATTCAACTACTTCACTATTACTCTGCTTTAATTTTGCCCTCAAATTACTACCACAATCATCATTCCAAAATAAGAAATCAGATATTATGCCCTGCTTAAAATCCAATCAAATATACACATAACAAAATCTATTTTCTAAGGAAACCGTTCCCTGTCCATCTCTTCATCCTCATTATTTCCTATATTCTTTGGCCACACGGCAGTTACTCAAAAGCATAATACTTCATTCTTTCTGGCTCAGTCTCCCTCTGCCCGAGGTACCCTTCTCAATAAGTGGCTTGCTATATTTATGGGAGAAACTTTCAGCATTCAACTCCAGCATTACTTTGTTTCTCTTTTGTCTTCCAAAACTGTTCCTCTCCTCTAGATCTCACCATTCTGGTTATTTTGCTAGATACACATGACCCCTGTACAACACAGATTTGAAATGTGCGGGTCCACTTATACATAGTATTTTTTTACAAATACAATACAGTACTGTAAATGTTATTTTCTCTTCTTTAGATTTTCTTAATACCATTTTCTTTTCTCTTACTTTATTGTAACAATACAGTATATAAAACATATACAAAATATGTGTTATTAGTTACCGGTAAGGCTTCCAGTCAAAAGTAGGCTATTAGTAGTTTTTTGGGGAAGGCTATTTGTAGTTACATTTTGGGAGAGATAAAACTTATACATGGATTTTTGACTGTGCAAGGAGTTAGCACCCCTAACTACCCACACTGTTCAAGGGTCAACTGTATTTATCTTCCTCTAAAATCCTTAAAGCTTCTTGGAGGCGGGAAACTACCTCATTCATCTCTGTTTTTTTTTTTTTTTTAATTTTTAAAGAGTATTTTATTTATTCATTTGAGAGAAAGAGTTAGCGAGCACAAGCGGGGGAGAAGGGCAGAGGGAGAGAGAGAAGCAGGCTCGTCCCCACAATCATGACCTGAGCCGAAGGCAGACGCTTAACTGACTGAGCCACCCAGGCGCCCTTCATCTCTGTATTCTTAGTAGAGATGTGCATAAGTTCTACTTGGCTTTAGTATTTGGCCCTAATCTTCTATTTGACCTTGACTTAAGCCCATGGAAGGCTGACTGCCCCTTCAACATTTTTTTAGGATCCCTGAATTTGTGCTTCATCAGTGCTCCTGTGACACTACAGACTGTGATAATTGAACAGCATAATAATATCAGTACTATAAACAATGCATACTGTTTAGATTTACTGTGATTACCTGGATATGCACTTTCAAATGTAAGTAAGCATTTAGTAAGCAATTAGTAAGCATACTAGATGTAAGTTAGAAAAAAGCTATTGATTAAAAAAAAAAAATCACCAAGCACTACAACAGTGAATGGCACCAATACTATCACCAAGGAGAGCAGATGATTTTGCCAGGGAAGAGATTTGGAGGCACAGGGAGAAAGCAGAGAAACTAGAATACCAATTTATTGAAAAGAGGTGAAAGGTTTAAGATTATTTTCCCTTATCACTCTGATCTATACTCTAATGTCTTTTACTGTTTTGTCCTAAGCTAATGTGGACAGGAAAATGCATGAGTTGTAGTTAATGCTGTTAACCAATTAAATCAATACCTTTATAATTACGTCTTCCTAGCCCAGCTGGAAACAGAAGACTTGACTGTTTTCTACAATCTTTTTCAAGAAAGTGTTGTAATTTTCATCCTAAGACATGAAAGTTTTCATTAGGTTGATTTCTAATCCTATTGGCTTTTTTCCGGGGTGGGGTGGGGGAGTTTCCCTCAGACAAGTATATTTATTATTTAGAGTATTCTTATGGTTAATAGTATTTGTTGTTATATTTTCCACCTGGTAATTGCTGCAAAACCGGAATAGTTCAAACAGGTAATGTTTAATAAAAAAATGTGTCCCTACTTAATGGAAAAAAACAGTAAAAATTTGACATTTCAAATAAATATAAATTACATTTTCAGGATAGCTAGCTATTCTTTGTAATTATTTTCTCCAGGAAAATGTCTTCTAAGTTCTAATCAATAAACTTAAAAATGAACCTTTAGGATATTCATGTTAGAGAATGTCATTCATTTATTCAACAAGTATTTCTTAGTCATCTCCAATGAGCCACTGTTCTCAGCACAGGGCAATAAACAAAACAGACCATGTTACTATTCCCATGGAACTTATATTCTAGGACAAATATATCTTTATGTTTCTTGTCTTTATTCGATAGTAGTTACCAGGGTCAACCCCTAACTCACAAAACATTAGCCCTAGGAATAATCGTTCCATAAAATCAAATAACAAAACTTTAAGAAACAAGGCAAAATCTACGAAAATTAATCTGTGCTTATAGAAGATGTTACAACATAGCATTATGTGAAAAGAGGTTATACAACAAAATTTGAGTATGAATCCATTTTTGTGTGTAATACATATGTACATATGTAAATGTGTATATAGGTACACATATACATATGGATATGTAACTTATAAGTGCATAGATAAAACCAGAAACATACAACAATATACAGTTAGCAAAGTTTACAAATATTAATAGCAGTTTCAAGATAGCAGGATCACAGAATATTTTATATTTTAAGAAAAATCCATCAGTGAACTGACACTATTAATGCACCTGCATTTGTCAGAAAAATCCAAAAGAAGTAGTCATCTTACTTTTTAACTTGTTTTACAGAAAGATTAACTAGAAATGAGTTAAATGTTTTCTTCATTTTTGGAATGAAGTAGAAAAAATCATATTTCTTTCCAGAAAGCGGAAAGTAGAGACTGAGTAAGCAGTATAATTCAGTATTTTAAGTTTCTCGTTCTAATTATTGGCTTTTGAAAATTTGCATTTCATAATTAATTTGAAATTCCAAAATCAAGTGAAGTGGTTTCTAAAGAAAAATATTCAGAATATATGTACTTATTTTATTTTTGAAAGCAACTTAAATTTCTTGGTTTAGGTGTTTATTATCTTACTAGCTTGTCAACATCTTGTAAATATCCACAATTGGAATAGTAGAGAAAAGATGGATTATTCCCCTTCCAATAACCTCATGAAAATGTTTAAATACTCAGTTTTCTAGTGCTGCAGTAAAATAAGCAAGGAAGAAAGAATCACTGTTTTAAATTCAGGGTACATTCTGAAAATAAAATCTGTATCACATCTGAGGTAGCATTAATGTGAAAATGTTCTATTTATACATTAAATAAATTTATTAATTAGCTAACAGATTTACATTTGTTGACAATATTGTGTGTTAAAATTCTGTCTGTAAAAAGAATATGCTTTTGTTTTTCGATTACTCCTAACTAGTGATTTAAATAAACTCTCTCCTGGTTCAGAATTGGTATTGAGCCTGTCAAAAAAAATCTTTTATCTCCTAATATATATAAAGTAGTGGATAAATAATACCAAAAATGTGTATGTGAGGCTGTTACTCTAAGATGGAGGTTCTCTAATTTTAGCTTGTATCACAGTCACCTGGAGCGATTCTGCAAACACAGATTACTGGGCCTCACCCAGAGTTTCTGATTCAGGAGGGCTGGATGGGGCCTGAGAAACTCCATGTCTAACAAGTTAGCAGGTAAGTACCAATGATGCCGGTCCTGAGAACACTTTGAGCCCCTCTACTCTACGAAAATACTTCATGTGTCTTTCAAAAATACCCGGAGGTGTAAAAGATTGTTGAACACCTAAAACTGGTTAAATACTTTCTCTCAAAAAATCTGCCCAAATGCTTTACATACCATATCCAACCTCTTAGACATTAACAATGCCACATACTCAGGAACTCAAAAACTATAAAATACACTAAGGACTTTGACTAGATTAGTCATGGGTTGACCTGTGGTATACATCACAATCACCAGTGGAACCTTTTTACTAGATATCTGTGCCTAAATCCCAACCCTGGAAACTCAAATTGTAGACCTGGCATGTCTCTTTAAAAAACAACCTCCCCCCCAAAAAATAAATAAATAAAATAAAATAAAATAATAAAAAACAATCTCCCAGATGATTCTGATTAGCACTCTAAGCTATTCAAGGTTTGTGCTTCACCTATGGGTGCTTGTAAACTTTACAAATTCCTACACTTGACCTTAGCCAAAAGGCCGAGAAATGCTAAGTTTACAAATTCCTGAGTCTCATCCCAAAATTACCAAATCAGAATCTCTGGGGGTGGGTACCTGGAAATCCTTATATTAACTAAACACCCAGGTGATTCTTAAGCCACAAAAGTTTGAGATCTCTTATAACAGAGATTATACAGGTTAGCCAGCAAATTCTGAAAAATAAGAAAAATTTATTTTTAGCTGCAACTACATACACATACTATGACAACTATGTTTGTCAGGCAGAATACTGCACTGAGTGGGTTGGGTGATACTGTATAGAACAACTGCTGGGAATAAGAAGCTAGAGGTACAACTCAATGACAAGCAAGTAATAAAGTCTGTGCTTAATAAAACAGAAAAGCATAATTAGGATTCAAACATGACCAAATGAAAAATGTAGTAACCGTAGAATGATTTTTTCAAGTCTTGGAAACAATTTTTAAAAATCACCTTTAAATCTCTTTATGAATGCTACAAACATAAAAGGGGTTGAGAATAACTGTCCACGAATAACAGCTGTGTGTTAGTGGCTTTACCCATATCACCTATTCTATCACTCTTCTCCCTTTGCCCTCTCAGCTTGCAAATGCTTTTGTTTTCCTTATTATATGCTTTTTGATAGTAATAGAACTGAAACTGGAACTTAAAGGTCAGTGACACTACATGAGTGTGTGGATGTGTGTATTCAGAAGGACATGTCCTTAGTTATTTGCTTAAATACAACAGAAGATATGTAAGTTATAGTAAGTACTTATACAACAGAAAAAATTCACATGTATTAGAATAAAGGTATACACACAGAAATCACATGCTGAAGATTTTTCCTATTTAGTTCTAAACCCTGACCATAATGAAGATTCTGGAAACAATGACAAATGAGAAGCTCTCCTAAGCAAATGTCTTGGTACTTCACCTACACTAATCCATCCTATCCAGTGTTAGCCAATAAATTCTCCCAACTAACCCTCTGATCCCTATTTCCTTGTATATAAAAAGGGAATGAGTAACACTATTAATTAGTGGCAAGAGAATGAAGCCCCCATATTTAATATAGCCTATGCCTTTCCCCAAATCAGATGCTCAATAATAATATTTAAATCAAAAGATTAAAGAAATTTGGGGATGTTTTTATTTAGCAATAGAAATAACTACCTTCATGTATTTGAAAAGGATGTCGTATGGAAGGCAAATTAGGTGATTTATTCAACTGCAGAGAGTAATACATGGGAGTTAAAAGATGGCAAGGGTTTTGCTCAGTAGAGTTAAAGCAGTGTTGAAGGTGAACTTAAAGAATTTTTAAACTGTGTTCTCATTCTGATGGCAATGTAAGAAAAAGAAAAAAAAGCATATTCTGGATCATCTAAATGATCTCTACATAGGTCTATATTCTTGCTACAAGCCTTCCGTGTTTGAGGTTACATTTGTTTATGATCAAATTAGTACCAAATTATCACTAAAAGGAACAGTTACATTTTTTAATGTGCACAATCAGAATGACGTTAGTGGGCATATCTCAAAGGTTCACAGGGATTACTTTGCTCCAAAAGAGATCTAAACATTAGTGAGTGTTAAGAAATACGAGAACAAAAAACTTTCTAACATATCAAGCTGCCAAAAATGAATAGACTATTTTGTGAGAGTGCTTCTGTGTGTCTAAGAAAATTCTCAAAGCAGACTGACTAACTTAGAAAACACAATTTAGAAGATGCTACCGTGGTAACTGATATTAATAACAAAACTTAAATCCTAAAGTCTGTATTGTTCAAGAATCTCAAACTTGAAATTACTAAAAAAAATGAAAGATGTAATACATAATGAATGTTATCAATTAACACCAAAAACTACTCAACTGTGGCCTAAGCCATCACAATTCAATGCTCTGCTTGACAAATTAGATGCACAAATATCTGCTGAATAAATGAATATACAATAATCTGTTACAGGCCATAGTGGTTAGGTGCTAGAGTAATGGTCTTGGGTTGAAACCAAATTTTTGAACCATTGAAATAAATCAACTTGTTCACGTTACCCAAGAAAAATACCCCTTCCTCCTTTCACGGTGAAGGCTGTGCTTACTGGTTTGACATGTAACCCATTTAAATATTTTAGCTATGTTATCTGCAAAGGCAAGGAAATTCCAACTCTCCTCTGCAAACAGGTTAAAAGACATTTAATGAATTCCTGACACCAAAAGAGCATGGAAAAGTAGGCTTTCTTAATTTGCCATCTCCAACAACCAAATAAAGAGCCTTCAGAATTTTTCTCCTTTACCATTATCACTATGGAAAATGATATTTTAAAATAGCATGTCTATACAAAAAAAACCAAGTATCTTCATTTAATCTGCAAAGGCCAGACATTCATCGAAAAAAAAAAAAACCAATGTAGAGGAAAAGCATCACTAATATTCTACCACTATTATATAGGTTCACTGATGGTGTGGCCCAAAGGACATCATCCTTTGTCAGATTGTCCCAAAGAAGGCTAGAGTGATTCTCAATATGAAACTTCAAGACAGTGAAACTCTTCTGAAAAAACTTATTATTATAAAAATGAATCTAATGATAGTTTCTAGTTTAAGTCCTTACTTCGTGCCAAGAACTATTCTGAGTGTTTCATATGGGTTAATATCTCTTTTATCCTCACAACAATCCTATAAGGTAAATATTCTCATCATCCTAATTTATAGATGAGGAAACTGAGACCTAGAGAGGTAAAGCAACTTGTACAAGATCACATAGCTAGTAAGTGGCAAAGCAAGCAGCCAACCTTTAGAGCCTAAGTTCTTAGCCATTTTTCAGTACTATCCCTTTCTTAAGGAAAGGAAATGAAATGAAAACCCTGAATCCATAAAAGAGACTCTAAGCTTTCTAAAAGGCACTGCAAGAATAGCTGCAGAACAGTTATGATTGGTAAAAAAACTGCAGTATATGAATTTAGATGATTTTCAACAAAAACCTATAGCTCATTCATTACAATACCAGCAATGATCAAGAGTCCTAGATAAGGAGATAATTAATAATCTACATCAAGACAAATACTTTACAATAAGACATCTGACTCATGTAATCAGGAAACCCCACTGACATGGTTAAAAATGAATAGTCCAAGCAAGGCAAATTGGCATTCATCCAGGAGACTGATATATGGATACTAAAAAGGAGAGGGAGTTTCTTTTCATTTTTTTAATACAAACTGTATGAATGCAGGCATGGGAATGTTACATGCCATCTTTCATACCATACAGATACCCTGTCAGTGGCAGAATGAGGCCAACATACAAGTAGAACAAAGGCATATAAACCAAGTCATATTCAAGAGAAAGTCAGGAATTACACTATGAGAACACCACTTAAGACTCTGGATTTAACTGTTCTTCCAACCAAAACTAGATTGTGTAAGCCAGTAACTGCCTTTCCCCCTTAAACTAGCTTGAGTTGTGTTTTGTCACTGCAATAAAAAATCCCAATACATTTACAAACTCCAAGTATTTCATATTAGAAACTTTAAGGATGATCAAGTACAAGAAAGTGGCACTCTCCAACACTGCTGGAGAGTATAAACTGGTCCAAACTTTCTGGAAGTTTAGAGCAGACTTAAGAAACATCTGCTAAAGATAAAACAAGGTAAAGATACTTTCCATACATTTATCTAGCTTATTTTCAGCAGCCATATACATATGCCTCTTTCAGTAAACTTTTTTTACTAAGTGCTCTAAATATATAAAATTGGCAGGCACTAACTTTTCACATACCTTAAAATAGGGCACTGGTTACTTTCAAGGCCAAGTACATGTGACATAGCTGTATTTATTAACAAAATATTTTTCTAGCTTGGTTCTAATAGACACTATAAATATTTCTGAAATGATAAAAAAAAATAAAGTTCAAGATTCAAGAAAGTTCTAAAGTAGCACAAGGCATTTCCAAGCGTAAGAAAAATTCCTATGAAAAATAGGACCTAGAAGAGGAAAATAATGACTTCCATAAAACCTTTTAAAAACCTTAAAATCTTTCTTTGCTTTTCTCTTTGTTCATTCATTTTTTGTTTCATTTGTTCATTCAAATACTTATTAAGAACTCATTGTGTGTGAGCATTCTCTTTCACATTGTAAGTTTCAAATTCAGTCTATTTGTGATCTTGCCCATTGAAATATGTTTCAATTTTTTAACTGAAAAAAGGGGAGGGGGTCACTTTAGAGAAATCTGGTTAGCATCTTAATTTGTAAGATCTATAAGAACAGAAATACATCCCAACTCCTAAAGACTTAAAACTTTCTGCCTTTAAACCTTATGCTTATTTTTGGGCACCTGGGTGGCTCAGTTGGGTTAAGCCACTGCCTTCGGCTCAGGTCATGATCCTGGAGACCCAAGATCGAGTCCCACATCGGGCTCCCTGCTCAGCAGGGAGTCTGCTTCTCCCTCTGACCCTCCCCCCTCTCGTGCTCTCTCTCTCTCTCTCTCAAGTAAATAAATAAAATCTTTAAAAAAAAAAACAACCTTATGTTTATTTTTTACCATACTATTTTTCAAGTGAAAAAACAGATTCTATTAGGAAAAAAGAAGCATCACAGGGAATGGTCACTAATGAGTGAAAATTGCAATATTAAGTAGCAGACACTTAATTTCCCTAAATATATTGTGACTTTCAAAACAAGTAGGTGAAGAATCACAGTTAAATTATGTTCCATCACTAGAATTTTGTCCCATTTGCAAGACAAGAAATTTTGAAAATCACACTTTGAAATCATCTCTATGTTTAATATTATAACCAAATGAAATTTCAAAATGAAGAAACACTCATAAATGACAGTTGAGGTCACAGAACAACTAAAAGGTAACATGTTGGAGACCATTTTCTTATGAAAATAAGTCATTTCCATTATTTTTAAAAATCTTTTAAAATAAGTTACCAAGTGGGACTTTATCAACAACAAAACAGTTACAGACCATTTTAATTAAGGATTTTTCTGAAAACATACTGGCAAATCAAATCTTTCTAAGTCCCTAGAAAAACTTAATTCTCATTTTAGAGGAGCTTAACTTCACTTCTGATAAAGCTTCCCTGGCAACTGTTCTCTGTTGTTAACTTTAAGTTGGTTATTAGACACAAACAAACCCTTAAAAACACAACCTCCTCAACATGTCCATTATCATAAAAACAGAAAATAACAAATGTTGGGGAGGATATGGAGTAATAGGAACCCCTGTGCACTATTGGTGGAAATGTAAAATGGTGCAGCCACGATGTAAAACAGTATGGCAGTTCCTCAAAAAAAATCAAAAATAGAATTACCATATGATCCAGCAACATACTTCTGGGGATATATCCAAAAGAACTGAAAACAAGATCTTAAAGAGATATTTGCACACCCATGTTCATAGCAGCAGTATTCAAAATAGCCAACAGGTGGAAGCAACCTAAGTGTCCACCGAAAGATGAATGAACAAAATGTGGTATTTATTAGCCTTTTTTAAAAAGAAGGAAATTTTCACACATGCCTACAACACGGGTGAATCTTGAGGACATTATGCTAAGTGAAATAAACCAGTCACAAAAAGACAAAAACTGCATGATTCCACGTATATAAGGTATTTAGCAGTCAAATTCAGAAACAGAGAGTAGAATGATGGTTGTCAGGAACTAGGAGGGGGAAACTGGGAGACTTGTTTAATGGTTATAGTTTCATTTTTACAAGGTAAAAAAAATTCTGGTTACACAATGTGAATATACTTAACACTCTTGAACTGTACATCTAGAAATGTTTAAGATGGGAATTTTTACATTAGATGGGTTTTTGTTTTTAACCACAATTCAAAAAAAAACCCTCACAATCACTTCAAAAGCTATGGAAAAGCAAGTCATGAGAAAATCACTTAAATTTTCTTCTTATAAAATTTAGATTTTATGTATTACATTTTTCTGAAAGGGTCATGTCTGGCAAATAATATGGGTTTGATAGTTTTTATTGCAAAAAACATGAATTTTATTTTTTTTTAAAGATTTTATTTATTTATTTGAGAGAGAGAATGAGATAGAGAGAGCATGAGAGGGGGGAGGGTCAGAGGGAGAAGCAGACTCCCTGCTGAGCAGGGAGCCCGATGCGGGTCTCAATCCCGGGACTCCAGGATCATGACCTGAGCCGAAGACAGTCGCTTAACCAACTGAGCTACCCAGGTGCCCAAAAACATGAATTTTAATATAAAACTCACTACACATACAAAATAGTTAATTCTCTTTTTTTAAAGATTTTATTTCTTCTAGAGAGAGGGAGTGCGTACAGGGGGAGGGGCGGAGGGAGAGGGAGAGAATCTTAAGCAGACTCCCCACCAGTGGAGAGGTGATGGGCTGGATCTCAGGACCCTGAGTTCATGACCTGAGCAGAAATCAAGAGTCAGATGCTTAACCAACTGAGCCACCCAGGCACCCCCCAAATAGTTAATTCTTGATGCTCCAAGAAATAGAGAGGAATAAAATTATTTTTAAAATTCCAAGATCTAGTTATTTCAAAAATTCTTGCCAAACTTTTACCAAAAATACTGAGCAACATGACTGACTTAGCTTCAGAATTTTTTTCAAGCTCTGTAGTTAAGCAGAAAACATACATAACACATACACTACAAGTAGCAGAAGGCTGGCTAAAATCCACCAGCTGGATAATTAGTTCCATCATTAAAAAAAAAGAAACAAGATTTAAAAAAGAGAATGTTCTTATGAATTAAAATTAATTTCTTAATAGAAAACGAATCCAAAACACATTTATTTTCTCCTACTTTAGAAACCCTTATGTTAACAATCTTAGAAACAAGTAACGATCTTAGTAAGAAAATCGCATTTTGGAAATAATTAAATATTAAATGTTATTTTATATTTATTATATATATACATATATATTATAATAAGACATAATAAATTATATTTTAAGAGGACAAATCTATGAACAGTAATCTAACCAAATCTTTAACATCCACATATGGTAACAGTTTTTTTCACCACCAAACATAATCAACTGTTATGAGTTCTTCAGAAAACATCAGTAGAGACTAATCTCTCTCAGCCTCTTACACACTATTCTTAACATACAATAATAGAACATAACCACTAAATCTTAACTTTGAACCCACACAAAGATAATGGAAATCACCAGGTAGAAAGATTGGACATTCCCCAAACTGCACAAAATGCTTTGTAGTGGACCACAGGAATGAACTACCACAGTACAAGTAAAAGAATGCACGGAACATAGATTTCATACAAATCAAGCCTCAAAAATCAGACTAACATACAGTGTGAAGCCTTGCCTTGAGGCAGAAGCCAATAGTCTTAACCGGAAAAATTCAAAAGCAAGGTTTTTCTATCATGTAGGTTCACATACTTTACTGGGAGTATTTTATTAACTCGTCATGTTTAGCAAAGGTAAGTATTTATAAAATTGTCTACTCTAAATTGTGGTGTCAAGACAAAAAATGTTTTAAGTTACTGCCACTCCTAAGACTGCAGTGCGTTGCACATACCTTGCTGAAATGAACTTTAAGAGTAGTGTACGTCTTTATGACTCTAGTCTCTGAAATCCAGAGTAAATTCAAGTTTCAAGCGGCCTATTTGGGGAGGAAACAGGGGCGTAAGAAATTGTGAAGAAGGGGGCCTAGAGTAGACAGAGAACGGATGCTCAAGAAGAATTGATGCTAGATGCCAACATAACCGAGGGATGTACTGTTTTAGCTGGAAAAGAACCGCCCCCCTTAAATCTGAATCCAATGTTAGTCTTTTCATTTTTAGGAGATTTAGAAAAGATGCATGAAGGTGGGGAGAAGAACTAACACAAGAAATATTTGGAAACACCTGCAAAAAAAGAGTTTTTAAGTGCTATGGAAGTTCAAACTAGAACTTGAACAGGTAACGACTATTTTCAATTATAGTGTTACCAAGATTCCTAAACCAGACAAGACAGTGAACATTACCTCACTTAATCCTCACAATAACCTCTGAGGTGGTTGCTATTATTATCATCATTTCAAAAGGAAGAAATAGGCTCAGAAGCATTCAGGAACTTGCCCAAGCTCACAAAGCTAACAAGTGAAAAAACTGGACTGTTAGTTTTAACTAAGAGGTGTCTGGGTCCAGATCCTATGCTACCAGGCATGTTCTTCTTCAAAAAAGAAGAAAATCAAAGTAAAATTATAACAAGAAAAAAGCTTACTAATAAATGAGAGAGCTTCTTGACTTTTAATGCCCAAAAGTTAAAGAAGTTAAGAAATGTCCATTCTCAGAAATTTTACTTTAATGATCCAATAACTGGTTTTGGATACTGAAGGAGTCTGGCCTGAAACCTGAAAGAGAACCATGAACCTCTTAACCTTCCCTTGAAATCTAGAAATCGATATTAATGTGCTATTAAGTCCAGCCCCTACCTACTGCTAAGGAATCAACAAGAAATTCCCTGTTAAACCCATTATAACCATACCCATCCTCTGTTCTGATTTCTTCCAATGCTTCAGTTTTTTATTTTCCTAGACCTCCTTTAAAGAAGACAAATTTGTCCCCCCAGCCTGGGCCCTAGAGCACATTTAAAATGGAAAAACTGTAAGGAGAAAATACCTTGCCCTGTAATCTCTCAATTACCTCTTCAAAAAGTTTTAAAATTATTAGTTAGAAAATGATAAAAAACAGAAAATGATAAAAAAAATCTTTAAAAAATAGCATCTAAAAGTTGTTGTGTAGCCACTTATTAACTTATTTAACTTTTCAGTTATAAGAACCTCTATATTAAGAAATATGACTCAATCTGATCCAAGTTTGCTGAATTTTCAAATGAGAATATTTTGAAAATAACAGATGGGACTGAGCAACATCTAAGAACTAGTTTAGAATTGGGAGTGATGCACAGTAACTAATTAATTCATTTATATTAAAGCTGCTTGTGATATCCCAACTGATGAACTGCAAAGGAAAAATGAGTACAATATTGCATATAAAAAGGGATTGGTGCATAACTTGATGCACAATATTAAGTATGATTCAACATATAATAAGGACTGAAAATTGGCACTACACGGAGGTAATCTGCTTTACGTTTATAATCTAGCAGCCTCATCATTTCATCAAAAGCACTGTAATCACTTCTGCAAAATTAATTGCAATTAATTCCTGTCAACTCTTGGAATTAAAAGACTAGATCTGTTTACTCACTTTTTGAATTTTCTAAGAGCTTTCTCTGGTGTACACAAACTGAGAATTTATCATTCCACTAAATAAGGATCAAAATGGTATCTACAAAACAGCAACAACACAAGTTTATCTTCTGCTGATACTGATTAGGGAAGTTAATCTCTTCCAGAAGAGTGGAAGGACTTTAAGGAGTAAAGCCAGTCTACTAACCACAACTCTTATTATAAATCTCCAATTCCTTAAAATGATTTCCACAAAGGTTAAAACACCAAAAGTGTACCAAATTGTGCGGGTGTGTGTGTGTGTGTGTGTGGAATCACTCTTAATCCCACTGGTTCCACTTACAATTCTTAATCCCATAATGTACTACCTAGACTCAAACTTTAAAGTGTTTTAAAAACTTGCATTAAGTTCTAACAAAATGATTATTTACGTCGGATATATCTAGAAGGTTTTCCTTTAATATACTTCACTTTCATGAAAATAAGTGTTCTAAAAACGTTGATGCTACATTTCATTTGCTGCGATCATTTTTTTTTTCAATTTCATTAATATTGTTCGCCTAAATTCAGCCAACCGCTACATTTTCAGTAAGATACTTTTAAGAATGAATGAGGCACATATTAATTTATAACGTCTGGGCTCTCTTGACAGCTGATACAAACACAAGTATCCAATTCTGATGCTCTCTTTAAAATGTTACGATTTCTCCAAATTCCCGTTACTCTCTCAGTCTAGACAAGTTTTTCAAGGCAATTAAAACAAAACAAAACAAAACCTGCACGTGCAAACTAAAGTTAGCATCTTCAGGCCACCGCGACAAATCCCTAATGCACAAAGGCAAAGACCCCCGCCGCGGCTAGACAACCGAACGGCCAGATCGCATCCGACCACGCGAGCCCCTCGGTCGGAAACCCAGGGCCCCGAGCCCACTGGGAAGCCAGGACCAGTGTGCAGGGTCCGCCCCGGGGCCGAGTTTTCAATGGAACCGGAGAGAATGGGGGCGGGAAGGAGCGGAAGCTCGGGTGCATACGGCGGCGACGGAGCTGCGGCTCGTTTCTCTTGCCGGGGTTTTCGGGCTAGGGGAAGTCCACCCGGATGGGGGTAGAGGAGCAAGCCGGGTTTTTAAGGCGGGCAGGAGGGTGGTGCGAGGCCCAGGCGGCAGGGAGGCGAGGGCTAACAGGGCTCAGCCCCCGGCCCCTGAAAGCACTTTCGACGCGTCTCCCACCCCCCACGACAAGATGGCGACGTGGGCAGCGGGGGAGCACGGCCGGCGAGGCTGGGGGAGAGGGGAGGGGAGAAGAGGCAGAAACAAAAAGGCGCCCCCCCCACCCCGGAACGCTGAGGCCGGCCCGCCAGCCCGTGGTGGCGGGCGGGCGGGGGCACCGGCGGAGAACGCGGCCGGCGGAGGAAATGGGCTTACTTTTTCTTGTCGTTCGCGCCGCCGGCGCCCTCCATGGCGAATCGGTTTCCGCGAAGCCTTTACGGCCGGCCGCCCCCAGGCTCGCTCCGGCCTAAGCGTTGGCTCCCTCCACACGCGAGGAGAGAAGGGGAGGCACGTCCAGAGGTGGGAGGTGCAAGGCGGGAAACCCCTCGTAAAACACAAGCAGGAGGAGCAGGCGGCAATCACAAGGGTCCAGGTCCAGCTCCGAACAGCCTCCCCTCGGGCTGCTTGTCAAGGCCCGGCCCGACGCACTGGCCGAAGCAGCGACGAGGCCGATCCTCGCGTCCCCTCAGACCAGGCGGCTCTGTGCACTGAGGAGCTGAGGCAGCGGCAGGGGGCGGGCAAGGGCGGAGGCGCGCTCGGCGGCGCGCAGGGGATGGAGGGAGGAGAGTGTCGGGGGCGCGCCCGCCCGCGGAGCCCAGCTCGCGCTCACGCAAGCCCGCCTCACCTGAGGGGAGGCGGGTTCCCTGAGAGCCAATGGCGAGCGACGCAGGCGGCCAGTCCCACCCCAGCCCACGTCTGTCTCAGCCAATCAGGAGGCGGTCAGCTGAGGCACAGCTGGGACGCGCTGCCGCGCTCACGTGCTCGTCTGTGTGCAGCTGCGGAGGAAAGAGAAAGGAGCTGGGGTGCGGCCAACCTGGGTCTGGGGACGCTCTGCCTTCTCCTAGGGAAAGCAGCGGCTGGCTTTGGGAGGCGCTGCTGAGAAGGGATTTCGGTTTTTGGGTCTCAAGCCTGCATCACATTTCCTCCTCCCGGTGCAGCGAGTCTCCTGCTCTCTTTCTCCTCTATGGCTGTGTTGTGCAGGGTTGCCGCCAGCTCCGCTGAGCTCCAGTTTAACAAAGCGGACTTTTCGCGTCGCGGCAGAAAACCTTTTCGACCCTTTGCTTAGATGTGTTACAGTGGGGTTTTTCTTGCCGGGTTATCCCAACCACGGGCCATGTCACCAACCGCACTCTTTGCCATGGAACACAAGGGTACTCTCCTTGTTCACTAAGTTTTTCTGTGATGAAGTTTGATTACTGAATAAATGCAAATAAAAATATAAAGCAAACACACCCCTAATGCTGTAAACTTCTCAAGAGAAGTAGTTAAGGTAGCAGGGAAATCTTAAAATCTGAAATTATTTTAGCATTTACAAATAGGTGTAAGTGGCTTTAATAAAAGCATAAACCAGAAATTCAGGGAAGGAGGAGGAAAATGGCTTTAAGTGGACTTTCATTTTACTTTCTCGTTGTTTGTAAGAGAGCCAAAAATAATCTTAGACTGAGAAAAAAAGGAAGAAGACCCTTAGTTTGAGACTGATCACCTTTAATTCACTGTGTAGACTGAAAAGAGGAAGGATTCTCCAAACCCACCACCCAGGCTTGGGCCAGGAGGGGATTGCTGAACCGGAGTAACTCGATATGGTGGCGGCCAGTATCGTCTGTTTGCTAACCTGACTTTGCAATGTACTGTATAAGACATCATTTTTTGACTTTGAAAGTATTATTTCAAGGCTGTCAGTCTTTTAAACGAAAAAAGAATGTATTTTGAGTTCAACAAAGAATCATTGACCTTTTATTTCCACTGGACACTGGATTATTTTACTTCTCACATTTGCCTTATTAGTTATATTGTTACAATCCAGCTTTGAGTTGTATATTATTGTGGATATCTGTAGTGGATTCAGTTATATTGATGTGTAAAAACAAAGGTCTATATAACATAGCACTAAACTTAACAACTGATTCACAAAGCACCTCATTTTAACTGGTCAGTAGTCCCATGAAAATATAAAGATTGATCTTAACGTTAGTTGTTTTTTTGTTTTTGTTTTTTTTTAGATTTACGTTGCTGAATGATATGTTTTCTTTAAAAATACCATTGGAAATGCCTGAAAAGAGGAAAGGACCAAAAATATTTACTCATGTTTTGTTTTTTAATTGTGAAAACGATGACTCCGTAAAATACAAACCTTTTAAGTTAACATTCTGAAAACTCAATGTTAAACATAGTTTTGCCAGTCAGGAGTGAGTTTGAATACAGACTCTGACACTAACAAGTTATTTAATCTCTTAGTGCCTCAGTTTATTCATTTATGTCTATGTCACAGAACTATGGCATAATTCAGCGAGATAATACATTGTAAAGCACTTAGAACAATTCCTGGCACATAGTAAGCAGTCAATAAATGTTAGCATTAGTATTGTTGGTGGGTTTTTTTTCCATTCTTCTTCTTACTATTACCCCCAAATTTGTGCCTCTGCTAGTAATAATTACTTGGGCTTCTGCCACAGTTCAGCTAGTTTTAACTATCCAAGAATGCCTATTATGTTAATATAAGTCCACATATATTCTCTATTTTCAACTTTGGAACTGCCCACGGGGTTCCCATTCTTGTATGTAAACATAATGGCAGAAACCTTCAATCAGTTCCTTTCTCGTTATACTTGTAAGAAATTCTCTTTAGCCAGTAATTATAGCCAAAGTGTATAATGTTTGTTACATCAAAAAAAAGAGCATTTTTAAAAAAAGATTTTATTTGCCAGAGAGAGAGAGAGTAAGAGAGAGAGCACAAGCAGGGGGAGCGGCAGGCAGAGGGAGAAGCAGGCTCCCTGCTCAGCGGGGAGCCCAATGCGGGGCTCCATCCCAGGACCCTGGGATCATGATGTGAGCCAAAGGCAGACACAACAGACTGAGCCACCCAGGCACCCAAGAGCATTTTGTAATAGCAAATCTAAATCACTGAAAAAAATTTTGAGCATTTCAAAAGTTTAAAGCAGAAGGATAATTCAATCAGCAAAAGATATTTTTGAACATTCATTAAATTTGCCCCCAAAATGTGTAGAATATGCTGTTTTATGTATGTGTGAAGAAATATGTATGTATATATGTTTATACACACACATACATATATGAGCATGGAAAGCAGTAATATTCAACCAATTTGTTTTCACATAATTACAAATGAGCCAAATAGTATTCCATAATCCAATCAATCCTGTTAAGTAACAGAATTTGAAAAAGCCAAGTTTTCTGTGGGATAAAATTTTAAATCATCCTCTTTACAACCACCTATTAATAAATGTATTTAGGTTATTACAATTTAAATAATCCTTAATGAACAGTCTTATTCATTCACCTTGTAATTTTTGTAAGTGTCCAAATTTGAATCCAAAATACCTTGGAGAACTTTCTGCGTAGACTGATGATGACTTGCAAACGACTTGACTCTTAACCCATATTAGTAGGAAGCAGGAAGTTGGGCAGCGACTGAGCAGGAGGCAAGGTAAAACTTGAAATTTGGATTACTACTAAATAATATGGAGCATTGATGCTTTTAAAGAGTGAAACACATCAGATTCAGATAGTTTAGAATGTATCAAATTATATGGGAAGAACTTGTGATCAATTCGTGATTCTTGTCTTATTATTACCCTTAGTTCCTCCCCCACCTTCGACCTATTGTATTATAAGAACAGTAACATACAGAAAAAAGCAGATCATTGGAAAGAAAGTGCTTAGCAGACAACTGACATTAAAAATCTTTTGTTTTTTCTTTCAAGGATCAAAACAAAATAAATATATATATTTGTCTGAGTTTGCAGAGAATAAGAATAGCCTGAAAATTTGCCACTAGCACTTTTTAATTATGATAGAGATTTTAAGCATAATTTTACAGAGAAATGCTGAAGGATTTTCAGTTTCTGGTCCAACATGTAAAGTGCTTGGAAGCTCCCATTCTCACAGTAAGAAAATAAAGCTGAACAAACTGAAAACCAACAACTCTTCTTAGATCCATCAGAGAATTGAGGTCACTGGGCAAACTGTTGCCCTGAAAACTGGAGAGACAGACGGATAGAGAGAATCGCAGCTTACCAGAAGATCACAGTTTACCAGGAGTGGAAGCCAGCAGCTGAAGCCAACATGACAGTTGGAGCAAATATCAGTAGGAATATTTTAAATTCTAATTGTGGAATTGCTGGAGGCTCTGTGTGGACCTGCTTGAGAGCTAAAAACTTGGGGGTTCAGCCTTAGAGGGGTCCCACAACTTTTTGAGTTTTACCTTCAGGAACCCTAATAAATTCTCACTGTGAAGATCTGAGAAATCTTCATGGGGAAAGGGAAAAGTAACTTTTAAAAATATTCCCAGAGCACTCTGTTCTTCTTAACAAGATCTGCCCTCAAAGGAAACTATTTTGCCAGAGCCTAACTGACCTTGGGGAGGGGAAACACCCAACTCCAGCCCCCTCTAGCCTTCAACATAGGAGAGGGGAAATAACTCAGGCTCACTAAAAGTCTGAGCACTCATCAGAGGACTATAGAATGCTTTCCTTCCTCCCACACCCGACCATACTACCACATCAGTAAGGCTTTTGTGTAATAGTAGGGAATTGCTGCTAAAAAACTGCAAACCTCAGACCCTATTTAAAGAGTCACTTAGGGACATCCAAAGACAACAAGAGAAACAAAAACAAGGACACAAGAGGCAATTTTAGCCTCAGACACCACAGCTACAGCAAACAATAATGCAGCCTCTTAGCCAGATAAACATAAAACTTCTATCTGCCTAACTTCCTTTGACCTGATATAGTATGTCTGGCTTTCAACAAAAAAATTTACAAGATATACTAAAAGGCAAGAAACACAATCTGAAGACCTAAACCAAACATCAAAATGAGACTCAGATATGGCAGAGATTTTGGAATTAGCAGACCAGGAGTTTAAAATAGCTATGATCAATGTGCTAAGGGTTCTAATGGAAAAGGTGAACGACATGCAAGAACAGATAGGAAATATAAGCAATGACATGAAAAAATGCTAGAAATGAAAAACAATGTAACAGAAATAAAGAATGATTTGGGTGGGCTCATCAGTAGACTGGACACAGCTGAGGAGAGAATGAAAGCTTGAAAGTATATCAGTACAAACTTCCAAAACTGAAAAGCAAAGGAGACAAATTAATGACAAAGATGGAACAAAATATCCAAGAACTGTGCAACAATTACAGAAGGTTTAAATGGAAATACCAGAAGGAGAAAAGAGAGAAACACAAGAAATGTTTGAAGAACTAATGACTGAAAATTTTCCAAAGTTAATGACAGACAGCAAATCACAAATCCAGGAAGCTCAGAGAATACCAAGCGGGATAAATACTAAAAAAGCTACAGTCAGACATAGCATATTCACACTGCAGAGAACCAAAGACAAAGAGAAAAAGTTTTAAAGAAGCTAAGTAGGGGGTTGGGTGGAAATACCTTACCTATAGAGGAGGAAGAATAAGAATTACATTGTTCTTCTCTTCAGAGATCTTGCAAGCAAGAAGACAGTGGAGTGAAATGTTTAAAGTGTTGAAGGAAGAAAACACACTGACCTAGAATGTTCCCAGTGAAATCGTCCTTCAAAAGTGAAGGAAAAATAAAAATGAAAAAATTTCTTGCAAGTAGACCTGCCTTGCAAGAAATGTTAAAAGAAGTTTTTCAGAGACAAAGAAAATAATATGGGTTAGAAACTTAAACCTAGGGGCGCCTGGGTGGCTTAATCGTTAAGCGTCTGCCTTCAGCTCAGGTCATGATCCCAGGGTCCTGGGATCGAGCCCCACATCGGGCTCCCTGCTCAGCGGGAAGGCTGCTTCTCCCTCTCCCACTCCCCCTGCTTGTGTTCCTGCTTTCGCTCTCTCTTTCTGTGAAATAAATAAATAAAATCTTAAAACAAAAAAGAAACTTAAATCTACATAAAGGAAGAGTGTTACAGAAAAAATAAATGAAGGTAAAATATTTTTTTAAATTTTTCTTAGTTGTTCTAGCAAATAGTTTGTTCAGAAACATAAAAGTAAAGATATATTCAATGATTATACCTCATGGACAAATGAAATGATTGGCAGCAATGTTAAAAGGGACAGAAGGGAGGAATGGGGAAAACTCTCATAAGGTATTTGCATTACTGGTGAAGAAGTATAATGTTACTTGAAAGTGGACTTGGATTAGTCATAAATGCACATTGCAAACTCTAGGGTAACCACTAATTTTTTTTATCCCACCTCTGGCCTCACCCCTTTCCTGGGCCCAAGTTTTTTTTTTTTTACATCTAATTAAAAAGATAGGAGGAAAAAATGTAATTATATAAAATAAATCAGATGAAATGTTCATTTTTAAAAAATTTTTTATTGTTATGTTAATCACTATACATTACATCATTAGCTTTAGATGTAGTGTTCCATGATTCATTGTTTGTGCATAACACCCAGTGCTCCATGCAGAATGTGCCCTCCTTAATATCCATCACCAGGCTAACCCATCCTCCCACCCCCCTCCCCTCTAGAACCCTCAGTTTGTTTTTCAGAGTCCATCGTCTCTCATGATTCGTCTCCCCCTCCGATTTCCCCCCTTCATTCTTCCCCTCCTGCTATCTTCTTCTTCTTCTTTTTTTTTTCTTAACATATATTGCATTATTTGTTTCAGAGGTACAGATCTGAGATTCAACAGTCTTGCACAATTCACAGCGCTTACCAGAGCACATACCTTCCCCAATGTCTATCACCCAGCCACCCCATCCCTCCCACCCGCCCCCCACTCCAGCAACCCTCAGTTTGTTTCCTGAGATTAAGAATTCCTCATATCAGTGAGGTCATATGATACATGTCTTTCTCTGACTTATTTCGCTCAGCATAATACCCTCCAGTTCCATCCACGTCGTTGCGAATGGCAAGAGAAATGTTCATTTTTAAAACCAAAAGGGCAGAAAAAGAGTGGAATCCAAAAAAGAAATGAAGGACAAAAGCAAAAATTGAATCCCACAGTTTCAACAAAACAAAAACAAAAACAAAACAAACAAAAAAACTCCTGGAATGAATAAGCAATTATAGTGAGATTGCAGGTTATCAGGTTAATATAGAAAAGTCAATTGCTTTTCTGCATCCAGAAATGAGCAATTGGAATTTGAATTAAAAACACAGCAGCACTGACTAGAGTTAACAATACTGTATTGTATACTTGGAAGTTGCTATGAGAGTAGAGTTTTCATGTTCTCACCATAACAAGAACAACAAAATGGTAATTATGTGAGGTAAAAGAGTGTTAACTAATCTTTTGTGGTAAGCGCTTTGCAACGTATACGTGTATCAAATCATCACATTGCACACCTTAAACTTCCACAGTGTTATATATTAATTATACCTCAGTAGAGCTGGAGGGGAAAACACAACACCATTTACATTAGCATTCCCCCTCAAAAGAAAGAAATACTTAGGGGCACCTGGGTGGCTCATTCGGTGAAGCGTCTGCCTTCAGCTCAGGTCATGATCCCAGGGTCCTAGGATCGAGCCCCACATCGGGTTCCCTGCTCCGCGGGAAGCCTGCTTATCCCTCTCCCACTCCCCTGCTTCTGTTCCCTCCCTCGCTGTGTCTGTCTCTGTCAAATAAATAAATAAAATCTTTAAAAAAATATTTTTTTAAAAAAAGAAAGAAATACTTAAGTATAAATCTAACAATATGCACAAGACCTATGTGAGGAAAACTATACAAACTCTCAGGAAAAAAAAAATCAAAGATCTAAATAAACAGAGATTTCATGTTCATGGATAGGAAAACTCAATATTGTTAAGATGTCAGTTCTTCCCTCAATTGATCTATAGACTCGATGCAATCCAAATCCCTGGGAGATTAATTTTCCTTGTCAGCACACTAATTCTAAAGTTTATATGGAGGGGCACCTGGTTGGCCCAGTCGGTTAAGCATCTACCTTCGGCTCAGGTCATGATCTCAGGGTCTAGCGATTGAGCCCCACATCGGGCTCCCTGAATAAATTAAAAAAAAAAAAGTTTATATGGAGAAGCAAAAGATCAGAATACCAACTACAGTATTAAAGAAGAACAAAGCAAGACTGGCACTACCTAATTTCAAGATTTAGTATGGAGCTATAATAATCAAGACCGTGTGGTATTGGCAAAAGAATAGATAAATAGAACAATGGAACAGAATAGAGAGCTCAGAAATAAACTCACACAAAAATAGCCAAGTGAGCTCTGACAAAGGAGTAAAGAAGGCAATCCATTGGAGAAAGAACAGTCATTTCAACAAATGGTGCTAGAATAACTCAAATCCACATTTTTAAAAAATGAATCTAAATTCTGACTTTATCACACCTTTCACAAAAATTAACTCAAAGTGGATCTTAGACCTAAACGTAAAATGCAAAACTATAAATATTTTTGGTGATAACATAGGAGAAATATCTAGGTGACCTTGGCTTCAACACCAAAAACATGATCAATGAAAGAAAAAGTAGATAAATTGGACTCTATTAAGTTAAAAACTTTTATTTTGCAAAAGGCACTGACAATAGAATTAAAAGACAAGCCACATACTGGGAGAAAATATTTGCAAAACAGATCTGATAGAGGACTTGCATATAAAATACACAAAGAACTCTTAAAACTCAATAATAAGAAAATAGACAATCCAATTTAAAAATGGACAAAAGACAACAATGTGGATGGAACTGGAGGGTGTTATGCTGAGCGAAATAAGTCAAACAGAGAAAAACATGTATCATATGACCTCACTGATATGAGGAATTCTTAAGCTCAGGAAACAAGCTGAGGGGCGGGGGGTGGGAGGGATGGGGTGGCTGGGTGATAGACATTGGGGAGAGTATGTGCTATGGTGAGCGCTGTGAATTGTGTAAGACTGTTGAATCACAGATCTGTACCTCTGAAACAAATAATACATTATATGTTAAAAAAAGAAGAAGAAGAAGAAGATAGCAGAAGGGGAAAGATGAAGGGGGGGAAATCAGAGGGGGAGACGAACCATGAGAGCCTATGGACTCTGAAAAACAAGCTGAGGGTTCTAGAGGGGAGGGGGTGGGAGGATGGGTTAGCCTGGTGATGGGTATTAAAGAGGGCACGTTCTGCATGGAAAAAAAAATGGACAAAAGATCTGAATAGATGCCACATCAGTAAAGATATACAGACGGCAAACAAGCATATGAGAAGATGCCCAACATCATATGCCATTAGGGAATTGCAAATTTAAATAACAATGAGATACCACTACACATTTAAAATGACTAAAATCCAAAGCACTGACATCTAATGCTGGCAAGGATGTGGAGCAATAGGAACTCTCTCATTCATTGCTGGTAGGAATGCAAAATGGTACAGCCACTCTGGAATACAGTGTCTCAGTTTCTTACAAAGCGAAACAGTGTTACTATATAATCCAGCAATGATGTTCTTAGGTATTTACCAAATGAGTGGAAAACTTACGTTCACACTAAAACCTACACATGGATGTTTATAGAAACTTTATCCATAACTGCCAAGAATTGGAAGCAACTAAAACTCACAATAGGTAAATGGATAAACTGTGGTACATCCAGACAATGGAATCTTATTCAGTGCTAAAAAGAAATGAGCTATCAAGTCACCAAAAGACATTAAATGCATATTTAAGAAGACTTTAAATGTACATTGCTAAGTGAAACAAGCCAATCTGAAGAGGCTTCATAATTCTAACTATGTGACGTTTTGGAAAAGGCAAAACTATGGAGACAGTAAAAAGATCAGTGGTTGCCAGGAATTAGAGGGAAGAGGGGAGGGATGCATAGGTGGAGCACAGGGAATTTTTAGGGCAGTGAAACTATTCTGTATGATACCTAATGGTGGATACATGACATTATGCATTAGGCAAAACCCACAGAACTCTATAACAAGTGTGAACCTAATGTAAACTATGGACTTTACTTAATAGTAATGTATCAATATTGTTTCATCAGTTGTAACAAATGTACCATGCCAATCCAAGGTGTCAATAATAAGGGAAATGGGTATGTTGCAGGTGGAGGAAGAGGGAATACGTGGGAACTCTCTGTACTTACTGTTTAATTTTTCTATAAACCTAAAACTACTCTAAGAAATAGTCTATGAATTATAAGACCAAAAAAAGGAATACCTTTCCAAAGTCAAGTTTTCATATTTTCCTGAATAAAGCAAAAAGCATAAATTTGTAAGAATAAACCTTGATAAAGCATCCCTTTGACTAAAAAGAAAAGTGATACTTGGATATTTTTCCAATATCAAAGTCAGCAAAAAGATACTGAAAAGCCACGACTCCATAAAAGTTTTCATCTCTAGAAAGGAAAACTATAAAAGAAAAAGAGAACAGAGTCCTATCTTTGAAAATTAATGGTAATACTACCTCCTGATCTGAATGCTTATAGGATTTCCACACATTTTTTTTCACCTGTATATAAGTTGGTACACTAATAACCCAAAGAAAGATGTTTATTAAGAAACTGCCTTCCCGAATGAGATCTTGCCATTTGCAACGACGTGGATGGAACTGGAGGGTATTATGCTGAGCGAAATAAGTCAAACAGAGAAAGACATGTATCATATGATCTCACTGATATGAGGAATTCTTAATCTCAGGAAACAAACTGAGGGTTGCTGGAGTGGGGGGTGGGGTGGGAGGGATGGGGTGACTGGGTGATAGACACTGGGGAGGGTATGTGCTCTGGTAAGCGCTGTGAATTGTGCAAGACTGTTGAATCACAGATCTGTACCTCTGAAACAAATAATGCAATATATGTTAAGAAAAAAAAAGAAGATAGCAGGAAGGGGGGGAAATCGGAGGGGTAGATGAACCATGAGAGACGATGGACTCTGAAGAACAAACTGAGGGTTCTAGAGGGGAGGGGGGGTGGGAGGATGGGTTAGCCTGGTGATGGGTATTGAGGAGGGCACGTTCTGCATGGAGCACTGGGTGTTATGCACAAACAATGAATCATGGAACACTACATCTAAAACTAATGATGTAATGTATGGGGATTAACATAACAATAAAAAAATTAAAAAAAAAAAAGAAACTGCCTTCCCTGCTTTCTATCCCCATCCCAGACCACACCCATATGTTAGCATACTTAGAGTATATCATTGTATCATTCATTAATTCTGTATACATTGTGTCCATTCCATTATGGGCCAGACATATATTTTTTGTTTAATCTATAGGTTTGTGTGCCACTGTAGAGTGTGAGCTCCTTAGGAACAGGAAACTTATTTTGGCAGCCCTAGAATCTGGGATGGTGCCCAGCATATAAGAACAATCATCCCTTAGCACCTGTCATATTCTAAGCACTGGGCTAAGGATTTTTTTTTTTTTTTAAGATTTATTTATTTATTTTAGGGGGAGAGAGAGAGAGAGAGAAAGAGAAAAAGAGAGAGAGAATCTCAAGCAGACTCCGGGCTGAGCAAGGAGCCCAATGGAGGGCTCGATCCCATGACCCTGAGATCATGACCTGAGCCAAAACCAAGAGTCAGACACTTAACCAACTGCACCACCCTGGGCTAAGCACTTTTAGAAATACTCTTTCATTTAAGCACTATGACATCCCTGTGAGGTTGAAATTGTGGTGATCTTGTCATGGATCAGTAAGTCAAATGTGAAAGAGGTAAAAATACAAAATCACAAAGCTAGGAATCAGTGGAACCAGGATTATAGACAAGCCACTCCTTTATGGTACTTAAACTGTGATACCGGTATGTCAGGAAATGCTCAAATCTGTGGAAGGTGGGGTGGGGAGGATAAAAGCATAGTTCATCTTCCTAGAGCATCAGTTTTAGAATGAGGAAAAGTTGAGTAACATAACCATGTGTGTGATTGTGGGGTGTGTTATGCTTTTGGCTAGAAAAAATTCAAATTCAACAAATGAGCAAATACAAAAAAGTTCTCCTGACCTCCCTCACCTTCTCCTTCTCTGCAGAGAAATCCACTGTTACCAGTATTTGTGTGTCTGTCCAGAGATATTCAATTAATATACCAAAAGATCTGTTTTGTGTCCTTTCCTTTTTGTACAAATGATAAACTAGTATATATTTGACTACCTACTGAATTTATTTCATATAACAATATCATTTGGAGCTTATGTCTCACCAGTTTGCATATATCTAATATTTTCAGTGTTTACAATAACCAGATCTATGACACAGAATGCAAAATCGTAAGAATTTTAAACTAAAATTAATGTTAATATCTATGAACAAATATCTTTAATTTTGATTGCAAATAAAATTGGATTTCTCTAAGTAGGTTAACAAAGAGACATTTAACAGCTAGAAAGACAAACTTTTATATTATAGTTTGCTTGGCAAAACCTCACCATGTCAATTTCCTTATCTGTTTGTGAAAGCTATCATCCTTAAATGAATTATAAGTGGAAAAAATGCCTGTATTTTACCTGTATCAATTATTATAACCAATTAAAAATATTTTTTTCTTTTGTCCTTACTATCTTTAGAGGAACTACCCTGATTTTGCATATCATACATCATTTTTTTCAGCTGCAAGGACACAAAACTCCTTCATTGTAAACAACTAATGACTTAAAAATCCAGTTCAAACCAGCTGGGTTTCATCTGATTTTTATGAAAGTGAAAAGTGAAAAGGACACTATGAATCTAAGAATTCTATAATAAGAGTTTTAGGAATTCACTTAATAGATTTTGAGCATTTCTGATTGTGATATGAATTAATATTACATAATTATTCTTCAGGATAAAAATTTAAATTTGCTCACATATTTCTAGAGGAGAAATATCTTCAAGTTCTATATACAGTCTGCTGAGGTTCTGTCAAGACCCTGTTAAACAATAAGTTCTTGCAAGACTGTAGCCTTCCAGAAATTCTGTGCATCTCCATCGAACTTTGTTTCAATGCTCTAAGGAAAAAAATTTTTCAGATTATAATACAGGTAGCCAGATGATAAACAGTAGGTGAGAGAATCTTAGAATAAATCTTTGGACAGAAGTGCTTACTTTTAAAAACCGTTTATGTTCAGTCAGCCAACATAATAAAAAAATAATAAAAAAATTTAAAAAAATAAAATGCATCTGAGATGAGTGCCTCACTCACCTCACTCTACATGTAAGTATACACCCGGCCCTGGTGCATATGTATGTCAAGTTCTATTAAACTGGACACTTTAAATATCTGCAATTGATATAAAATACATCTCATTGAAGCTGTTAAAAATAAAAATGAAAAACTCTTCAAAAAAATAAAATAAAATAAATAAAAATAAAAACTGTTTGTGTGATATACTCATTCTCTCCAAATCAACTGTAGTTTCTATCAGGAAGAAAACACTACCAGAACAGTAAAAATGCCAGTGAACATGGCATTTAAAAGGTACTTTTCCTCTAGATGTTACTTTCTACTATAAGTTTATCTTTCTTTTATCCAGGGAATTTGAAATAATCATTTTTAAGTGAAAAACTGTGATAGAAAAAATTATAGCAGAAAGAAAACAAGAATCTTGCATTGCTTAATATTTATCCCAGCTTGGTTTTCTTTCCATGTGCACTAAGCCACTGGTAACTCATATTTTCCAAATTTGGGGTGGATAATATTTTCCTTTTGATTTTCTTGTGGGTAATGCAGAAACATTAGCTGTTTGGCTCTTATATTGGAAAACTTACAAAGATTCCTTTGGTTAAGTGTGTTAAGACTTGCCTATGAAGAACCAGAGGCAGTCACAAGAAGTTGATTAATTTTATACCTGGACTTGCAAAGACAGGTTAGCTACTTTCCTGTTTGAGTGTAAATTACATGGCAATACCAAAGCCAAAGCTTCACAGCATTATCTTATTATCAGTGCTCATGATATTAAACATGCACTGTGTGCCAAGGTTTGGGGTGGATCTTGGCAATTGCGGACATTGTCTATCATTACTTCAACCAATACCTTCTAGTCCTGACCCTCACCTCCACTCCCTACTTCCTGTCCACTTTTCTAGGATTGTAAGGGACAAAGGGAAAACAATCCAATGAGTTGTTAAAAGTTTTTGTATTTGGACAGATAAGCATCTGGATTAATGAACTATTTCTCCATACTCCCATGTGGCCAGACAGCAGAACATCTGTGATGCTTGCTGCATAAACATTCCCCAAGCCCTCTCCAGATCCCGTTAGCGAGATCTATGGCAATTAGGTTTGGGGACAAGAATTTATCTCAAGGTGTTATTGCTGCTGGTACTTCACTGATACTTTCTGTTGGAGCAAAGACAAATCCCAGAGCTTAGCTATCTTAGGACCTGCAGGAGGAAATAGCTGAGAAGATTATGTGGTGGGAAAATAGGGGTCCATCCTAAGACATTATCATGCTGATATGGTGGTGGATGTACAAGTATGTCCATATTTCAAAACACACCAAACTCACATAAGGTGGTTTTATTTTATTGCATGTAAATTACACCTCAATAAAATTGATTAGAAGTGACACTTATAAAGAGGTTAACCATCTGTTCACTGTGCCACTGGTCTAATTTCTGATCCTTTCTTTGGTATTATCTTCACCAGGCTACATTTCAACTATCAGTTGGCTGATCCCCTGACAGCCGCCTACATGCTAGTCCTTGGTTGTCTTTCATCTTGGCTCTGTCTATGGCTCACTGAATCCTGGATTCCAGCTCCATTTTTCAGAGCTTTACATGCCCTGTTCTCACTACACCAACCAGGAGAATATAGAGCAGTTGATGATCAGCTGGCATAAAGGAGAAGAATTCAGGAGGATAAAATAGCTGAATGAATTTCCTCTGCTCCAAAGTGTGAAGGGAAAACAAAATGGCCAGACACAGATGTTAAAACGTGGCTCTTCTCTCCTTCCTGCTCAAGTAAGGGCTGCCCTGTGCCTAGGGAATGAATGTTACCAAAGGTCTGTATTAACAAAATATGTTGTCACTGAGTATGAGGCAGATGCCTGAAACATACAGGTGTATGTTTCTCATATTGCCTGTGGGCCTCTCTAGGGATATTCTTAAATGGTGAAAGGACTTGGAAACTATTTCTAGGGAGACTGAAACTTGAATATTAGTCCAATATGGAGAAGAAATGTTCCAATAGAGACTTCCAGCTAAAGAAATACACTGCCAAGGAGAACATTAGCTGTGTATCCTATAGGCTTGAGAGAATGGGTTACTTTTAACACATATATTGCTTTTATGTCTAGTGTTTCAGTAGAATATAAGCTCTATTATAGCAGTGATTTGTCTGTCTTGTTGAATGCTGATCTTTGGTGCCTCAAATTGTGCATTAAAGGGACTCAATATATACCATTTTGTTGGTCTCCTAAAAACTGGGCTCTTTGAGCACTAGTATGTAAAAGCTCTGGGGATAGGAATGGTGTGAATAAATATCACATAGCTTACCTGGAGGTCTGGTGAATGACCTTGATGGACAACTGTTCATGTTGAATACTCTCTGAAAGGAATTAATATCCTTGAGGGCAGTCTTCTATGATGTGGTGAAATGAGTAATATGTATTGATCAGGATTTTGGGTTCCTGACCTTTTATAACATCCACAACTGAGATAACCTACCCTTCTTTGGGACTCGATTTCCTCATCTGAAAAATGAGAGATTCGAGCTATGTGATCTCCAAAGTCCCTTCCAGCTCTAATATGCTATGACAAAGCTCCTCTAAAGTAATTTATCTCATATATCCTTTAAAGGTTGACTGAGAAACGCAGAGTGACTGTCATAGCTTACTTAGTAGGTGGGCAACTAAATTTAAAAAGTAAAATTTTAATTAAATATTATAAAATAAGAATCCTGCACACTTGAATAGTTCAGTTAATATTTTACAAGCACTTTCATATCTATCTGATTATCTGTTTGATAATCAAAACCACCTTGTGAAACTATTTAATACGGTGTGGTAAGAAATAGGTTCACAGCATGAAGTCACACAGAAAACTAGAGACAGAGATAAACTAGAAACCTGATTTCCAGATCATAGTTTTAGGGTGTTTTTTCTTTCTAAATATATATGTACTTTTATTGTTGCACAGTAAAAGCCTCCATGCTTTCTCTGAGAATGTAATAGGGCATCCTAGCTTGGCTAAAACTAAAATTCTAATACAGCTATAGGCAGAGACAGGCAACTTACTGCCTATCAGCATTTATTTATATCCATTCCATTTGATTCGATTTATACAGACGCTGATAAGCCCTTGAGAAAATCATTGGGATGTCAATTATTGGATTTCAGGCATCTATAGGCACCTGTAAATTGTGAAGAACTCAATGGAAGCAAATTACAATAAAAGGACAACTAAATCTCAAAGACAATTTATCCTATAGAAAGTCTGGTGTGGTTTGGATTTAGCAACATAATCTAAGTAATTGAAGAAAGCAGTTCTGGTTTGCTTGTTTGTTTATTTTTTTTTTAACATATTTGAGTTTAAGAATGTTGCTATGATATTGTTACTGGACAGAGGACTGGTTCCGAGCTCAGGTTTGGCTCTTGTCCTCTGGAGAGACAGGTATTGGTTGGAAAGGAAAGGTTGCTTTATTCAGGAGGTTGGCAACCTGGGAAAGTGGAGGACTCCTGTCCCAAAGACCATCTTCCCCTTGCAGGCGAAGCCAGAGATTTTTATTTATTTTTTTAAGATTTTTTTTTTTTTAATTTTATGAGAGAGAAAGAGAACACATGACAGGGCAGGGGAAGGGGAGAAGGAGAAGCAGACTCCCTACCGAGCAGGGAGCCCCGATGTGCGGCTCAATCCCAGGACCCTAAGATCATGACCTGAGCCAAAGGCAGACACTTAACCTGCTTAACCCACTGAGCCACCCAGGTGCCCCAGAGATTTTTTTTTTAATTTAATTTTATTATGTTATGTTAATCACCGTACATTATATCATTAGTTCTTGATGTAGTGATCCATGATTCATTGTTTGCATATAACACCCAGTGCTCCATTCAATACGTGCCCTCTTTAATACCCATCACCAGGATGTTTTAAAGAAGAAAGCACAAGAAATGGTGAAGGGACTACGTGCAAGAGAAGCCGGTACTCAGCAGTTAATCATTTGTCCTTGCAAGGCTTCCAGAGTCCTCTGCTCTGTTAGTAATCAAGGCTCCCAGGTGTCTCTCGGTAAAGGATACCCCTACAGCCTGACAAGCCAGGTCCTGGCCAGGCCATCCACACTCCTTCTGTATCAGGAATCAAGGCTCCCAGGTGTCTGTTATTGAGGATACCACAGTCAGTGGTGGCTGTTTTTGAGTGTGGTCAGGCCTTATCTTCCCAAAAGTCTGGTCCTTTGTTTCTCAAGGTCAGCGGTCTGCAGGATCTCAAGGGAAGTAGGTTAGTTCTGTTATAAATTATGGGGTTTAGGTCAGTAGGCAAGGAGTGCATAAGCTTGAAGTAAGTTAACCCTTAAGACCAGTTGGAGTGCTGTTACAAGACCCTCTAACAACATACTACAGAGGGGGAGAAAACAGTTTCCCTTCTCACTTTGCAGCTCACTGCTGCTGGACTATTACATGCAGCAAGGTTGAGCACATTGGTAGCTGGAGTGATGGGCAAGGATATGTACCTGGCGTACAACGTCAACATGGCGGAAGCAAGCAACAGCATTTAAGCAGATCTCCAGCAGGCACTTACCACAGCAGAGCCTGAGAACTGCGGGGGCCAGCCATAGTAAGGAAGTGAAGGACTTGGACTAATCAGTTAAGGTATGTGAGATACTTCTCCAGAACTCTCGGAAATACTTTGGGGAATTGGAGGTCTTACCTAAACAGGTAGGAACTTCTTCTAATCCTGTCATGCAGGATTATAAGACAATGAATTTTTTTTCCCCCTGGATTTGGCTCTTAAGCCATGCTGCTGTAGCTTGCTATCTGGTTAGAAGTTTGACTTCTTAAACTATCTCACACATTCTTAGCCTTATTCTTAGTGACTAATGCATTGATTTTGGTTAACTACTGCATTCTCTTACATCATTTTCTCATTTAATTGAGAATATTTCTAGTTTTTCAGTGAAGGTTGCTAAACTTGCATATTTATGTAATATATAATTTCACTTGAAGTTGAAATGATACTTATATTTTTTTGAAAAATTCAAACCATAGTATTTGTTTTTTGTGTTTGTGATTTCCTTTGCTAAATCTCCTTTGCTTTCTGAAAAGGAATTATTTCAAAAAGGCTTACAGATCTTATTAGATAGTTTCCTTCAGGAAGCCGTCTGACTTCTGTTTGCAGAAGAACCCTCACATACTGGTCCTTATCAACATTAAGTTTTATGAAAGGGTAACTATATTTGCTATGTGACTTTATTTTATTGATGGCTTTAATTGTAATAGTGAGATAAAGGACTGGGCTAACGTTGCAACCAGTTGATGTCGATGCACGATGCAGTTTATTGCAAGAACTTCAGGACATACATCCTTTAGGTGGGCTATAAATCTTTATGTCTTCCAACCATGTAATTTCCTCCATCAGAAGCACAGGGCACTTAATTCTACAATGGTACTTGTGTTCCATCAAACCAAAATTCTACAACAGCAAAATTAGATGTTCTAGTATATTTAGTTTCTAAAGAACTTACAAACATCCCTTCTAACAGTATATAATCATCACAGAGATAACAATAGTTGCCATTAAAAAACCTTGTAACTGTATTTCATCAATCTGAATAGAAATTTTTCTTGCTTTTTTTTTAGAGAGAGAAAGAGAGTGCATGTATGTGCATGGGTAGAGAGGGGGATGGGGAGAGAGAGGGAGAGGGGGAGAGAGAATCCCAAGCAAGCTCCATGCCCAGTGCAGAGCTAGATGTGGAGTTCGATCTCATGACCCCCAGATCATAACTTGAGCCAAAATCAAGAGTTGGACCCCTAACTGACTGAGCCACCCAGGCGACCCAGCATTTTTCTTGTTTTTAATGTGCCAATGGCAGTTCTTTTAAAATACTGGATTTTGCTGGATCACTATTGAAATTATAGTCTCCACATTCATACAATAGTCTTGGCAGCTGTATGAGCACTACCAGGTTTTGTAATGATTTCTGCAATTTTCTAAGACCCAAGCACTCCAGTGCTGTTCATTCATGTGTTCTTCTTAACTAAGGAAGTAGCAGTGTTACATAGCTCAAAATTCTGTTTTAAAGATTTGGATATTATATATATTTACCGACTTTATCAGGATGTTTCCTTTTCAAGTGATCAAGTGGTTTTATAGCTTGGGGGGGGGGGAAGAACTATCACTATGACATATAGTTGAATGGCCTTTTAGTAAAACATCATTAAGTTGAATGGGTTTTTAGTAAAACATAGGCCGATACTCGGTGAGATACTGCTGACATCTTTTAAATGCTTGACATAATTAATGGTGGGTTGAAGGACTTCTGTGGAATTAAATTATAAAATATAAACTATTTTTACTTAATTAAGTCAAAGTCACACACATCAGCACTGAGGATTAAACATAGACATCTACAAGGTAGTAAATGGCAGCCAATAGACACACAGTCTACTCTCACTATATGACTTCAAGATAAAGCAATCCATCAAGAGAAAATCTGCCAATTACAGCCATTACTCACTGTAGTTTTTAAGCACTCATCTTATATATGTTTTGTGTATTTTCCATGAAATTAGTGTTAATGCTGCTCATGTAATGCTCAGGAAAATCCAGTAAGAGAAATGAAATATTAATGAATATGATTTTGTCAGGTAGAGTTGAGCTTTAAAGAACTACAAACCATTGTACTATCTATGAGGTTTTTTCCCACCCAAGAATCATTTATTGTGGGTGCTATCACCCTTATTTAAAATGTGTGTACTAGAAGTATTCGTGGTGGGAAAAGATATCATTTGTAGTTCATGGCAAGTCTCAAAGGCAAATCATATCCTCTGGGGTTCTGGCACAAGGCCTTACCTTCTGCTGTGAAAATTATACACATTCAGAAAAGTACTCGGTGGACTATTGGGCCATGGTAGAAAGAGAGCATATTGACTATGAGACATCAAGTAGTCTTCCAGCTCATGCTGCCCGTCATTAGCTGGATTCTTTCAGGCCCATGTAGGGACCTACTTTACAGCAAAGGGGCGTAGCAGTGGCACATAGCCATGGAGTCCATTGATCCTATCTCATGCTGTATTCCCCAGAAGCCATCAGTCTGGAAGAGTGGGAAAACAGCTTCCTAAAGATGCATCTGAGGCTCCATCTTGAAGATGATACCTTGTGAGGTTGGCACCATCTTCCAGGATGCTGTATAAATCCTATATGACAAACATATGGAATTTATCCCTGATAGGTAAAATACAAAAGTTTGGAAACCAAGGAATGGAATGGGGTTGTTCTTTTATATCATCACTCCCAGTAACCCATTTGAGAGATCTGTACTTTTTAACCCTGCTTTGGGCATTGTGGGTCTGGAGGCCCTGTTGTCGGCAGACATAATAAGAATCCCATTGCATTTTAAGCTTCAGCTTTCAACTGGTTACTTTGGGTTCCATGTGTGAAGAGGCTAACAGGCGAGAAAGGAATCACTATCCTAGCAAAGGTAATTAATTGACCCTAATCATCAGGAGACTGCTCCATATAGGGGCAATAGGGTGATCTATTAAAGCCTCCCTTGGTTTTCTCATGCCCTCTTGTTAAGTATAAATGGACACCATCAGCAGCCACCACCTGAGGAGGGCAATGGTAACTAGAGGCTCAGACTCCTCAGAGATGAGACCCTGGGTTACTCTACCAGGCAAGCTGCCTACATCACAGAGGTGCTAAATGAGAGTGGATGGTGGAGGAGGATAATGAGTATCAATTATGGTCCTAAGGTCAACTGCAGCATCAGGAGGTATACTTCATTCCACTAACCTTTCTAAGTTGCCCAGGAAACATGAGATTTCCCAACAAACTCCTGGAGAAGCTACTCCTGGATGGAGTAAATTTCAAAGAAACAAGTGGACTGTGGTGGGCAATGGTGGGCTTTCATGGATTCCATGAAATCTTCTCTCTTCAGGGCTGGCTCATCCAACCCCAACTGCTGGGAAAATCAACAGTTTGCAGGTGTGTCTCTCACAGGGCATTGCCCTCAGCCACAGAGAATGGCCTTGCCACATGCGGTACCCCCTCTAATGGAGCAGGCTATCGTCAATGCCTGGCCAATCTGGGAGTACAAAGGCACAGTCAGACTGCCTCAGTTAGAGACAACTCTGAAGGGCCATACCAGCTTCAGAGCTCTCTGTTGGACTAGCTGAAGTCTCAGTTGCAAATGTGTTGTGGACTGGCTTCTCCCTCTGCCCAACTCTATTTTGTATCTTTGTAAGTATAACTCCTTAAGAGGTATCTCCAGTAAGTCTTCAGCTTACAACTTTTCATTTCAAATCATGTTTCCAGGAAACCCAATCTCAGACACTATCCTAGAATGTAACCAAAAATTTCCCTGACAAACCAACCCTAAAGGTTACTGTCAGCTACAACCAGGTGGCCAAAATTACAAACCTTGCTTATGCCATTATTATTGTTGATGTCAGATAAAATAAATATTCATTGATATATTCAAGCTTTAAGAAATTGTTTTTTAATGTAGTTTACCTGAATGAGCACAACATATATTTGTAGAACAGTACAAATGTTTATCCCTCGGTAGAAAGCTGATTGATTTTTAGTGGAAAATAAGGTGAGGTGGTGGAGGTGAAAGGGCAGAAAGGACGTATCCTCTTTTCATCTATTTATTTCATGGATTTTTTTTTTTTTTTGAAAGTAAAGGCTTTGGTTACTGATGGCTAAGAGAAAAGTGCTCCTAATTTAAGTCACATAAAAAAATGAATGGGGTAATTGGATAGTGGGCATTAAGGAGGGCGCTTGATGTAATGAGCACTGGGTATTATATGCAACTGATGAATCACTAAATTCTACCCCTGAAACTAATAATACACTATATGTTAACTAACTTGAATTTAAATAAAATCTAAAAAAAAAAAAAAGAGAGCTCTCCCTAGACCTTAGTAGTCTTTTTTTTTTTTTTTAAAGATTTTATTTATTTATTTGACAGAGAGAGACAGCGAGAGAGGGAACACAAACAGGGGGAGTGGGAGAGGGAGAAGCAGGCTTCCCGCCGAGCAGGGAGCCCGATGCGGGGCTCGATCCCAGGACCCTGAGATCATGACCTGAGCCGAAGGCAGTCGCTTAACCAACTGAGCCACCCAGGCGCCCCAGACCTTAGTAGTCTTAAGACAATGTCTTACCATTAAACACTTCTGCTAATTTTTAAATTTAAGGCTTGCAGGTTTATCATTTATTCTTATAAAATGCGTTTTTAACATTCTACCTCCTAACTATCCGTAATAAAGAAATGAATTTATAGAAGAGATTGACCTAAAACCAATCTGACTTCAATTATATTCTGTGCTGTTTAGGAGAGACATTACTGAAGGTCACATGCACTGCAATGGATTCTTAGCCCAGGGGAGTTTTATGGCATGCTAAGTAAAAGCTGTGTTAATCCAAGAAATTTTTTTAAAATACCTCTTAAGAAAACCTTGTCAAGACATGGCTTGGAGACCAAAGTATCTTGCACATTGCATAGGCGCACTAAGGGCCCTTCACATACATTAACCATAGGAATTGAGACCCATATGGCTGTGATTTAAGTGCTTTGGTTTACGGATGAGCATTGTGAGGCATAGGGAGATTATTTCTATCCACTGGCACTTCTTCAAGCAGATTGTACTATAATTATGACATATAATTATGATAATTTAAAATAATTCTCAGACAATGAAAAGCTTAAAGAAAGATGAAATTATGTTATGGATAGTTTAGTGTAGTATTGATTGCATTCTACCCTACAGTTCTCTAATTTCATGAAAATTGGTATACATGCACAGTATATGTGGAAACTATTAAACAGATAGATCCATCCAAAACCTTGCTGTTTGAATTGTCCCCTCCTCATCCCTATCAGCAACTCTCGGGGCCAACGTTTCACAAAGAAAGTAGAGGTGGATGGACAGGCCCTTACTCTGCTTCTTGGGTCCCCTAAAAAATTTGCCTGTGTCTATTCCCGTCCTTAACTCTCTGTCTGCAGGAAGAGCTCTCTCTCCTGCCGCCAGCAGCTAATCTCTGCTCCTGTTTGGATTTCATCACCTGCCCTTTCTTTGGGGATCTGGAAACACCGCTTATCTTCTCTCTCACCTCTCTCTTCAACCTCTACCCTGATTCTTTTCCCTCAGAGTACAAACAGGTTCAGATGCCTCCCATCTCAAAAAGAGACTCTTTCAATAGTCCCCTGTCGCTGTCACCTGATACCGCTTTCCCTTCACAGCCAAATTTTCTTAAAAGAGTAGTCTGCGCTTCTCTCCACTTTTCACTTCCCAATCCCTGTTTATTCCCACTGTTTTCTACTTCCACTACTCCATGAAACTGCCTTTACCCAGGTTTTAAATTACTTAGTTCAATAAATGATTTAGTTCTTATCTCACTTTACTGATCTGCAGAATTTGACACTGTTAATTACTTCCTTCTTCTTGAAACACTTCCTTGATTTTTAGAATACTGCCCCTGCTGGCTTTCTATCTGCCTTTTAAATTGCATTTTCTTTTTCTTCTCTTTTATGTCATTCTGTTCTATTATCTTTTACTTTCTTCAGCCTCATCTCACTTTTTCTCCTCAACATTTTATTATGAAAAACTTCAAGTTAAAGAAAAGCTGAAAAAATTGTGCAGTGAACATCCATGCGTCCATTCCATTCTCAC
The DNA here is from genome assembly GCF_964656455.1 of Halichoerus grypus. NCBI lineage: Eukaryota > Metazoa > Chordata > Mammalia > Carnivora > Phocidae > Halichoerus > Halichoerus grypus. The sequence goes on along the minus strand of NC_135719.1, from coordinate 114,281,332 downwards.
TCCCATAGCCACTGCCAGCCCGGTTGAACTTTTCTAAATTCAGAACTATTTCAAATGCAAATTTCTTTCTTGATGGACAAGAGACATCTCCAACCCAACATGTAGAATTGAATGCATAATTCTAGATTTACTCTGTATTTTTTCCTTTATCTTATCAATTAGTCATCAAGTCCTGTCAATTCTGTTTCTTTAATATCTCTCCACTCTGCCCATGTTCAGGCCCTAATCTTTTCATGTCTAAGTGCTCTTCCTGTGGCCAGCCTTGCTTGGCTCTAATTCACTTACCATACAGCTTCCAGAGTGGTGTTTGTAAGTGCAAGTGTGGTCCTCTCCATTCTTTGTTTAATGTCTTTCAAAAATTTCACTTTAAGCTCTTAACTCTTTAGCAAGGCCCTTCTTATCCCTAATTAGCCTCATTTTTTACTATCTTTCCTCTCAAACTCTATGAACCAGGCTATACAAAGCTACCTAAAGTTCCTGGAATATTCCTCTGTGTTCACACCATGTTAACTTTCCTCGCTGGTATGCTTTCCCTTGCTTTTTCACCGAATTGTTGTTTTTCTAACTGCCAACCACCTTTCCAAGTTGTCCTTCAAAATAGTTTAGATATTACCTTTTCTGGGGAAACTTCCCCAGCTTTTCCTTCTCAACATTCTACCTCCTGGGTCTGGGTGAGATGCTCCTTATATGGCACCTTCCCATTGCACCTTGTGCTTACTTAATTGATAGAATCATTTAATAGAGGTTTGAAGTCTTGCAATGTGCTGGGCACTGTGTTAGGTGATGGGAATACGACAGTGAATAAAATGAGAGCTCCTGCTTTCAAGGAACTTACACATTATTTGAGATTTAGTACAGTAAGGGGACAATTGTGATAAAGCATGGTTAGCTCATGAATGAATATACACAAGGCACTCTGGGGATACTAAGAAGGGACACAAGTCTAGACTTGGAGAATGAGGGGTAGCTGTTTGGAGGAAGACTCACCTAAGATATGAAGAAAGAATAGGAGTAAGTTAGGGGATGGGAATGGGTGAAGCAGGGAGTGGCTGGGGAGGAGGAAGGAGAGGTTCAGGTGCTGGTTGGGAAGAGCCTGGCTCATTCAGGGTAGGAGGGTCCTGAGTACTTGGCCCAGTGTGTGACAGAGAGAATAGGCACTCAGTGAACATTTATTGATTGAATGCACACATTCAGTGAATGAACAAATGAGGCTGAAGAAGGGGCCAGATTAGAAGGACCTCATATGAAAAAGAATTTGGATTTTGTTTTGAGGACACTCCATTGGTACTACATAGAAGGAAGAAAGGTGGTAAGCAAGAGGTTGACATAATCAGATTTGTACTTTCGAAAGATTACTTTGGGTGAAATGAATTGGAAGGAGAACAAGGGGCAGGTCTAGCAGCAGGAGATCAGTGGAGAGGCACATGTGGTCATGGATGTCAGGGCTGATGGTAGCCTTAAAGAAGGATGTGCAGCTGGGATGGAGAAGAATGGTTGTTTTGAGAGACGAAGGCGACAGGGCTGTCAGAATGAGGGTGAGAAAGCAAGCAAGGATGGCACCCAAGGTCTCGGCTTGGACAGTTGTTGGCAGCAGTCATTAAGGGGGGGACACGGGAGGATGAAGAAGTTTCTGGGGATAGGGTTCGGCTGCAAGGGAAAGGAGAGTTCAGTTTTGAACGCTGTGAGTGAGTCTTAGGCATGTATTGGCCCTGGGCATTTGCCCACAGCTCATTTTCCTTGCTGTTCCCTGCTCTGTTGTGTATTAACAGGAGCTGACTTGCTGGTTAGGATTCCCAGGCTCCCATGTTGGCTGGCTTGTGGCTCGATTTGGGCAATGGGAGGCTCTGGCAAGGGATTAGAGAACAATAGGAGGGGAAAAGCCAAGATACTGTTCCTCTTCCTTTTCTACCTCCAGCAGTGTCTCCCGCTGCTGTGCCTGCTCTGTGGCCCAGCTCCCTCCCGACAGGCTTATTTCATTCTCCTCCAATAACCCACAGCTTGTGTTCTAGTGACTCAATCACCTTCCTTTGTCCCTCCACTTTATGGGTGGTACTGGCTTCCTAGTGTTGCCAGAGGCAGGGTTTCCCCAGAATCTCCTGTTCAGCCTCTTACCTCCTCTCTCCCCTGAGTAACATTAAACTTTCTCTGTCCTAAAGATTTATTTGTGGGCGCCTAGGTGACTCAGTCCGTAAAGCGTCAGCCTTCAGCTCAGGTCATGATCCCAGGGCCCTGGGATCGAGCACCACCCTCCCTGCCCCCCCAACCTATCATGCTCCCTGCTCAGTGGGGAGCCTGCTTCTCCCTCTCCCTCTGCAGCACCCTCTGCCGCTCCCCCTGCTTGTGTTCTCTCTCTCTGTCAAATAAATAAATAAAATCTTTAAAAAAAGATTTATTTATAATGCAACTGATAATTCATTGAACACTACATCTGAAACTAATGATGTACTGTAAGTTGGCTAATTGAATTTAAATTAAAAAAAGATTTATTTATCTGAGAGAGAGAATGAAAGAGCGAGTGAGCACATGAGCAGGGGGAGAGGCAGAAGAAGAAAAATCCTTAAGTAGACTCCTTGCTGAGCCCTATGTGGGACTCCAGCCCAGAGCCCTGAGATCATGACCTGAACCAAAATCAAGAGTTGGGCGCTAAACTGACTGAGTCACCCAGGCACCCCTAAACTTTCTCTGTTTTAAATACTCAAAGAGATGTCTGAGGAACATCTAAGTGACGATATTCAAGAAAGCACCTGAGTATGTGGAAGAGATAACTGGAGTTTCTATCATAGCTCTTACTTTCCTGAAGAGCAATTATCTCCTCACCTTTATGTGTCCTGAACCAGCGCTGGAGATCATTAAGTACAAAAAAATTATCTTCTTTCTGTCCATATTCCCAGGACCAACTCAACACCTGGCAAGGAATAGGTACTCCGTAATGGTTGCTCACTGAATGAAGAAATGAATGCATAAACCCTACACATTATTTTTAGGTGACATTTATTTGTGGATACATTTTTACAATAAAGTCAAACATTCGACATGGAGAATGCCCAATCTGAATTAATAAGAAATCTGAATCGCTGAATATTTGTTAGTGTACATAGTATTATTGCCCTCAGGATTGTCATGATACAAATAAATGAATAGGAAAAAGTTGCCCCAATTGTTAAGTCATGTATTGAGTAGATAAGAATAATTAGATATCATTGCACTTGCGTATACAACTGTGTACAAAGAGGATATTGCTAAATAAATTGAAGATAACAGGCTTGTCCAAATGAGTTAAGCGTTCCCCTGAATCCCCTTATCTTAGATACACAATTAATTTCCCTGGAAATGATTTGCAGAAGTAACGTCAGCCAGGGTCCATATTACCAACTCTGAACTGTGGCTGAATAAATTCGATGTTACAAACAGGGCATTACAAAGTGTAGTTGTTGGTTTACCTTGAGGAGAGTCAGGTCTGTCTCTGAGACTACAGGTCACGGGCTTTGCTTCTGTCACCAGTGGGAGGGGCCACGCTGGGCTCTAGGCACCGCACACACATTGCATACTGCTGGGTTTGCGGTTGGGAGGGAAGGAACGAGGCCAGTAACAGCTGCAGTTCGTCCTCTGTATTCTGGTAACTGCGAAACCATCAGAAACCTTTCCCCTCCTTCCTATATCAAAAAAGGGAAGAAACAGTGAGAAGTTAGGGAAAGTGAGTCTTTGATAACTTACTTTGAGTAGCAGTGATGAAACTTGTGTTTTAGAAACATTTTAATTTTGTAAAACCACAACAGCAAAACTAAAATACACAGATAAGGAAAAAATGAAATTAAATCATTCTTCATTCCACTGTGTAGAGGTAACCTCTTCTGACAATTTGGAATAAACTCTTTTAAACCATAGCCACACAAGTTGCTATAGACTAAATGTTTGCCTCTTCCAAAAGTCTTATGTTGACATCTAATCCCCAATGTGATGGTGTTTGGAGGGAGGGCCTTTGGGAGGGGATTAGGTCATGAGGGTGGAGCCCTCGTGAATGGGATTAGCGCCCTTATAAAAGAGACCCCAAGTTGCTCCCTTGTCCTTTCCTCCATGTGAGGACACAGCGGGAAGACAGCCGTCTTTGAACCAGGAGGCAGGCTCTCACCAGACAGTGAATCGGCCAGCACCTTGATCTTGGACTTCCCAAACTTCAGAACTGTGAGAAATAGGTGTTGTTTATAAGCCACGTAGTCTGATACTCGGTTATAGCAGCCTGAATAGGCTAAGGTACAAATGTGCATATTCAGAAGTGTCTTTATACTGTACGTACTGCTCTGTAACCCACTTTTTCCACGCAAACTATGTCATGAATAATCTTTCATGCCAATACATGGTTGCATTATTGATCGTTGTACGATACTCTATTTTATAAATTTACCACAATTTATTTAACTAATCACCCACAGAGAAACATTTGGCTCAGCTCCAATTTTTCACTACTGCGTATGTAGGATGAACCATCAGCAACTGATTTTTTAAATTGTATCTTCAAGCACTTGTAGCAAGATATTGGAACAGGTTGTGGGAAGGAGAGAATAAGGATATGAAGGGGCCCAAGGGAGAGAAGTATTTATGCAATGATATTGTTCTTGGTATATAAAGGACATCAGTCAACAGGAATGAGGTGGGGAAGGATGGTGTGAGTTGGGAGAAGGTAAGAGAGGGTGAAATGACAGGTCTGGAAGGAGAGAGAACCACAGTCAGACTATAGGCTGAGAAACAGATAGACAAGGAAAGAAGGAATGTGGCTAGAATAAATAGAAAAAATCAAATAATTATCAAGGTTACTCAAGAAAAAAAAAGTTTTGTGATTATCGCCAAAAAGGACAGTGACATTTATACCACGCAAATGATGACATATCACTGAATGAATGAAAAGGGGGGACAGATTCCTCAAAACCCAAAGGGGACTTTGATTATCAAAGTAGATACAGAGTAACCTTTAAAAAACTCTGAAACAAAGGAAAAATAGTATTAAGGAATCTCATTCTACTTCACTTAATTCACCAACCTACACACATGTGCATATCATGTGTTGAACATTGTCTTTTAAAAATATATATATATTTTAAAATATATGTTTAACTCTTGTCTCTGATGCTTTTAATCATGTTTTCTCTTATGGTGATTGACTGGAGTTAAAATATTTTTCATCATTGCTTTGCATCACAGCCCCAGAGAAAATAAGAGGAAGGAGTTAGCTTCCCCTTTCTCCCTATTATTGTGCCTGCTTCCTGTTTTAGAAAAATTAAGGTGTGAACAGCCACTTTCTCTTGAACATCATTTGTCTGTATATTTGGGGAGTAGGGTGGAGTATATATTTGCAGGAGGTGGAGGATGGCCTTTATTACAAAACTTCCTATATACATTTGTGGGGAACAATGAAGGTCACTTGTATCATGAACATCAATTATGTACCTATTACAGTGAATTCAAAGTTTTTAAAAAATCAACTTCTAGAAAGAGAATGACATTAATATCTCATGGAAAGCTGTGAGGCACAAATGAAATTATGTGAAAGTATTTGGCAAACTGTAAAAGTCTGTACAAGTGTAAGGTCTTTTTAATTATTGGAACTTTATTACGCTCTGGCATCAGAAGAATCTTACTAAAGACAGAAATTTCTGCTACTTTCCTACACCCAGGAGTTGGAATGAGGGGAATATATCCACAAATAGCCCCAGTATGATCTTTTGCATGGACAGAAAAATTAGGAAAATGCCTTTTCCTTCGTTGAACTATAAGAAATGGTGAGGTTTTGGGTGCCTGGGTGGCTCAGTTGGTTAAGTGTCTGCCTTTGGCTCAGGTCATGATTCCAGGATCCTGGGATCGAGTCCCTCATTGGGCTCCCTGCTCAGTGGGGAGCCTGTTTCTCCCTCTCCCTCTGCCTCTCCCCCAGCTTGTGCTCTCTCTTTCTCTCTCTCTTACTCACACTCTCTCTCTTTAAATAAGATCTTAAAAAAAATGGTCAGGTTTCCCTCATTTAAACTGAAAAAAAAAAAAAAAGAAGAAAGAAAAAAAAAAAGAAAAAGAAAGAAAGTCTCCTCAAGATTGGCTCGTATTACTCGCATCCTGTGTGGGCTCCGTTCTGTGTCCCTGACACACATGAAGCAAAGGAGGAGGATGGGTCATTGCTTCCAATGCTCCTAAGGGCACTTTAATTAAAGCACTAATGCTACATGCCCAACAAGTTTAGCATGATTCAGCAGGATTAGTCACTCATGCTGTCCCAGCCCAGGAGTAGATGAGTGTGTCCAATCACATGACCTTGGAGAACAGGGGGTACCAAACCAGACTGCTTTCGGTTGACCGCTTGCTCCCATCAGTCCCGTTACTGAAGAGCAATCAGAGATGCTGGGCAGAGTGAGGGCAGCCCAGACCACTGTGGTTCCTCTTCACGTTTCTCTATCATGTTACCTTGTGTCTAGCTGAGAGTGTGCCAGCCACCCCGTAGAGCGGGTGCAGGCAAATCTCCTCAAAGATTCTGGTTTGTATCTTCCATTTGGAGAGGGTTTTTATTCTGTTCATATGCGTGGCTTTTTGTCCATGAAGGATTGATGCATTGCACACACACAGTCCAAAGTATTTTAAGTGAAAAAAAGCTCTGAGCCTCACCTTCATCAACTATACCCTACCTCATCAATTTTTCATAGTATCAACATAATTTAGTACTTTCTGAGCATTCTGTTCTTTCTGAAAGCATAAGCACTGTATGTATAATTTGCTTGCCTTGTCATTTCTGCAATTTTTTTGCATACGGTTCGGGCATCCTGTTTGCTTCATATGTGCAATGCCAACTTATTTACTGTAAAAAAAATGTACTTCTTTATTCTTCTGGAAAATAGGAAAATTAAATATAACACACAGATTTAAGCTGTTCCAGTATTCCAGTCTAACACAGAAGCTGCTGCTGAATACTTTAACACAATGTCAGGGGATTTCATGATCCTGCTTGCTTTTTGGTTTTATTTTTGTATGTTTTTTTTTTAAATGTCATATTGTTCAATTGCTACAGTACAGGGTAGAAGGACATTTTTAGTGTCTAAATGATACACAGTATCTTTACTCACTTTGGAAGTTTAAAATTGGCCAATTCTAGAAGTGGGAGGGTTCAAGAAAATGAACATATGTGGTTAATTGTACTTTTCATGACTCAGGTTTGTGTTCCGGAGGTATTGGGTACTCAAATTAAAGACAAGCGTATCTGTAACCGCTCCAACAATTCTGGTATTTAAAATTTTTGTTGGTTTTGTGTGGGAGCTTCATAACCTGCATGATATTACTCATGTGTATTTGTAGGTTTAGCTTTGAACGTGGAAAGGATGCCACTTGGTAAACTTGCTTTTCTTTTGCTTCTTGGAATTTTGGTATCAAGCTCAGAAATCACTAATATCTGCTCCCTTGGGCTTTAGGTATCTGTTTGACTCTACATTTATATTTCTCCCCCTTCCCCTTTTTTTGTCAGTAAACTTGATAGATGCATAGAAATGTCATCTGCACAAATTCACTCTTCTATGTAGCAGAGATTTTTTTTTTATCCCCTTCCACTTGATTTTCCTTATACAAATAGCCTTGCAGATCATGCTGTGATATGCTTAGGCCTCAGAGTAGCCACTGTGGTAGATAATGTCTGAAATTCTATATGTACATTGATTTCTGACCCCTTGGAAAATATAGTCCTTGAGAAGTTGAGTTGAAACCCACACAAACTTTCAAATGCTGGATGGTTTCAAATTCAATACCCTTTCCTTTGAAGTTGTTGCTAGGAAATAATTTGAGTAACAAGTCTAGTCATCACCATGTCCTGATAACCCACCAGGAAGATAAATTGCTTCCTGTAAGTTACAACATTTCACCTCCTCCCACACCAGTTCATTATGTTACCCAGTTGTCTTCTAAGCAAATGATGTCTGAAAATAGTTAAAAGGAATCCAGTGTAAAATATACTCACAAGTAGTCACCTAAGTACAAAGTCACATAGTATTTAGAAATAAATAAGTAAACACAACCTTTTCTCCCTTTAAACATGTCAATTACTGAAGCTTTCTGTGGCATCCTGATCCTAAAAGGAACCTCACAGAACCATGTAATCCATTCTCAGACATCTGGACAGACTGGCTAGCATTATGCTAGTCTCTCACAAAGTGGCCAAGGTTCTTTGTACCCTTTACAGTTTTGCTTTGTTTGTGGCTTGGGTTTTTTCCTCTCAGCTGAATATATCTACTTGAGAATATTGGGTCAATGACGGGTTCCACCTAAAGGAGCAGAAAAGAGAAAAATTTGCCAAGACAAACTTACTGGGGACAACTACCATATTTTAATTTGGCAATTGTTTTCAGACAACACAATATCCAAGCAGACATGACATGCACATTATTATGAAATTATGTAAATGTGGCTTTAAAAATACCTTCTAATGGTTCTGTAGCTTGGCTGTTGTTCCTTCTCTACCCACTCAGAAATGGAGCTTTCACGACTATTTTCTAACAGCTATGCATCCATACCAGTTGAGGAGTAATCTGACATTCGATCCGTGGCACAATGATATAGATCACGTGCATGTTTCGGGAATGGAGCAGACAGGTCATTTAGTAAATTGCAGGTTTGTTTCTTTGATGGTCCAATAAGTTGTCCAGGACTAGACTACATCACAACTGTGTGTACTTCTTATCATAGTTCCTTTTTGCCCACTGGAATCCTTTCGTGGCTTTTCAGTGTTTAGATCTAATTTAGCAATTCCCAAAAATTATACTTTTTGAGAAAGTCTATCTTTTGTGCTTGTTTTCTGTGATTTAGTTGCTTTGTCATTCAGAAAGTCTTTTACCCAGATACCCTGTTTATTTAAGGCCAGTTTATTCACTTTGGTAGTATCTGTTGTCATAAAAAGCATTGCATTTTTATCCTAATGGGAATTTATCTGATCTATTCCTCTCATTTCAGGGTTAAAAAATACTGAGCCCAGAGAAACTAAGTGAGCTCTTTATGGTTAATAGACACTGGGGTAGTTGACAGAGCTGAGACTACAACCTTCTAGGACTTTTTTGGGGGAAGGGAAGAATTTTCATCACTTTATGTGTTTTATCATATGGATTTCAAAAATCCTAGTAATCCTACTAATAATTTAAACGAGTGGCCAATTTCTCCTCTGATTATTAAGATTATATTAACAGTTCCTTAAAGATTTAAAATCTAGTGCAAGTAGGGCTTTCTCCCACTTGAAAGTGGGGACAGTATTTTCTGGATTCACTCTTCTAGGGGCCACTAAAAATATAAGCAAAAATATTTACACTTAGATGGATATAGTGTTGTACCACTTAACTTGCTAGTAATCAGCCTGGACCTATATTTGAAACAATTATGTTTACATTTGTTTTCTCCTTCCAGAGAGTGCCAAGAATACAAAGCAACTCCCACCAATCTTGCTGAGGTCTCATTGGAAAGAATTTCAGGAAAAAAAAAAAAAACATTCAAATATCCAGTACTGGGGAATGCAAGCTACATCAGCAAGCAGGCAGTAAGCAGTTTCTTGAGACAATCAGAAGGATTCAAAGAAGTTGGAAAAAGGAAAACCTACCTCTACAATGTCATGTCCCCCACGATCATGCCATGCCATAATCCTGGGAGCTTCCATCTGTTAGGCAGGGCACAGAGCTCATGCTTACCTCAGTTCCTTGGCACTTGCTATTCCCTTCCACTGGATAGATTTTCCCCAGATCTTTACAGAGCTCCCTCTCACTGACTGCTACTTAAATCTGCTTTATCAGCGAGGTCTTCCCTGACTGACCACAATCAGTAAAATAGCTCCCCATCTACCCATCCACTCACCCATCCAGTCAGTCATTCAGTTGGTCTGGGTTAACTTCCATTGCAGTCTGTCTTGCTTCCTTCCTTATCTGACTTGATTCCTCATTTTCTTTACATTTTTGGGGGGTTGATTTTATATTAATTTCTTCTCTTGTTAGCTAAATGATATTGTTTGGTGTGTACAGTAGGATTAATTTTTGTAAAACAAATCTGCATATGCAAAAAATATACAGAAGAATACACAACACGTCTTAACCAAGGGGTAGTTACAGTGATTTTCATTTCCTTTGTTATACTTTTCTTTATCAGCTGATTTATTCTAAGTAAAATCAGTCAGAGATTACACAAATCTCTGTTTTTTTGTTTTTTTTGTTTTTTTTAATCAGAGAAAACAATAGTGCCAGTTCCATGTGGGAGAATGAGTGCTGTTTAACAGAAGTCTGGAGGACATTAAACTAGGGAGTCAGAATAAGGGCATAGAATCAAGCCTTGTTTAGGGGAGTAAATTTAGTGAAATTCTAGTTTACAAAGAAAAAAGGAAAAAGAAAATCTCATCTACAGAATGTAGATTTTTTTATTTTTAAAAGATTTTATTTATTTGAGAGAGAGTGAGCACAGAGGGAGAGGCACAGGGAGAGGGAGAAGCAGACTCCCTCCAGCCCGACTCAACTCAGGGCTCGATCCCAGGACCCCAGGATCATGACCTGAGCTGAAGGCAGACGCTTAACCAACTGAGCCACCCAGGAGCCCCAGAATGTAGATTTTTTTTAATGTGACTGTGATCACATGGGGTGATAGAAAACAAATCCAGGCTTCTATCCCACTGATGGTGGATCAGGTGTCTTTCTCTCCCAGGACGAAAGACGGTGCCAGCTTATATAGCTTATCAAGTCTTCAGCAATCAGCACTTTCCTCCTGCCCTCCCTGGATTCTGCTTGGAGCATTATAGGGCAGACTAATAAACCAACAAAATTAAGACCTGTTAAGTTAAATAATTTCATTTTCCCCAATTAAACATTTATTTTGCATTTACAAAATTGAACTATAGCCTTGTGTTTATTTTCAATGCGGGAAAATATTAGGGAAGCAAAGTTGGCTTCTCCATTTAGGTATTTTGGAGCAAGTTTTATTTATACTCAGTGAAATGATAGCTTCTCTGGTAATTTCTCCTTTTCTCAGCAAAGAAACCTTAATCTCCTTTCTGAAAATGATTCCATTTGGGCAGCAAATCCTACGTTGCAAATTGTTCCAGATCTCAAGTTATGTAACTGAACAGATGGCTGTCTCATGGCTTTGACATGTTAGGCTGCAATCGTAGGACTTGCTGAGGAACCAGCTCTGGAGCCTTCCAGTGGTCAAGCAGGCAGATCCTGTGAGCAAGCAGACATGTGTGGCTGTGGGATCAGGTTAAGAACTGCACTCTGGATCAGCTTCCCATGTTCACCACTCAGGAACAAATTCCTCAGGATCTTGAAAGAGGTACAAATAGTTATGGAGACACTAGTGGTAACTTTGATTGAATCATAAAAATAAACAACTCTCTCCTGTGGGAGAAAACAAAATCTCTCAGGGAATGCTATACCAGAAGAATGATTTCATTTATGGTGATAGTTGAAATGTCACTGGCAGATGGATATTGAACTGAACCCATTCTAATTGTACCTTAGGCTTGGAGCACAAAGGGACACAATGGATAAAAATCCCTGTCTTCACAGAGCTTGCAGTTTAGGAAGGGAGAAAGATAATCAACAAATGAACAAACACATATATGAGAGTGATAAATGCTAAGAAGGGAGAAAAAATAACACAGAGAGGAGTGTATAAAATTTTAGATAGAGTGGCCACAGAAGTCTTCTTTTAAAAAGATCACATTTGAGGGGCGCCTGGGTGGCTCAGTCGTTAAGCGTCTGCCTTCGGCTCAGGTCATGATCCCAGGGTCCTGGGATCCAGCCCCGCATCGGGCTCGCTGCTCCCTGGGAAGCCTGCTTCTCCCTCTCCCACTCCCCCTGCTTGTGTTCCCTCTCTCGCTGTGTCTCTGTCTGTCAAATAAATAAATAAATAAATCTTTAAAAAAAAAAAAAAAAGGAGAGAGGTGAAGTGGTAGCTGGATAGAGAGAGAGGATCAAGAGAGAATTAAAATTTTTTTTTATTAAAGCATAATGTACATGATAAAAATGCATATTTCTTAAGTGCATAGCTCTATAATTTTCACAACCAAACACACCGGGTAGCACCCATTTTCCATTTACCAGTCCCCAAGAAGCCTCATGCCTATTCCTTCCCAGTCACTGTACCCCCTCCACCTCCCTCAAGGGCAACAACTATCCTGACTTTTGAAACTATAGATTCATTTTGTCTGCTTTTGTACTTCAATAAATGGAATCATATAATTCATGCTCTTTTGTATTTGACTAGAGTTATGTTTTAATCATTCTTATTGCTGTATAATAATCCACCATGTGAATAAATCAAGATTTATTTCTCTGTTCTGTTGCATGACAATTGGGTATTTTCCATTTGTATTTTCTATTTGTATTTTCCATACAAATAATGCTGTTATGTACATTCTAGTATAAGTCTTTTGGTGAACATTTATTGGGTATATTTCAATGAGTGGAATTGCTGGGGATAAAGTATACATATATTCACCTTTAGTTTTCCAAAATGGTTATAGCAATTTACTCTCTCACCAACATTGTAAGAGAGTAGTAGGAGTGATATTATCTCAATCTGTCACTTCTTTGTCTTATATCTCAATTTTTTGAGAATTAAGGTAATGTAGAGGGCTAATACTTATTGGGGACCCCTCAAAACCTTAAGGATAAAATTCTACTGCTCACAGGGTGGTCGTGATGACTGACCGACAGTAAAGTGCTGTCACCATGCCCGGCACAGGATATGTATCCAGAATGTGTTTAATTGTGGCTCTTATCTTGTAGTCATCTTCTCAGACCTGCCTCCAGGCAGAAGTAAGGGAAAGCAGTGATAACCGCACATGCCTTCTCCCCCAGCTCTGGCTTGTCCAACCATTCTTGCTTTGTAGGGTTGGGAAAGGATGAGAACTCAGGATGCTTCACCGACCATATTGTAGTGCCAAGAACAACACAGAGGCTCAAATACCCCTTTCCATAACTTTCACTGCATCCTTTAACTGGATGAGGCATTTCACCAGGTGTTGGAGAGGTTGAGGAACAGTAATGCCCTGGCTGTGTTAGGTTTCATTGTAAGTCAACTAATATACTAGAAAGAATACTCTAGCCAAGCACTGAAATTCTAATGGTAGAGATCCTGAGAAGGGCTAATTATGCAGCTAGATATAGTTTCTTAGCTTTTGCAATTATCTGGAAATTGTAATTGTTTATTTAGCCAATAAATTAAATATACTTCTGGATTTAAAAAAATCTCTTTTCCAATATCTTTTTTTTTTAAAGATTTTATCATTTATTTGACAGAGAGAGAGCGCGAGAGCAGGAACACAAGCAGGGGGAGGGGGAGAGGGGAAAGCAGGCTTCCCGCCGAGCAGGGAGCCCGATGTGGGGCTGGATCCCAGGACCCTGGGATCATGACCTGAGCTGAAGGCAGATGCTTAACGACTGAGCCACCTAGTTGCCCCCCAATATCTATATCAAACTGAAATCATCATTACATCTAAGGAGATAAATTGATTTTCTACTGATTGTGTCTAATTACACCTATTATCCCCACGTTGAAACTTGTTTATGGAATTGTTAAGAAGCAATATCTTTTGGTGATGCGATCTTCTAGGTAAAACCAAAACTTCCCCTATTTAAAAAATGTACTTCCATTTTAAGTAGTTTTATACTTAAATGAAAATTACAAAGATAGTACAGAGAGTTACTACCAATCCCATGCTCAGTTTCTCCTGTCTCTAAGATATTAATATGGTATATTTGTTACAATTAATGAACCAATATCAATATATTATTATTAACTAAAGTCCATGCTTTACTCAGTTTCCTTAGTATATAGCTAATGTTCTTTTTCTATTCTAGGATCTCATTCAGGATACCACATTACATTTAGTTGTTGTGTCTCCTCAGGCTTCTCTTGGCTGTGACATTTTCCAAACTTGATTTCTTTTTGACGAGTGCTGGTCAAGCATTTTGTAGAATGTGCCTTAATTGGAATTCATCTGATGTTTTTCTCATGATTAGACTGGGTTATGGGCTTTTAGGAGGAAGCCTACAAAGATAAAGAGCCATCTTCATCACAGTGTATCAAGGGTCCATTCTATGAATGTGACCTATTACTACTGATGCTGGCCTTGATCACTTGGCTGAAGTAGTTTGTCATGTTTCTCCACTGTAAATTTAAACTCTTTCCATACTGTACTCATTGTAAGGAAGTCATTATGCACATCCCATGCTAAAAAAGGTGGGGAGATATGCTCCACCTCCTTGAGAGCAGAGTATCTATATGAATTATCTGGAATTTTTCTGCAAGGGAGATTTGTCTCCTTGCCCTCATTTATTTATATATTCAATCATTTATTTATATTAGCATGGATTCATTGATGTTTATTTTTATACTTTGGACTATAGTCCAATACTACATTATTTATTTTATTGTTCAAGTTGATCCAGGTTTAGCCATTAGGAGCTCTTTCTGTTGGCTTTCACATCCCTTTGACATCCCCCTATCATTGTGTGTGTATGTGTGTGTGTGTGTTTTGTGTGTGTGTGTTAATATTTCCTTACTTTCTGCAACTACAAGATGCTCCGGGACCATCTTATGTATTTCCTGACCTAGTCCTAGAATCAACCATTTCTCCAAGGAGCCCTGGTTCCTTTTATTGGAGAATGGCATTAGAAACTAAGATCTAGGCACTAGGAGTGCTTCTTGGTAGTGGGTTGTCATTGCTTCTCAGCTTACTCAGCTGACAACATGGAAATATATTTGTGTACACTAACTCCTGTATATGCACTAACTTATAAATATTTTTGTATGTAACCATATGTATCTATGTTAAGCTAAACATGAATTCATACTGATAGCTCCAAATCTAGTCCATTACCACATAGAATATTCTAGCCTCCTCACATTGTTGATCTGTAAACTCCCACTCCAACAGTGAGAAACCTGGCTCTTCCTAATCCATTTACTTAATTGTTCAATTTCAGTGTATGTGTACAGCACTATCAAAATTCTTAACCTGAAACCCCATGGGAAACAACTTTATATTCAACTAGAGTTATAGTTTGATGTACATTTTCTTTTGCCTTTAGAGGGTTTTCATTTTTTAAAATGAAGTATAATTAATATACAATGTTATATTAGTTTTGGGTATACATGTAATAATTCAACAATCCTATAAATTATTCAGTACTTGTCACAGTAAGTGTACTCTTGAACCCCTTTATCTACCCCACCCCTTCTCCCACCTACCTCCCCTCTGGCATCCACCAGTTTGTTCTCTCTATTTAAGAGTTTGTTTTTTCCCTTTGTCTCTTTTTTTCTTTGTTCATTTGTTTTTTAAATTTCATTTATGACTGAAATCATATTTGTCTTTCTCTGGCTTATTTCATCTAGCATTGTACCCTCTAGGTCCATCCATATTGTTGTGAATAATAAGCTTGCTTGCTTGCTTGCTTGCTTGCTTTCTCTTCCTTTCTCTTTCTCTTTCCTTCCTTCCTTCCTTCCTTCCTTCCTTCCTTCCTTCCTTCCTTCCTTCCTTCCTTCCTTCCTATCTTTCTTCCCTTCCCTTCCTATCTCTCTTCCCTTCCCCTCCTTTCCCTTCCCTTCCCTTTCTTTTAAATTTTTTTATTTGAGTGTAGTTGACACACAATGTTACATTATGTGTTACAGGTGTACGACATAGTGATTTAACAAGTTTATACACCATGCTATGCTCACCACAAGTGTAGCTACCATCTGTCATCATACAACACTATTACAATATCACTAACTATATTCCTTATGCTATGCCTTTTATTCCTGTGACTTATTCACTTCATAACTGGAAGCCTGTATCTCCCACTCTTCTTCACCCATTTTGCCCATCCCCCACCCCTCTGGCAGCCATCAGTTTTCTGAATTTATGGGTCTGTTTCTGCTTTTTGTTTGTTTATTTGTTTTTTTAGATTATACAGGAATGAAATCATATGGTATTTGTCTTTCCCAGTTTGACTCCCAGTCAAAAATTTCACTTAGCATAATACTCTCTAGGTCCGCCCATGTTGTCACAAGTGGCATGATCTCATCCTTTTTTAATGGCTGCATAATATTCGTGTGTGTGTGTGTGTGTGTGTCTCCCACATTTATCCACTTGTCTATTGATGGTCACTTAGGTTGTTTCTGTATCTTGGCTATTGTAAATAATCCTGCAGCAGACATAGGCGTGCATGTATCTTGTTGGATTAGTGTTTTCATTTTCCATGGGTAAATACCCATTAGAGAAATTATTGGATCATACAGTATTTCTATGTTTAATTTTATGAGGAAATTCTGTACTGTTTTCTACAGTGGCTGTACTAGCTTGCATTCCCACTAACAGTACACAAGGATTCCTTTTTCTCCACATCTTTGCCAACATTTGTTATTTCTTGTGTTTTTGATTCTAGCTATTCTGGTGGGTGTAAGCTGACATCTCATTATGGTTTTGACTTACATTTTCCTGATGATGAGTGATGTTGAGCATTTTTTCATGTATCTGTTGGTCATCTGTATATCTTCTTTGGAAAAATGTCTACCCAGGTCCTCTGCCCATTTTTTAACTGGATTATTGGGTTTTGTTTTGTTTTGTTTTGTTCTTTTGGTGTTAAAGTCTTTATATATTGCGGATATTAACTCCTTATTGAATATGTCATTTGCGAATATCTTCTCCCAGTAGGTTGTTTTTGTTTTGTTTTGTTGATGGTTTCTTGGCTGTGCAAAAGCTTTTTATTCTGGTGTATTCCCAATAATTGATTTTTGCTTTTATTTCCCTTGTCTGGGGAGACATATCTAGAAAAATGTTTCTACATCTGCTGTCAAAGAAATTACTGCCTGTGTTTTGTTCTAGGAGTTTTATGGTTTCAGGTCTCATGTTTAGGTCTTTAATCCATGCTAAGTTTATTTTTGTGTGTGGCATCCAGAAAGTGGTCCAGTTTCATTCTTTTACATGTTCTTTTGCCTTAGGTCTTACAGACTCCACCCATTTCCAAAATTACTTAGGTCAGCACCTTTACTCCTACCTCCTTCAGTGAAGTTGTTTCAAATATTTTTAATATGTTTAAATTGTTCTGTCACTTTGTGCATTCCATCCTAGGATCCCTTGACCTCCTAAATAATTTTTAAATTTACATGCATTAAGGTTCACTCTTTGTGCTGTAAATAAAGTTCTGTAGGTTTTGACGCATGTGTAGTGTCACGTACCCACAATTACATACAGAATGGTTTCACCATCCAAAGAAATTGCCTGTGCTTGATCTATTTAACTCTTCCTCCTCTTTCTCTGAGCCCCTGGAAATCACTGATATCTTTACTGCTCTATGGTTTTGCCTTTTCCAGAATGTTATGTAAGTGGAATCATATAGTATATAGCCTTTTCAGACTAGCTACTTAGCACTATGCATTTAAGATTCATCCATGCCTTTTTGTGACTTGATAGCTCATTTCTTTTAATCTCTGTATAATACTTCATTGTATGGATGTACCACAGTTCGTTTATCCATTCACCTATTGAAGGACATTTTGGTTGCTTCTAGTTTTTGGTGATTATAAATAAAGCTTCTTTAACATTCGTGTGCAGGTTTTTGTGTGGACATAAATCCTCAGATCAGTTGGGTAAATACCTAGCTGAGTTATGCAGTAATTGCTGAGTTAAATGGTAAGACTGTGTTTAGCTTAGCTGCCCTATTTAGCTCACATGCAACTCCTCAAAATCGGGTGGTGACCACCCCTGCACTTACTGACAGCCATCACTACCAGTTATCTGTTTCTTCTGCCCCCATTCGAATTTTTGCACATAAATACAGTTACTGAGCTTCCTTCCTATGTCAGAATAAACATTCTGTGCACCTTTCTCAGTCCTTTCACATACATGATGGTAGGAGCATTATAGTAACTAATCTATTCAAGGGAGAATCCTGTTTCTGCCCCTGACCTTTAACCTGACCCTGGGAAAACACCTGAATCCTTTCACCTGTGAAAGGGGATACTAGTAGCACCTATATAACCCTACCTCAATGGTTCTGAGGATTTAATGAGTGCTTAGAGCAGAGTCCTTCTTTGACCAAGCACAACGCTGTTTGAAGCCTCTGCCAAGAGCAGAGTGTGAATCTGTTCATTCCTATTCCTGTGCTTCTTCCACTGGAGAGGAGACAACACCCCAACTTCGTTTTCCTGTTACCTAGCCAACATATGGACCTGCTGACGCCGAAGCAATTGATCTACCCAGTCAATTTAGGAAAGACTCTGGTAATTTTCATGTATATGCATGGTAGGCAAGGGATCTGTTTTTAGTTAATTAGGATGATCTAGTAGTCATTAGCAGAAATAATTAATATTTTTTCATCTTTAAATGGAAGAAAAAGGACAACAGACTTCATTTTAAGGTATAGGCTTGCAGATGAATGAATGGGCTAAGCACTGAAGTGGTTTAATGATCCATGAATTAAACTGCATGAACATGAATTAGTGCATTAAACTTCATGGACATAAAATGGATCTGTTCAGAAACAAGTTTGGGCAGTTCACATCTGGTACATAGTGTTTTCAGAATAAGGTTTAATTTTTAAGAGGTTTTAGAGCTCTGTATCCTAGCCAGAGAATGCTTATCTGCTTTATGCTAGTTTTTACCTGCAGGGTTTTTGTCTTTGTGACATCATTTATTTGCTTCTGTATTTTTAAATGCATTGCACAATGGTGGGAACTCATCTAAGAAAGTTAATCATACCCTGGCAATCCTTTTTTTTTTTAAGATTTTATTTATTTATTTGAGAGAGAGAGAGCACGTGCGCGTGCACGCATGCACAAGCTGGGGGAGGGACAGGGAGAAGCCGACTCCCCTACTGAGCAGGGAGCCCGATGCAGGGCTTGATCCCAGGACTCTGGGATCATGACCTGAGCTGAAGGCAGAGCTTAACCAACTGAGCCACCCACACTCCTACCCTGGCAATCCTTGAGCATGCTGGTAGTTACTGAGAAAATTTTCAGGAGGATGTTAAGACACGCTAGATTTTCTATATGCTCAAGTTGATTTCCTATGATCATTTGGTTGAACAGTGAATGTGCAAAAATCCTAGAGAACTGACAGGCAGAGATTAATACTGTGTTAGCAAGATCAGCAAACAAAAAAAGTCCACAAATGCTTTCACACACAAGCACACAAGCATGCACAAACATATCTTTGCTGTTATCTGTTTGGCTTGGACTAGTTGTATGTGTGGGATGTAACTGGAACTACCAAAAAGGATCACCACGTTTCCAAATCACTTGCAATGACTGATATCAGTTAAAACTGCTTGAATTATCCAATTGATCAGGGTCACAGTCTAGTTTGGAAACCATTTATAGATAAAATTACATTCTAAACATAACAGAGCAATTTAAATATATAGATGTCTCTATAAAGATATAAATACTTCGATTAAATGTTAATTACATCCTAGTGTCTTTATCAGAGAAGAATAATAATCAAATTATCCAGTGTTCTTTTTACAATTATAATGTGAAGGATAACTCTCTATTGGATGGGTCAAATATGTGTATCTTGAATATTGGTATCAGAACTCAGAGGTACTTCTTTTCTTTTTAATTTAAAATCAATTAATTAACATATAGTGTATTATTAGTTTCAGAGGTAGAGTTTAGTAATTCATCAGTTGCATATAACACCCAGTGCTCATTACATCACGTGCCCTCCTTAATGCCCATCACCTGTTACTCCATCCCCCCACACACCTCCCCTTCAGCAACCCTCAGTTTGTAGTTAAGAGTCTCTTATGGTTTGTCTCCCTCTCAGAGGTATTTCTTGACCTACATACTCCTATCAGGAAAAGCATGAGGTGTAGAATATCTTATTCATTAATTCACTTAGTTCATTCATTCACAAATATTCAGCACTTACTATGTACCTGGCCTTGGACTTGTTACTGGGGAACAGACAATCCAATGATTGGTTGTTTCGGGGAGTGGAAACAGCTATAGAGCCAAGTGATTTGATTGACTAAATGTTTTTGTTTAAAGTTGAAGATCAGGAAAATTAAGCAACCAAAAAGTTTTGACCAGTTTTACCTGTGCACACCCAATATGCCCACACCAACCTTCCACAAATCTCTCTTGGAATCTTTGCCTGCTTTCTAACCATTGCCTGTTGGCTGTAACTCCAGTTGGTATATTGGCTATAATTGACAGACGTGATGGTTTATAAATGCAAAATATCTTATTCACTTCATCTACTCTGTAGGTACAATGAGAGTCAAATAAATGTCATCTAATACTGAACAATGAGCTATGAGGTTTTAAATTTTCGCTTAAAAACATCAAAATGGACCCAGAAATGACCACAACAGAGGCAGGTGGACATCCCCTGGAACCTCTTTCTACTGTCCATTTTCTGACACTGTTTTCCTATAGCTTATTCCTTCATTTTGTATCACAGATGACTACTTGGTAAATGTGTTTAATTCCCCTGCAATTAGATTTGCAGAACATATTATTTCATTTTAATGAAAAAACTTTTTGAACCACAACCAAATAGCTGTAGGACAAGCAGATTTTGTTTTCTTACAATTTTATTAGTAAAAAAAAAAAAAAAAAAAAAAATGAAGGTCCCAATATTGAAAAGTCACAAATATGAAGTTTTAAGTCAAATATCTGTGTTCTCTTAAAGGAGAAGATCCTTTTTGAAGCTTGGGAGTTTCCATTAGAGGACAAATTAGTTAAATAGACATTTGCAATGGAACAAAATTCCCATCAGTTTGGTTAAATTTTTTTGTTTCACTTCAGGTTTATTTCATTATAAAAATAGAAAAAATCCACATAAAATTATTGAAGAATAAGAAAGAAAACAATTAACTTTGGCTCCACCATGTAAATGAGTCTGATGTGCTTCACTGAACACAAAATGTAGCCCGAGACTCCAAGAAGCTGGTTTTTTCCCCTGGCTTGGCAGAGCATCTGTTTCTCACAGATGCCTGAAAAAATACTCAGCTCTCTGGATTGCTGGACCTCATTTCTGGTCATTGCTCTACCGTGGCATGGAGTATAAACCATGTAATCTTTATGTAAGAGATGGAACACTGTAGGTGGTTGTGTTGAGTATACTTCAAATTCTATGTATGCTGAATGCTATGGACTGAATGTTTGGGTCCCCCCCTCCACAATTCATCTGTTGATGTCCTGATCTCCAATATGATGATATTTGGAGGTGGGGCCTTTGGAAGTTAGTTAGCTTGTGAGGGTAGAGCCCCCTTGAATGGGGTTAGTGACATTATAAGAATAGACATGAGAGAGATGATCTCTGCCTCTGCCACGTGAGAATACAGCAAGAAGGTGGCCATCTGTAAATCAGGAAGTAGTTCCTCACCAGAACCCAACCATTCTGGCACACTGATCTCAAACTTCACGGCTTCCAGAACTATGAGAAAGAAATTTCTGTTTTTTAAGTCACCCAGTCTGGTATTTTGTTACATAGCCTGAGCAGATTAAGACTTTCCAGTACAAAAAAAAAAAAAAAAAAAAAAAAATCACATCAAATTCATGGTCCATGGTTATACAAACAAGAAGAAACACTGTGTTTAATACTGCAAAAAAGCAAGTGCAAGAAAATAACAATCTCTTTTTTAGATACAGACGTAGAAAGTACATACCCAGTACAAAGGAAGGTGTGAGTGCTCCTCTTGGTTTTGGGAATTTTATCTTTAATAATTCCAGAGAGATGCTGACAAGCTGGAAGGTGAGTGCATGACTGTTGTGTTTCCTCCTGAATACACAGTCCTGGTGTGAGGCACTTAGTGGACACTCACAAACAGTGGTTGAGTAAATACAGGGAGAGCAATTGGAACTGTGGTGGAGTTCCAAACAGACCGTGTAGTTAAAGAAAATGAAGATACCTTCACCCGGGAAAAAGATGACTCAGGGCACACAACAGTTCTCTTTAAAGTATTTGGAAGAAATATTCATGTAGAAGGAGACCTAGACTCAATCTATGGAACAAAATAATTGGCATTATAAATAGGAATTTACCACTACAGCTGCTCCCAATGGAAGAGTAACCACTGGGATAACTCTTGATATGTCTTGACCACTTTAATTCTTAATTAGTTCCCACAGCTTCCTGTCACTGGGGTTGCTCATTTACTCATCTATTCATTCAAAAACATATACTGAGCATCTTCAAAATACTCTATGAGGTACCAGGAAAACAACAGTGAACCCAACAAACATGGCATCTTTCCTCATTCAGCTTATAAGCTAGTGAACAATGAGATCAGATACTGCAGTGAGTTGCTTAAAAAGAAGCTGCATGATCATCTGTTAAGGCTAGCAAAAATGGAAATTCTGAATCACACGTAAGGGCTGGACGAAATGATCTTGCTAGTTCTTCCAAGCCTGGAGATTCCTGGGATTCTTCATTTTCTCCCTGGATTCCCATTTTTTAAAGACCACTTGATGACACTTGGGAGTCATTATGTTCACTTTCATCCTCCTCACCTCCACTCTCAAGTCACCACTTTCTTTTTTGATCATTCTAGTTCTAGTTTCCATACCCATATCACAAACTCATCCTCATGGTTGCTGACATCTCCTAATTGGGCCCGTATCACTAGTCCAGCAGTATGCAAATGACAGAGCGCAGCATTCTAGGTCCTCCAGAAGACCCTAATGCAACTTTTCTGCAGATCAGAGGTTGAAAAATACTATTCTGTAGTGGGTTGAATGATGATTCCCAAAAAGAGAGGTCTACATGCAAATCCCTGGAACCTGGGAATGTTACCTCATTTGGAAAAAGAGTCTTTACAGACGTAATTAAGTTAAGGATCTTGAGATGAGATCATTCTGGATTCCCCAGGTGGGCCTTAAATGCAAAGACAGGTGTCCTTATAAGAGACAGAGGAGGAAAAGACCAACAGAGAAGAGAAGGTGATGCAAAGACAGAGGCAGAGATGGAAGTGATAGGGCCACAAGCCAGGGAAGCCGAGGATTGCTGACAGCCACCAGGGGCTTGAAGAGGCAAGCAAGCGTTCTCCCAGAGAGCCTCCAGAGAGAGTGCAGCCCCGCTGACACCTTGATTTTAGACTTCTGGCCTCCAGAACTTTGCGAAAATAATTGTTTGCCTTTTAAAAGCTACCTAGTTTGTGGTATTTGTTGCAGCAGCCTTAGTAAACTAATATATTGTGCCTTCCACCATCCAACAACCAGTTTCTCACAGTGCTGTCAGGGGGTTCTTGCTGAATGCAAACATGACCATCTCACACCTCTACTTTAAGCCCTCCCTTGTCTCTATGCAGCCTCTAGCAGCCCTTTCTTTCCTCGCCATGACTCCAGGAAAGACAGTGTTCTCTTGAGTGACACACACCCCTGGGGGTACACAGGTGATGCTCGACTCGCAGCACGATGGAATTAATGCCACTTTTCCTCCCACTCAAGAATTCATGTCACAATGGAACAGAGATGACTGATGTGTGATGATGATTATAGGGGTAGACTGATCTCATTAAACCTAACAAAATCAGAGAAGAAACCATTTTCAAACTGTTGCCTGCCATTAGACTCCTTGAAACTCCTCCCTGCTGATCACACTTTGCTGGTTGCCCGGTGTCACCTGGTGTCTGCCTTTCTCTCAAGCTTTTTTCTCCCGTGAGCATGCCATGCTTCAGCTGTGCCAACCTGCTTCTAGTCCCTGAGACACAACTTGCTCCTTCAACCCTCTTTGCCTTTGCACATACCCTTCCCTTTGCTTGGAATGCCCTTCCACACTTAGCCACCTGCTAACTCCTATTCATCTTTTAAAGCCAATTCATATGCCATTGACTCTAGGAAGTCTTCCTAACTCTAGGAAGACTTTTTCCCCCATAAGGTTTGATCGTGTCCTCTTTTTAGTAATGAACTTACTTTTTATAAAATATAAAGTCTTATTTTACTTATTATACTATACTGTAATCCTTTGTTTATTTGTCCATTTTCTTGACACCCAGGCCATTTAAAACTCACCTTAGTATTCTGAGTTTCTAGCACAGAGACGAAGCTCAGTACCAGTCTATTGAATTATATTGATTCAGGATTTACACTCTGGAGTCGGTGATCATGTTTGAGGCTTGTGATACTTCTTTTGTGACGAAAATAGCACAAATATCAATATTTAATAGAATTTTCCATGACTTTAAGGGAGCAGCTTGTGGTAGAAAGAGTGAAGAAAATGTATTTATTTCTTAGGACATTCAATTATTAGGCAGCAACATTGGGTTTTGTACAATTAATTTGAGAACTGAGAACTTGATGATCTACTTTTATGAAGGCCTGGTGATAAAATTAAAAAAGAGTTACTTCTATTCTCCACAAAAAGAAACAAAAGTAGTTTTGAGAGTGAGACAGCATTTTCTCTTCAGGCTTCATGTGTGGCTTTGTCCTGGACCCTGGTCCTTATCAACTGTCGTCTGCCTGCGTCCCTTCACATAGCTCTCTCAGCCCCTACCTACCACAACAGGCCCGGTTCCCCCCAGAGACGCAGAAGGACATCGCGGCTCAGGGCTCCTTTGGGAATCAATGTTTGGAATAAAAATAAGGCAACGATACCATTTCCATGAGTTCTCTAAATGGCTTGAAAGGATGTCTCCTGGTAAAAGCACCATTTCTATCCTTGTCTGCAAGCTCGGATTCTGGCCGAGCTATTTTCAGCATTGTTTCCAGTTGCCACTGGTCAGTGGCAGCATTTCACACTTGGCTGCCACTTCTCATTACTGCCCACGGCTCCCCTTCTTGGTAAGGCTTGTCCTCCCAGGCTGGCGAACGCGGAACTGCCCCCGCCTTGCTGGGCCAGAAAGAGGCTCTGTGCAGTCTGGTGCATTTGTGTTTGCCAGGTTAGGTCCTGCTCGTCACCTTCCAGAAAGATAGTGCTTTCTCTATCCTGGAACACTGAGCTGTACGGACAACATCTATAGGTTTCCTTGCACTTGGGCTTCAGGTGGGGCTTGACCAATGGTGGGGGGTGCCCAATAGGGTGTTGGAGGCAGGGAAGTGAGGTCAGGATACATTTCTCCCCCGACTCTTCCCTATGAGGTCACCTCAGGCCGGCTGCGTTCCTTGACCTAAGTCACTGCTCTTCTCAAGGTGTTTCTCTGCACAGGACTCTTTTTCTGAGTTCCAGTAATTGTCTCCCCCTTTGTTCTCTTGGGCGCAGGGGTGGTAAATGCTCTGCAGTTACTAACCTTGGGTTTCTGCACAATCCCCTGTGGCTCTAATCAATCCCTCCCCCGCCACACACACACCTTTGAAGTCTTCAAGTTGAGAGTGCCTTCTGTTTGCTGTTGGGGTTCTTATCGATACACTCACCTAAACTGGAGTTACACTAAAAGGTTTAGTGAAAAGGGGTTTTTTGGTTTCCAGGGATTATTTGGTTTCAAGGAACAGAGACTCACTCAGACTTTGAATGAACAGAGGGTTGACTGAAAGGACACCGCCAAGAGAAAAACAAATGAAGCACAATAAAGGCAAGTCATTCCCTCTGAGAACTAGGAAGACTCTATTTCTTGATCCCAGCTCTTGTGGTTTCTTGTCTCTATCATCTGTTCCATTCGCTCTATAGAGCATCTTCCCCTGCTTTCTCCTGCTTCTTCCTTCACTCCCAATCCCCAAACTTTACCTTATGCATGACTTTGTCCTGCCAAGATACAGACTTCATTTTTCACCTCTAACATGGCAGTTGCCTTAATAATTAAATAGACATTAATGGATCATAAAGCAAATTAATAAACTAACAAGACTGTAAATATCAATAAGGAGATGAAAGCAAAGTCAAATCCTTTTTGGAAGATGCAGAGTACAGTAAATGTTTGCAAAATATGGAAAGTTGAGTTGCTTAAGATATGCACTAACCTATTTCTGTAGGTTCATAAATGCTGACATATGTCTACTATGTACCCGTATTTTTCAGAAATGAGGGTCAAGGCTTCCAGCCAGTTGAAGAGGACATTGTTGTTCTCAGACATGATACTTTAGGGATAACATGGAATGGGAGGCTAGAGTATTCTGTACATAGCAGCCTACTGGCTCTGCCTCCCTCAAGCTGGTCTGAATGTCTCTGGGACCTCAGAATGTTTGCACCTTAAAATGGTGATAAAGAATCCACAGCAACTTCATAATGGTTGAGTTTATTAGACCTCAAGAAAGAATCTGAGTAGACTAAGACTGGACACCTGACCCTTCTTTCTGGTGTGTGGCCCAGACCATAAGCATGGATTAGAGAAAAGAGTAGATGGCTAAAATAAGGTTGTTTCATCCAAAATGACATTTATTGCTGAAAAGATCATTTACTTGAATGTTCTTATTTTACATGAGGAAATTGAGGACCAGGAAGTTGAAGTGACCTACTCAGAGTCTCATAGAGAGTTGATGTATACTGTCCCAATTTCTCTATAGTTGATTACCTATAGTACCAAAGATGTTTTCAAATGTAGGATGGCCTGAATAGAAGCAGATTTCAGGTTCATGGAAAACGCTTCAGTAGGTTGACAAGATATGGCAATAACCATATAATTTATCGTTCCAAATAAGACCATTTTGAGAGTGAAAATGAGTGCTGTTAATAACTGGGCCAGAACATCAGGCATAACATGAGAGTGTATTCCCAAATAAGAGGCCATTGCAGAGAAGTGGTAAAGAGGAAACTTTATGCTAATCCTGGACAACAGTGAAGCCTGAAGAATCTGTGCCTATGTGAGCAGGTCCTTGTCAGCAATGTTTGCCAACGTTCTGAGCCTCTGGCTACTGAAATCTAGAAGAAAGGCGTGGGCTGAGATGCTTCATATAATTGGGGGTTGACTATTCTTTTTGGTGGGAAAGGGGAACCGTTTATCTCTCCAAGTATAGACCACTAGTGTGTTGGACAGTTCTCAGAAGCACTCATGTCTTCTCAAATTATGGGGTCAAGTTTTCCAGCCTAGTACCTTGTGTGAGGAGCAAGGAGGTTATGGTATCAATTCCACTACCGATTTTGCTCCACTCTCTTTTATTTTGTAAAAAAGTAGGTACAAGTAATAGAGGTCCTTTCATAGTACAGATCAATTCCCTCATTTATCTCACTCCATATAAACAGAGGACCAAACTCTATAGTCTGTTTTCAGGTCACTGGCCATTACTACTTTTTCTGTGACTGTGTCATGACACCGCCGTCAAAGTCTTGGCGTTTATTGAACTCCAGCCCTAAACTGTACAAAACTGGACTGTGTTCTAAGTTCCTTATCTCTTCTTTCCAATATATATTTAAATTACCTTATTACCATTATGCAAAAGAATAGGACCTATGCCTTCCAGGTAGAGCAAAAAGGAAGACAAATTTTTGCTGAGGGCTTGATTATATTTTTTTCAAAACAGAAGCAAATGAGCCTATTGACTAATAATTTCCAGGAAGAACAATATGGCTAAAGAATACTAAAACTAAAGTCTCTCAATTAATCAACAATCTTTCCTCAATTAGTTGAAATATGAAACAACTCCATCACATAGATAATTTATTCACTGATTTGTTCTTTCCTTCCATCAATAACTCTTGAATTCCTTTGGTCTGGCCCTGAGCTAGATACTAGGTGCCAGGTTAATTTATCGTGTTAGTTTTTGGTATATTTTTCTTCTAATCTGTCCTGCCTAACTTATCAAGAAAAATATGGAGAATTAGATGTTTTCCAGGAGACTTAGTGAAGTTCCTTCATGATCAAGGCAGTCAATTGTTAACACCTATTCTTAACATTTTTCGTGTCAAAATCATATTTTCCATGTTGGCACAGAACTCTGCATTGTCAACCAAGTACCTGCCTACATGCGTGGGTAGATTCAATGCTTTCCTTTTGGAAAAATATTAGCTTCACTGCCAGGTACCCTCATAGCTTGCACCAACACTGAAGAGGAATGACTTTTTTTCTGGCTAGCTCTGAATGACAACTCTTCCTCCCTCATTCCTGTTTTCTTAAGTGCCTGGCTAAATCTCCCTGCAGTCAAAAATAGTGTCTCCATACTTTCCAGTGTCAGAAAATGCCCTTTGACATTTTCCAAGGCTTCCCTTGTGACAGCTGATATTTGAAAAGGACAATCCAAAGGATGTTACCTGGTTCTTCTTCCAGGTTCTCTCCCTGTGTTGAGCTAGAGCACCTTCTCAGCCACAGTGTCTACTCAGACCTACATACCCTTTGGGAAACTCTCAGAATTATATAAGATGGAAGGCATTCCAAGACCTCATTTTTAATGATTTTATTTAATGAAATGTCCTATATACAGATGAAAATTAGTGTTGAAATATGAAATTATATAGAATTTTCTATCCTCTATGTAATAAAAGGAATCATATTTCTGTCATTTAGTTTTCTACTCCAGGAAAGGGCATTACTGCCTCGTAATCCTTCTAAGTTTAACATGAAGTTGGGCTGGTTCATATTTGACACCACTAGAAAAATATCAAAAGGAGAAAATCATGGGGAAGACATGGATTTAGACTTTTCAGTGTGTGATACTAAATAGGTAAATGGTAGTTTCTCCTGAATCATTCTCTCCCCTAACCCCCTAGAAATGGGGGGTATTGCTGGACCACTCTTTGTGTCTTAACTCCTGTAAAATCCAAGTAGAGGACTCTGCAAAGCTGTCATCTGCTAATAACTCTACTGTAAATAAAGGATCAAGTAAAGTTTGAATCAAGACCATGATCAAGGTATGGAGTTTCTTGGAGATCACACTAATTCCTTTTATGAGAAAACATAAGGGTTGTACTAAGGAATTAGATTGTTAATATATTTTGAACCTCATTAATAGACAGTAAATACTTCTATTTAGTATATGTTTTGCACTTAAATATTAAACATAGACTCTTGAAATAATTAAATATTTAAGTTGAGAGGGGTCATGGGAATGGAAGAAAGGAGAGGGGCCATTTTGGAAAAGAGATCATGTTGCCAGTAATTTGATATTAATACTAGTTAGACCATTGAGGTTTTTTTTTATTATGTTATGTTAACCACCATACATTACATCATTAGTTTTTGATGTAGTGTTCCATGATTCATTGTTTGCATATAACACCCAGTGCTCCATTCAGTACATGCCCTCTTTAATACCCATCACCAGGCTAACCCATCTACCCACCCCCCTCCCCTCTAGAACCCTCAGTTTGTTTCTCAGAGTCCATAGTCTCTCATGGTTCTAGACCATTGAGTTTTGCCAGTGATTTAACTTCTTTTAAAAATATTTTTGTTTGTTTGTTTTGTAGAGAGAGATAGAGCATGCACAAGTTGGGGGGGTGGCGGCAGAGGGAGTTGGGGGGGGCAGAGGGAGAGAATCTTAAGCAGGCTCCACACCCAGTGCAGACCAGTACATAGCCCCACCCTGAGATTACGACCTAAGCGGAAATCAAGAGTCTGACACTTAACCAACTGAGCCACCCAGGCATCCCTTACCTTCTTTTCTAAAGTAAAGCAGTATAAAGATTATGCTTATAATACTGTCCCCTTGATTTGCATCCAGATGTGCTCTCTTGAATGGGAGAGAAAGAGAGAAAGGGATGCAGAAGGAATTAATTATCCATAACTGATAGTTTTGTGGCAATATGTTACACTTTTAAACATATATGCACTTCTGTTTCGGTGGAACTACAAAATTAAATCATCATAAATAAATTTCTTATTCAACTTCACGCAATCTTTCCAGTGAAATGCCTTCACTGAGTAACAGTTTAATTTTGTATCTTCAGGCTTTATATAGGATCAATACATGAAAGTTCTCTAGAACACTTTCATAATTTTATAAAATTATTGTTGAAGAAATTATGTCCCATTGTTTAAGGACCACACAGCAACTCATCCCCGAATTCAGGTTAAAAATTTTTTAATTTTATGCAAATTATGTTTATTTCCTTTTATTAGACAAAGATACAATATAGCCGTCTGTTCCTATTTTTCTCAAAGCTACTAAGAAGCTCCAAATTAGATTCACTGCCCCAGCTGGAGCAATTCATTTAGTTCAAGAGCCTGGTGACTCTTATTTTCTTATTTTAAAAGTTGGCCATATGATGATTCATACTGACCATGTTAAAATGAAAAGGTATAAATATGAAACAGATTATAGAGTACGTGTTTACATTCATAAATTCTGTTTGGTTGCTTTTTTAAAAATTCTCATTATCCTAGAGTCATACTGTTTTTGCTTTGTTTTTGCCAACATGAGCGTTATTTATAATGTTGAAATACAACTTCATTGATATAGTAAATGGGGATTATTATAAATAGCAAGTTTGTTAAAAATATACACACACATTTTCCCTCACATCACGGTAGAGGGGATCATAAAATTAACTTCTAATCCCTTGCCAAATTGGCCAATGGTCAGGAATAAATATTGGTTGCTTTGTCAATGTGTTTACTTTCAAAATTTACCAATATGGTCTTCCTTGCTATTTGCCTTAAAAATAATTATGGATACAAATTTTGTTCACCTTGGTAAATGAATATATTCTCTCCTTTACCGTGTCTTGATGGAAAAAAGGAATATATTTGCATGAAGTAAGTAGCATCCTGCCTGGGGATAGATGAGCTCTGACTGAAAAGATGGAAGTCGTTTTCTGGGACGGCAGCTGCACTGCAATATGTGCAGCAAAATCAGTGAGTTCTGATTCTTGGAGAACATATGTTCACAATTCCTCCTGACTTCCAACAGGCGTCATGCTCATAGTTCCTAAGGATACTCACTTCATCAGTATTGCATGTAATAATTCTAACCAAAAGTATATATATGACTTTATGGTTTATAATATAAACCGATAAGCAGCCCCAAATTTTGTCAATGTCTGCATCAGTTAAGATTAAAGTAGGCTATATAGACAACAAATAATAATAAAAAAACACACACATAAATATATAAACAAAATTACACTGGCTGAAAAAAGTAGAATGGTAATTCTCTTTTAGTCTAAGAGAAGATCCGAGATAGGCTCTCTGTGGTTCATGTACTGGCTTGACGATATCTTGCTGCTCTGTCATCCTTATTATTTCACTTTATGGCCCATAATAGCTGCCTGTACCCCAAACTTTGTGTCTACATTCCAGTCAGAAGAAAGGAGGAACAATGCCTCCCTCCATTTTAAGGAAATTCTGCAGAAGTGCTACATAACAGTTCCATTTATACACATCAGTCAGAATTTAATCACGTGATCACATCTTGCTGCAGGGGAGGCTGGGAGCTATTGTCATTTAACTGGGCACATTGCTTTTCCAAATAAATACAGAGTTTTGTTACTAAGGAAGAGGGAGAGAATGGATATTGTGCCACGCACTGTTTTGTTCCCTGGATGAAGAGCATCATGTTACGGTCAAGGGCGTGGGTTTGGAATCAGGCTGCTTGGTTTCAGATTCTGGCTCCTCCCATACTAGTTTTGTAAATTTGAGCAAGTAACTAAAATCTTTCGGTGCCTCAGTTTAGAAAATGAATTGACAGTGGAAACTAACCCATAGGGTTATTGATTATAAGAATATAAATGACAATATGGTACCAGACACATAGAAAATTATCAGTGATAGCTATTAATGTGCTTTTTTATCTTATCTCATTGATTCTTCAGAACAAGTCTATGAAGTACAAATTCTTATCCTTATTTTACAGATAAACAATCTGTAATAAGCACAGAGGTTAAATAGTCTCTCTATGGGCATTCCGTCAGCAAATGGCAGAGACTAGACCAGAACCCAAGTCCCTTGAGTCCAAATCCTCACTCTTCTTATCATACAGACTGCTTCATTACTACATGTTGGTTATGTGATATCTCAGCAGTAAGAAAGCCCTGGGGTAGAGGGTCATACATGTATCATGGACATGAGGCAAGGCACTTTTAGGATGTGCCTGTGCAAAACTGAAGCCCACACAGAGTTGGTACGAAGAGAAGTGGCTGGAGCAGAACCAGTGTCCATGGACCCTGGAGACAGATGAGGTCAAGAGGATAGAGGGAGTGCATAGAAGTTTTGACAAATATGGCTACTGATACTCCCTTAATAAATTTTTCATAGGTCTTAGCTTGCACCTACGTCAAACAGGATATTGCTTAGTGCAATTGTCTAGTTTATTCTTACACTTCCAGATTTAATAGAAGTTAAATATAAATAGGAGTAAATGCATTTTGACCAAGGCACCATGTAGCTGGGGTTGCCAGGTAAAGTAGAGGATGACCAGTTAAATTTGAATTTCAAACAAATGATGTATAAGTATGGGTCAAATATCTCATGGGCACCATGTTAAATTTGACTTTTGGCAAAGTATTCATCGACAATACCTTTTTTACTGCAAATATGTCCCCAATATTGCATAGGACATACCTATATTTAAAATGCTATTTGTTGTGGGCGCCTGGGTGGCTCAGTTGGTTAAGCATCGGACTCTTGATTTTGGCTCAGGTCACGATCTCAGGGTTGTGAGATCAAGCCCCGTGTCAGGCTCTGTACTGGGCATGGAGCCTGCTTAAGATTCTCTCTCTTCCTCTCCCTCTGTCCCTCCCCGCCTCTCTCTAAAAAATAATAATAAATAAATAACAAGTTGTTTGTTGTTTATCTGACATTCAAATTTAACTGGGTGTCCTTTCTTTTCTTCTCCTTAAACATAAGTGCTATCTCATGTGACCATTTAGGATTCTAGCTAAGCACCCAGAACTGGCTCCACACAGAAGTAAGCAGGCATATAATACATGTGATTGAAGAAGGTAACAGACCTTTTCACTTAAAAAATGTTCCCAATAAATTTGTAAGATAGGAGCTAAAATTTCTACCATTTGAATAATTTGCATTATGACATTTTTCACCATGACAGCTCCATAATTTGTTATACTTTATTTGAGCATTGCAAAATCCTAGAAGTTATATGAATATAAGTAGTCCCATTTTACAGATTAAAAATTTACAACTGGAAGATTAGGTGACTTGCCTGAGGTCACAAAGGTGGTAAGTGACAGGAAAGAGACTGATCATACATTTTGTGACAGATTTCCTGCACTTTCTACATCAGTAGAGCTCAAATTTATTCAAGTGGCTGAGCCCCTAAAGCTAAGGTATTCCTTGTGGAACATCTATTTCATTAAAGACTACATTATGTGTACACAACACAAAAATCAAAATCAGGGATGCCTGGGTGGTTCAGTTGGTTAAGGGTCCAACTCTTGATTTCAGCTCAGGTCATAATCTCAGGGTCCTGAGATCAAGCCCTGTATCAGGCTCCACAATGGGCGTGGAGCCTGCTTAAGATTCTCTCTCCCTTTCCTTCCACCCCTCTCCTCCCTCATGCTCTCTCTCACACACACTCTCTCCCTCTTAAAAAAAAAAAATCAAAATCATAAGCACGTATATCCACATCAAAAACTGGCTGTTAAAATATAGATGAACCATCTCCAAGTTTTTCCATAAATATTGCCGTAGTAATTGATAAGCAATTTACAACAACCCTACGAGACAGGTGCTGATATTACCCTCTTTTGCAGATGAGAACATGGAATAGAGAAGTTAAGTAACTGGCCCACAGTCACGCAGCAAGTGGTGAAGGTAAGAATCAAACCCAGGATATCCGACTCTAGAGCCCATGTTCTTTAAGCTTTATGCTGTCATTTTGTCATTGATGAGGAGGAACAAAAGTGTAAGAGAAATTTAAGAATAAAAAAACTTTAAATGGGGACAAGATTATATGTTAATTTGTGTGTGTGTGTGTGTGTGTGTGTGTGAATTAGAAGAGGTTGACATTATTCAATTTTAGTGGTAAAACACCTCAATCCACCAATGGTGTCCACCGCTTAGAGGGAGTCCAGTTTGAGCATTTCAGCATTGGAGTATGAGAGAAAGACATCTGATGAGGTATGACTATAAGAAAAATAGGAGTGCCCTGGGCATCTTCAGTGACAGGCTCTCATGGTCAAATATACTCTATGGACAATGTTGTCTAAGATTATTTCTAAGCCTTGACAAAGAAGTAGAGCTGTATAGTCCCCACATGGGATACATGTATTAAAAGGCCAGATGCCAAGTTTTGTTTCATGAACAATGGGCAGAAATTCAGGGGATAGTCAAAAGTCACCTACCTCCAAGATTTATCTACATTTGTACCGCATCCCCCAACCTGATTATTTTATTGAGCACTGCAACCTACACTTAACACTATTTCTGCATTCTGGAGAGCTGCTGGGCAATCTGAGTCAATGTCTGGTTGCAAGAAAGGCCAAGTAGCTTCCCTGGAAGAAACTAGGCTTAAGGTAAGAGAATCAGGATGCTTGATATCTTTCCTTGAGGTAGAAGAATGAAGCTGTTTGGCTCAAGGACAATGGGTCATGGTCCAAGGACAGGGGGTAGAGACTTTTTTAAATGTCAAAAAGCTGCCCTTTACTCAGTCTTTTCTAGCTACATGGGGAAAGGACTGCAAAATAGAGTCAATAAGGGCCATTTCAGACTTTTTGCTTTTGCTCGAAACAAGTTCACTCTAGCTCTGATCTGAGAAAACACATTCAACCAGGCATAATCCCAAGTTAACCCTACCCACTCTGTTTAGAGGCAGGTCTATTACAGTATGGCGGTTCCTCAAAAAGAACTACCCTGTGATCCAGTAACTGCACTACTAGATATTTCCCAAAGGATACAAAAATACACATTTGAAGGAGTACATGCACCCTGATGCTTACAGCAGCATTATCAACAATAGCCAAACTATGGAAAGAACCCAAATGTCCATTGACTGATGAATGGATAAAGAAGATGTGGCGTGTGTGTGTGTGTGTGTGTGTGTGTGTGTGTATTCCATTGTATATATATACAATGGAATACTCAGCCATCAAAAGGAATGAAATCTTGCCATTTGCAATGATGTGGATGGAGCTAGAATGTATTATGCTAAGAGAAGTAAGTCAATCAGAGAAAGACAAATACCATATGATTTCACTCTTATGTAGAATTTAAGAACCAAAACAGATGAACATTCAGTAGGGGGAAAAAAAGAGAGAGAGAGGGAAATAAATCAAACAAATCATAAGAGACTCTTAACCATAGAGAACAAACTGAGGGTTGATGGAAGGAGGTGGGTGGGGGATGGGCTAGATGGATGATGGGTATTAAGAAGGGTACTTGTTATGCTGAGCACTGGGTGTTACATGCAAATGGATGAACCACTGAACTCTACTCCTGAAACCAATATTGAACTATATGTTAACTAACTAGAATTTAAATAAAAAATTAAAAAAAAAAAGAAGCTGGTCTATTGACCAGCCGCCTCTTGTTACCATAGAGCGTGGCTCTTGAAGGGAGAGGATGTCTCATCTCTTTTATTCCTCCTTCTCTTTCACCTCAAACAACTCACAGAAATATGTCTACCAACCACATTACATACTTCTCCTGAAATGGTTTCTGAATAATACTGTTTTCTCAGTCTTGTTACATTTTTTTGATGTCTTATTAACTCAGTGATACTTTAATGTGCCTTATAGACTGGCAGCTGCTTCAGGGGACTCTTTCATCCAGCTTAATGGGGGGAGCTGTTTTTGTTCTGAAGTAAATGAATGTCCTCCTTGTAGATGGTTGAGAACCATTATGTTGGAACTCTACAGAGAGCTAGAAATCAGTATTTGGCAGATGAGCACTCCAAAATATTGCTCTCTTACTATTATTGGGACCTTTTTGTGCCCACAGGTGGATATTGTTTGAGCAAAAGTGAGATTTGTGGGTGATGGTGTAAGTAGATAAATCATTACCTCCCTAAACATCCTGATTATGTGTATTGGCCAAGGTTCTAGCAGGAAACAAATGGCATTAAAACGGGATGAATGGGGACAGTTTAATGAAGGGAATATATACAAGGGTGAAGGCAGGGTGAGGTAAATCAACAGGGGATAGTGTATACTGCCCCTCCATTCCTAGCAACAGCAGGGCACTGTTTTCCTTCCTAGGACCTCTAGACCTAAAAGGCAAGAGGAAGAGAAGGTTACAGGTATCTGGAGAAGTCTACTTATAGGAGCTGTGGCATTTGGTTGAGGAATGTAACCATTGTCAGACTGTGACCTGGCAGGGTGGAAGCAATCTCTCTCTCTCCTTCCTTCTTCTGAACTCTTGCTGGTGATGCTCATTGGTCTAATCCCCCAGAAACCAGAGGGCCAAGGAGGCAAATTGGTGCAATCCTCAGAAGTCAGCCTCCTGGAGCCACAGAACAAGGTAAAGAATAGATCTAAATCAGGCAAATGAAGAAGATCCAATGCATCATGTACTGCAATTAATGATGACCATATTTTAAAATGGACTGAATCTGCTCAGATTATGTTAAATACAGTGTGTACACTGAATCTAACAATTATAGGTAGTTACTTACAACCGGATCTTAAGTGTACAGCATGATTAAAGTCATCCCTCTTGTCTATACATATTGCAGATGAATTCCATAACATTTCTGAATTCATCTTTTAAAAAGAACTACATGTTTTTACACGGGTTTCTTAAAGGAATAATTACCACATCAAAAACACTATAGTATGTTCACTAAAGGCTATAATTAATTTTAGACAACTTACAGACTTTGAAATGCCTTATTGAAAGGCCAAAATTTCTGACCTTTTCTGGAAGAAAATTTACCCAAGAGGCAAGACAGGAACGTTATTGTGGATTAATAGCTGTTCATGTAGTGTGATTCACCAGCATCAGAAAGTGCCTCCCCACTGGACCCTGAGATGATACATCAAATAATTCAAAATTTCTTTTTATGGCTTAGTAGTTGGTTGTTGCCACCCCTTTTCTTGTAAAATGTAAATGCCCTGAGAGAACATCATTTATTTAATTCTTCCCTCATTAACATTTACTGTTACTATCTGCTAGTAGTTTGTTAGGCCTGAGAGTAACAAACATGAACAAGGCAGTCCTTGTCCTCAAGGTGCTCAGATCTAATGGAGATTAGACACAAAGTATTCAAGGACTCCAGAATTGGTTGATACATACTATGGGACAAGTATAAAACTGTGGAGGAATATCTAGCTCTTTCTCAGAGGATGGAAGAAGGGAATGAAAGTGGTTAGAATAAGGAAAGACTCTTCACATCTGAGATAATACCTGACTTGAAGATAAGTGAGAGTAAACCAGGTGGACAAAGAAGCGAGTGTAGAAATTAGACTTTCCAGGAAAAAAAAAAAAAAAAGGCCCTTCCTCAGATCATATCCAGAGACTATGAAACTAGAAGAGTACTCTGAGGTCAAATAATAAAGGGCCTTGAATGCCATCCTAAGGAATCAGTGAATGATTAAGTGGAGCAGTGGTCCTTTAATATCTGATCCACAGAAAAATCATCTTTGAGGCAGTGCAGAGGATTGGATGTAGGAGACTAGACTAGAGAATGAGTTAAGAGGGCCTTGTGATGGTTTTAACAAGAGATGAGGATGTATGAATGAGTGAGATAGAAATGGAGGGATTCTAAAAATATTGAGGAGGTTCAGAGCATTAGACAGTAACCAGCTTGCTGTGGTGAAGACTGGGAGCGGGTGTGAATAATTGAGGAAGAGAGATTAGAATGATGCCTATATTTTTGCCTTGGGTGACTGGGTAGAGGCTGTAGCATTGACTGAGATGAGGAATATAGGAGGAGGACCATGTCTGCAAAGGAAAATGAGTTTGGTTTTAAACATCTTGAGATAGAACCTGAGAGAGAGGTCTGAGGGTATCAGAGTATGGGTGGTAATTAAAGCAGCAGGTGCAGGAGCTTTCCTCCAGGGGGTAAGCAGAGAAGAGGCTTAAAGATTGATCTTTTGGGGAGCACCTATGTTTGAGGAACATGTGAAGGAAGGTGATTATATAGTTGAAACTCAACTGACTATCATGGAGAGAAGAGTTTTTAAGAGAAAAGTGGTCTGTCTATAATATCAAATGCTGTGGAAAGAAGGTATATTAATTAGGATATACTTGGCTGCAAGTAACAGAATAAAAGTGACTAATGTTATTACGAATGACTTATCAAGAAGTCTGAAGTAGGTGGTCTCTGGATGGGTTTTGTGACACAGCAATGCCATGGAGGACCTGAGCACTTTCCATCTTTCTGCTCTGCCACCTTCAGTGTGTCAAAATGTTTCCCACAAGGTCACAGGCTGGGCATGTCAAGTAGCTGAGGGCATCCCAAGCAGAAAGCAAGGGGGGGTGGAGACAATAAGATTTTCTCTTTGTGTGCTTCATTCTCATTCAAGGAGGAAAATCTTTCCCAGGAGAACCATCGACTTCCCCTTATGTCTCATTGACCAAGGCTCATTCCCACTCCTAGATCAATCACTGGCAAAGTGAAAGGGGTTGCCACGACTGGATTAGATCAATCATGATTCATCCCTTGAGGCTGGGCAAATGAACAGGAGTTCTGCTAGCAAGGAGGACAGGAAAATAGCAATTTTCACCGCCTTTCTCCTACAGGAGTTTATTAAGCATAGGACTTAGGAGTATCCATTGGATAAGTGCAGTTAGGAGCATACTGGTGGCCTCAGTAAGAGAAGTTTCAGTGAGAGCCGAGTTAGAGGTTAGCCAGAGCCAGATTACAGTGGGTTGAAGAGTGTATAGAAGTAGACCCTAGACTACTCTTCAAATAAATGTAAATATGCTTTTCTAATCCTTTTCTGAAAACATGTCTTGATGAATGAAAAGATGGCAAGGATTCTCCAAAGGATTCAGGGGGAAAGAAATCAAAAAAGAAGTTGGAACCTGGAAGACAAACCTTGCCTAATTCATCACTTGAACAAGGACCTCTCTTTGGCCAGGAACATGGTTTTCTCCAGATTTCTCCAAATTTGAATTTCTCCTCATTGCTAGGCTCAGCCACAGACTATAATTTTTAGAAATCTGAGTCAGCAACAAGAAAGAGGTTGTTTTGAACTCTAAATAGAGCCTTACTATTCCACAGCTGTGTACAATTGGGGGGTGGGAAACGTGATTAAAAGGTTTCTACAAAGCACTTAAATTAAATTAGCAAAGAGGAGATTCAGTTTTGAACTCCTTCCAAGATTTCTAATAAAGAGATTATATATTTCATTAAAAAAATAAAATAAGGCAGAGAGTGGAGTGATACATCTAACTGAATAAGAGCATAGACTTTCTACCAAAGCTAGGCACTCTACTTTTTTCCTCTGGCTCTTGGGAATAGTTTGTGTGCCTGTTATCAGCCTCAAAAGGCATCTTTTCCTCTGTCTGCTGATCACTGAGTAGAATAGTATATAGCCTCTTTTTGGTATCAATCAGTTTGAAAACTGACATAATCAGCTAATCTTTTTGGTTGATGAGTCTCTTTTTTTGCTCCTTTTGTTTGTTTTTAATAGACTTTATTCTTTCGGGCAGTTTTAGGTTCACAGCAATATTAAGTAGAAGATACAGAAATTTCCTATATCCTGTGTCCCCACACATGCACAGCCTCCATTTTTATTTATATCCACATAGAGTGATACATTTGTTAAAGATGAGCCCACATTTACATATCATCACCCACAGTCCATAGTTTACATTAGAGTTCACTCTTGATGTTGTGTATTCTATGGGTTTGGAAAATGTATAATGACATATACCCATTAATATAGTGTCATACAAGGATGTTTCTGCCCTAAATTCCTTCATGCTCCTCCTAATCACCCCCCTACCCTACCCCTGGCAACCTCTGATCTTTCTACTCTCTCTCTAGTTTTGCCTTTTCCAGAATGTCATAATAGGTGGAATCATACAGTATGTAGCCTTTTCAGATTGGCTTCTTTCACTTACTAATATGGATTTAGGGTTCCTCCATGTCATTTCATGGCTTGGTAACTCATTTCTTGTTAGTGCTGAATAATATTCCATTGTCTGGATGTATCACAGTTTATTCATTCACCTACTGAAGGACGTCCTCTTCCAAGTTTTGCAATTATGAATAAAGCAGATAGAAAACAAACATAATCGGCCAGTCTTCCCAGTTGATGCGTTGTCTCTTATGCAGCTCTGGTCACTAGAGTCCTAGCTTTTGAGTTTAAGAAAATATAAAGCAGTAAGAGAAAGGTTGTGGCTTGTAGATAAATTTACTGGACAGAACAAACAGAAGACAATAGATGACCTCTTTTTCTGGTTGTTAGCACTATCTCTAAATACACATTTTAGTGAAAGAGTCTTAAGTACAGAGAAGTTAAATACAGGGTAATTCAGTCTGACTCTAGCTGGCTGGCGCCGTCTTGAGCTCCTTTGGCCAATTTGGAACAGAATTCACCATGGGTTTTAATAATTTAGAAGTATAACATACCAGAGATGAAGGAATCTAAGAAAGCATCTGATTAATATGGGAAAACAGAGATCCAGTGATTTCTGTCAGATACAGCAGCCCCAAACCAGAATCTGGGTCTCCTGACGTTCAGCTTTTTCTCTGTTTTATCCGGGGACCTCACTTTCACAATATCTTATTTAATTAAGATAAAACCTTAAGACAGTCTTAAAATCTAAATCATTGTCAAGCTAACTTTAATTTTCAGGCACTTCAAGTAGCTTAAAACCCATATTGACCTTGTAGCTCTTATTCTAGGCAATGACAGGCAGCCAGCTCAAAAAAGCTTTACACGTGTGGAATTGGTAAAGGAAGGTTAAGCTACTGTTTACTTATTTATCCAATCCTTCACATTTATCTCTCTTTTTTTGTCAATTGAAATTTAAAGGGTGCTTCATAATTATTCTTCCTTGCAATAACAAGCCAAAAGGTAGGCATTGTAACAGTCAGAGTTCTTAGCTGCAAGCAAAAGATACCAAACTCTGGCTAAGTTAAGCAGAAAATGGAATCTAATAAAAGGATATTGGACAGTTTCTAAGCTCTCTGGAAGGGGTAAGAATCAGGTTTAGAGGATACATATCCAAAACAATGTTGAAAATTATGTCATGAAACCATGCCCTACTGTTGCTGCTGGGGGGTAGGCATTGTCTACGGCATTCCCAGAATCACCAGAATTGGACCCTGGATGTCGCTACTTTCCCAGATGACTCTGGGAATTGGATGTACCTACCATTCCTGCCCTCTCTTAACCGCTCTTAACCACTCCATTGCCAGGAAAGATTTGGTTTGGTCCCCTCTTTGTGTACTTTCTAATTTAAAGTCTGGGGGAACTGCATGTGATTGGCAGAAGCTTGGTCACGTGCCAGTGTGCTAGCAGCACAGGAGACAGGAAAGTGAGCACCTGGCATATTCAGTTTCTACAGCGGGAGGTTTACTCTACTCGATAAGGTGAGTGGTTCGGAGGCTGGGCAGCCAAAAAGAAGGACAATCGTTGACTACAGTGACATGTCTATCACAGGAGTTTCATTTTAATATTTTTACTATTTTTTACTGTTTTGAGTAGGTAATATATTTATATGTTGCAAAATTCAAAAGATATGATGTGGTAAATAGTAAAAGAATGTCTTCTCTTTCCTTGGCTCCCAGCCGTTTACTTAGCCTCCCTTATATGGTGGGTTGTTACTGCCACCAATATTCACTTCTATTCCCTGGAAAAGGGAGAGAGAGATTAAGATTTATTTTAAGGAACTGGCTGATGCAATTATGGAGGTTGCAAGTCCAAAGTCTGAAGTTCAAATCTGAAAGCTGTCTGCTGGCAGAATTTCCTCTTGCTTGAGGGAGGTCAGCCTTGTGTTCTATTCAGGCCTTCAACTGATTGGACAGGACAACATTATGGGGGCAATCTTGCCTCAAACCCCACCCATTTACATGTTAATCTCATCTAAAAATACCCTCACAGAAACATCCCAAATAATGTTTGATCTGGTACCATGGCCCAGATAAGTTGACACGTAAAATTGACCATCACAGGGGGTTATGTGACTCATGGGTAGGACTCAGTGCAAAATATTGAAGGAAATGGTAATCTGATTCCATTGGCAGAGGTGTTTTAAAAAATCAGATACATGTCAGTCAGTTTATCTGTCAGTGTCAATCAGATTAGACACTGGGTAAAGTCTAAGTAAAATTTCCAGATTTATTTTTGTATAAATTTCCTTTAGAATCCATACAGAACAATTCCAACCATGTAGCCAGAAGTATGGATTTTAGCATCAGACAGTTTTAGTTTTGAGCCCTGGCTCTACCCTTTGCTTGTTTGGACAAGCTCCTTAGAGTCTTTTGGCTTTGGTTCTCTCATCTATAAAATGTTTTCTTTAATGTGAGGATTAATTAGAAAATGTATACAAAGCATTTAGTATCTGAAGCAAAATAGATGCTCAATATGAGTATTGTTGATACATAATCTTCAAAAAAGATTGAGTGCAAAATTGTATTTCAATTCGTAATCACATGAAAAGAGGCAAATCACTATGAAGTCTTTTAGATATTTTCTGTTTGAAATTTTAAGAAATTGTGGTAATGTAACTCACCACTTGCAGACTTTTATCTGATGCACAGGGACCACAAGAGGCAAAGAAAGGGGGCTTGGCTAGGTGGGTAGGAGAACAGCTCAAATGTCTTAGCATTCACAAATCTTATGTCTGGGAACAGTTTCAGATTTGGGACAGCTACATGGATGTATTGGCAAAAAAACCTTCTCTCCTTTGACTAATTACAAATTCATTGCTAACCTTAATGAGAAAAATGAGAAAGGAAGTGTGAGCCCAGCATTGGCAGGAAAAGTCTATGTACATTGTCTTCTGCCTTTTAGTGATCAAGACTGTGATATATTGTATGAATCTAAGCCTCTCCTTGTTTGCAGGGCAGAGAAAACTGATGCTATTGAGTCAGGAGTATATTCAGTTTAACACAAGAAAGGGTCAGGGATGAGATGAGCAGCGATCTTGTAGCTTTCTAGGTAGAGGTAAGCAGAGCTGACCATGTACTCTCCAGAGTCATGTTCTTGACCTTTGCCTCACCATTTTAGCTATTTGCAATATATCTTATGGGCATTTACTAACATTCTGAACTCATTAGTCTGTGATCATCACAAACCATGTGTTTGTTAAACTGATTTAATCCCATGCTGCTTGAAAGATGGAGGATGCAACAGAGCAGTCTTGAAATTTGGGGGTAAAATTCCATAGCTTCCCACAGTGCTCTGCTGCTGTTCATATGAATGCTTTTGGATGGAACAACCAATAAATGTGTTCCCCTTTGTATAATGCTCTTAACCCTTTCTTTACTCATCATATTTTTCTTTGCTCTGTTGATTACCCAGGTCCTAAGACATTAGCATCAAAAAATTCTGGTAAGAATTCTTTTGGATCTTTTGAGTGTCTGGTCATCTTTTTTATTTTTTTATTTTTTTATTGTTATGTTAATCACCATACATTACATCATTAGTTTTAGATATAGTGTTCCATGATTCATTGTTTGTGCATAACACCCAGTGCTCCATGCAGAACGTGCCCTCTTTAAGACCCATCACCAGGCTAACCCATCCTCCCACCCCCCTCCCCTCTAGAACCCTCAGTTTGTTTTTCAGAGTCCATCATCTCTCATGGTTCGTCTCCCCCTCCGATTTCCCCCCCTTCATTCTTCCCCTCCTGCTATCTTCTTTTTTTTTTTCTTAACATATATTGCATTATTTGTTTCAGAGGTACAGATCTGTAATTCAACAGTCTTGCACAATTCACAGCGCTTACCAGAGCACATACCCTCCCCAGTGTCTATCACCCAGCCACCCCATCCCTCCCACCCCACCCCCCACTCCAGCAACCCTCAGTTTGTTTCCTGAGATTAAGAATTCCTCGTATCAGTGAGGTCATATGATACATGTCTTTCTCTGATTGACTTATTTCGCTCAGCATAACACCCTCCAGTTCCATCCACGTCATTGCAAATGGCAAGATCTCATTCCTTTTGATGGCTGCATAATATTCCATTGTATATATATACCACCTCTTCTTTATCCATTCATCTGTTGATGGACATCTTGGCTCTTTCCATAGTTTGGCTATTGTGGACATTGCTGCTATAAACATCGGGGTGCACGTACCCTTTCGGGTCCCTACTTTTGTATCTTTGGGGTAAATACCCAGGAGTGCAATTGCTGGATCTTATGGTAGCTCTATTTTCAACTTTTTGAGGAACCTCCATACTGTTTTCCAGAGTGGTTGCACCAGCTTGCATTCCCACCAACAGTGTAGGAGGGTTCCCCTTTCTCTGCATCC
The DNA here is from genome assembly GCF_964656455.1 of Halichoerus grypus. Taxonomy (NCBI): domain Eukaryota; kingdom Metazoa; phylum Chordata; class Mammalia; order Carnivora; family Phocidae; genus Halichoerus; species Halichoerus grypus. The sequence goes on along the minus strand of NC_135719.1, from coordinate 114,237,227 downwards.
CTGCCAACATCTGTCGTTTCCTGACTTGTTAATTTTAGCCATTCTGACTGGTGTGAGGTGGTATCTCATTGAGCTTTTGATTTGGATTTCCCTGATGCCGAGAGATGTTGAGCACTTTTTCATGTGTCTGTTGGCTATTTGGATGTCTTCTTTGGAAAAATGTCTGTTCATGTCTGCTGCCCATTTCTTGATTGGATTATTTGTTCTTCAGGTGTTGAGTTTGATAAGTTCTTTATAGATTTTGGATACTAGCCCTTTATTTGATATGTCATTTGCAAATATCTTCTCCCATTCTGTCGGTTGTCTTTTGGTTTTGTTGACTGTTTCTTTTGCTGTGCAAAAGCTTTTTATCTTGGTGAAGTCCCAATAGTTCATTTTTGCCCTTGCTTCCCTTGCCTTTGGTGATGTTTCTAGGAAGAAGTTGCTGCGGCTGAGGTCGAAGAGGTTGCTGCCTGTGTTCTCCTTTAGGATTTTGATGGACTCCTGTCTCACATTTCGGTCTTTCAACCATTTGGAGTCTATTTTTGTGTGTGGTGTAAGGAAATAATCCAGTTCATTCTTCTGCATGTGGCTGTCCAATTTTCCCAACACCATTTGTTGAAGAGACTGTCTTTTTTCCATTGAACACTCTTTCCTGCTTTGTCAAAGATTAGTGGACCATAGAGTTGAGGGTCCATTTCTGGGCTCTCTATTCTGTTCCATTGATCTATGTGTCTGTTTTTGTGCCAGTACCATACTGTCTTGATGATGACAGTCTTGTAATAGAGCTGGAAGTCCGGAATTGTGATGCCGCCAGCTTTGCTTTTCTTTTTCAACATTCCTCTGGCTATTCGGGGTCTTTTCTGGTTCCATACAAATTTTAGGATTATTTGTTCCATTTCTTTGAAAAAAGTGGATGGTATTTTGATGGGGATTGCACTGAATGTATAGATTGCTCTAGGTAGCATTGACATCTTCACAATATTTGTTTTTCCAATCCATGAGCATGGAACGTTTTTCCATTTCTTTGTGTCTTCCTCAATTTCTTTCATGAGTATTTTATAGTTTTCTGAGTACAGATCCTTTGCCTCTTTGGTTAGATTTATTCCTAGGTATCTTATGGTTTTGGGTGCAATTGTAAATGGGATCGACTCCTTAATTTCTCTTTCTTCTGCCTTGTTGTTGGTGTATAGGAATGCCACTGATTTCTGTGCATTGATTTTATATCCTGTCACTTTACTGAATTCCTGTATGAGTTCTAACAGTTTTGGGGTGGAGTCTTTGGGGTTTTCCACATAAAGTATCATATCATCTGCAAAGAGTGAGAGTTTGACTTCTTCTTTGCTGATTTGGATGCCTTTGATTTCTTTTTGTTGTCTGATTGCTGTGGCTAGGACTTCTAATACTATGTTGAATAGCAGTGGTGATAGTGGACATCCCTGCCGTGTCGCTGACCTTAGGGGGAAAGCTCTCAGTTTTTCCCCATTGAGAATGATATTCGCTGTAGGTTTTTCATAGATGGCTTTTATGATATTGAGGTATGTACCCTCTATCCCTATACTCTGAAGAGTTTTGATCAAGAAAGGATGCTGTACTTTGTCAAATGCTTTTTCTGCATCTATTGAGAGGATCATATGGTTCTTGTTCTTTCTTTTATTAATGTATTGTATCACATTGATTGATTTGCGGATGTTGAACCAACCTTGCAGCCCAGGGATAAATCCCACTTGGTCGTGGTGAATAATCCTTTTAATGTACTGTTGGATCCTATTGGCCAGTATTTTGGTGAGAATTTTGGCATCCATGTTCATCAAGGATATTGGTCTGTAATTCTCCTTTTTGATGGGGTCTTTGTCTGGTTTGGGGATCAAGGTAATGGTGGCCTCATAAAACGAGTTTAGAAGTTTTCCTTCCATTTCTATTTTTTGGAACAGTCTCAGAAGAATAGGTATTAATTCTTCTTTAAATGTTTGGTAGAATTCCCCTGGGAAGCCATCTGGCCCTGGGCTTTTGTGTTTTGGGAGATTTTTGATGACTGCTTCAATTTCCTTAGTGGTTATAGGTCTGTTCATGTTTTCTATTTCTTTCTGATTCAGTTTTGGTAGCTGATACATCTCTAGGAATGCATTCATTTCTTCCAGGTTATCTAATTTGCTGGCATAGAGTTGCTCATAATATGTTCTTATAATTGTTTGTATTTCTTTGATGTTGGTTGTGATCTCTCCTCTTTCATTCATGATTTTGTTGATTTGGGTCATTTCTCTTTTCTTTTTGATAAGTCTGGCCAGGGGTTTATCAATCTTGTTTTCTTTCAAAGAACCAGCTCCTAGTTTCGTTGATCTGTTCTACTGTTCTTTTGGTTTCTATTTCATTGATTTCTGCTCTGATCTTTATTATTTCTCTTCTCCTGCTGGGTTTAGGCTTTATTTGCTGTTCTTTCTCCAGCTCCTTTAGGTGTAGGGTTAGGTTGTGTACTTGAGACCTTTCTTGTTTCTTGAGAAAGGCTTGTATTGCTATATACTTTCCTCTTAGGACTGCCTTTGCTGCATCCCAAAGATTTTGAACAGTTGTGTTTTCATTTTCATTGGTTTCCATGAATTTTTTTAATTCTTTAATTTCCTGGTTGACCCATTCATTCTTTAGTAGGATGCTCTTTAGCCTCCATGTATTTGAGTTCTTTCCGACTTTCCTCTTGTGATTGAGTTCCAGTTTCAAAGCATTGTGGTCTGAAAATAGGCAGGGAATGATCCCAGTCTTTTGGTACTGGTTGAGACCTGATTTATGACCTAGGATGTGATCGATTCTGGAGAATATTCCATGGGCACTAGAGAAGAACCGTGTATTCCGTTGCTTTGGGATGGAATGTTCTGAATATGTCTGTGAAGTCCATTTGGTCCAGTGTGTCATTTAAAGTCTTTATTTCCTTGTTGATCTTTTGCTTAGATGATCTATCCATTTCAGTGAGGGGGGTGTTAAAGTCCCCCACTATTATTGTATTGTTGTCAATGTGTTTCTTTGCTTTTGTTATTAATTGCCTTATATAATTGGCTGCTCCTGTGTTGGGGCATAGATATTTACAATTGTTAGATCTTCTTGTTGGATAGACCCTTTAAGTAGGATATAGTGTCCTTCCTCATCTCTTATTACAGTCTTTGGTTTAAAATCTAATTTGTCTGATACAAGGATTGCCACCCCAGCTTTCTTTTGGTGTCCATTAGCATGGTAAATTGTTTTCCACCCCCTCACTTTAAATCTGGGGGGTGTCTTTGGGTCTAAAATGAGTCTCTTGCAGACAGCATATCGATGGGTTTTGTTTTTTAATGCAGTCTGATAGCCTGTGTCTTTTGATTGGGGCATTTAGCCCATTTACATTCAGGGTAACTATTGAAAGATAGGAATTTAGTGCCATTGTATTGCCTGTAAGGTGACTGTTACTGTATATTGTCTGTGTTCCTTTCTGGTCTATGTTGCTTTAGGATCTCTCTTTGCTTAGAGGACCCCTTTCAATATTTCTTGTAGGTCTGGTTTTGTGTTTGCAAATTTCTTTAGTTTTTGTTTGTCCTGGAAGCTTTTTATCTCTCCTTCTATTTTCAATGATAGCCTAGCTGGATATAGTATTCTCGGCTGCATATTTTTCTCATTTAGTGCTCTGAATATATCCTGCCAGTCCTTTCTGGCCTGCCAGGTCTCTGTGGATAGGTCTGTTGCCAGTCTAATGTTTCTACCATTGTAGGTTACATATCTCTTCTCCCGAGCTGCTTTCAGGATTTTCTCTTTGTCTCTGAGACTCTTAAGTTTTACTATTAGATGTCAGGGTGTTGACCTATTTTTATTGATTTTGAGGGGGATCTTCCTGGATTTTGATGCCTGTTTCCTTCCCCAAATTAGGGAAGTTCTCTGCTATAATTTGCTCCAGTATACCTTCTGCTCCTCTCTCTCTTTCTTCTTCTCCTGGGATCCCAATTATTTTAATGTTGTTTCATCTTATGGTATCGCTTATGTCTTGAATTCTGCCCTCATGATCCAGTAGTTGTTTATCTCTCTTTTTCTCAGCTTCTTTATTTTCCATCATTTGGTCTTCTATCTCACTGATTCTTTCTTCTGCCTCATTTATCCTAGCAGTTAGTGCCCCCATTTTTGATTGCACCTCATTAATAGCCTTTTTGATTTTGACTTGGTTAGATTTTAGTTCTTTTATTTCTCCAGAAAGGGTTTCTCTAATAACTTCCATGCTTTTTTCAAGCCCAGCTAGTATCTTTAAAGTGATAATTCTGAACTCTAGATCCGACATCGTACTAATGTCCGTATTGAGTAGGTCCCTGGCAGTCGGTACTACCTCTTGTTCTTTTTGTTGAGGTGATTTTTTCCATCTTGTCATTTTGTCCAGAGGAGAATAGATTAATGAGAGAACAAAATGCTAACAGGGTAACAACATCCCCAGAAAATATACTCTAAACAAATCAGAAAAGACCTGAAGCGGGGTGAAAGGAAAGGGAAAGAAAGAAAAAAGAAAAAGAAAAAAAAAAAGATAAAAACAAACAAAAACAGAACAAAACAAAAAAAAACAGAATATGATCAAATATGACCAGGCTGGTGCATAGATCAGTGCCCCACACTAGATTTTGGGTGTATTTTGGTCTGTTAGAAGAAAGTGCCTCCCAAAATTTTAAAGAAAGAACAACTTATATATGTACAAAAATAAGGGTTGATATGATGAAGGGATGGAATATGACTGTAAAGATGAAAATTATAAAAAATTTTATAGAAGGAATTGATAAGATGTTGTTTGAAAAAAGAAAGAAGAGGATTTTTAAAAAAAAGAAAAAAAAAGGGAGAGAATGTGATCAGGCAGGAGAGTAGAACAAAACCATACACTAGAGATTTAGGGTATATTTTGATCTGTTAGAAGAAACTATCTCAAAATTTTAAAGAGAGACAACTTATATATATATATATGCCAAAAATAAAGGTAACTACTATGAAGGGATAGAATATGACTCTAAAAATGAAAAATAAAAATGTTTTTTAAAAAAGGGATTGATAAGATGTTGGTTGAAAAAGGAAAAAGAAAAATTCAAATAAAAAAAGTTAAAAAAAATTAACTTTGAAAGACTAAGGAATCATGGTAAAAAAGCCATGGATTCTCTGTGCATTATTCTCCTAGCGCTGGAGTTCTGCGGTTCTCATTGATCGGTAAACTTGGTCTTGGCTGGCTGTTCTCGCTGATCTTCTGGGGGAGGGGCCTGTTGCCGTGGTTCCCAAATGTCTTTGCCGGAGGCGGAATTGCCCCGCCCTTGCCGGGTCAGGGCTAAGTAATCTGCTCGGGTTTGCTCTCCGGAGCTTTTGTTCCCTGCAAGCTTTCCGTACAGCTTTGGAGGCCGAGAGTGAAAATGGCGGCCTCCCAATCTCCACCCTGGAGGAGCCGAGAACTCGGGGCCCCGCTCCTCAGTGAACCCCAGAGAAAAGCCGTCAGTCACTCCTGTCTCCCCGGTCTCCGCCTGCACTCCGTGCTCACCCGGCCTGTGACCGAGCGTTTCTATCTGGCACCCGACCCCGTGTGGAGTCTCCAAACCCAGCAGATCCCCGCGGTGCGCTCCCGCACCTCTCCTCCCGGGGGAAGAAGGTGAGTCTCCCCGGATCTGCCGCTTGTTGGGTCCCTGCTGGAGGAGCAGTGGCCTGACTGTGCCGTGGATCACGGTTTATGGCAACCCCGAGCTGAGAGCCCGCGCCTGGGCTCCGTCTCTGCAGCCAGCCTCCCCACTCCGATACCTGGGAGCTCTGCCGCACTCAGGCACCCCCGGTCTTTCTGTGACCCTGAGGGTCCTGAGACCACACTGTCCCGTGACGGTTCCACCCCCCGCTTAGCCACTGGAGCTACGTCCCTCAGCGGAGCCGACTTCTAAAAGTTCCGATTTTGTGCTCCGGGGCTCTATCACTTGCCAGAAGCGGCCGATGGAGGCCCCTCCCCCGCCGTCTATCCTCCCAAATATCGCCTCGGATTCACTTCTCCGCACGTCCTACCTTCCAGAAAGTGGTCGCTTTTCTGTTCAGAGAGTTGCTGCTATTCTTCTCTTCGATCTCCTGTTGAATTTGTAGGTGTTCAGAATGGTTTGATCCCTATCCAGCTGAATTCCTGAGACCAGGCAAAATCCAGGTCTCCTACTCCTCTGCCATCTTGCTCCACCCCCCGAGTGTCTGGTCATCTTTTATATGCATCCATAAAATACTGATAAATTTTTCAGAAACACTCCCCTGTTTCATGTTTTCCCACTTTTAAAAGTAAAAATATGAAACAAATTTCCTATGAACTTAAGGAATTCCCAAGTTAATGTCAGTAGGGTGTAAATATTTTCACAATATTCTCTCATACTTTCAGAAGGCAACTGATTGTATATTTGACAGAAACCTTCTTCTAGAAGCATCAACATTTCAAGTTTGTTCTTACTGTCCTCAGGTGTGTTTCTTTTTCTGTTCCTTCCTTTCTTCCACTACCTATTCCTTCAGGAAAGATAATGTGGGACAGGAAAATGGGAGAGCTGGTGAGGAAATAGGGAAGGCAAAGAAATCGGTAGGACCCAGACTTCCTTGGTCACATGTTCTAATATTTGGACTCTGTAACTATAATGGACTTTGAGATACAACAGAGTAGAGCAACATCATCCTTAAGTGTCTCTAGCCTCATAATTCTATGAACCTCTTGAAGCATGTAAACAAGTATGTTGTCCTTTCCAAATGAGGAAATGCCAGGCTTACAGAAGATGCTCCTTCATCCTCAGGTTTAAGGCTATCCCTTAGTGGGCCATAATTTTATCCCTGTATTTGAAGAATAGTGTATTTTTTGACATTCTAAAAATTACAATTATTAAAATGTTTTTAAAAGATTTTATTTATTTATGAGAGAGAGAGCGAACGGGGCTGGGGGAGGGGGGAGTGGAGGAGCACAGGGAGAGGGACAAGTAGAGTCCCCAATGAGCCTGAGGCAGGGCTTGATCTCGGGACCCTGAGATCATGACTTGAGCAGAAACCAAGAGTCGAACGCTTAAGTTGAACATTCAAGAGCCACCCAGGCACCCCTAAAAATATCGATATTTAACTGGTTACTATCTTACAGGGTATCTTTTTAATGTTTTTTTTAATTGTGGTAAAAAAAAACACATAACATAAAATTTACCATCTTAACTATTTTATTAAAAGGTACAGTTCCATAGCATTAAGTGTATTCACGCTGTTGTGAAACACATCTCCAGCACTTTTTCATCTTGCAAAACTGAAATTCTATACTCCTTAAATGACAACTCCCCTCTGTTCCCTGCACCCAGCCCTTGGTATATTTTCTATTTCTATGGATTTCAGTGCTTTAGATCCCTCATATAAGTGGAATCATCTAGTACTTGTCTTTTTGTGACAGGCTTATAGCACTTAGCATAATGTCCTTAAGATTCTTTCATGTGCTAACAGGTGACAGGATTTCCTTCCTTTTTAAGGCTGACTAATACTTTATTGTGTGTATATATATATATATCACATTTTATTTATCTATTCATCTCTTGATGGAAATTTGAGTTGCTCCCACCTCTTGGCTATTGTGATATCCTTGTTTTTTAAATATTAAAATTTAACTTTGACCTTCCGGTTCCTTCTGGTAGATATAATAAACATGACATCATCTGTAAAGAACTTCTGGCAATCAGGGAGAGAGGGTAGCATGAGAAGAGACTTGAAGACAGAATCCCAGGGAACCCGATCCCTTTAAGATGCTGGCAGAAGAAGAATAAGGAGACTGAGACGTAAGAATCAGTCGGAAAGGAGAAGCCCAGGGGATGGGGGTGTTCCTAAGGGGAAGAAGACAAATGTCAGAGAAGGCAGGGGAGCCAAGTAAGAAAGGTGTTAGCAGTAATAGAGCTGTTAGGATTGTTTGCAGTTTCAGAAGAGGACAGAAGCTTGGTAAAAGTGGGTGGAGGAGTGGGAGGTGAGAATGGAGAGAAATCTGTTGGAGACTACTCGGGGAGTTTAGATATGAAGAAAGGAAGGAGACTGAATAGTACCTAGGAGTGTAGAGCTTTTTTGTTATATTGTTGTTTTTTAAGCTAAGAGAGGGTTGAGAATGTTTAGTTGTTGGTTTCAATTGTGGCTACATAAAAAAAAAAAATGATCCCCAAACTAAGTGTCTTAAAAAACCACTTTATTGTGCCCCATGATTTTGTGAGTCAAGGATTCAAGAAGCGCTGCCTGGCTGGTCTGGCTTCTATCCACGTGGTGTCAGTAGTGGTGGGGAGGACTGGAGGGTCTACTTCCAGGATGACAGTTTCACCCACCTGTGTGGGGCCTGGGTGCTCCTTAACACCTCTTTCTCCTCAAGGGCCTCTCAACATGGGTTGGGCTTCTCACAGGATGGTAGTCTCAGAATAACCACACTCATTACATGACAACTCACTTTTAAGAGCTATTATTTTAAGGGACTCAGATGGAAGCAGCAAGGTTTCTTTTGATGGGAATTAAAAGCCGGGGGTCAATTCCACTGCTTTCTATTGGTCACACAAGTTGTTAAGACTCATGCATATTCAAGAGGAGTGAAGGACTAGATGCCACCTCTTGACTGGGATGGCATGAGCCTGTAGTGAGGGAAGGACTTCATGGCAGCCATCTTGGAAAGAAGTAGAGGAAGAAGATGTGAAATTACCCAGGTACCTGAGGTTGCAGGAGTGAATGAGACTTTTGAGATTTGAAACCAAAGACAGGTACACTGAAAAGCCTTTGGCAAGAGGAGGAAGATCCTTTTATGACACTATTAATCCTTTATAAACCACAAACTCAAAGGTAACCCAAGGACGTTTTTCAGTATGCTACAAAGTCACAGAGTTCTACCTACTTTTTTCAAGTACCTGGCACATCCTGAGAGGAAGTTCCAAAGCTTGGGGAGCACTTTTCTAAGGCAGAGATTATGCAGAGGGTCACAGCTACATACACTAAATGGTCTACTGCCATATGTTGATCTTCTAAACTCATTCCAAATGCTTGCTGAGGACATCCCTGCTTGCTGAAGACATCCCTTGCTATCTTTACCCACCCACCTTTATGTGTGATCAGCTGTAACAATTCTAATAAAACTGTTGTTCTATCTCTTGAAGAGGAAATACAGCATATAGTCCCTGGAGTTAACGACTCCATCTACTAGCTATGTGACCTCGAGGCAAATTACTTGGCCTCCTAGAGCATCAGTTTTCCCATCTGTAGAAAGGCACTAATAACCTCAGTAAGCTCAAAGGGTTGTTGTGAGAATAAAATAATTCATGTAATGAGGCACTTAGTAAGCTGTCAGTAAAGGATAGGTATTTTTATTATTAAAGCTGTTTATCTTCAGATGAGCTCCTCAGTTTCATCTTTGGGTGGGAAACAGAAGTTTAGATCATGAACATCTAAAAGCATTTGCTAGACAAGCCAGAAATCATTGTGACTCACTCTCCACAAATGGTACACTTTGAACCGGAGTGGAATTTTACCTTGTGTGCCACAAAATCTTTCCAAGCTTCTCCAAGGCCTAGTTTATAAGGAGAAAGTATCTTGGGCACTTACATAAGATAATAAAGCTCACTGAATCAGAGGGATAAGAAAGGGACTTTGAGCACCTGTCTAATTTGCTCCTACTTAAGCCATCCAGACATGTGAGAATCTGCCTTTGTGAAAACAGCTCCTGAGTCTTACCAGTTCTGTTTCCAGCGCCCTCCTCCTCCAGCCAACTCTGCCCTCCTTGGACCCAGTTGGGCTCCTGGAGTTTAGTCTGGCCTGGGTTAGAGCCCCAGGCCTCCTTCCTACTGGGGAGCAAAATTAGAATGTTGGTATCAACCAATCTTTTGCCTTATTTGAAAATGAGATATGGTAATAGAGCACGTTGACTAGTATTTTTATAAATACTATGAAAGAAAATCTTTCTTGGGCCAGTTTCAAGAATTTAGGTCATTGTGCTGGTGAGTAATGATTCAGAACTGACTTGATCCCTTTGTTTTGGCTGCCAAATACCCATGGCTGGTCACAACCACCTTATGGGTTCTTCAACCTCCCCCTTGCCCTTCACAATATTTAGCTTTCTGCAGCTAGAATAATTTCTGCACATGACACTGAGCACTCCCATAGCTCTGTGTTACCCTCCAGAGTCCAGACTAAACATTGCCTGACCTCGAAGTTTCCCTGGTGCCTGCTTTCATCTCCTGCCCTTGCCATGACAGTACAGGGGTATTGGGTGGATCCTGGATATCTTTTGTCCTGCCTGTGCACGACAAGGCTTCTCCCTCACATTCTTGGAAGGGTTTCTTCACCAATTATTCCGTTCTAACTCTTCATTCCGGATAACACTTGACCGTCTCTTTCCAGTGAACTCACTTTCATAAAGATGGAGTTTCTATGTATGCTTGCCTTTTTTTTTTTTGTCTTGCTGAAAAAAAATAAATAAAAGGAAAAAACCCTAATTCAAGCTCTTAATCCAAAGTGATTTAGCCCAGACTGTCAGGAAAGGGGAATGAATGATGCAGGTGAGGGTGGGGGGCTGAGAAGTGGGTAGGTGGCTAAGGGTTTAAGTAGCAGCAGGGAGATTGAGGTCAGCAGGACTCCCTGACCTTGTTAATGACAGGTGTTTGTCTCTGGGTCAGAAGTACCTTGTAGGCCAGGCTCAGGTCTGCTTTTCTGTTTTTTATAATTATTATTTCATTATTATTGTGCCAGATCCCACAACTGACATAAAAAAGAAATTGGAAGTCAATATTCATATTTGATCAGTCATTCTAACAAATGAGATATTTTTATTTCTGTCTTATTATTAGTATGAGTCCATGCCCCCGTCAACCCTTTCACAATATTTCTCAGCCTTTGTAAAAAAAAAAAAAAAATTAACCCCCTAAGGAACATTTTTAGACATTTTTTTCTTAATCGTCCCCACATGAATGTTTATTATAACAGATATACTGTAAATTTGTTAGTGTACTGTGTGTATATCTGTGCTTTATACATAAAAAGAGTAAAATTTTGCTACCCCCCCAAGTACCCAAGTTTCACCCCTTGAGGACTATATCACTCCTGTCGAGGATGTATGCCCCAGAATCAAACCAGGACAAGCAAGAAGTTTATTTAGGAGATGAGGAGAACACTGCTAGGGGAGAGGGAAAGTGAGACAGAGAAGGAAGGAAGCCAGTAGAATGTGATTTCGAGCAAGAGACACCATGGGCAATTTGGGGTGTAAGCTAAGTGGGTGCTCTGGGACCTAGCACGAGACACCCACCTCCAGCCATCTTGCCCGAGGGACCAGGTATATACCCAGCCACTTTTATCAGTCGTTGGTTGAGGGTTGTTCCCAGGAGGATATGAATTCTCCAGCAATTTTATTTTGTCCCTCGCTTGGGCAGGCTGAGCTGTAGAGGACAGAGAAAGTCCTCAGGCAGAGTTGTGGGTGCTGGTAGCTGTCTTCTGTGCTCATTCAGGCCACATAAAACAATGCATGCTGGAGGGCATAGTGGGGCGGGGGGGACTGATATTTGTTGCATTTTTTTAAAATAGATTATTTTTTAGAGCAGTTTTCGGTTCACAGCAAGTGAAAGTACAGAGAGTTCTCATATACCTGCTGCCCCGACTCATGCATAACCTCCTTCACTACTAACATCCCCCTCCAGAGTGGCCCATTTGTTACAACTGGTGAACCTCCACTGACACATCATTATCAGCCAGTCTGTAGCTTAAATTCCCAGCTGCATAGTTACATACATTGTATGTATCAACGATGGATAGTTCACTCTTGGTGTTGTACACTCTGTGGGTTTTGGCAGACGTATAATGACATGTATCCACCATTATAGTATCGTACAGAGTAGTTTCACTGCCTTAAAAATCCTCTGTGCTCTGCCTGTTCATCCTTCCCTCCCAGCTGCATTATTTTTATGTTTCCTTCTAGTCTGTGTTACCATGTTATACAATTTTTACATAGTTATAATCACAGTGGGGATATAATTTTGTACTGTGCTTTTTTAACTTGAAGCATTTTTTTCAGGTTGATACAGTCTTCATAATTATAACTGTTAAAGACCCCATAATTTTTTTTTTTAGATATTTTATTTATTTGATAGAGAGAGACACAGCGAGAGAGGGAACACAAGCAGGGGGAGTGGGAGAGGGAGAAGCAGGCTTCCCGTGGAGCAGGGAGCCCGATGCAAGGCTCGATCCCAGGACCCTGAGATCATGACCAGAGCCGAAGGCAGACACGTAATGACTGAGCCACCCAGGCGCCCCAAAGACCCCATAATTTTGCTTCTTATGCATACACCATAATTCCCACAACCATTTCCCCATTGTTAAACATTTAGTTTATTTCCATCTTTCCTGCTATTATAAATAAATAAATTGCTCGAAAAACCAGAGCTAGAAGAGACCCATTAAAGCAAAGTGTTAATAGTGGTTGTCTGTACGTGATAGGATTCTACACACTTTTTTTGTTTCACTTATTTTTCTATAATTGCTTTTATGACAGGAAAATAACAGTTTTATGTGTTAACTTGACTAAGCTAAACCCGATTGTTCAATTGAACACCACACTAGGTGTTGCTGGGAAGATATTTTGTGGATGTGATAAATAGCTATATTCAGTTAACTTTCTGTGGGGGAGATTATCCTTGATAAGCTGGGTTAGCTGATGCGATCAGTTGCAAGGCCTTAAAAGCAGAAGTGAGGCTGATATGAGGGAGAAATTCTGCCTCGTGCTACAGCCTCAGCCGCTGCCGGCGCCTCCTGCCTGCCTGTCCGACGCCCTGTCCACGGACTTGGGACTCGCCTGGCCAGCTCCCATGGCCACGTAACCTAATTCCTTGCAATAAACTCTTCATATATATATATATATATATATATGCACACACACACACACACAAAGTAACATATATGTTTATATGTTATATATACTATGTTTATATATTTTATATATAATGTCATTTATGTATAATATATATGATGATTGCTTTACATATATACATCCCCCTTTCCTTCTGGTGAAACTTAATGGCCTAATAACCTCTTATTGCCCCACCCCTCCTCCCGAAAAAAGACATCGCAAAGAACATCTTAAGGCATGCAGCTTATTTCTGCTCATTTTGTCCTTTTTGTCTTCTCAGGATTGAGATTTCTGGATGTGGCATGAACATATTTAACTAACATATACATTCTTTATTATGAACCCCAAACAATTAGGGTAATGAACTCAGGAGCCAAATTAAAGGCTGAGCCAGATGGGCCATGTGATGGGGTGTCGATCTAAAATGGGTCCTGAAAATATCTGGAAATGTATGTAATAAGATGGAGCAAATTTTGTTCACCGGGAGCCCTCTCAGGGAGAGTACTGTGTGTGATTAGAAGGAACGATTTGGTAAGTTGCTTGGGCTGGGGCAATGACACTTCCAAAGAAAATGCTCAAAGAAAACACTGATGGCCTAAACCGCCCTCTAAAAGTGGTGGTTCCCATTAATTGTAGTACTTCTTTTGCTGACTGGAGTGTGCCAGCTTGGGACAAGAGCTGAACTGCAAGGGACAAGCAAGGAGAGGCACACTTCTGTCCCCCCAAGGAGCCCTTTGCCCCCACTCTAAGAAAATTTGAACAAATATTTAAACAAATGTCTGTTGAATGGAGTGCCAAAATATTAATCAGCTTGAGTCGCCCCCTCACCTAGGCCATCCCTTATGGACCTCAAGTTGGTCCCTGAATTAAGTTTACTAACCAGATGCAGTGTACATTTAATGCCTTAGGACAATAAGGGGCAAATATCATGATATTGTTAGGGTTTGGAACAGAGAGAGTTGCACAGTGGTGAGGATATGAAGAACCTGAATCCCAGAAGATCGCAGGAAAGATGTGGAGATTCAAGAGCTGTTTTCCATTTATTCAAGCATATATTTCAGGTACCAGGCATTATACTAAGTGTGATGGGTACAGAAGTGAGAGAGTTATGGACCCTCCTCCCAATGGAGTCTGGGGGAAATATGGACAGGAATTGCATAGAGATTACATATATAATTATTTAGTAGAAAGTACAGTGAGGGAAACACGTCTGATGCCGTGAAGACATATAACAGAGCGAACAGATCTAGACCAGTCAGAATGGTGGAGGCAGCTTTGTAAAAGCAGAGGATATTCTGGGGGGACTGTCAGAGGAAGCTGACTTTCCTAAGCTGTACCTGAGTCTCTGAATTAGAGGGGTGTGTGCGCACATGCGTTGGGGGTGAGAAGGAAGAGCAGATGGGAGATAGGCTGAGGAAGCTGGTGCTGGTGGCCATTCATCTTGGTATTTAGAAAGACCATCTAATTACCTCTTAGCAAAGTAGCAGGTGGGAAGGCACAGCAAACACAGCACAGATATGAATAGCTTTCTGGTACCTCAAATAGCTCTTGGTTCTTAGCAGGTCCTCACTAAAGACTAAATGAGGGAAAGATTGCCCGGTGAGGTACTATGTGCCAGGCACTATGTTAGGGTGCTTTATGTAAGCTTTCTTAATTTTCCCATGATGATGTCACTACCCCGAAAGAAAAAGGAGAAAACCTCAGTCTAGAGATTTTAAAGAACTTGCTCAACATCATCAAACCTAACACAAAAGCAAGGTGTTTGTCACAGCTACAATGGAGAGAAGAATGGAATCAGTAGGGATAGTTTTGGAAACGAATAGAGTTTGAACTGAGTTCTTATACTGAATGTTACTCCTGTGATATGTTACAGAATTTATGTTTCTCTGCAGCTTATGGATGAGATTTCCATTCCTTTGATCTGAGAACATTCAGAGCAGAGCAAGCAATTAAAAATAAATGGCTAGATGAGACATTTTAAACTTGGCTTTCAGACTTCTACTGACAAGGTACCTTGTGTTTCTCTATTATTTCTCTTTTTGTTTGCCTTAACCACGACCCTTACTGGATACTTTGAAAATGGTTTTTGCCCCTAATTTATTTTACACGGAGTAAACTCCATATAGACTTTTCTAATCAAAGAGAGCCTCTGGTTTTTGTCTTGTCAGACCTCCTAAGACCAGGCTAGGGTGGTCAGGGACAGTTAGTGTGTGAGCTAGGCTTTGACATTTCCAGTAAGACCACCGCTCTGTATCTTTAGGGCTCTTATTTGTCTGCTGTAGACAGTTATCATGGACTTCAGAATCATCCTCAAAGTCTTCCTCTGAATTAGGAACACCAGTAAGAGTTTTTGACAACAAGTAACACACTGGCTCTGGTTAACTTAAGCAGAGAAAGAATTGACTAGAAAGATATCACGGAGCTCAGAGAGTCAATTGCACGCCCATTGAATCAGGCTTAACAAACACGCAGAAACCGAGGTACATAAGAAGGCCAGCCTTAGAGCCCAAATCACAGGACAGAAAGGGTCTGGTTAAACCCCTCTGCTACCCCACTGCCGGCCCCATCACCACTCCCACGAGAAGGGATTCCAAACTATCCCTGCATCTTTGAGTCACTTGCTTCAGATTCAAAAGTCCAGGTGGAATCCTGCTGTCTCTGGTAGGCCAAGCTTAGGTCAAGTGTCCACATTCTAGCTGCTGTAGCTCAGAGAGTAAGCAAATGTACTTTTTGGATTTCCATAACAGGAGGCATGGCTAGGAATCAGGGGAGGCACAAAACTGAAGGAAGCGCTCACTTTCGGCATGTCTCATTTTCAAACGATTAACAATTTTCATAAAGAATAAATTTTAATTTTGAAGAACTTTAAATGCAGTACAATATTCCAGGTATGACCTGAAATTTGCACATAAAACAAAAATATTACACCATGCAGTTTGCAATCCGTTTCCCCTTCTTTTATTTTATTTTATTTTTGTTTCATTGTCTTGACTGTTAAGCACAGATGAAAACTCCTCGGGGTCAAATAGGCTTGAGACAATGCGTGTCCTGTTTCTTCATCTAGACAATGGCTGTGTTATCGTCGCTTATTCTGGATCTGCTTCAACGCAGGAACGTATGGTATCACAGGGGTTGGAGACACACAAAATGTGCTGAAGGGAGCTTGGGCGATTCCAAGCAGGCCCAAACTTACTTTCAAAAGGAACACCTGTGGCCGAGTCCACCTGTGTCCAGGGCAACAACAGATAAGCGATTGTTTAGAGCTTGTAGGCAGAAGTACTTTATCACGGATACTGTTTAAATTGTCAGCATGGGTGATAAGGAGCAGCAGTTTTATTGATTTGTCAGTTTTATTATTGTTTGTAAATTCTCGGCCGCGGCGTATGCTCTTACTGCCCGTGCCCCCCTCCCACCGCCCCACCGCCGCCCACCTCTGCGGGGAGCACACAGGGGAAGCTGGTAATAGACACTGACTCCTGGGAGGAACACGGGCCCAGCGGGGGGAGGGAGACCTGGTTCGTAGCAGCCTCCTCTACGACCGCTCCAAAGGCAGAGATAAAGCAAGATGGCTTCTGAGGGCTGTCTGCGTTCCAGCCCTTTCTTACACCGAAGCCCGGCGTTCATGAACCAGCTGGCAGGTCGTGAGCCCCGGGCTGTGTGGCCCAGTTAGCCGCCCCCAGCTCAGGACTGGCCAGCGGCGTGGAACCCAGTGCCTCCGGCCGCGCTGGCCACAGGGGCCGGCGGGTCGTCAGCTCGGTTCCCATCCGTTGCGACTGTGAGAAAAACAAGAAAAAAGACAGTCTGCCCGTGATGTGTCCTCATCTCTGAAAGAGGGGACGCTACTGATTAACATCAGATTCCTATCCTAAAAGCAAATCTTCCGCTAATTAGGCACATTAGCTTTGTGCAAGGCTGGGTGTAAAATAACTTCCATTTCACTCATTTCAGAAGACAAGGCTGATGAGGGCGAGAGGATACGCCCCACATAACCGGCCTTATTGTTCAGCTCCTGAGGAAGGTACTCCCAGCGCAAGACAGGGACTGGCCCAGCCAGGCTCACCTCCAAAAGAGCGTTTTATAAATAGTGTTCTTGTGGTTTTTTTATCTTTTCCACTTCATTAGAAAATAAAAGAGATGTCTAACCCTACCCCTAAGCCCTGGACGAATAGACATAACGGATTCCCAGACGCATAGACTTGGCAATGACGGCTTCACCCCTGAAAGGTTGCCCTGCACTAAGCGCTTCTGACACTAATGTTCATGCTTAAGCAAACCCATTACTTAGAAAGAAGAATGGCTCTGTCCGCCTGCCCGGGCTGTTCGGCGCGATGGGAGCTGCAGCTGTGCCAGGTCTCATTCAGACACACACGGAGACCCTGGGCTTTGCACCCTCTTGCTTACACGCCACATACAATCAGCATCGGGCAGTGGACTTCAGGCAGTTCCTGAGGAGCAAGAGAAACCTTCACTGGTTATTAACAAGCCCGACAAGTTTGCAGATATTAATAAGCCTGAAATACTTGTAATATTATCTCTGGATTCTCTGCCATGCTTGTTTCTTCCCCTTGTTTCTTTTTTCTTTATGTGAAAATCTTCACATTTGTGAAAAGAGGCGTGTTGGAGAAGCAAATGATTTGTAAAGAGAGCTATATTTGGGAGCATTTCTTAATGTTTTCCACAGGAGCTGGTTCGTTGGAGTGTCTGCGTTCACATTAGCATTTCTGTCTGGGGCTATGAATTATGCTGTCAAAGGAGTTTCAAACTGGGTTTGTTACCTGGATACCCACAAATATGCTTGGTCTGTTTGTATAAATCTGAAAAACCTTCCTTGTCCTTAGGAAACCAGGCCACTCTGCATATTAGGAAGGGGACAGTGAATCCAAGCACCCGTTGGTGCTCCAGGCCGTTAGGGGAACGGTGCCTGGATAAATAGCTGTAGAAGGGAGCCCAGAGTCCATTCTTGACTGGGGTGGTTGTATTCCATTCACAAGGAGGTAGACTTCCCGGTGGTCGGAGAGGCAGGGTGGAGTATGCCGTTAGACATCCTAAAGGCGAGCTTAAGACCAAGTCGTGTCTGTCTAGCTGCGTAGCAGAAAGAAGAGAAAGCTCCTTCACACGGTGCACGCTCTGCCACCACACAGTCCAGCTGTTGAAGCCGCAGCCAGAAGCAGGGACGAGTGGAGGCAAGGGCAAAGCAGGCGCTGGAGGGAAGACAGAGTTCTGTGGCTAAAGTCCCGGACCACGTGCACAGGGCAGGAGCCCACCGGGAGATGTGCTGAGACATGATGGGTCAGCCTGTTCTCCTCCCGTCAGGTCAGACTCAGGCATTTGCCTCCGACAATGTCCCACATATGTCATTCTCACTCCTTTCATAGCCACTTGCCCCAACCCACGGCCCAACCTCAGGAAGCCGATTGTGAGTAAGGGCGATCAGGTCAAGCTCAGGCACCACGCCCACAGCATCCTTGTGAGGGAAATGACTCCGGGCCTTCCTGTCCCCGCAGATGCCCTCCCCAGATGGCTGTTGTTGATTTCCACCACCCAAACCCCCCCTCCCCGGGCCCGGCCCACTGAGGTTGGCTCTCACAATAGCTGCCCGGGGCAGGGCCAGCTGCATTGAATGTCATTTCTTTGCTGCTGGTGCTGGGCAGATGTCCCACCGCCCTTGCCCCTGCTGGCTCATTTGCTAGCACTCTTGTGGTAGCTTGGTGTAACCTACTTCATGGTGCCTCCAGTGTGGCCCAGGGTCTACTTACAGGGGAATCATTTGAGGTGTATGTTTAAAATGCAGGTTCAGAATCTCTGGATGTGAGGCCCCCAGATGTGTTTTTCAGCAGGTACCTCAGTGATTCTCACGCACATCAAAATTTGAGAGTCCCTGGAGTTCTTTGGCCACTGGCCGTTTGTATTTCTATTTTATTTGGTCCTTGGGAGAATGGACTAGAGTAAATCACTCATCAGTTCATGTACCACAATCATCACTGAGGTCTAGGTGACATACAAAAACCTGCCCCTGTTTAAAGTTTACAATTTGATCACTTTTGACGTATCTATACACCTGTGAAACGATCTCCACAATCGAGATAAGCATTTCTCATCCCCATTTCTTTCTCCACCATAGGTATTAACTTGAACTTCTGTGATTCCTTCCAATCCACTTCCACTGTTCCATATATATTTTTTTAAATTTTTGTTATGTTAATCCCCATACATTACATCATTAGTTTTAGATATAGTGTTCCATGATTCATTGTTTGTGCATAACACCCAGTGCTCCATGCAGAACGTGCCCTCCTCAATACCCATCACCAGGCTAACCCATCCTCCCAACCCCCTCCCCTCTAGAACCCTCAATTTGTTTTTCAGAGTCCATCGTCTCTCATGGTTCTTCTCCCCCTCCGATTTCCCCCCCTTCATTCTTCCCCTCCTGCTACATTCTTCTTCTTTTTTTCTTTCGTAACATATATTGCATTATTTGTTTCAGAGGTTCAGATCCAAGAATCAACAGTCTTGCACAATTCACAGCGCTTACCAGAGCACATACCCTCCCCAGTGTCCATCACCCAGTCACCCCATCTCTCCCACCCCACCCCCCACTCCAGCAACCCTCAGTTTGTTTCCTGAGATTAAGAATTCCTCACATCAGTGAGGTCATATGATACACGTCTTTCTCTGTTTGACTTATTTCGCTCAGCATAATACCCTCCAGTTCCATCCACGTCGTTGCAAATGGCAAGATCTCATTCCTTTTGATGGCTGCATAATATTCCATTGTATATATATACCACCTCTTCTTTATCCATTCATCTGTTGATGGACATCTTGGCTCTTTCCACAGTTTGGCTATTGTGGACATTGCTGCTATAAACATCGGGGTGCACGTACCCTTTCGGGTCCCTACTTTTGTATCTTTGGGGTAAATACCCAGGAGTGCAATTGCTGGATCATATGGTAGCTCTATTTTCAACTTTTTGAGGAAGCTCCACACTGTTTTCCAGAGTGGCTGCACCAGCTTGCATTCCCACCAACAGTGTAGGAGGGTTCCCCTTTCTCCGCATCCCCGCCAACGTCTGTCATTTCCTGACTTGTTAATTTTAGCCATTCTGACTGGTGTGAGGTGGTATCTCATTGAGGTTTTGATTTGGATTTCCCTGATGCCGAGCGATTTTGAACACTTTTTCATGTGTCTGTTGGCCGTTTGGATGTCTTCTTTGGAAAAATGTCTGTTCGTGTCTTCTGCCCATTTCTTGATTGGATTCTTTGTTCTTTTGGTGTTGAGTTTCATGAGTTCTTTATAGATTTTGGATACTAGCCCTTTATCTGATATGTCATTTGCAAATATCTTCTCCCATTCTGTCAGTTGTCTTTTGGTTTTGTTGACTGTTTCCTTTGCTTTGCAAAAGCTTTTTATCTTGATGAAGTCCCAATAGTTCATTTTTGCCCTTGCTTCCCTTGCCTTTGGCGATGTTTCTAGGAAGAAGTTGCTGCGGCCGAGGTCAAAGAGGTTGCTGCCTGTGTTCTCCTTTAGGATTTTGATGGACTCCTGTCTCACATTTCGGTCTTTCAACCATTTGGAGTCTATTTTTGTGTGTGGTGTAAGGAAATGGTCCAGTTTCATTCTTCTGCATGTGGCTGTCCAATTTTCCCAACACCATTTGTTGAAGAGACTGTCTTTTTTCCATTGGACATTCTTTCCTGCTTTGTCAAAGATTAGTGGACCATAGAGTTGAGGGTCCATTTCTGGGCTCTCTATTCTGTTCCATTGATCTATGTGTCTGTTTTTGTGCCAGTACCATACTGTCTTGATGATGACAGCTTTGTAGTAGAGCTGGAAGTCCGGAATTGTGATGCCGCCAGCTTTGCTTTTCTTTTTCAACATTCCTCTGGCTATGCGGGGTCTTTTCTGGTTCCATACAAATTTTAGGATTATTTGTTCCATTTCTTTAAAAAAAGTGGATGGTATTTTGATGGGGATTGCATTGAATGTGTAGATTGCTCTAGGTAGGATTGACATCTTCACAATATTTGTTCTTCCAATCCATGAGCATGGAACGTTTTTCCATTTCTTTGTGTCTTCCTCAATTTCTTTCATGAGTATTTTATAGTTTTCTGAGTACAGATCCTTTGCCTCTTTGGTTAGATTTATTCCTAGGTATCTTATGGTTTTGGGTGCAATTGTAAATGGGATCGACTCCTTAATTTCTCTTTCTTCTGCCTTGTTGTTGGTGTATAGGAATGCCACTGATTTCTGTGCATTGGTTTTATATCCTGCCACTTGACTGAATTCCTGTATGAGTTCTAGCAGTTTTGGGGTGGAGTCTTTGGGATTTTCCACATAAAGTATCATATCATCTGCAAAGAGTGAGAGTTTGACTTCTTCTTTGCCAATTTGGATGCCTTTGATTTCTTTTTGTTGTCTGATTGCTGTGGCTAGGACTTCCAATACTATGTTGAATAGCAGTGGTAATAGTGGACATCCCTGCCGCGTTCCTGACCTTAGGGGGAAAGCTCTGTTTTTCCCCATTGAGAATGATATTCGCTGTAGGTTTTTCATAGATGGCTTTTATGATATTGAGGTATGTACCCTCTATCCCTATACTCTGAAGAGTTTTGATCAAGAAAGGATGCTGTACTTTGTCAAATGCTTTTTCTGCATCTATTGAGAAGATCATATGATTCTTGTTCTTTCTTTTGTTAATGTATTGTATCACGTTGATTGATTTGCGGATGTTGAACCAAACTTGCAGCCCAGGGATAAATCCCACTTGGTTGTGGTGAATAATCCTTTTAATGTACTGTTGGATCCTATTGGCTAGTATTTTGGTGAGAATTTTTGCATCCATGTTCATCAGGGATATTGGTCTGTAATTCTCCTTTTTGATGGGGTCTTTGTCTGGTTTTGGGATCAAGGTAATGGTGGCCTCATAAAATGAGTTTGGAAGTTTTCCTTCCATTTCTATTTTTTGGAACAGTTTCAGAAGGATAGGTATTAATTCTTCTTGAAATGTTTGGTAGAATTCCCCTGGGAAGCCATCTGGCCCTGGGCTTTTGTGTTTTGGGAGATTTTTGATGACTGCTTCTATTTCCTTAGTGGTTATAGGTCTGTTCAGGTTTTCTATTTCTTCCTGGTTCAGTTTTGGTAGTTGATACATCTCTAGGAATGCATCCATTTCTTCCAGGTTATCTAATTTGCTGGCATAGAGTTGCTCATAATATGTTCTTATAATTGTTTGTATTTCTTTGGTGTTGGTTGTGATCTCTCCGCTTTCATTCATGATTTTGTTGATTTGGGTCATTTCTCTTTTCTTTTTGATAAGTCTGGCCAGGGGCTTATCAATCTTGTTAATTCTTTCAAAGAACCAGCTCCTAGTTTCGTTGATCTGTTCTACTGTTCTTTTGGTTTCTATTTCATTGATTTCTGCTCTGATCTGTATTATTTCTCTTCTCCTGCTGGGTTTAGGCTTTACTTGCTGTTCTTTCTCCAGCTCCTTTAGGTGTAGGGTTAGGTTGTGTACTTGAGACCTTTCTTGTTTCTTGAGAAAGGCTTGTATTGCTATATACTTTCCTCTTAGGACTGCCTTTGCTGTATCCCAAAGATTTTGAATAGTTGTGTTTTCATTTTCATTGGTTTCCATGAATTTTTTTAATTCTTCTTTAATTTCCTGGTTGACCCATTCATTCTTCAGTAGGATGCTCTTTAGCCTCCATGTATTTGAGTTCTTTCCGACTTTCCTCTTGTGATTGAGTTCTAGTTTCAAAGCATTGTGGTCTGAAAATAGGCAGGGGATGATCCCAATCTTCTGGTACCGGTTGAGACCTGATTTATGACCTAGGATGTGATCTATTCTGGAGAATGTTCCATGGGCACTAGAGAAGAACGTGTATTCCGTTGCTTTGGGATGGAATGTTCTGAATATGTCTGTGAAGTCCATTTGGTCCAGTGTGTCATTTAAAGTCTTTATTTCCTTGTTGATCTTTTGCTTAGATGATCTGTCCATTTCAGTGAGGGGGGGTGTTAAAGTCCCCCACTATTATTGTATTGTTGTCAATGTGTTTCTTTGCTTTTGTTATTAATTGCCTTATATAATTGGCTGCTCCTGTGTTGGGACATAGATATTTACAATTGTTAGATCTTCTTGTTGGATAGACCCTTTAAGTATGATATAGTGTCCTTCCTCATCTCTTATTACAGTCTTTGGTTTAAAATCTAATTTGTCTGATATAAGGATTGCCACCCCAGCTTTCTTTTGGTGTCCATTAGCATGGTAAATGGTTTTCCACCCCCTCACTTTAAATCTGGGGGTTTCTTTGGGTCTAAAATGAGTCTCTTGCAGACAGCATATTGATGGGTCTTGTTTTTTAATCCAATCTGATAGCCTGTGTCTTTTGATTGGGGCATTTAGCCCATTTACATTCAGGGTAACTATTGAAAGATAGGAATTTAGTGCCATTGTATTGCCTGTAAAGTGACTGTTACTGTATATTGTTTGTGTTCCTTTCTGGTCTATGTTGCTTTTAGGCTCTCTCTTTGCTTAGAGGACCCCTTTCAATATTTCTTGTAGGGCTGGTTTCATGTTTGCAAATTTCTTTAGTTTTTGTTTGTCCTGGAAGCTTTTTATCTCTCCTTCAATTTTCAATGACAGCCTAGCTGGATATAGTATTATCGGCTGCATATTTTTCTCATTTAGTGCTCTGAATATGTCCTGCCAGTCCTTTCTGGCCTGCCAGGTCTCTCTGGATAAGTCTGTTGCCAGTCTAATGTTTCTACCATTGTAGGTTACATATCTCTTCTCCCGAGCTGCTTTCAGGATTTTCTCTTTGTCTCTGAGACTCTTAAGTTTTACTATTAGATGTCAGGGTGTTGACCTATTTTTATTGATTTTGAGAGGGGTTCTCTGTGCTTCCTGGATTTTGATGCCTGTTTCCTTCCCCAAATTAGGGAAGTTCTCTGCTATAATTTGCTCCATTATACCTTCTGCCCCTCTCTCTCTTTCTTCTTCTTCTGGGATCCCAATTATTCTAATGTTGTTTCGTCTTATGGTATCGTTTATCTCTCGAATTCTGCCCTCGTGATCCAGTAGTTGTTTATCTCTCTTTTTCTCAGCTTCTTTATTTTCCATCATTTGGTCTTCTATCTCACTGATTCTTTCTTCTGCCTCATTTATCCTAGCAGTTAGCGCCCCCATATTTGATTGCACCTCATTAATAGCTTTTTTGATTTCTACTTGGTTAGATTTTAGTTCTTTTATTTCTCCAGAAAGGGTTTCTCTAATAACTTCCATGCTTTTTTCAAGCCCAGCTAGTATCTTTAAAGTGATGATTCTGAACTCTAGATCTGACATCGTACTAATGTCTGTATTGAGTAGGTCCCTGGCAGTCGGTACTACCTCTTGTTCTTTTTGTTGAGGTGATTTTTTCCATCTTGTCATTTTGTGCAGAGGAGAATAGATTAATGAGAGAACAAAATGCTAGCAGGGTAACAACGTCCCCAGAAAATATACTCTAAACAAATCAGAAAAGACCTGAAGCAGTGGGAAAAGAAAGGGAAAGAGAGAAAAAAGAAAAAGAAAGAAAAAAAGAAAAAAGAAAAAGATAAAGATAAAGATAAAAACAAACAAAAGCAGAACAAAACAAAACAAAACAAAAACAGAATGTGATCAAATATGATCAGGCTGGTTTATAGATCAGTGCCACACACTAGATTTTGGGTGTATTTTGGTCTGTTAAAAGAAAGTCCCTCCCAAAATTTTAAAGAAAGAAAAACTTATATATGTACAAAAATAAGGGTTGATATGATGAAGGGATGGAATATGACTGTAAAGATGGAAATTATAAAAAATTTTATAAAAGGATTTGATAAGTTGTTTGAAAAAAGAAAGAAGAGGATTTAAAAAAAAAAAAAAGAAAGAAAAAAGGGAGCGAATGTGATCAGGCAGGGGAGTAGAAAAAAACCATACACTAGAGATTTAGAGTATATTTTGATCTGTTAGAAAAAACTATCTCAAAATTTTAAAGAGAGAACAACTTATATATATATGCCAAAAATATGGGTAACTACTATGAAGGGATAGAATATGACTTTAAAAATGAAAAATAAAAATGTTTTTTTTTTTTAAAAAAGGGATTGATAAGATGTTGGTTGAAAAAGGGGAAAAGAAAAATTCAAAAAAAAAAGAAAAAAAGAAAAAAGAAAAGAAGGCAGTTAAAAAAAATAATTTACTTTGAAAGACTAAAGAATCATGGTAAAAAAAGCCATGGATTCTATGTGCAGTATTCCCCTAGCGCTGGAGTTCTGCCGTTCTCATTGATCGGTAAACTTGGTCTTGGCTGGCTGTTCTCGCTGATCTTCTGGGGGAGGGGCCTGTTGCCGTGGTTCCCAAATGTCTTTGCCGGAGGCAGAATTGCCCCACCCTTGCCCGTTCCGGGCTAAGTAATCTGCTCGGGTTTGCTCTCCGGAGCTTTTGTTCCCTGCAAGCTTTCCGTACAGCTTTGGAGGCGGAGAGTGAAAATGGCGGCCTCCCAGTCTCCGCCCTAGAGGAGCCGAGAACTCTGGGTCCCGCTCCTCAGTGAGCCCCCAGAGAAAAGCAGTCAGTCACTCCCGTCTCCCGGTCTCCGGCCACACTCCGCGCTCACCCGGCCTGTGACCGCGCCTTTCTATCTGGCACCCGACCCCGGGTGGAGTCTCCAAACCCAGCAGATCCCCGCGGTGCGCTCCCGCACCTCTCCTCCCGGGGGAAGAAGGGGAGTCTCCCCGGATCTGCCACTTGTTGGGTCCCTGCTGGAGGAGCAGTGGCCCGACTGTGCCGCGGATCACGGTTTATGGCAACCCCGAGCTGAGAGCCCGCGCCTGGCCTCCGTCTCTGCAGCCGGCTTCCCCGCTCCGATACCTGGGAGCTCTGCCGCACTCAGGCACCCCCAGTCTTTCTGTGACCCCGAGGGTCCTGAGACCACACTGTCCCGCGAGGGTTCCACCCCCCACTTCGCCACCAGAGTGACGTCCCTCAGCGGAGCCGACTTCTAAAAGTTCCGATTTTGTGCTCCGTGGCTCTATCACTTGCCAGAAGCGGCAGACGGAGGCCCCTCCCCCGCTGTCTATCCTCCCGAATATCGCCTCGGATCCACTTCTCCGCACGTCCTACCTTCCAGAAAGTGGTCGCTTTTCTGTTCAGAGAGTTGTTGCTATTCTCCTCTTCGATCCTCCGTTGAGTTCGTAGGTGTTCAGAATGGTTTGATCCCTATCCAGCTGAATTCCTGAGAGGAGACGAAATCCAGGTCTCCTACTCCTCCGCCATCTTGCTCCTCCACTGTTCCATATATTCTTAAAAATACATTATATCGTGCCATTTTGTGTGAGTGTTCTTACTTCACAAATATGGTTCTCTGCAGTGGAACTCACTCTGCTTCTTATCTATTTTATTCATCATTGAGCTTTGGTGACCCAACCAAATTTCTATACAGAAATCTCTTTTACTACCTCTGGCTAGCCTAGTGGGTCATATTGTTTCCAGTTTTGCTTAACTAAACCATTGCTTTATTAATAAACACCAGGTTTCCTCCAAGTTCTTCTTTACACACACATATACACGTACCATTTATGTGTTTCCTTATGATCTACATGTGTGAGTTGCACTGGGCACATACTCAGGGCTAAGATGGTGTCCTTCACATCTCAGGACTGACTGCTGGGACGAGTGGCTCCAGCTGTTCAGACTCACTAGCTGTTCGTCTTTGCTATCCTTGACGTTATCTAACTTTCCAGGAAGTGATCTCTCCTTGATGTTTTAATTTGTATTTCTGGTTGCTCGTGACGTTGAGCATCTCTTCATATACTTGCTGGCCTTTCAGAAGTTTCCCCTTCTATGAATTGTTTATTCATATATTTTGCCAATTTTTTCTGTTGTTTTCCCTGTCCATTTCTTACTGTTTTGCAGAATTTCCCACATATAGACTTTTTTGGTTTGGGATGTTAATGATATCTTTTTCCATTCTAATGTCTACCTGTTGACTTTGTGGCATTTTTGTTGGAATAAATCTTTAATTTTGTTTTATAGACAAATCTATCCATGTTTCTTCTGCTTATGGTTGTACGTTTGGGGTTTTCTTTAAGTTATGGGTCTCCACTAAAAGTTACAGAGATAGTCACCCATATTCTCTCCTATTAATATCCAATTTCACATTTAACATTGGGCCTTTAATACATTTGGGGTTTCTTTTTAGATCATCTGAGTGGGACTGAATGTAGTTAGTTTTCCCAACACTCTCTACTAATTGATCCCTCAGTGATTTTGCAGTGCTCCCTCTTATTATATACCAAGTTCCCAGCTACAGCTATGTCTACTTCTGGGCTCTCTATTCTGTTGCATTGGTCACCTTGCCCTCCCCCCTCCTTTTTTATTGTGGCATTGTGATATGCCTTAATATCTAGGAAGGCAATCTCTTTTTTGCTTATTTTTAAAAATTAGCTGTGTGTGTGTGATGTTTATTCTTCTATATACATTTAAAACTTGGTTTTTCAAAATTTAAAAAGTTGGACAGTGGGGCATTTTACTGGAATTACATTGGATCTGTAGTTTAATTTGTAAAGTGATATTCTTAAAGCATTGTCTCATATAATTGGTGTATCACTCCATTTATTCAGGTCTTTGTTTATGTCCATTACTGGAATTCAAACTTTCTCCAAAAAGCAAAAAAGAGTCTTGGACATTTTTTTTTAAAGAATAATTTTTTAAAAAGATTTTATTTACTTATTTGACAGAGAGAGACACAGTAAGAGAGGGAAGACAAGCAGGCGGAGTAGGAGAGGGAGAAGCAGGCCTCCCGCTGAGCAGGGAGCCCGATGCGGGGCTCTATCCCAGGACCCTGGGATCATGACCTGAGCCTAAGGCAGACGCTTAATGACTGAGCCACCCAGGCACCCCGAGTCTTGGACATTTTTGTTAGATTATTTCCTAGATTAGAACGTTTAAATTTTCCATTCCCAATTCCTCTGGATCTTCCTGTTGCTGACTATCTGCTTGGACTTTTCCTCTACCCTGGTCTTGTTTTCCCCTTTGGTTTTTATAGCCTCTTGGTTTCTCTTTGCTTTCCTGGCTTCATTCCTCACTCCTCTGCCTCTTCAATTCTGTCTCCTCATCCCTTTTCCTTGACCTGTAGCTACCTGGTCATCAGGTGTGACCATTTAGATCTTCTTTGATCAGGGTGCTTTAGAGGTGCTCCCTAAAGCTATATCTGACTTGTAGCCTGGGATGTTAATGACGATTACGTCTGAGAGTAGACTATAACTTATATGGGGGCAGAAACAGGAACACTCATTTGCTTATGCTTAACACTCATATACCCAGCTTTCATAGGATTCACATGAAATTGGATTTGTTCCAAAGTGTATCAGTTTGAGAAAAAAATGTTGGCTCTTACAATATAAAATTCAAATAACAGTGACCTAAATAATAAAGACATTTATCTCACCTAAAAGTTTGGAGGTGGTGGGGTGCCTGGGTGGCTCAGTCGTTAAGCGTCTGCCTTCGGCTCAGGTCATGATCCCAGAATCCTGGGATTGAGCTCCACATGGGCAGGGAGCCTGCTTCTTCTCCCTCTGTCTGTCGCTCTGCCTACTATGCTCTCTCTTTCTGTCAAATAAATTAAAAAACAAGAAGAAGTTTGGAGGTAGTAACAAGGTTACAGAAGTTCAATGAGGTCATTCTGGCATTTCTTCAGGGCTTTCCCCCATGGTTGCAAGATAGTTGCTATTGTTCTAAACATGATATACTCACCCTACCACATTTAAGAAGTGAGGGGTTGGGGGAGAGGTGGCTAAAGAGAGCTCTCTTCATATTTTTCTTTCTTGCCATCAAGGACAAACATCTTTCCAAGAAGCCTTCTAGATATCTCTTACCAGCTCATTAGCCAGAACAACCATGGCATACCCATTCTGATCCAATGCTGGAACAAAGGAATGGGATTGTATGATGGATTTAGACCAATTCATGATTTAGTTCTTGGGCTTGTCTTTTTGCCAACTAAACAAAATCCATATTCTTTTTTTTTTTTTTTTTAAAGATTTTATTTATTTATCAGAGAGAGAGAGAGAAAACAAGCAGGGTAAGCAGCAAGCAGAGAGAGAAGCAGGCTCCCTGCTGAGCAAGGAGCCAGATGTGGGACTCGATCCCAGGACCCTGGGATCATGACCTGAGCCAAAGGCAGACGCTTAACTGACTGAGCCACCCAGGAGTTCCCAGAATCCATGTTCTGATAGCAAAGAATATGTGGAGAATAGCTATTGGGTAGAAAACTAACAAATGTTCCTGGTGTGGATGGGAAAAGATTTGAGGCAAGATCATCTATGTTCTTCAATCTTAGGGCATTTCATTGCAACTGAGTTAGTGTGAGTATATCAAAACAACCTTATGGGGAAAGTGCTATTATTGACTCCTTTCTATACACAAGGAAATTGAGACTCAAATAAGATAAGTAAATTATCCAAGGTCATGTAGTTAACAAACAGGTTTTGAACTTGAGCCCAATGTGACTTCATAAACTCTATGCTTTTAACCACTTACAAGATACTACTTAATAAGATGGTAAATACAGTAAGAAGTATAGATGAACTTTCAGGATCATGTTGAGGAGGAAAAGATGGCTTCTAAAAATGGAGGACTGAAGAAAGCTTCATCGAAGAGATAGCAATTGATTGCATCTTTTTGTCCATGTTGTCCGTCTTTCCTTGTTAACAAACAATGGTGGGAAATTGTCAGTCTTTGTCAGCTAACTTCAACGTCTGGATCACCCGTCTGTTTCTACTGTCTTTTTCCCCTTGGTTTTTCAGTCATGTGATCCTGTCCCTTGGTGTACCTAGTAAATTTTAATTGAATGCTGGACATTACGTATACTAAGTTGGAGAGATGTCAGATGATATATTCTTTTAGAGAGGGTTTACCAGCCCCCTGCTGTAACTGACAGAATGGTGTCTGATCATGTTCTGGTGATTTGCTGAGTCAAGGTTGAATTATAGCTCTGGTAAATCTCAATCTTCCACGGGTTCATCTCTGACCTGGGTTTCCCACAAAAAGCCTATTGTATTCTACAAGGCCCCTCCCATGGTGGGTACGAAACTCTAATCTTAGTCTTACAAGACTGCTGAAAAACTTCCGCTTGCTTTTCAGAGGCAGGGTTTCCACTTGCATTTTAAAACCCCTGCTCTAAACAGCCCCAGTACTTGGCAAAAGTTCTCAGGAGGAAAATAGGCTGTGTGCTTGAGCCCCTCCCAAGCCCTTCACCGAAACTCTACTGGTTTCTCTCCCTCCTTAGCAGCCCTCTGCCCGGCTTTGCACTGCATCTTGCTCCAGGATTCTCAACAGGCTGCAAATGCTCTGAGAACTTGAAAGTCCTTCCTCTTCCAATGCCTTCACTTTTCCAGTTTTCCTTGCCTCAGCAGCTCTCAGCTCCCTTCAAAGGATAATTTCTGTGTTTTATTTGGCTTTTCTAATTATTCTGTGGGTAATGCTGGTCTGCCGACAGCAATTCCCTCCAACCAGAAAGAGGAGGCAATGGAGGTGGGAGGGTGGATGGATTTGAATATGGGAAGTAACCTACTCTAAAAAGCAGCTATGATCTCCCTGTCACAAAATCCATTGGTTGTTTTCCTCATCCTCAACCTCGTTGATCTTTCTGTATTATATGGCTCCCCCTCAGAGACTCTCCATTCTCCATTGTTAATCCTTCTTTCCTTCTCCCACAGTTTCTCCTCTAGGTCCTCCTTCACACTTTCTTTTCTTGGTGTGATACAAGGTTCAGCATCCATCGCTCTTCTTTCTCTACACATTCTTCCTTGTAAATCCACATGCTCTGGGCTTCAGCAGTCACCTCTGTGTGAATAACTCCTGGTTCTCTGCTAAGAGCCCTGCCCTGTCTCTGAAACTCCAATCTTACTTTCATAGCCACTCACCTATGCCCACCTAGTGTGGGGAAAGGGGAGCAATTTGCAATTTCTTCTTAAAGGCAAAGAGGTACAAATACTCTTAAAATTAGGGGTAAGCAGAAATGCTGGTGGCAGGAATGTGAGAGAGGTTTAGAGGAGGAACTGGCTTGCAGAATATATTTCAAAAAAAAAAATACTCAGTTTTTTTTTTAGAGCCATTTCAGATTCATAGCAAAATTGAGGAGAAGGTACAGAGATTTCCCAAATGCCCTCTGCCCCTACTCATGCACAGCCATTATCAACATCCCCCACCAGAGTGCTACATTTGTTGTAATTGATGAACCTACACTGACCCATCAAAATCACCCAAAGTCCATAGTTGATTTTAGAATTCACTCTTGGTGTACATTCTGTGGGTTTGGACAAACATATAAATGGCATATATCCATCATTATTGTGTTATACAGAGTATTTTCACTGCCCCCCAAATCCTCTGTCCTCCTGTGTATCCTCTCGTACCACCATTCCTTGGCAGCCACTGCCTTCATGGTTTTGCCTTTCCAGAATGTCATACAGTTAGACTCATACAATATGCAGCCTTTTCAGATTGGCTTATTTCCCTTGGTAATATGCATTTAAGATTCCTCTGTATCTTTTCATGGCTTGATAGCTCATTTCTTTTTAACGCTGAATAACATTCCACTGTCCGGATGTACCAGAGTTTATCCATTCACCGACTGAAAGACATCTTGGTGGCTTCCAAGTTTTGGCAATTATGAATAAAGCTGCTATAAATATCTGTTGTACAGGCTTTTATGTGGACATAAATTTTCAACTCCTTTGGGAAAATACCAATGAGAGCAATTGCTGAATGATGTGATAAGAGTATGTTTACTTTTGTAAGAAAGCACCAAACTGACTTCCAAAGTGGCTGTACAATTTTGCATTCCACCAGCAATGTCTGAGAGTTCCTATTCCTCCACACCCTCGTCAGTGTTTGGTGTTGTCAGTGTTCCAGATTTTGGCCATTCTAATAGGTGTGTAGTGGTATCTCTACACACCTATTGTTGTTTTGTTTTGTTTGTTTAATTTGCATTTCCCCGATGACATATGTCGAGCATCTTTTCATGTACTTATTTGCTCTCTGTATATCTTCTTTGGTGAAGTATCGTCAAGGTACTTGGCCCATTTGAAAAATCAGATTGTTTTCTTATTGTTGAGTTTAAAACTTAAACTCTTTTTTAAAAAGATTTTTATTTATTTACTTGAGAGAGAGCACAAGCGGAGGTGGGGGTGGGCAGAGGGAGAGTGAGAGAGAGAATCAAGTGGATTCCCTGCTAAGTGCAGAACCTGATGCAGGGCTCGATCCCAGGACCCTGAGATCATGACCTGAGTTGAAGGCAGATGCTTAACCAACTGAGCCACTCAGGTGTCCCTAAAACTTCAACTCTTAAAGAGTTCCTTGTATATTTTGGATAATAGTCCTTTATCATATGTGTCTTTTGCAAATATTTTCTCTTGTCTGTGGCTTGTCTTTCATTATCTTGACATTATCTTTCACAAAACAGAAGTTTTTAATTTTAGTGAACTACAGTTAATCGATTATTTCTTTCATGGATTGTGCCTTTAGTGTTTTATCTAAAATGTCATTGTTATACCCAAGATCATTTAGTTTGAATTGTACACTTAGGTCTATAATGCCTTTTGAGTTAATTTTTGTGAACGGTGTTAAGATCTGTGTCTGGATTCGGTTTTTTGCAAATGGATGTCCAGTTGTTCCAGTATCATCTATTGAAAAGACTATTTTTGATCCATTATTTTGATCCTTTGCTGCTTTGTCAAAGATGAGTTGGTTAGATTTATGTAGGTCTATTTCTGGGCTCTTGGTTCTGTTTCATTGATCTATTTGTCTATTCTTTCACCAATGCCACACAGTTTTGACTACTGTAGCTTTATAGTTAAGTCTTGAAGTTGGATAGTATCAGTCCTCCAATTTTGTTTTTCTCCTCAGTATTATGCTGGATATTCTGGGTCTTTTTTCTTTCCCCATAAATTTAGAAACAGTTTGTCAATGTCCACAAAATAGCTTGCTGGGATTTTGATTGGGATTGTATCGAATCTATAGGTCAAGCGGGAAGACCTGACATCTTGATGATATTGAGCCTTCCTATCCACGAATGGGGAATGGTTCTCCACTTATTTAGTTCTTTGATTTTGTACATCAGAGTTTTATAGTTTTCCTCATATAGATCTTGTACATATTTTGTTAGATTTATACCAAGAATTTAATTGGGGGGGGTGTTAATGTAAACATCATTGTTTTTTAAATTTCAAATCCACTTTTTTTTTTACTGGTAAATAGGAAATTGACTTTTGCAGATTAACCTTGTATCCTGCAACCTTGTTATAATCATGAGTGTCAGAACTCATAAGTTCTTGGGGTGCCTGGGTGGCTCAGTTGGTTAGGTGATTGCCTTTGGCTCAGGTCATGGTCCTGGAGTCCCTGGATCGAGTCCCGCATCGGGCTCCCTGCTTGGCGGGGAAGTCTGCTTCTCCCTCTGACCCTCCCCCTTCTCATGTGCTCTCTCTCATTCTCTCTCTCTCAAATAAATAAATAAAATCTAAAAAAAAAAAAACTCATAAGTTCTTTTTTTGTCAATCCTTTTAGATTTTCAACATAGATGATAATGTCATCTGGGAACAAAGACAGTTTTATTTCTTCCTTCCCAATCTGTATACATTTTATTTCTTTTTCTGGTCTTATGCATTAGGTAGGACTTCCAGTATGGTGTTTAAAGGAGTAAGGAGAGGGGACATTCTTGCCTTTTTCCTGATCTATAGTTGGAAAATTTTTAGTTTCTTATCATTAAATATGATGTTAATTATAGGATTTTTGTAGATATTTTTTATCAAGTTGAGGAAGTTTCTCTCTATTCCTAGGGTTTTTTTTTTTTTTTTTTAATCATGACAGAATATAACATTTTAAAGCAAAGGAGAGAGGCAAAGGGAAGGAAATTATGAAAATGTGTTTTTTCAGTGGTTGTAAGAGATTGATATGAAATTGTTATAAAAATTCTGAAGACAGTTGTAAGGGGAAAAGTTTTTTTATAAATTATAATATGTGAATATATTGAAAATATAAATATTAAAAGATGAAAGATTATTTAATAAGTAGTTTCAAATAACTGGTCAGCCATCTGGAAAAAATAAAATTGTCTAGAAACCTAAAACTTTAGACCAGGATAAATTTCAGATAGATTAAACATTTAAAACTAAAAAATAAACCATAAATGTGTAAAAAATAAGCCATAGGATTTTTTTTTTTTTTTTTTTTACAATCTTAGATTGGGAAAGTATGGCAGAAAACACAGAAGCCATAAAATAAAAGGACTTTTAAAATGCCAACAATAAAGTTAAAAGGCAAACAACTGGGAAAATATGTGCAACTAAAACCACAGATAAACTGCTGGTTGCTCTACTATATAAAAATCTCTTACAAATCAATAAAAAAAGATCAATAACATATTAGACAAAACCCTAAGGCTATTAATAGATTCTAGGACAGAAATGCAAATTGCCTTTAAATATATGAAAATATTCTCAATCTCACTCATAATAAGAGAAATACAAAATAAAACCGTACTGAGATACCATTATTCACCTATCACATGAACGAAAGTTAAAAAAGAAATAAAGGTTGGTACCATACTACATTAGCAAAGGTATGAAGAAACATGCACTTTCTACACTACGGGGAGGCTTTTAAATTGGGTACAATTTCTATGAGGGGAAATTTAGCAATTTCTGTCAGAATTACAAAAGCTCGTAAACTTATATCCCACATTTCCCTTTCTGGGACTTTGTTCTCAGTATAAATTTGCGAATGTGTCAAATAATATATTAGTTGCAGCATTGTGTGTAATGGCAAAATTCAGACAATAAATACCTATATGGGAACTGGTTAAATAAAATAGTCTTTATTCATACAATAGAGTATAATGAAATGTATCTGTAACAAAGAACGAGGTAGCTCTTTATGTACACACACAGAACATCCTCAAGATATGGAGTAAAAATGGCGAGGTGCAGAACAGTGTGTGTAGTATGCTACCCTTCATGTAAAAATGTTCACCAAAGAATATGTGTGTGTACTTATATGTTTAAATATGGGTAAAATAACTCTGGAATGGTCTATAAGAAACTAGAACTTGTTTTTCCCCAGGACAGGAACTGGATAGCCATGGGTGGGAGGGAGATTTCTCACTGTATATTCTTTGGTATCTTTTGAATGTTAGACCATATGACTATATTTCCTATTGAAAAATAAATTAAACTCAAAAATATCTTTAGGAAACTACACATATGTTTAAAACTTCAGTGACCTTAGATAGAAGGTTGTTGATTTTTTTTTTAAGATTTTATTTATTTATTCATGAGAGACACAGAGACAGGCAGAGGGAGAAGCAGGCTCCCCGCTGAGCAAAGAGTTCAATGCGGGACTCAATCCCAGGACCCTGGGATCATGACCTGAGCCGAAGGCAGACAGACGCTTAACTGACTGAGCCACCCAGGGGCCCAGATAGAAGGTTGTTTGCTAGAGAATGGATTTCCGTGGGAGGGGTGAGAGAGAGCCTGGACGGCTTTTCAAGACTATAGTTTGAAAATCTTCTCGATAGGGAAAAGAAAACACAAACCTAGCAGAGCTCTTCTCAGATGATCAGTTTCCTCCCCTGCCTTGGCTATAAAGCTGTTCTCCTTGGCCAGGCTCTCAGAGCCACACTTTGTCCTGCCTCTCAGCAGCCTGCTCTTGCTGGCATCTGACCTGAATGACCTGTGCAGAGCCAACCAGGGTGAGAGTGGCACTTGGGAGACATGTCTGAAACTTCTCTTCGAAAGGCCAGTGCTCGCTATGCTGCTTCTACGGCACGTGCATGCCTACTTGCATGCTCACTATTTAGCAGTCTGTAACATGGAGAGATGTTTCCTTTCTGGGGGGAGTTTTCTAAGGACCTGGTCAGTTCTAAGGAGCAAGGGCTCCTCCACATTTAATAAGTGCTGAGAAAACTTCTCATTTTCTTCCAAGCTGTTAGATTCTGAAGATCTAGGACAAAAAGATCCTTTTATTAGTAGGACCTTTTGCTGTCCTTGATAGACCCTCACTGTAACCATCTTCATCCAGCATGGTTTTAGGGGACTATGCCTTGGTTCTAGTCTCACCTCTCCATTAACTAGCTTCGGTTCAGATCTTGGTTCTAGTCTCAGATCTGCACTGCTAGCTGTCCTAACCACAAACAAGTCAGCTAATATTTCTAGCACTCACCTATAAAACTAGGAGCTTTGAATAGAAGGTCTTCAGGTCTTTCCACATCTGAAACTCTATGACCTAGGGGGGAAATTCTCTCCTTTATCCCACCTCTGAAGTAAGTAAATAGACTTGTTCTTTCTATTAGAAATAGCAGCCATTATTCTAAAAGCTTGAGGGGTCTAGGAAATAAGAACTTTCAATCTAGACAGTTAAAATAACAGTTCTAAAAGACTAACACACATGGCTTTGGGGCTTCAGTAAACTATAAAAAGGCAAGTAACGGAAGAGCTCAAGTATTTGTAAGAATTTAGAATATGGTGGTGAAGAAGGTATTTCAAATCAGTAGGAAGGATATGGACTGTTCTGTCCAAATGTTATTGACAACTCATTAACAAGTTAGAAAAATAATTTGGGTCCCTACCTCACACTATACATCAAGTAAATTCCAGATGGCTTAAAAATATAAATGTAAAAGACAAGGGAAAATAGAAAAAACACAGGTAAAAATGATAGAATTCTAGAATGATAAATACCATTCTAAGCATGATTCAAAGGTAAGAAACAAAAGGAAATTATTGACACATTAGCCACTTAATGCAAAACAAAACTTCTATATGTCTAAACTACACAAAGTTATGAAAAACTGAGAAAAGAATTCACAACATATATGACAGCAAAGAGTTGATATTTTTGAATTATGACAAACTCTTAGAAACCAATGAAAAAATAAAAAACCCATTAGAAAAAATATAGTTGAAACATAATCAGGCAAGTTACACAAAAAGGAGAAATGCAAATGGCCAATAAACATGAAAAATATTTTACCTCACTAGTAATAAATGAAATGCCAATTAAAATAAAAATGAAAATACCTTTTAACCTATAAAACTGGAAAATTTTAAAAAGAGTTATAATAACTATTGTTGATGAGGGCTTGAGAAAGTAGGTACATTTATACACTTTAAAGAGAATGTAAAGTGGTTCAAACTTTCTGGAGGGCAATTTGGCAAATTAATGTAGCATTTTTAAAATGTGCATACTGACATTTAAACGTTCACATTTAAGAACTTATCCTAAGGAAATAACAGGATAAATGCACAAAAATGCCTGTACAAGAACATTCTTCTTTCTTTTTTAAGATTTATTTATTTATTTTAGAGGGAAAGAGAGGGAGAGAGAGTGAGTACAAGCAGAGGACGGGGCAGAGGGAGAGGGGAAGCAGACCCCCTGCTGAGCAGGGAGCCCCACCAGGAGATCATGACCTGAGCTGAAACCAAGAGTAAGACAGTCAACTGACTGAGCCACCCAGGTGCCCCTACAAGAACATTCTTTAGTGTGTCATTTACAATAACAAAAAATGGCAGACCTAAATATTTGTCAATAGAGGAAGAGAAAGCTGCAATATTTTAAAAATATGGACAGAAATGCCCTCAACATACTAAGTGAAACTGAAGATTATATAATGAAATATATAGTATGATCATATATACATACATTTTTTGCATATTTGTTTTAAAAATAAAATCTGGAACACCAAGTGTTAATAACTATCTCTGAATGTTTTGGATAATAGATCATCTTTACTTTCTTAGGTATGCTTACAGGTGTTTTCTGATTATTCAGAAATAAAGAGTGTTTATTTATTTTTATCGTAAAGAGAAGCAATAAAGCTGTGACACTCTTTCCACAACTCAAGTATGATCCTTAGAGATGAAAAGAAAACCATCAGAGATGAGTGATGCGTGTATTTCCGTGACATGGCTTTTGTTACCATAGCAAAGCGCACAGAGCGGCGATGTCCAAGACTAAACAACTCTGTGTCTGTCAAGTGTCTCAGCAAGATCTGCTTCCTCTATTGCAGATGGAAAGCTAAATTTTCCAGTGAACTTCCCACAAAGCTGTCACTTCACCAGGTGGGCTCCAGCAATAATATTTTGAACAAGGTTTGTCATGGAGATGGTCTTTGGTTTCCATTTTCCATACAGAACAGACATCTAAGAGCAACATACAGTTCCTTCTGTCTGTCTGTCCTACCCTCTTTCTCTGCCCCCCCATTCTCATTCCCTCCACTTCTTCCTTGACCTTTCTTTCTCTCTTCTTCCTTCTTTTTCTCTTTTCTTCCTTTCCCTGCCTCCCCCCTTGTTCTTTTCCAGCCATTGCCTCCCCAGCCATTGCCTGAGAGCTTCCCAGATGCTGCGCACTGGGCTAGATGCTGAAAGCAACTTCGGAAGCCTCGTGGGGATGAGGGCCTGAGCGTGTGCTCTGGGTCCCTGCGGCAGACAGCAATTCCAAGGAAAAATGGTAATTGCAGGATTTTGTGATTTACTTCACTTATTGGTGAAAAACTGGGATGGATACTGTGATTCTATTCTTAATAAAAAACAGTGAAACAGTATGTGCAAGACATTTCGAAACAATACCTTTATAAACCTGTTTCAAAACACGAAGCAAACAAATGTGTAAGTCATTAAAGATGTGAGCATTAAATATCCAGTATTAAGTTATCACAAGTGAGGCGATGAACAATATAACATTAAAAATAAGCAGTCATAAAATGAAAATTTAAATTTGAAAAAAATTATATTTGAAATATCCTCCTCCTGTTATTTGATTTTAAAGGAGAGTCCAGTTTTAAAAACAAAGTGCTTCAGTGGTGTCCCTGTTGAATTGCCAGTGTATTTTTATGCCAAATTTCTCAAGTGGTGAAAATAACTCTATGATCCTGAGGACTGATTATAGATTACCTTTAAATTATTTTCTTCTGACTCAAATTATAGGATTTCCTGCTTTATAACTGAGGATTTCTGGGGCCTCTTAAGAGTTGTGTGTGTGTGTGTGTGTGTGTGTGTGTACAAGTTTATGGTATGTGTGTATAAGGTTTGCATGGGTCTATGTGAGCGTATGTGTGTTGTGTGGAATATATGTGGGTGAGTATGTATGTGTGTGTGTGCGAATTGTGTGTGGGGTCTGTATGCATGTATGTGATGTGTGTGCTGTCTTGTATGTGTGTATGTGGTGTGTGGGCAGCTGGGGTGGGGAGCTGGCAGAGACGAGCAAAATTCCCTCACTCTGCAGTTTGACTCTGAGTATAGATCTTTCTCTACCTAATCTTGGCGGACTGTGGTCAGAAGGTCAGGTTTGGTACCTTGTTTATTCATGCAGGGACACACTGCCACAAAACCACAGGTAGCTTGTGAGGCCAGAGGGCTGATAGAAAGTGTCAACCCCAAGCCACCCTGCAGCTACCAGGTCAGGGGAGGGCCAGACATTTGCCTTACGAGGAAGAAACCTCAAAGAGACTCTGAGCAGCCCCGGCGGGGAGGGGTGTCAGGGAGCCAGAGCTGGAAGCCGCCTCAGAGGGGGTCCAGTCCCGTGTTTGCCAACCTGAGGATTCCACATTTTAGTGGGTAGTAAAATCAGTTTAGTAGACTGCAAAGCTCTTTTTTGAAAGGTAGAAGAGAAAAGTGGGCCTGGCACTAGTGTGGGTAAGTACAGATTCTTGGAACTTCTGTTTCAATTCTGTACGTGTGTGTGTGTACGTGTGTGTGCTGGGTTATGATGCAACATGAATTTGATATCCTTAGTTGTGGTCACTTTACATTTTTATTTTAGAACAAGAAAATGGAGAGCGTGCAGAGAAAGAGATCTGCTTTCTAAGTTCACAGCTCACTAGTGATGGGAACAGTCTTCCCATTATATCACATATTAGAGAGCCAATAGCGAGTCACTAGAAACGATCAGAATAATGACTCCTCTCTTCCTTGGGTGGAAAATAGCACTTTTAGTCTTGTTTGAAATATGATTGTTTCTCAAAAGTTTCAAACTTCCCGGAATTTCCAAACGAGAGAATCAAACAAGTTGGCTGATGTTCAAAATTCCCTTCAGCTTTGAAAATTCTAGAGTTTTAGGATCTTAGGGAGGTCAGGGAGAGAGTATGTAAATGACTCAGTGGTGGTCTTTGGGGAAAACCATTTTTATCTAGAATCAGAAATGTGGATTCAAGTGTCACCTCAGTCCCTCTGGGATCTGTGGTAAGTCATTGGACACCCTCTCCACTATTAGAACAGTCTGTCTCATCGTGACTGTTGGGAGTCCAATGCGATCATTGTGTGAGATGCTTGGGAAAGCACAAGAGTGAGGCAAGAGCTGCTATTAGTGATCTAATATCTGCTCTAGTCCTGGCATCCTGTCTTGGAGCCAGTCTGAGGGGCCAGGTACAGACACTGAAGACCAGCTTGGGCACCCTTCCCACACCTATGCAAGGGAAGGCAATGTACCTCTTATCCTAGTAAGAATTATGTCACATAATCGATTGTTATTTACTTAAAGGATTTTTTTAGTTTATGGACATATGATGATGAGTCTCATTAGAAATATTAAAATCAAAACGGAGTCTGGGACTAGATGAAACACTATGTCCTGACTTTCTCAGTCATTGTGCCCACACACTCAGTGCCCCTTGCAGAACCCTGCCCACCTCTGCAGTCCACATCTTGACCCTTGTCCCTCTCACCTGCACAGTCCAGATGCACTGCCTTCTCTTAGGCCTTCAAACTTTCCATGCTTCATCTTTGCCTTCGTGTGTGCTGCTCCCTCAGCCTGGAAAGCTCTTCCCGCCTCAATTTTCCTCTGACTACAATTGCTCAGCCTTCAGATCTCAGCTCCATGGTTAGTTTTCAGAAGTCAAGTTAGGACTCCTTGGGTGAGCTCCCATAGCACCTTGAACCTTGCCTTGGAAGGGTTTGGGTTGTAATTTTACATTCAGTTGTGGAATTGTTTGATAACTGTTTATCTTCTTGACCTAGAAGTTCCATGAGGGAAGGGAGGTTTTCTGTCTTTAACTCCCACTCTGTCCCCAACACCAAGGACAGTGTCTAGTGCATAGGTCCGTGCATAAAAATGGCACGCTGAATAAGTGAATGTGTTTGTGGGTCTATAGACCACACTCAGAAAGCATGTGTTTCATGCCCATTTGTAATCAAGTGCTATGCACATGGTTACATAGTAGGTGCTGAATGAATAAGGCAGTGCTTGAGCAACTTACTTTAATGTTTTAAATATGACCAAATAGAATTCTTCCAGAGAATGTCAGCCTAAACCTAAACCTCTTCATTGCCAGAAGAGTCTGTATTCTCAATAGGCATATCTTATGTTTTTCTGAATAACCAAATAGATGCTACAGTTTTCTTCCTGTTGCCTTTTGACCCCTCGGTAGCTGAGGAGAGAGGGAGTGAGAGAGGCCCTTCGTTTATTGTCTCCTCTTTATTTCTCATTCACTTCGTACAGTGGAGATTCAAAACCCATTGGTATCGGTCTGATAGGTACTGTCGTGTTGTCTGGTTCCATTGTGCATCTAAGAAAAAGTATTTGGGTGCCTGCCTATGAAATATTTAGCAAAGAATATTTGTGTAGCGTTTTGCAAAGCACCATTGCCTATGTTACCTGATTTAAACTCCACAATGCTGTTACGAGCTGAAAGCATTTTCTAAATTTTATACCCAATGAAATAAGACATTAAGTTACTTGCCCAAATTAATGTAGCAAGTATTTTGGAGAGCAGGACTCAAACCTGGCTCTCTATTAATCTATAATACCCTTTGTGCATTCATGTTTCATAGGATTCATTATACTTCATAATTGTTCCTTAGATTTTATGGCACTTCTTATTTTTCCAATTATGCCACATTAATTCATGTGATACTTATAATAACTTCCTGAGGTAGGTGGGGCAAGGATTCATCCCATTAGTAGAATGGCTTGGGGCAGATTTCACTTCTCTGCTCTCCACATGACTCCCTGTGGTGGACAGAACGGCTCCCCAAAGATGACCAAGTCTTAATCTTCAAATCCTGTCAGTAGGTTATCTTAGGTGGCAAAAGGGACTTTGCAGATGTGATTAAGTCAAGAATCTTGAGATGGGGAGATTATCTCGAATTATCTGGGTGGGTCCAATGTAAAC
This sequence comes from Halichoerus grypus, assembly GCF_964656455.1. Taxonomy (NCBI): domain Eukaryota; kingdom Metazoa; phylum Chordata; class Mammalia; order Carnivora; family Phocidae; genus Halichoerus; species Halichoerus grypus. The sequence continues at coordinate 114,195,208 of NC_135719.1, read as the reverse complement.
ACAAGGGTCCTTATAAGAGGGGGGCTGGAGATTAGGAGAACAAGATGTGATAATGGAAGCAGGGGTCGGAGAGAGAGATTTGAAGATACTACATCAAAAGCTGTGTAGAGGAGCCACAAGCCAAGAAATCAAGAAATGCAGGCAGCCTTTAGAAAAAAGATAATTCCAGAAGAAGCAGATACCGCCTCCAGAAGGAACATGGCCTTGCCAACACCTTGGTTTTGGGATTTCTGACCTCAAGAACTATAATAAATTTGTGTCATGTTAAGCAACTAAGTTGTGGCAATTTGTTAGAGTAGCAATAGAAAATGAATACACTACTCTAAACAATGATTGACTTCAGTAGTTAAGGAGAATTTCAGACATTTCTGGTGTTTTCCAGACCCCAAGCTCAGAGGGAAGGGCTATGGCAGGTAAGAGACAGGCCTTAGGATGTAGAGAGAGATCAGTATGTCACAAACTTCTGCTGTCTCAGGAGATGTGAGGTCCTGTGGTTCTTGTCTCCAAAGTCTTCCATTGGCCTCCCGCTGCCTGACCCAGCCCACCTCTCTGACCTATCTTAGCTTATCTCTCCCTCACTTACCACGCTTCAGAGACATTCTTCCTGTTCCTAGAAGCCTCAGCACATCCTGTCTCTTCTGCCTGAAATACTCTCACTGCACAATTTCACATTGCACCTTTTCATCACCTCCCCAGACAGGATGTACTTGACCATCTCTCCAAAGTGGACCCCAAATCATTCTCAGCTCCATCAGTTAATTTTATCTACTTTATAACTTTATTACTACCTAAGACTATTTTCTTCATTGTTCCCTCCAATTTTCTGGTGACCCTCACTAAAATGTCCACTCCATGAAAACAATCTGGCTCACAGCTCTAACCCAAGTGCCTGAATATATTAGCTGCTCAATAAATGTCTGTTGCCTGAATGAAGAGAACCAGAGGCAGCCTGACATCAGGAGCACCTGACTTCCCTAAGCCTCTCTTCCAGCCCTCCAGAAGGAGTTTCTGCTTAAAACATGAACATTGCAAGCCCTCAGGTTCTTTTCTCTCCAGGGTTCCTGGCTGCTTTGAGACACAGACCTCAGTTCCAATTCAGAAAGAGAAAAGCAGCCCCCGAGATCTAGGACCTAGCCTGGCACTCACAGCTGGCCTTTGGAGTTCTCCTGTTTAACAAATATTTCCATAGAAAGAACACCAACATCAGACAAGGCCGCTCTGTGACCTTGATGGGGGAACAAAGCACAAACAAGATTACTCCATAATCATGCCTGAACTCAGACAAAAATACGAACATTGTCCAAACCACAAAAATGACCAAATATGCCCCTTTTTCCTGGCTTATATGAGTGACTGATATTTCTTAACTAATTATAGCTTTAGGCTTGTCTCACTCCTCTTAGCCTTTTACATGAAAATAATCGAGATACCCAATCATAGAATCACCCCTGCTTCTGATAACATCGAATCCAGAGCCAAGTCCCACCTCTTTGAGCCCTCCCCAAAACCCCCTGAGCCAAGCCTTGCTCCTGTAAGTTCCCTGTCCCATCCTCTGACCGAGATGCCCCACGGCTCCCCACGGCACATGTTAGCCCTCACTGCAACCGCTCCGGGACCCCAACACCATTCAGCTCCAGGTGATCCTGGTGACCCCTGGCTGGAGGGCATGGACGCTCTGGACTGGAAGTCAGGCCCAGCTGCTTTGCTATCTTGGAGGAAGAAATGCTAGTTGGGCCAGCTAGTCAGCTAGAAAATCCTGAACGACTTCGCCAGTGAATCAGTAATACTGGCTACCCACTGGGTGTGTATTGCCCAGCTTGCACAAGAGCGAGCGGGGTGGTGAGGCTCCAGGGGGAGCGGCTTCCTGACAGGCGCGGGGCGCGTAGGGGCCCAGCAGGTGCAGGGGCGGCTGCCTGGCTGGCTGTGGGGGCGCCTCTGCCCCAGACACAGCTGCTCCCTGTTGCCAATCTAGTCAGGTCAATCTCCCCAACGCAGGTTCAAAAGCCAGTCACACCTCCACTCTTTTCCCTGCCCATTCTCCTTCCTGAACCAATTCCCTTGTGGAGCTTCTTAATACCTTACCCCCACCCCCACCCCTCCCCTCAGCTGAGTTGGAGCCACCACCAAATCAGCCTCTGCCATAGGTATGTGGTCTGTGCCACTGGGCTCTGTGCTCTGGGCCTCCTTCCCTCTTTTAAAGTCCTGCTGGATGATCCCCAAAGTCTTCTCAGTTGAGCCCAGCTGGCTACCCCGGCTGATAGCAGCTGTTCTCCACCGAGCAAGCTCGGGTTACAGTAGCTGTCCTCAGCTTGATTTATGGGCTTGGGATAATCGGGTGGACGGTATGTTTGTTTAATTTGGTTGGGGCGGTGGGAGTGACGTCCGTATAGATCATTACCCCCCGACGAGAGCTTAATGGCCCAGGCACCGAGGCCACACCTGCTGGCTCCCTTTTTGACCACTCTCTCCCCACTACCAGAGTCCAGAATGGTGAGTGCCCGGCACCCAGCAAGCTCTAGGTGCTCTAGCAGAAGGTCAGGCAAGGACTGATTTCCTGTGAAGTTGAGGAATGGTATGGATTTCTCAGGCCATCCCCCATCCCAAGCCCAGGCCAGCATCCGTGCTGCCAGGAAGGTGGCAGAGGGAGCTGTTTCCAGGGATCCGAGAAGCTTCTTGGCTCTCCTGACCCGTCCCGCCCAAGTTGTTTGTTCCTAGCTCTGAGCTTCATGGCCTTCTGGTCACAAAACATTGACCCTAGAGTATTGTTTTTTTCTAGAACTGGACATTGGCCAGCCTGACAACTCCAGGGACCAGCTCACTCCTGTTAAGGGGGAGAGTTAATCTCTGATGTCCTTCTCATCAACCATCTCTGTAAACACCTGATGACACTTTACACAGCAAGGTCAAAGATATATCCAGACACTTTTATTTTTAAAGGGGAGCATTAGGATAAAGGATATTCTCCTGCTTTAAATAGAACCAGATTAATGTACATGCAAGATATGGAGAAATGTCCAAGATATAATGATCTTAACTGAAAAAGAGTAAAGGTTGCAAAATAGTATTTACACCATGAGCTCATTTTTATAACCCTATATATTTAATGCCTTTATGTCTAGAAAAAGAGTTGTTGAAGAGATGTTTACCAATCTGTTATAGAAGGAGAGTTATGAGAGGACTTTCAATTTTTTATAAAGTCATGTCTGTTATTTTTGCAATCAGTAACTAGTTTTTTGAAAAGCAGACTTGAGATAACAACTCTTACTTCAATCCATTTTTTTTTTTTTGCTCTATCATTAGAAGAATTTTACTTACTTAAAGGATTTTTTATGTATATCTTTAACTTTTTATTATCTGTCATTTCTAATTTATTCTTTCCTTTTAAAAAAAAAATCTCAGAGCACTTCAGATTTCTCACAAGCTTCACACTGATATCAGCCTGGGGAAATGCAAGAAGCAGGGATCATTGTAGAGCCCCTCAGAAAAATAGTTCCTTGGGGAAGTGGTTGAGGGGCAGTTATTCGTTGTATTTATTCAACAGACCTTATTGAGTCCTGCTGAGTGTCAGGTTGTGTGCTTGCTGCCAGGGCCAAACAGTTGACAAAAAAGAGATTAGAATTTCAAGGAAACCCTCTAGGCTCTTGGGACAGTACATGGCTGTGGGCAAGAATGGGGCATGGAGAGTCAGGCTGCCTGAATTTCGACCCCAGCGCCACCACCTAATAGCCTCAGGGGCATATGCCAGTTAGGGTCTGGGACAGATGCTAATAACAATAACCAGAAATAACAAACTATAGAAATGATCCCTGGAAGTATAGTCTTAACAATAACCAGAAATAACACAGGTTTAAACAAGATAGAAGTTTATTTTTCCTTCTCTTAAACAGACATGTCTGGAGGGAGGCAGTGTGAGGCTGGGACAACAAGTCATGGTCATCAAGGACCCAGGCTCCTTCTGTCCTTCTGCCCTGCCCTCTTTAGCTTGTGGCTTCCTTTCTCAAGGTCACAAGTTGGTGCTGGGGCCTTAGCCATCAAATATGTACTCCAGGCAGGCAGCTGGAAGCAGGCGAAAAGAGTCAGAAAAAAAGCCCATGTAAGCCCACACCCTTTTTAAGAAGGTTTTTTTGGAAGTCTAACCCAATGACGGCTACTTGCATATTATAGGGATAGCTGCCTGCAAAGGAGTCTGGAAAATGTAGAAAAATGTAGACTTTGAGCAGTCCACATTGCCTGCTCAAGTGAAGTCAGGCTTCTCTTCACACGTAAGAAGGAGACTTTACGTCCTACCTGGGTACCTAGCTGTCTCTGCCCCAGGGTCATAAGGTCGCCTGTTTCCCCAGTACTGGAAGATTCAGTAAGATGATACTTGCAAAGCCTTCAAATGTCACTTCTCCTTTGAAACCTTCCTCAGTAAAGTTGGTCGCTTTTTTACTTATGGATCCAGCAGCACATTCTTCACGCCCAAATCCTAACACTGGCTGGGGTTTATTATAATTTTACATGACTCTCTCCACCACTGGACTTTGAGGCCAGGGCTGAGGCCTTATTCACCTTTGTACCCGCACTGCCAGCGCACTGTAAATTCTCCATCAATCTTTATGGAATAAATCAAAGAATTTTCCTCTATTTCTTTTTGATGGAACTTCCAGAACCAAGTTTATTTCTAAACCCAAATACCCTCCGGGCCCTAAACCTTCATCTTTGAAAAGTCACTTTTGAGTTTGGGTCTCAGGCCTGAGACAGAGTGGAAAGAACAATAACACTGGCCTCAAATACCTGCTTGGTCCCTTATCTGCTGTGTGAGGTTAGGAAAAGTGCTTAACTTCTCTGAGCTTTAGTTTTCACTGGGAAGTAGGGATAATATTAATGATGCATTGTATGTGATATAAAGATTAAATGAAAGTATTCAGCACGTATCTGGCATGGACCAGCACTCATCAGTAGACATAAGCCTCTTTGGTCTTCTTTTGATATTTTCCCCTGTACTTTAGTAGAGCTAGCCCAGGCAAGTCAAAAATAGCCAACACTTTTTGAGTGTTTACTATATGCCAGGTGTTACCTTGAGGTAGGTACTATCATATTGCTCCATTCTACAGATGAGGATACTGAGGGTCAGGGAGTCAGAGCCGTCTGGCCATAGAGCTCATTCTTCTACACATGCCACCATACTGCTTTTCAGGTTGGATTTGGCAATGTTTAGCTTCAGCATATCTCCAGCAACTTTTCCAGGGTCCAGTCATTGACAATTTCTCTGGGTCCTCCAGAGCCTGCATCACTCTGGAGGTAGGCAGGGAGGATTCTGGATCAGTTTACCCACAGAGATGATTTTCTCAGCTTAAAAGTCCCCACAGAACCCAGCAGCTACTCCTACTCCTCAGAGAACATCATGAAAAGTTCAGTTTAAGAGGCTGAGAACAGCTGTGACCTCAGAGCTGTTGTCATTGTAAGAGTCACCCCTACCTCATGAAAATGCAGCCTGTGAAAAATTCAAACTTATAAAAAAAGATCAATGTGTGTGCATGGGAAGGATGATGTACAGTATCTAAGAACAATGTACTTCATAAAGTATGGCACCTAAGCTTTCCTTTATTTGGCAATCTTTCCCTGTGTACTTACAGCGATTTCATTTTTTAAAAAATTCCATTTATGGGAAAGTTCACAGGGACACAGCTATTAAACCAAGTGAGATACACCCATGTAATTCTGTGATCTTGATATTGCCAGGAAATTGCTGCAAACGCTGCCCTATGCTACCCTTCCCCTTGTATTCTTCTCTTCCATATTTTCCTCTGAGGAGGTACTTTTGAACCCAATTAGAAGAAGAACATCATTGAAAATCATTCGATTATCACGATAGAAAGAAGCTAATTTTGGCTGTGCCAGGAGCTCCCATCAACCACTACCATCCTTTTTCAGCACTGGAAAATTACAAAGTTTCCTTACTGTTTTAAAACTTGCAGAGCCTTTTGGGAATCAACCTAAAAGATCTGGCCGACAGCCAGTAGCAAAGGGGTGGGGGCAGATCGCTCATGACCTCACGGAACTTGGAGGCCCGCGAAGGAAGAGACGGTCCAAGGAGCTGGCCTCCTGAAGCTGGCCTCGGCTGTTCCTGGGCACACTGTGCTACCCGCCATCTCAGTGTGCCTTTCTGACCAGCCTGCCAGTCACGGGGTGTGAGATCACTGGCCAGCAAGGGCAGAAAGCAGTGGGCAGGAGGAAGGCTGGGAATGAGAATTCATAAAACCTTGGAGAGAGAAATGAAGTGTATGTTTTCATTACATTTTCAGAACGTTTAAACCCTACTTGAATATGAAGCAGAAGTTATGGGTTGCCAGGGACTAGAAGCTACTCAGACCTTGTCAGCCTCAACTGCAAAAGAAGGAGGCACCCAAACATTTGATAATTTTTGTGAGTGGCCTTCTAGAGGAAACTGGCGCCAGCTGCGAGTTTACATTTCAGGAAAACCTGGCCTCGTGAAGCCTATTCTGACTCATGTTTATGGGCTAGAGCTCATGTCTATTGCTGGAGAAGGTTCACATTTCCTTGTAAAGCAACAAAATGCAGAGATGGGACCCAGGGCTTCTTAGAAATCCCCTACAAGCTCTTCTCCGAAATCCTGCACCAGCTTCTCTTTTATTTTTATTTATTTTTTTAAAAGATTTTATTTACTTATTTGACGGAGAGATAGAGAGCACAAGCAGGGGGAGTGGCAGGCAGAGGGAGAGGAAGAAGCAGGCTCCCCACGGAGCAGGGAGCCCAATGCAGGACTCCATTCCAGGACCCTGGGATCATGACCTGAGCCAAAGGCAGACACTCAACTGACTGAGCCACCCAGGAGACTCCCCCCAACCTACTTCTTTTAACAGGGCCTATCAAGGTGAGGCCAGCAGGAGTATAGGACACAGATTTGAGGATTCCCTCACTCTCAGGGTTGTGCAACTGCATGGTAGGTCCCAACAGTGAGGGCCTCCTTAAATCTGGCTCCCTAGACCCTTGCTTTGCTTACTCTCCTCCCCGCCCCCATCTTTCAAAGTCCCCACTAAGCGGCCCCCATTCTAAGTCCCTTGGTTTGGGATAGGGTGTGAGATATCTAAACACTCCTCAGAAGATTCAAATGTGTAGCCAGGAGGGAGAAATACTCCTTTAAGTGAACAAGGGTTGGTGGCAAATTGAAGGAATCCAACTAAAAGCCACGAATCAACCTTGACTTCATCTCTTCCCAGCATGTTAAGGGGGGAAAGATTCTTACCAAATTCATTTTGGTTCAGTCTGTTCACTGTATTATAGGTCACGAAGGGTCCTCTATCCAGTTGCCAGATAAAATACAGGACACCCAGTTGAATTTGAATTTCAGATGAACAACAAATGATTCCAATCCAACTAGGCATCCTATGTTTCTGTTTGCTAAATCTGGTGATCCTCATTTTGCATGACATGTCAAAGTATGTGGACTTGATTGTGGGCAGCATTTCTGAGTTCGTATTACAGAACAAAGTTGCAGTGGCTATAACGTGTATCATCCAAAGAAAAAAATTCCATAGTCAACTAAATTTGGCAAACAGTGGGTTAAACCAAGTTAGCCAGATTTTTTGACCACAAAACTTCTTGGAACCTTTAATATGTAAATGTACACTGTACCCCTTCAAGTTGGAGAACTAGGGAGTTCTTACATACCTGGGAGACATCTTAAATAACAAATATTCCAAAAAACTTAAATGTGGAAAACACTACAGTGAGAGGCGGGTGCTGCTGAAGGGTTTTAAGCAGGCAAGTGACAGAGACCAGTGATTGAGACAGATAATTCCACTTGGAAAAGTAGATTTTTGAGAGGGACAAGACTGAAAGCAAAGGACTGAGATAGAAAGCTCTATTAGTTTGCTAGAGCTAACATAACAAAATACCACAGACTGAATGGTTTAAATGACAGAAATTTATCTTTTTACATTTCTGGAGGCTAGAAGTCTAAGATCAAGATGTCAGCAGGGTTGGTTTTTTCTGAAGCCTCTCTTTTTGGTTTGTAGATGGTCATCTTCTCCCTCTGTCTTCATGTGGTCTTCTCTCTGTGCATTTTTGTGTCCCAATCTCTTCTTCTTGAAAGGATACCAGTTATATTGGATGAGGTTAACACTCACAGGACCTCATTTTAACTCAATTACCTCTTTGAAGTTTCTATCTCCAAATATACATTTCTGCAGTACTTTGGGCTAAGCCTTCAACATATGAATTTGGGCAGGGGAATACAATTCAGCCCATAACAGAAGCTATTACAATAATCCTACTGAAAGATGATGGAGTTATCAATTAAGTTGGTGACAGTGGGAATGCAGAGAAGAGATTGGATCCTAGAAATATTAGAGGCAGGACTGAAGGGACAGATGAATTGATTAGATGTGGTGAATGAGCAAAAGTAAGGCATAGTTCCTAGCACAGAATAACACTCAAATATCTTTGTTTCCATCTCTACTTTTCCCTGAGTCTGGAATAGAATCTTTCCTGTAACAAAAATCTACACTCATGAAGTGTTCGTGTTGGACTGAATTCATTTCAAAGATAGAAACATGAACAACACAGTTATTAAATATTTCCTCCTTATTTCAAAAAAATGACCACTAGTTTTTGTATTGGGATGCTTGACTAATCTCTGCATCATCTCTCCCTACCCTTGGAAAAAAATATTGAGCATTATGGGAATGTCTGGCTTACCCGTGCCAGATTCATTCTGGCTCCAGTGAGTGGAGTTCTGGTGGTTTCCAAGGAGAACAAAGGCTTAGTGAGGAGCAATGTCTTGGAAAGACCTGGCTCCTCTGGAGGCTGAGGTCCTCAGGCCCTTTAAGACACACTGAAGACCAGCCCTAGTCCCTGCCTTCAACCTAGGAGTTAGCCAGAGTAGACAATAACTTCAGAAAATTGAAATCCTGCTCAAATTTTAATCCTATGAAAAAAAATCACTGAGTGGTTTATAAAGATGAAAAAGTAGCCAAAAGACATTTTGGGGTGGGGGGGCTTCAGTTCTGCAGAATCTATAGAAAAAATAACTCCACAAAAAAGAAATTCTTTGGATTTCTGGAATTAGGGACTAAAGATCCATAGGTCAGTGCAACCTCTGAGTACCAGCCGCTAAGCTCTCGTGGCCTCATTTGGCCTGGGCACCAAGAACATCAACAACTGGATGGCTATAGTATGAAGGGGGAGTCCTGGTAACACCTTGAAATTCTGCCAGACCTACCACAAGCTAGGACCCATCTTTGCTGAGGTATACAGAATTCTTGTTGATACAAGTGTTCTTTAAATTAAAAGCAATAAATTCCTTTTGGTTTAACTTTAACAAAATCAGTTGAGAGAACTTGGATTCTTTTCCCTTTGTCTCCTGAGGATTGATACATTTCTCAGCCTTTTGGCCTTTCTACCTATTAAATAAAAATGCTGGCCAAAGTGCAACCACTGCCTGTAATCTTCGTCTCTTTTGAGTCTTTAATCTTTCCATGGCTTCTTCCTTTCAGCCTACACTTGAAGTTTACCTCATTCCAAAGATTTTCCCTTGACCAGTCATCTTATAGCATTAATATTCTGCCTTGTCGTAGGGCTGGAGTCTTGCCCTGCGCTCCTTATTCAAGTAATAGCTACTTGAAAGGCAGCAAGGAGTTCCCCGTGACTCTCCGTTGGCTCCCAGCACATACCCTGATTATGGCAAATACTCATCCAGTTGTCCTGAACCTGATGCAGAGCCTCTACTACTACCTCTTCTACTTGCAACACTCAACGATTCTTAGTATGCTCCAGGGCTGACGTCTTTTCTCCCTAAATTTAATTTAAATTCATCCCACAACAATTTCAGTCCACTTCGTACTCCATTTGTAGTATCTTGTTTGCAGAAATGGTCAAAATCATTCCCTTCCTTGTATTCATGCCCCTTTGCAATGTGACTTCCCATTTCCTCCCATCAAGGGATAGAATCTATTTTTCCACCCTCTGAATGCGGGCTGACCATGGGCCCTGCTTTGACCAATAAATCGGAGCAGAAGTGATGCTGTGCCTAGCCTTTTGGAGACTTGGTGAGTTTCTGTTTTATCTCTTAGAATTCTGTCCAGCTACCATGTGAACAAGCTTAAGCTATGTGAATGACCACATAGCCAAGTCAACTTTGTCACCCCTGTTGGCTTCAGCTGACAGCCAGTTAACTCTCAGAAGCAGAGCTCCTTAGCTGACCTGTAGCTGACCATGGATGCATGAAAGAACCCAGCAAAGACCAGAAGAATGTACAGCTGATCCCCACTAAACAGCTGATTTGCAGAATCGTGAGTTAAGAAAATGATTGCTGTTTTAAGCCACTAAGTTTGGGTTGTTTGTTCCACAGCAATAGTTAACTACACACCATCCAAAATGTTCATTGGAACATTTGAAGAGTGGAAGGAATTTCCAGGGAATCAATATGGCTCCACAAGTTTATGCTTTTATACAATTTTGGTGCTCTAAACTCATAGTAATAAGAGATAAAATAGGAAATAAAAACTGGATAGCTGGCTCATGGACAAACATCTCAACAATCCAGAAATTTACAGTGCTCCAGGAATGAAAGCAAGGAGACGTCACTGGAAGTTTGGCTTCATCCACTTAAGGCAGAGGATGAAAGCCAGTTTTCTGTTGAAGCCAAGGTTTGGTGGGAGGTAGATAATGCCCCCAATGTCAACAGCTCATGAAAGGAGGCTTAAAAATAATTGCCAAGTATTACCATCCAATCAGACATTCTCCCCTCGCCTCCCCCTACCGACTTTGCTAAAACCAGTGGTCAGTTTTCACTCTTCATTTTACCAAGCAGACTTTGATAGAGTTGATCTTCTCAAACTTTCTTCTTTTCTGTGTGAGGATACAACACTTCCCTGGTTTCCCTTTACCTCATTGGCCACTTTTCTCAGTTTCCTTTTTTTCTTTTTTTCTCAGTTTCATTTTTAATGGTTTCTCCTCGTCTTTCCAAACTCTTAATGTTGGAGAATGTTTAGATTCAGTCGGTCCTGTTCTCTATCCATCTTCACTCCTTTGGTGATCTTACACATGTTCATGGTTTTATTTATTTATTTATTTATTTATTTATTTTAGATTTTATTTATTTATTTGACAGAGACACAGCGAGAGAGGGAACACAAGCAGGGAGAGTGGGAGAGGGAGAAGCAGGCTTCCCGCCGAGCAGAGAACCCGATGCGGGGCTCGATCCCAGGACCCTGGGATCATGACCTGAGCCAAAGGCAGATACTTAACGACTGGGCCACCCAGGTGCCCCATGTTCATGGTTTTAAATATCATCTAGATCCTGGCCACTTCCAATTTATTTATTTATTTATTTATTTTAAAGATTTTATTTATTTATTTGAGAGAGAGAGAATGAGAGACAGCATGAGAGGGAGGAGAGTCAGAGGGAGAAGCAGACTCCCCGCTGAGCAGGGAGCCTGATGTGGGACTCGATCCCGGGACTCCAGGATCATGACCTGAGCCGAAGGCAGTCGCTTAACCAACTGAGCCACCCAGGCGCTCCTAGCCACTTCCAATTTAAATTTCCAGCTCAGATCTCCCTTTAAACTCCAGGCCCATATATCCAACAGCCTACTTAATATCTCCATTTGGATGTCTAACAGAAATCTCAAATTCAAATGAACTCCTAATTTTCCCCTGCTTTACCTGCTTTACCCTCAGTCTACCCCATCTCAGGTAATAGCAACTCTGTCCTTCCATTCCTGAGGCCCCAAACCTGGATATAACCATTCTTTCATATCTTTCAACAAATGTACCAGGAAACAATGTTAATTTTACCTTCAACATTTATCTAGAATCTGATCATTTCTTATTTGGGATCATGGCTTTTGGCAAACTGTGAGCCTGGGAAAGTGAGAGGACCGGACACAGTCTCATGAATGGAAAATGAGTAAAGCTACCTGCTGGCTCAGTGCCTAGATCTATAGTATCCCTAATCTCACCAATAGACAGAAGCCCCACCTGCTTCTGAGTCCAGGTGAGGCTTCTGTGAAACTACTATTTGGGGCAAGTGGGAAGAGAAAAAAGTAAAAATCTTCCCAAATAAGATTTGGAGAGCCTGCAGATCAAAATTCTAAATCCTACCCAAAAAAGTCTAATGTTAACAAAGTAAGTCAACAAATTATTTATCCTGAACAAAATTATTTTTATAGAATAGCCTGAAAAATACTTTAAAAATGAGTATGTTTTAGAGTATTCAAAGAAGTAAAATAAAGGACTAGCTTCTGTTTTTTTTTAAAGAGCATTATATGAAACACAAATAGGCACAAACAAAATAAATTATGTAAATATGAAAAATAAGCTATTTGAAATCTTTGAATTAAAAATGATAGTAATTTGAATGTAAAATTCAATCAATAGGATAAACTCTAGATTGAACACAAATACATAAGGATTGCAAAATAGTACTGAGGAATTTACCCCTACACAGCCAAAGATACAGAGAGAGAAAAGATATGAAAAAAGACAAGGATCATAGTTTGAATAGCTACCACACATGGCAAATAGGAGTTCTGAAGAAGGAAACGAGGGAAGCTATCTTCAAAGAGGTAAATAGCAGAGACTTTTCGATGACTGAAAGAAGAGAGGAGTCCTCAAACTGTGTCCTAAGATGACTAAAGGAAGCTCAGGCTTGCCAGACACACTGAAGTAAAACTGCAGAATGCTAACATTAAAGAGAAGAGCTCAGAAATTTCCGGAGGGGAAATACTATATTATCTACAAAGAAGTGACAACTGCATAACAGATTTCTTATCAACAAAAACAGAGTAAAACACTCCACTAAAAGAACTATTAAAGGATATTATTCACTAAGAAGAAAAGTGAGTCCAAGGCATAAAATACAAGAAATAATGATACAACAGAAATTGATAACATTTATCAGTAAGTTCAATTAATCATTGACCATGAAGGCATACATATTAACATACTTTTGGATATTAAAAAAGGGTAAAATTCAAGCTCTACACAGCAATGGTAAGATGGGGGAAAGGAATACCATGTTTAATCTCTATTAGGCTTATGCAATAGTAAAGAGAAGGATAGAAATTCTGAATAACTTTGGCTTTTGTTAAAAAAGTTTATGGCTAAATATGTATGCCTAAAAAATTAAAGGGAACCGCTGTAATCAACAAATACATTTATATCTATTCAAACATTCTAAGTATATGCAAACTTTATTTATACAGAAGGCAGAAAAAGAGAAATTTACAAAGCGAAAAAAAGAAATTATGGTAAGGAGAAAACCCAAAATAAGAAGGCAGAAACTCAAATACACCACAACAAATATAAAGGGATTACATTTATCTACTGAAAATGGTTATCAGAGTGGATTTTTTAAAAAATCCAGCTATATGCCTCTTATAGGAGACATAATTAAAACAAAACCAAAAGAGAAACTTTGAATATAAAAGAATAAAAAAGCTGTACCATGCAGTAATAATGAAAAGAAACCTGGTACAGCAATATTTATATTAGACTAAATAGAATTTTGGGTAAAAAGCACTACATAATATTAGAGGAAATAATCCACCAACATGTAGCATTCATGACCCTGTATGCATCTAACAGCACAGCTCTGAAAACTACAAAACCACGGCTGAGAGAAATATAAGGAGACATCAACAAATCTATAATCATAGTGTAGATTACTGAGATCAAGGAAAATGAAAACTTATCAGGAATGTAAAAGATTTGAACAACAAGTTTACCAGATATGTAGGAAAAAGTCCTTATATTCAACATTCGACCTAAATACATATTTACATAATCTTACCTCTTTTGAAATCACAAAGGATACCTCAACGAATATAAAAAGATATTATAGAGACCATATTCTCTGATTATAGTGCAATGAAATTTGAAATCAACAATGAAAAGTAGTACAGAACAGTCACTACAACACATGTTTGGAAACCAGTAATCTACTAAATAACATATGGGTTAAAAAGGAATTTGCAATGGATATGATAAAATATTTGGAAGTAAATGAAAATGCAACTACCTCATATCACAACCTGTGGGAGCTGGTCCAAAAAAAAAAAAAAAAATACTGTTAGGGATATTTTTGGGATAACTGGCAAAATTTGAATAAGGTCTATATATTAGATAATAGTATTAAATTTTCTGATTTCAATAATTATACTGTGTCGTGAGCATCTTTGTTCTTAAGAAATAGTCACTAAAATATTTAGGGATAAAGACATAGAAACTTACTCTCAGATCGATCGGATGATGACAACGATGATGGTGATGATGATATCTAGAGGGAAATAACAAAAATGGTATGCAGGAGTGAAGGGTAAACAGGAGGTTTTTTTTTTACACTATTTTTATCATTTCTTGTAAGTTGGAAGTTGGAATATCAAAATAAAAAGTTTAAAAAAGAAAAAACCTATATAATACAGTGAGAGTTAAAGGGGACTTTATTTAAAAATCCAAATAGTTGTCTTTCAAGTGGGATAGTGATTTGCCAGACTTCGTTTCCTTCCGAAGATTCTCGGTTTCGCTGATTGGATAAAACAAAAACCTGTTGTGTGAGAAAACTGTGGGTTCTGCAAATGAGCAAAGGAGACCACAATGCCTGTTGTGTATGAAACAGCATCTTGGGGCTGCCTGCACCATTCGTTAGGAATTGCCTTGGGGATAAACACAGACTAGTGACTAAAGAATGATGTCACACAATTGTTTTAAACAAATGAACCAAAAGGGCAATTTGTGCCACATTCCAACTAGGTCATAAAACTTTATTTAAGAAGTTTTGACCCTAGGATTTCTCTAAGCCTTTCCGAACACTTTGTTTTGACTCCTCTCTCCATGGGCCATAATTCAAAACAGTGCAGCCCAATCTCGTTCTCAACGTTTCCTGCGAAATCTGGCTCTTCACTTCAGAAGAGTGCTGAAGTGTCAACACATTACCAAGAGATTGTTTCCAGGCGCTCAGCACTGTAGAGAAAGATCCAACGGTGGAGGACAAAAGCAGGAATATGGTGAAGCACCGTGGGATCACCGAGGAGTAAACATGAGTGTGGAGGAAGGAGGAGAGAGAAGTGAGAAGAGAGAAAAGACGGAAGAGCAACATGTGGTTTCAAGAAGAGCTTTAAGAATAGGTTTTGGGGAAACTCTACCAGCCCCTACATGTTCACAAGATCTCTCCGTTGCCAGGGACACCTTTTTGGTGAATAAGGAGAAAGTTGTAGGCTGAGGGCCTTGGGAAGGTTGGAGTAGAGAGGCATTGCTAGAGATGGAAGAGGCGAAGACACAGTCCAGATGTGTGATATCACTGGTTTCTCGGTCAGTAGATCATGGTGGGCCGGATGGGGCAGGCCATGTGGATTGTTTGGGGACCTTACTCGTTTTGCAGCAGATTCACTTTGCAAGCCTCCTTTGGGACACCACTCTCCCTGACCCATCAGACCCACAGTCTTGGTCCTGCGTTACTTCGCAAAGTCAGAGCGGCTCGAGCCAACGGCCCTCAGAGCACATTGGCAGCCAGAAGGAGACTAGCAAATTATGGCCCTTCTATAAGACAGCACAGTTTAGGTTTTTAATGAATTCTTCACCTCTTTATTTTATGTCAAAGTCTGTCTATTTTAATTAAAATGACTTCAGAAGATAGATGGGACCGATGCTGGAAGCGCACACTTAACTACGAATATAGAGGGTCAGGAACTATCTGCAATTTGTATGCTGTGCCTAAGTATCACCTAAGTATCACCACCTCTTGGGAGATGACTGTGCTTATGGGGGTTCCAGCCCTGGTCCCTATTTCACCTGACCAAACCCCTGTCACAGCTGTTTCCCATCGGAAACCCTTCCAGCCTGGATGGGTCAAGCTGAGAATTCCTAATTCTCTTTCTAACCTTTCCTCCCTGACAGTTATTAGCTTTGGAGGATAAAAGAAGAAAAATCTGACTATCTGAAAATAAATATTTCACAGGAGCACTCAGTGAAGGTTCTGGTGCAATTTGGGGGTGGGGCACAGAAAATAGTGCTAGGAGACAGCAGTGTTCAAACTTTCCCTATGACCCCACATTTTATAAAGATGCCTCAAATGCCAAATCATCACTGCCACCATCATCATCATCATCGAGTCCATCTCGACTCCTTGCCCCTGCAAAGGGTTTCACTGAACACCATTTGAAAACCTCCAACTTAAGAAAATGAGGCCCAGAGAAATTGCAAGCCATACCCCAGGCATGCCAGCTCACAGGTGACAGTACTGGGACCACAGCCCTCTTGCCCATGGTAGCATTTGCTCATTGCCTGGAAGTCACCACATCACAAAAAATGGATGGCAGAGACTCCAGTAATTTTCAGTGTAAAAGAGACACAGTCAGACTCAGCACACAGACAAATGTGTTTTCAAGCCCTCCAAATACGGGCAGCCAGGCTAAAACTCTTTGCAGCATTTATATTAATACATAGCAGACTAGGTCTCCAGGAATTTGTAGGATTCTCCTCCAGCCCAACATGAGGTCCAGGCTATTGAGACGGTGTAAGAAAGCAAACAAGACAGAGATGCCGGGTGTGTGTATTCCTAGGAACTCTTGGACCGATCCCACAATAGTGTCAGCCTTCTCCACTCTGGCCAGGACTTAAATCAGGCGTGCCATCACATGGTTTGGCAAGGATTTTGTTCCTTTGTTTCTTCCCAGGGAGAATAGGGAGAAAGGATAGGAAACACTACTTCACATAATAGCATGGTTATATTTGTGTACTATTTTAAAACTCTGCCCAGCTCACCCACATACTCACTGCAAATTAGGTTTTACAATAATTTTGTGAGAGCGTAAGAGCGATATTTTCCTTATTCTGCAAACAAGGAAAGGAAGGGGAGAGAGGTCATGTGGTTTGCCCAAGGCCACTCCATCAGTTGGTGACAGATGGGATGATCAGTCAGTGACTGAAAGAGGAACACTCCATTTTCTTTTCCAGCAGACTCTAGACTGGATTCGGGCTCTGTCCTTTAGTGAACAGGTTGTAGACCCAAACCGAGGGACTGTTCCAATTTGAAGAAACAGAACCGAGAAGACATTTCCATGGTGCGTGGATCAGAAGGAAAACCCACCACTGTAGAAAAATGGTAACAGACATCACAGAATTCCCTCTGACCTGTGTGTTTATAGATCATCTATATCCAAATATAGACTTACATTTGGTAAATAAATAAGTTGTGGTACCACAGATTTGCATATCCTTTGGTGGTCGAAACTACCCTTCCCTCTGAAGGGTTTTAAATCAGTTTAATTCACCCCTGAAATAAGGTTGAAAAAACTTTTTAAATGAAGAGTGGACTCTGAAAGGAAAGATCTGTGGTCATGCCAAAGCAACCCCAGGAGTGAGAGGGCTAATTTGGCAGCTGTCAGGACAGATCAGTTCATGGAGGGAGAAGTGGGTTGAAGGGAGGACGCTCTGTCTACAAGGACAAAGCGGGGCATGTGAGCCTAATTGTTCAAGCCTCTTCTCTTCCAGGGGGAGCCACCCGTAAACCCCCATATGCCTTGCCACCTCGTCCGATGGAAGCAGAATGCAACCTCTGGGGCAGAGCCATTTCTAATCTCAATGGCATTACTCGGGCCTGAGACATCCATGCTCAGAAGTCCTGAAATAACACAGGTTTTTCAGCGGCTTGTCTGAGCACTCCTGGAATTCCTTTAAAATGCAGAAGGATGAGTAACCCTGGGTTCATTTCTGCACAGAGGGCTTGGGAAAGACCCAGATATAAGACACCAACAGTGCAAAATTTGTAAAGCAAATCTAGTGAAAAGCTATTCCTTCTCAGATCCAAACCTGTTGAGAATTAAGATGTCTTTCCAGCAACCCAGGTGTTGTTCATATGCCTGATTCAGTCGTACCTGTGGCTTCAGGAAATGGCAAGGTAGGACAGCCCACAAGAAAGCTAGCATCAACCACAAAGGATGATCATGGCTCAGGCGGAACCAAACTTGGTTACAAAGGCTTTTCCAATAAGGAATCACTTCCCACTCTAAGAGTTTCTGATCATCCCAGAAGGTGATCCTGGGAACTTCAGAACCTTACAGTAAATATGAATACCAAAGTACAAATTCAAGTGTTTGGGGGAAGACAAATTCCTTCTGTCTCTTTCTCAGTGACCAACGTTCAAAGCCCCCGACAACATTCCTGGGGAGCACATCCTCCCTTGTGTGCAGGGAACTGGAAAGCTGTCCTTGGTGTGGCAGCTGACTAATCCATTGACCTTGGGCTAATCATTTAATTTGGGATTGGTAATTCACAGTCAAAGCCGTGATTGCTGTGATCTAACAGAAGTAAGCCTGCCTGGGCATGGGGACCTAAGGGTTATAATTTTAAGGATTTATTCCTTGGGAGTGGAGGCAAAATGCTGATGGAAATAAAGCAGCCCAGATTTGAATGCCTTAGCTGTGAGTTTTACCAGGGCTCCCACACCTTCCAACAAGGGCTCCCACACCTTTCCACAAGCCTTGAGGGCTTTCTCGTGGGCCTGGGGAGGCATAACCCACATTTGCTCAGACGTATAGAAGCAGACTTGTGTGGTTCATCAGACTACGCGTGGGACACTTGGAAGACATCGGAGAAATGACCTTCTGCTCACCATTGTCTCACCAGAGCAATCTTCTGGAAACTTAAATGTAATGTTCCCATTCCCTGACTAAAATGGCTTTCTACTGTTCTGAAATAAAAGCCAAACTCCTCAATACTGTTAACACATCCCCGTGTGATCCAGCCCCTCCCTACCTCTCCAGATCCCTGCTTCCCTCCTTCCCTTCAATCCAGCCTCAAGGACCCTATTGCATTTCCTCCAGTGACCAAGCTCTTTCTATCTTGAGCACTCCGTTACCTCTCTTGACTTTTTAAATATCTGTTTCTCTTTCAGTGCTCAGCTCAAATATCACTTCCTCTGAGAAGCCCTCCTCGAATCTCCCCCCATTAGATCAGATAAAACCTAGTGTTCTTGTAGAGCCTCCTATTCTTGTCCTTTAGGGCCTTTATCACAGTTGGTAATTACATGCTTACCTGTTTACTTATTGGATTATTTCCAGACTCTCCCACTAGATTATAAGCAGTATCTATTTGCCATTGTACCTCTGATGCCTACCAAGTGCCTGGCACATAGCAGACACGAGATCCAGCAAACTCACCAGCATGAAGGTGATGTAAGTGGAAGATAGCAAACTGACTCTAGAAATCCAGAACACTGCCATGATCCACACCTGTGGGCCTTACTGGGCAATGGCCACTGATGTTCCAGCTAGCCCAACACCTGCTTTTGGAGGAGCACTAATACCTGTGAGTAAAACAAATCCATTCTTTTGTTTTGATTGTTGGGAACACTGGGGGAATTTGAGGAGAGATGAAATCCCAAACTTCCTTGTTTACTTTCCTTAAGCAGAGACCCAGCTTGAACACCTTCCACCACCTGCCCCGTCTCTGGGGAGTGCACAGGGCGAAGAGAAGGAGTCTGTGTGGGGACACTCTGGCCTGACTGTGGGATCTAATACAGCAGATACTTTAAAATATGCTGATGGGGAGTTAAGTCTCTTCAGTGCACTGGAGGCAAAAAAGCCCTTGTTTTTAAAACAAAGCATTCATACAGAGCCAAGAATGTCCCTGAGTCAATAGTCCTAGTCCTTTCTCAGTCTGCTTGTGAGGCCCTGGGTCTCAGATGGATGAGCCAAGGACCTGCCACCTAGAGATTACTATCTGCTAAACCCAACTGACACTGGTCAAGCACAGAGTGTGTACAATAGGAACTTGGGAGATAACAGGAGATGCAGAACATAGAAGGCTACTGATGGATTTGTGTAGACAGACAGGAACAGGACAATTCGAGAATAAATCCAAGGTTACACAAAAACAAGAGTGTGACTTTCCTTTGCATTAAGGATGAGATCCCTAGGAGCTGAGGTCACTCAGGAAGTCTTCCTGGAGGTGGTGAGTTTGAGCTTTAAGGGAAAAAAAAATGGATTGGCAAAGTGAGCCAAACTGTGGGGAACAGGACCCACAGTTACCAGGCTGCCTGGGGCCACTGGGAGTCTGTGTTAGCATTGTCATCACGTGGGATGCCTCTACTCAACCATTTGGGGAAAAATAAATCCCTTTGTTGCATCTAGTGTAGATTGCCCAGCAGTGAGGAGTTGGGGGTGAAGTTTTGTTCTGCTTTCCCACTATATGTTAGGATGCTATGTAGTCCCAGTGCCTCTCTGATTTTCTCACTAATCCAGGGTCCCAAGTAATCATCACTTTGTTCCGCCAGCTGAATCAGGGTCAAAACAAAAAAAAGTACAAAAAAATTTTATAACTTGGACTGTGCGCTTTTGCTTACTGTTGGTTATCTTTCCTGTTTGTCTGAATCATTCTCCAAGGAAACGTTGAAGTGCCAGCGAATTTTAAGCAGCTGTGTCCACTTCACTTCTGTTCAGCTAGGCAAAGAGGCGAGAATAAAAGCACATGGCATACCGCAACAGCAATTACTTTCCACGCGGAGTCAGAGACTGGAAGGAAGCTGAAGCATCTTCAGCTGTAATGGCATCTCTTTTAAGGCAAGCCATTTCCCCAGGGAGAGTTTGCAGCTTGGCGCAAAGGCAGGACAATAAAAGATCAAGGGATGTCTTTCTAAGGCTGCAAACAGAGCAGCTGACACATTGAAGTTGGTCTGCTTCTGACCTCTTTAAAAGCCAGGACAGCAGCGAAGTGCCCACGTCACATTTGCTGTAAGCTGGCCAAGCAGCTCTCCTTTTTAAAACTGCGAGCCCCCAGTATTTGTAGAGAAGAGGCAGAGAGGGGCATCCTGCGAGATCAGACCCCTGTCTCAGCTGGTGTCACTCATGCCTGTCTTCCCCAGAGCAGTTTTCTGCGCTTCCATCTTTCCCCTGTCTGTCCCACTCTGGAAGTCTGTCCAACTCTTTGCTCTTACCTCCCATGGTTTCTGCACCTTCATTTTCGAAGGCCAATGAAAACAGTGCTAGGCAGTGCGAATGAACTGCTCCAGGGTGATCCTTCTCCCATTCTCCCTAAGGTATTTGGTAGTTAGACCTCAGAACTGATTCCAGCAGCACTGAGGTCAGAGCTGCTGCTAAAGCTAAAGCCAAATTCGATTTTGTGTAGGAGGCGGTCCCTTGTCATTTTCATCTCCAGACAGAAGACCTCAGTTTTCCCAGAAAATAAAATAATAAAAAAGAAGTAGCCCAAGGTGGGTGACACTGCAGACAGGTGGATGAGGTCTCTAGTGGAGGGAAGGAGATGGGTCCTCCTTGCGAGCGTGGCCATCATGTCCTGCAGACAGAGCTTGGAGAAGTTTCATCCATCTGTTGTGGTTTTCCCAGGTAGGAGAAAGAGATGACTGGGACTCCCCTAATGACCACTGTCAGCAGACTTTGGGTTAGGTCTCTCAAACTTGAACATGTTTGCAGATCCTCCTGACTTTAAAATGCAGCTCTCCTTTCGGTCTGGCCTGGGACAGAGCTTGCATTCCTACCAAGCACCTTGGTGATGTTGATGCCACCGATCCCATGCACATTTTGAGTAGTAAAGGATTAGGTTTTTATTTACTGCCTTCCTACCCCCAGCTGAGCTTTGTCATTTTATCAAAACAATATGGTAGGAGTGAGATCCAATTATTAGCCTCCTAAATCATCCATTGTTAGAGCTATTTCTTGCAGTTAAATTAAAAAAAAAAAAAAGCCCCTCCCAGTAGTTCCCCGTTGCACAAGAAACCAATTTGTAACAAGACACTTTAGGCAAGCAAGCCATTATGCAAAACATTTTGGGCTCTTTCTGCCGCCTGACAGGTGGCTGCTGGTTGATGTTGGAATAGGAAGTTTTATAAGATAGCGTTGATGGTGCTGATTCGGAAGGGAGTGACGAGTACTTTGCTGTGGCAGCTTCAGCTCCCACTCAATGCCCCCCCCCCTTTCAACCCTGGGGTTTATGGGAAGGATGAAGAGGAAGCTGGGAGAGAAGCAGTGGGCCATGCTTTGCAGACTGGGGAATATTATTTTTCACTTTCTCTGCTACTGGGCATCCCACGCCTTTTATAAATATTTATAGGACAATTTCTTTCTTGAAAGTACCCAAGTGTGGGGGATGGTGAGGAGGATGGTTGAACAGAGAAAGTAGGGAAGAAGTGGTGCTCACGTGTATGAAGATTAGAAGGTGGAGGAAAGCCCCCAGGGGCTTGTTTTAGGCCAGTTTCCTCACCTGCAAGAAGAGGAGTTGGACTAGATTGGAGATGTCAAGCCTGGGGTCTGTGGTTTAAATTAGCAACTAACTCCCTGTAGCTGTAAGCAATGTGTGGTCGGTGTGTAAATTTTTCTAAGGTGAGAGCCCAGAGATTTCAATGGATTCTCATAGAGTCCATGATTTACAAAAGGTTAATCAGCACCTTTCAACCAGGATCGTCTTCTAGCCCCTCCCAGAGTGAATATTTAGAGTGCAAGTCTTCTAGAAGTAGCAGACATCAAGCTCAGGTCATGGGATTCGGAGGGACAGGGCAGCCGCTTAGAATCATTTTCTAGCAGAGGCGAAAGGGGGTCAGCTCTCCGCAACCTCATTTTACAGAGGGAAAGCTGAGCTACAGTCAATTCAAGCGACTCCCCTAAACCACGGGTTTAGAAGATAAGCCCGGACTAGACAGGCCTGGCACCCAGAACACTGGTCTGCACCGAGCGAAAAGCCCCCTTCAATCAGGCTGTCGCCTGGGAAGGGCAAGACATCTGTGGCCACAGCGCCAGGAGCCCAGCTGGTTATTTCTAGCTTGCTGAATGTCAAAAATCCAGGCCGCTTCTCACAGCAGCCTCCACTTGTCAGACCAAATCAAGGCATCCACGCGTCAGGCAGGCGAATCAGCTGCCTCCAGCTCCGGCCGCGCTGAGCCTGCCCCGCCCGCGCGGTGCACCTGACCTTGTCGGAGCGCAGCCGGCCGGCGCGCCCCGCCCCCGCGCCCCGCCCCCGCGCCCCTGGCGCCTGCTCCCACCTGCAGCCCCCGCGTCACGCCTGGGCGGCCACCGCGGTTTCTCAGCTTGGGGCCAGCTTGGCCGCCTGCCTTGGCCCAGTGTGGCCACGGAAGACGGTCTCCCACGGCCTTTGACCCCAGCGAGGGATTGGGCAGGAACCCTCTGGCTGCTCTCTGGTCTGTTTTGGAATCTCCCACCTTCACTTGCTTTTCTTCTCAACACACCGCCCACCCCTGAGCCCAGTTCCTCTCTAGGGCCAAATCATTGCGCTTGTTGGTGTCTGCAGAATCCAGTTTCACAGCAAATGCAAGCAGTCCCGAGTGTCTGCTCTTGGTTTCTCGTCCCCACTTCCCTTCATTGAACAAATGTTGGAGCATCTGCTGGCTAGGCGTTGGACACAGCAGGCTGGCCTCGACCCTCAGGGAGCTGACAGTCTTCTAGGGGAAGAGAAGGTGATGTTTTAAAGCTGTGATTTGATGGTTGCATTGGGGTTTGCTAGAGGAAAGGGGGGCCAGGGGCAACAATCATTGCCGGCAGGGAGAACCCCGCAAGGTGTAAGGCCTGAAAGAAGGCAGGGTGGCACTGCGTGTAGAGAGATGGGAGCGAGCAGCATGCGATGAGTTGGGAAAGAGCCAGAAAGGGACTTGTGAGCCAGAGAAGGGAGTGTAGACTATCCTGACAATGCAGGGCTTTGGAGGGAGTTTTATGGTTTGGGTTGGGTTGGGTTGTTTGTTTGTTTTGCCCTGGAGGGTTTTTAACAAATGATCAATCAGATTTCCTAGGTGGGACTGGAGGCAGAGCTCCTGTAAGTCCCAGTACAGGGGCATAGCAGAATTTTCAAGGGCAGGGGCCATATTGTCCCATGTGGAGCGCAAATTACCCAGTTTTCTGCACCCCCCCTCCTGGCTTTTTTCCATCCCCTACCCCCACTGTGACTGGTTTGGCCTTCTGCGTCCCATTGGCCCTTCCTAACCTTAGGTGACACACCAGGGTGACAGTACTCCCAATCCATCACCCTGTTTTCAGTCATTTATTTACTGGCCTCATTTATAGGTGGTTGCTATATGCCAGGCGTTGTTCTAAACACTGGGGGATACAGAAGGGAAGACTCACATGTTTCCTGATCTCAAAGAGCTTAGAATTTGTCCAGTGGTTCCTCAGCTTGCCCATGCATCAGAGTCATCTGTAAAGTTTTTTTTAAAAAAATACAGCTGACTGGGGGCACCTGGGTGGTTCAGTCGGTTGAGTGTCCGACTCTTGATTATGGCTCCAGTCATGATCTCAGGGCCGTGAGATCGAGGCCCCGCGTTGGGCTCTGCGCTCAGCAGGGAGTCTGCTTGAGGTTCTCTCTCTCCCTCTCCCCCTGGCCCTCCCTGCACCCCACTCCCCCCCACACACTCTCTCTCTAAAATAAATAGATCTTAAAAAAATTATATAGTTGATTGAACATCACCAGACTGACTAAATTGGAATCTTTGGGGGTAGTTTCCATGGAGCCGTATTATTTAAGCTCTCCTCCAAGTAACACTGCTGAGCAGTTAGAACCGCTGATCTTGGGAGGAATTTCTCTAAGGGCCGTTCCTCTACATGGTCGATGGGGAGAACAAACCCAGAGTCTGGCTTCTGGTCATAAGAAAGTCAGAAATCACCACACCAGAAAGGAAGACAGGGGCAAGCTCAGTCCAATGAGCTGTAAGCCTGGAACCTGCTCACATGCCTTCAAAGGAGGAGGAGGGGTAGCACTGGGGAGTAAATGGAAGGGCAGAGTAGAATGTATTGGGATGTTGGGGAAGGCTGTGCCTGCCTGGAATGGACAGTGCCTCTTCCTCAACCCGAATTACGTACATTGTCCAGTTAGAAAGCAGGACACCAGCTTGTTGACACAAAAACTCCTTTTCAGGACCACCTTGATTGTCATGGTCAAGACCTAGGGATGTTCACACTGGCCGGTTTCAAATGGTGACTGTGAGGAATGATAAAAATGAATCAGCAAGCCCATTACACACAAGCCCGCAAACCTCCACCAGCTGTCTGAGCACTAGGGCAAACTGAAGTGAAGGGGTCTGTTCACCCACTGTTCCCAGAAATAGCCCCCATACACGTAGAGCCACTCTCAGGGGGGATTCCAGGCAGGGACTGTCCTGTCCAATCATGCCTGGAATCTCACCGCCCCAAGGATGGGTCTTCGAGGAGTTGGAGAGCATTAAATTTCCAGTTCCACTTTTTCTCTTGGTGAAGACTGTTCTGAGAAATCTAATTGTTAAGTATTTGTTGAAAGCTAAGTATGGGCCAAGTCCCGTGAAGCCTCAGTGAATATATATACAATCCACCTGGGAAGATAGGACACAATTATGTGTAAAAGTAAATAAATATAAGCCAGATATTTCCAGACCAGCCTGGAAGAACTGGCTTGTGGTTGACTGGGGTTTTCTAACCTGACCACTTAGCGACCCAGCATATATTTGAGTACGATGTATTCTGGGTCATATGTAGACATGTAAGGCATGGTCTTTGCC
Source organism: Halichoerus grypus (assembly GCF_964656455.1). NCBI lineage: Eukaryota > Metazoa > Chordata > Mammalia > Carnivora > Phocidae > Halichoerus > Halichoerus grypus. The sequence goes on along the minus strand of NC_135719.1, from coordinate 114,169,716 downwards.
CTCAAGAAGCTTGCAATACAATCGGGAAGACAGAATATATCAGTATGAAATATATAAAAAATAGCGTAGGCTGGGACAAGCGAGTGATTCAGTGTCTGCTTTGGCATTAATAGGGCTTGTACTGAAATATCCAACTCTTTTTTTTTCCCCATGTGCTGGATGTCTTTCAGGAAGATGGTTCTGATCACCTTGGGATTCATCTTCTTGGAATAAGCGGTCAGGACACAACAGCCTCTTCTCTCACCATGATCAGACCCTGTGGTCTGGCCCACATGCTAGCTTTCCCTTCTCCCTCCACTCGTGTACATCCCCTCCGTTTCGGCCGTACACCCATCTCTCCTACCAGGAGCTGAGTCACTCTGGATGGGAGGGTGAGAAAAAGAAGAGAAAACTTAATACCTGATCATGTCCAGAGAGGGGGGAAGGAGAGCACCACTTAACAGTAGCAGAGTCTCATAAATGCCAAGCATGTGAACTGGTCATGGGGGTTTGCACTTCTTCCAATTACTTCCCAGAAATGCTTGTGATTTAAAATGACAGGCATCAAAAGCATCAAACCTAGACAAGTGGGTGGAAAGCGGTTTCCACCTGGACAAAGTCACTGCACCCCTGTGCAGAGGCAGGTGCCCTGAGCCTTGCCTGAAAGCTGGAGGTGGCTCAAAAGAGGCAGGGAGGAGGGGGTCACTTGGTGTCTCCCTGAGCGGAAGTGAGCCGTCTGGCTGCTGCTTAAAAACCTATGTGTGCTTGTGTGATGTTCAAGGCCGGACCTGTAGGCAGTTACAGAGGCTTCGCCCGGAGGGCCCGGGGAAGGCGCCTTGCGCTCAGCAGCCTTGGGGCACAGCCCACGGATGGCATCTGGAGGGAGGTGCAGTCACTGCACTGGGGCCCCCTCGCTGGTCGTGCGCTTCGCACGCCTGCATTCCTCGCTGGGAGGCACCCGCATTCCTGTCTCTGTCTGAGGCTCGGGCAGTGGCCCTCTTCAGGTGCCCATCTCCGCTGAGGCCTCCTTCGAGGGGGAGTGCAGGTAGGGGAGGAAACCATGAAGACACTCTCCCCACCGTCTCAGTCCCCGGGACTTTTCCACTCTGAGCCCTTCCCCCCATCCCTCTCCTCCCACCTCAGGGGCCCTAAAACTGCCTTTTCTTCAGGGGCTTCCTCAAGAGCAAGACAACCCTCACATCTACAACTGATCCATCTGCCCCTGACTCGTATGCAGTTCCATGGGGGAAAATGGAACAGGGGATGGGCAGCTTCTCTGATTTTAGACTCTTACTTGTACCATCGCAGCGAGTGATTAAAGGCTTGTTGCTTTAATTGGCTACTCCGACTCCGGACAGCAAAGCCCGCTCTCTGTCTCTCTCCCCCTCCCCCCAGCTGAGCTCCCTACCCAATGGGAGCACACACTCCAACATGGCCCCATTTCTGTTGGAGCCTATGGCTTCTCCTACATGTGTTCCTATTTCAGTTCTCCACTCGATTTCTCTTTCTCCCAATACACAACAGTACCCAAGGACAAAAAGAAACCCAGGGTCGCCATGGGGGCTGGGCAGGGAGTCAGTAGGAAAGGGAGGAATAATGAAGCAGACCCTGGCCAGATCCAGACTCAGAGACCAACTTCTTCCCATCTAAACTACAGAGGAAGAATCAAAGAGTCGGCAAGGTGAGTGACTTGGCTGGGGCCACCCAACTAGAACCCAGGTCCTGATTATTTCGGGGCTGCCTCCTTGATCTTCCAACTTCCTGCTAAGGGTTCTGGGCAGGGCTGGGCCCCTGGATGCCGAGGACTGCGCCATGCCCTCTGTAATCTGCCCTCCGGGGAGCCTCGGCCTCACTGCGGAAAAGGAGACTAGAGCAGGGTTCTCAACTTCAAGCATGCCCAGAATCAATCACCTGGAGGGCTAGTTAAAACACAGATTGCCAGCCCCACTCCCAGAGTGTCTGATTCAGTAGGTCTGGGGTAGGGTCTGAGAATTTGCATTTCTAACAAGTGTCCAGGCGTGGCTGATAACCACTGGGCTAGACTATAAACAACCAAGAAGCAACAGAGCAGGAAAGTAAGGGAAGGAAGGAGGAAAGGAGTAGGGGCGACATGGTTTATTAGAGCAAGAAATGAACCCCAAGGGCTGGTCCCTGTGAGGTTTTCCTCTTCCTCACCCACCCTGACCTCAGACCTGTCTAGAAGTTTTCACAGTATCCTTTAAAGCCCTCCCCCACCTTCCCTGCTCTGGCCCACAGGTGAGGCCAAAACCTCCACGTAACGTCCTTAGAGCTGGTGCTTCAAAAAGCCCAAAGCGGGCTCCCCTTCCACCACCTCTCCTCTCCACTTCCCCGTTCAGAGGCTGCGGGCTGCACAGCTGCCCGCCTCACGTGAAGCCCTGAGGATCAAGAGTCACGGAGGGTGGTTGTGGCCAATTTACCCATCTCTCCCTGGCCTCCTCCACGCACGCACAGGAGCCCTGGAAGAGCGCGGTGCTCAGAGAAAGGTAAGGGGGGGGCACATTACAATAGGATGGGTGGAGGAGTTAAAAACCACAGCTCATATTGACTCAGCTCATCTTTCAAGTTCTCCTGAATCATCAGTGAATGCGGACTTGCTTTCATAGTCATTAGGTCTGAATGTGGGTCATAAATGTGTTTGAATGTAACAACACAGAAGTGAGCCAGGAATGCAGGAAAAAAGAGCTTTCAAGTGGGTGTGACAACCCAGGAGCGACCCTCCTCTCCAAATCTGGTAACTGTTTGCTTAGCTCCAGTTGGCCGGGGGGGGGGGGAACCAAGGCACCGGTTCTGTCCAGGGGCCCAAAGCTGCTCTAGCGACAGCAGGAGGGGGGCCAGAGATTGGTCAACGCCAAGGCTGAGAGAAGGAACCCTGCCCCTGGAGCAGAGGCATGGGGGGTGGGGGTGGGGGGAGGGGGGGTGAGGGCAGCTGGAGCTGTGGTCCCTCCGGCTGCCTAGCGAGCCCTAGAGGACCACCCGACAGGCCGCCGCTGTGAGCTTCTCAGCCCCGGGCGGTCGCTGCAGGTGAGAGGCCACCCTCACACTGAGGAAAATGCAAGCCGTGCCACTCAGAACGCAGAGACTTCTACCTCCTTTCATTGTTGCTGTGAGCTCCAGAAGAAAAAAAATTCAAAACCATGAATGGATTTTCTGTTTCAAAAGACTGAAAATCTTTCCAGAAGACCTAGAAGAATCTGGGGCTTTGAGGTCTCTCATCTCCTCCCTTTTCCTCTAGCCCCACGGGTGGGGAGCTACCAGGCAGCCCCCCTTCAGTCCCTCTCAGAAGAGCCTGTGTGTGGCTGGTGGGTGGGTGAGGCCCTGGACATGCTTCCTTAAAGCCACCGGGAAAGAGGAGGTTGCTGATTCACCCACAGCTGCTTCCTGGAATTGCAGGGCCAGGCTGGCAAATGAATGGTATTTTTCCAAGGTGATCCAGAGCTGTTACGACATTCCTGCTCTATCCCCAGCAGACCTTCCTGTAAGTCAAACCAGAAAGTTACCCGAACCATGCATTCCTGAGCAGTCAAGCACATGAGACTGCAGACACAGTGTTTCCAACGTGCCTCCATAGCCCTCTCGAGAGCTGAGGTCCCGTCACCCACATGGCCTCTGGACTTCCCTAGGGGGGCCATGCATCTGTCTGGCGGGCACTGGAGTCATGCGGAGGCCTATGTGTGGCTCCAAGTCGTCCAGGAAGTGCAGGACTGGCCTGATTCCCCTAAGAGGACCATCAGCTGAGAAGGGAGTGGAGCCTTGAGCCTGCTTTGTCCTGCATTTCACAAAGACCCTTTCTCTCCTCCTGCCCGGCTCTGCAGCTGGTATGAATAGAAAGCTATCGGGCCCCGCACTGAATCGGTCTTGGCTTTTTCTCAGAAATAAGGCACCGGTTTGCGAGTGCCCCTGATTAACCCTTGGTCTCCTTCTCTGTCTCTCACATGAAGGAGGCATGAAGGAGAGAATCAAGTTTCTCTGCTGCTTTGGAGGGTAGAGGCTTTCACTTGGGGATGTGCAGAGAGGGGCGAGGAGAAAATTCTAGACTTCTCATGTTCTGCCTCTGAGACAGATTGCACGATGGGAAACAAATAAACCTACTGGTTCCACTCTCCTTATCCCTTCCCCAGTAAGTGGAAAGCTACTGAGCACGGAGGTGTCTCACGGAGCTGAGCACTAGGGGCTTGCTAAGAGCCTTCCCTGGGATGAACTGGAGTAGGACTTCACCCTCCCTCCCCCTTGACTGATGGCTTCTGGAGCCTTTGGATGGGAAATGCTGACTGAGCTGAAGGTTCCTGCTTTTAAACCTAATTCCTCAGTTACGGTGAATAGAATATAACTATAATTTGTACTGAGAGTTAAGAGTTTACAAGGTATCTTTTTTTTTATCCTCGTCACAGTCCTCTGAAGTTGGTATTATTATTATTATTGCTGTTGAATCAGTAAAGAGCAAGGTTTGGGAGGGTTTAACAACTGGCCCAGGGTGAATGCAGAGTCAGGTTTCAAATCCATGGTCTCCTGACTCCAAGTCCGTATTCTTCAGAAACAAGGCACGACTGGCTAGGAAATCGTGTTTTCTAGGGTCCAGCGAGCCAGCTACTGCAGAGCTGGAGGACTGATTGGTGTTGGGGTTCTTTGGCAGGTGTTTCCTGTTAAGCGCAGGCTGACTTAGATTTGTGACAGGGCCGGACCACTGGGGCAGCCTCTGTTTTGTGGGTCCCTGATACACGAATTGGCTTTATCAGGGCCCTAACATTCTGAGAAAATAACAGATGAAATGGAGAAGTCTGCTGTGCCCGTGACTTTGTGGAAATGTTGGTCTGCAACAGGCACGTGGTGGTTGTGATATTGTAATTTATCATAAATACGTATTTGGTTTTTGACCCATTCCTAGCTCCTAAAACCCCTGGAATTTCCGGCATTGAGAGCAATCAAGGTGTCTTTTGTTATGTCAATGAGGTGTGTTTTGTTTTGTTTTTTTGAATACCTAAGGACAGGACTGCTTGCCAGTGGAGCCTACCGCCTGATTAGAGGGTTGGAACGTCCAGTCTCAGCCCCTCCCCCCTCCCCCCCCTCCGGTGAGAGAAGAGGGGCTGGAGATTGAGTTGTGTCACCAATGTCTAATGATGTAATCCATCATGCCCCGATAATGAGGCCTCCATTAAAAACCCAATGAGCTTCCGAGGTGAACACACGGAGGTCTGGCGAAAGTCGTGTGCTCTGAGAAGCGTGGAAGCCCCGTAGCTCTCCCTGTACCTCGCCCCGGGGACGCATCCCTTCCATCTCTCTGTTCTTGAATTCTGTCCTTTTATAGTAAACCAATAATCTAGTAAGCAAATGTTTCTGTGAGCTGTTTTAGCAACTTAGTTAAAACCAGGGAGCAGGTCGTGGGGACCTCCAATCTATAGCTGGTTGGTCAGAAGTACGGCTGATAATCTGGACTTGGAATTGGTATGGGCGGGGCAGTCTTGGTGGACTTAACCCTCGGGATCTGATGCTCTCTCCATGTAGATGGGGTCAGAATTGTGTTGAATTGTAAGGCACTCCGATGGAGCTGCTTGGAATTACCCCTCATGGAAACTGGTGACCAGAATCCTCGTGGTCGTGGTCCTGACAGGAGGAAGAGCAGAATGAACAGGGCAGCATGTCTTATGCTCTCCGTATACGTTGAGGAAGTTTCTTTTCTTTCCTTTTTTTTGTCCTAATTAATATTTCTTTTTGAGAAGTATCTGAAAGGTTATTGTCTATTGATAATTTTACTATTTTTATTGATGTAATTGACATGACCCGTATTTCAGGCGTACAACATCATGATTTGATGTGTGTACATACTGGTGTTGTAAGACTCCCAGTAAGTTAACATCCATCCCCTCACATAGCCACACATTTTTCTTGTGATGAGAACTTTTAAGATTTATGCTCTTGGCAACTTTCAAATAGACAACATGGTATTGTTAACTGTAGTCACCATGCTGTATGTTACATCCCCAGGATTTGTTTATCTTCTCACTGGAAGTTTATACCTTTGACCATCTTCACTCATTTCACCACCCTTCCTGCCTCTGGCAACCACCAACCTGTTCTCTGCATCTATGAGTTTGGTTTTTGTTGTGGTTTTAGATTCTACATATAAGTGAGATCATACAGTATTTGGCCTTCTCTCTGTCTGACTTATTTCACTTAATATCCTCAAGGTCCATCCATGTTGTTGCAAATGGCAAGATTTCACTATTTTTTTTTCTTTTTGTTCCTAAAAGAGAGAGCATTTGAGCAGGAGGAGGAGCAGAGGGAGGGGAGAGAGAGTCTCAGGCAGACTCCCTGCTGAGCACAGAGCCCAATGCAGAACTTGATCCCATGACCCATAAGATCATGACTTGAACGGAAACCAAGAGTCAGCCTTTAACTGACTGAGCCATCCAGGCTCCCTAAGATTTCACTATTTTTTATTGGTTGAGTAATCCGTTGTGTGTGTGTGTGTGTCCCATCTTTTTTACCCATCCACCTGTCAATGAACATTTAGATTGTTTCATGTCTTGACTGTTGTAAATAATGCTGCAGTGAATTAACATGGGGTGTATATTCTTTTCAAGATAGTGACTTTGTTTCCTTCAGATAAATGCTCAGAAGTAGAACTGCTGGATCATATGGTAGTTCTATTTTTAATTTGAGGAACGTCTATATTCTTTTCCATAGTGGCTGCATCCATTTACATTCCTACCAACAGTGCCCAGGGTTCCTCTTCTCCACATCCTTGCCAACACTTGTTTCTTTTCTTTTTGATAATAGCCATACTTACAGGTGTGAGGGAATATCCTGTGGCTTTGATTTGCACTTCACTGATGGTTAGTGATACTGAGCACCTCTTCATGTACCTGTTGGCCATTTTGTGTGTCTTCTTTGGAAAAAATGTGTATTCAGATCCTCTGCCCATTTTTAAAAATCAGTTTTAAAAAAATCAGGTTGCTTGTTCTTTTGGTATCAAGTTGTAGAAGTGCTTTATATGTTTTGGATATTACCCCCATCAGGTATACAACATGCAAATATTTTCTTCTGTTTTGTACATTCCCTTTTCATGCTGCTGGGTTCCTTCACTGTAGAGGACCTTTCAGTTTGATACAGCCCCAGTTGTTTATCTTCTGTTGCCTTTGCTTTTGGGCATCAAATCGAAAACAATCACTGCAAATACTGATGGCAAGGACCTTACCCCTATGTCTTTTTTTTTTTTTTTTAAGGAGTTTTATGGTTTCAGGTCTTACATTCATGTTTCTAATTCATTTTGAATTGGGGTGTGTGTATGTGTGTGTGTTTTACAGCACAGTGACCCAGTTTCATTCTTTTGCCTATGGCTGTCCAATTTTCCCAACACCGTTTATTAAAGAGCTTGTCCTTTCCCCACTGTATTTTCTTGGCTCCTTTGTCATAAATTGAACATATATGGTCACTCCCATTTGTGGGCTCTCCATTCTATTCTGTTGATCCATGTGTCTATTTTTATGCCACTACCTACTATTTTTGATTACTGTAGCTTTGTAATGTAGTTTGAAATCAGGGAGAGTGATGCCTCCAGCTTAGTTCTTTACCAAGATTGGTTTGGCTATTTGAGGTCTTACATGGTTCCATACAAATTTTAGGATTATTCTGTTTCTGAGAAAATGCCATTGTAGTCTAGATAGGCCTTGCTTTGAATGTGTGGATTGCTTTGGGTAGTATGGACATTTTAACCATACTCTTCAAATCCGTGAATATGGACTATCTTTCCATTAACTTGTGTCTTCTTCAATTTCTTTCATCGATGTCCATAGTTTCCAGTGCACAGGTCTGTGACCTTCTTGGTTTAAATTTATTCCTAGGTACCTCTTGCTTTTTGGTGTATTTGAAAAATGGGGTAGTTTTCTTTATTTTTCAGATACTTTGTTGATGGTGTATAGAAACACAACTAATTTTTGTATGTTGATTTTTTTTCTTTGTATCCTACAACTTCACCAAACCTGATTATTCTAACAGTTTTTTGGTGGATTGTTTAGGGTTTTTCTATATATAATATGTCCTCTGCAGTAGAAATAATTTTACTCTTTCCTTTCTGATTTGTTTCTTTGTCTTGCCTAATTGCTCTAATTAGGACCTCTAGTACTATGTTGAATAGGAGTGGCAAGAGTAGATATCCTTATTTTTTTTTTCCTGATCTTAGAGGAAAAGCTTTCAGTTTTTCACTGTTTGGTATGATGTTAGCTGTAGACTTGGCATATATTTGGTCTTATGTTGAGGTACATTCTCTCTATACCCAATTTATTGAGCATTTTTATAATGAAAGGATGTTGAATTTTGTTACTTTTTCTGCTTCTACTGAGATGATCATATGATATACATTTTTTTAATGAGGTGTATCACATCAATGTTGTAGATGTTGAACCATCTTTAATAAATCACACTTGATCATGCTGTATGATCCTTTTGATATATTGTTGACTTCAGTTTGTTGAAGATTTTTGCACTGGTGTTCATCAGGGATGTTGACCTGCAATTTTCTTTTCTTGTGGTGACCTTCTCTGGTTTTGGTATCAGGGTAATGCTGGCCTCATAAAATGAGTTGGAAGTGTTCCTTCTTGTTCTATTTTTGGAAGAGTTTGAGAAGGATTGGCATTAATTCTTCTTTAAATGTTTGATGGAATTCACCAGTGAAGCCGTCTGGTCCTGGGCTATTGTTTGAATCAATAATTTAAAACTTCTCAACACCCTTACTAATAATCTCTCTGTTAAGATTTTCTATTTCTTCATGATTCAGTCTTGGTAGTTTGTATGTTTCTAGGAATTTATTTCTTCCAGGTTGTGCAATTTATTGGTGTATACAGGCATACTTCAGAGATACTGTGGTCCAGACCACTGCAATAAAGGGCGTATTGCAATGGAGTCAAATTAATTTTTTGGTTTCTCAGTACATATAAAAGTTTATACTGTAGTCTATTAAGTGTGCAATTACAGGTCTAAAAATGCACATACCTTAATTAAAATATCCTTTATTGGTTAAAAAATGCTAACCATCATCTGAGCTTTCAGCAAGTTGTAATCTTTTTGCTGATGGCTTTGATGTTAATGGTTGTTGACTGATCAGGGTGGTGGTTGCTGAAGGTTGGGGTGGCTGTGGCAATATCTTAAGATATTGCCAGATAAGTCCACAATGAAGTTTGCTGCACTGACTGTCTCCCTTTCACAAATGTTTTTCTGTAGCATGCGATACTGACTGAAAGCATTTTACCCACAGTAGAACTTTTTTCAAATTTGGAGTCAGTCCTTTCAAACCCCATCAATGCTTTATCAATAAAATGTATGTAATATTCTAAATCCTTTGTCATCATTTCAACAAACTTCACAGCGTCTTCACCATGAGTGGATTCCACCTCCAGAAACCACTATCTTTGTTTATCCATAAAAAGCCATTCCTCATCCTTTCAAGTTTGATTTTATAGAAATTCAGTCACATCTGTAGGCTCCACTTCTCTCTCTCTCTCTCACCTTTTTTTTAAGGGGGTGAGGGGTAAAGGAAGAGGGAGAAGGGGGGTGGAGAGAGAGAGAAAATCTTAAGCAGGCTCCATGCCCAGTATGGAGCCAGCCCAACGCGGAGCTCGATCTCACAACCCTGAGATCATGACCTGAGCCGAAATCAAGAGTCGGACACTTAACCAATGGAACCACCTGGGTGCCCCAAGGTTGCACTTCTAATTCCAGTTCTCTTGCTATTTCCTCTCACATCTGCAGTTACTGCCTCCACTGAAGTTTTGAACCCCTGAAAGTCATCCATGAAAGTTGGAATGAACATCTTCCAAACTCCTGTTAATGTTATTTTGACCATGTTGTTACAGATACTCTTCATGGCGTCTAGAATGGTGAATTCTTTCCAAAGGGCTTCTAGTTTACTTTCCCAGATCCATTAGAGGAATCCCTATCTATGGCAGCTATAGCCTTATGAAATATATTTCTTAAGTAATAGTTCAAAGTCAAAGTTAACTTCTTGAACCATGGGCTGCAGAATGTATTTTGTATTAGGCATGAAAACCAACATTAATCTCACTGTATACCTCCAGAGCTCTTGGGTGACCAGATGCATTGTCAGTAAATGGTAAAATATTTTGAAAGGAATCTTAGCAGCAGGTCTCAAAAGCAGGTTCAAAATATTCAGTAAACCATGTTGTAAACAGATGTGTTGTAATATAGACTTTGCTCTTCTATTCATAGGGCACAAGCACAGTAGATTAACATAATTGTTAATCCCTAGGATTTTCAGAAGAGGCAATGAGTACTGGCTTCAACTTAAAGTTACCAGCTGCATTGGCCCCTAACAAGAGAGTAGCCAGTCCTTTGCAACTTTGAAGTCAGGTGCTGACTTCTCTTAATTTTATTTATTGAAGCATATTCAACACACAATGTTATATTAGTTTCAGGTGTAAACATGATTTGTGGAGATACCATCTGTCACCCTACAACATTATTGCCATACCATTGACTATATTCCCTATGCTGTACCTTTTCCCCTCATGGCTTATTCTATAACCGGAAGCCTGTATCTTCCACTTCCCCACTGTTTGGCAGGGTTCTGGAACTAGTTTCTTTATATTCCAGTTGCCCTTTTATTTTTTTAATTTAAAAACCTTTTAAATGGGATGCCTGGGTGGCTCAGTCGGTTAAGTGTCAGCCTTCGGCTCAGGTCATGATCCCGGGGTCCTGGGATCGAGCCCCGCGTCGCGTCGGGCTCCCTGCTCAGCGGGAAGCCTGCTTCTCCCTCTGTCCCTCCCCCTGCTTGTTCTCGCTCGCTCTCTCTCTCTGTCTGACAAATAAAATCTGTAGAGAAAAAACCCAAACATTTTAAATTAAACATTTTTGAGTAAAGTTGACAGTGTTACAGTAGGTTTCAGGGGTACAACATAGTGACGTGACGGGTATATACGGTGTGCTGTGCTCACAGGTGTAGCTGCCATCTGGCCCCGTACAGCACTATTCTAACACCACTGACTATATTCCCTCTGCTGGGCCTTGTATCTCCATGACCGTTAGTCCATAACTAGAAGTCTGTGTCTCCTACTCCCCTTCACCTATTTTGCCCATCCCAACACCCCCTTCCTGTCTGGCAACCATCCATTCTCTGTACTTACAGTTCTGATTCTGTTTTGTTTTTTCATTTTTTTCTTGTATCCACATATAAGTGAAATACATTTGTCTTTCTCAGTCTGATTTATTTTCCTTAGAATAATACCTTCTAGGACTCCATGTTGTCACAAGTGGCAAGATTTCCTTTTTTATGGCTTATTTTCCATTGTGTGTGTGTGTGTGTATGTGTGAATATATATACATAACCTCTTCCTTATCCATTCATCTGTCAATGGACACAGGTTGCTTCCATATCTTGGCTAGTGGAAGTAATGCTGCTATAAGCGTAGGGGTACATAGAGCTTTTCAGATTTGTGCTATCATTTTCTTTGGGTAAATATCCAGTAGTGGTATTACTGGATCATAGGGTAATTCTATTTTTAATTTTTTGAGGAACCTCCATACGGTTTCCCACAGGGGCTGCACCAGGTTGCATTCCCATCAACAGAGGGCTCCTTTTTCTCCACAGCCTCCTCAACACTTGTTTCTTATCTTGATTTTAGCCATTCTGGCAGGTGTGAGGTGATATCTCCTTGTGGTTTTGATGTGCATTTCCCTAGTGAGGACAGTGGTGTTGAACAGATCTCTTTTCATGTGTCTGTTGGCCATTTGTAGGTCATCTTTGGCAAAATGTCTATTCAGACCCTCTGCCCATTATTTTAAATCAGATTATTTTTTTGGTATTGAGTTGTACATATTCTTTATATACTTTACATATTAACCCCTTGTTAGATATATCATTTGCAACTATCTTCTCCCATTCAGTAGGTTGCCTTTTTGTTGATTCTAGTTGTCCTTTTAAAATGCAGCTTTTTCCTGTGTTCCAGGGCAAATGCATCTGCTCATGGTCCCTAAGTATTATCCTTCCGCACTACAGTTCACAGCATCAGGGGTGGGGATTCCCTTTATTACTATGTCTCTGTCTCCATTGTTCTCTATGTGGTCTTTCTATCTTTTGTTGTGAAGAAGCTGTTCAGTCTGCCCTCAATTCTATATCAGGAAGAATTGTTCTATAAGCAGGTGTAGATTTGGTTGTGTTTATGGAGGTGAGTCAGGGTCTTCCTGTGTCACTATTTTGGACCAGAGGTCTTCTGACTTCTCCTCTTTAACTATGAAGGTTCTAGATAAACCATTTTATCTAGAAGGCTGTTTCCTCTACATTCAAAATCTGTGGTTTATTTATTTTTAAATAAATAAGGCTGTTTCCTCTACATTCAAAATCTGTGGTTTATTTATTTTAAAAAGAAGGCTGTTTCCTCTACATTCAAAATCTGTGGTTTATTTATTTTTTTAATTTGAGACTGAGTGAGAGAGAGCATAAGTGGGGAGGAGGGTCAGAGAGAGAGAGAGAGAAGCAGACTCTCTGCTGAGCAAGGAGCCCGATGTGGGGCTTGATCCCAGGACCCTGAGATCATGACGTAAGCTGAAGGCAGACGCTTAACCAACTGAACCACCCAGGTGCCCCAAAATCTGTGGTTTAGTGTAGCCACCTTCATTATCTAACTGAGAGCATCTTGGCAACTTGTTGCAGATTTTACATCAGCCCTTGCTGCTTCACCTTGCACCTTGATATTATGGAGATGGCATCTTTCCTTAAACTTCATGAAGCTCTTCTAGCTTCAGACTTCTGCAGCTTCTTCATCTGTCTCAGGCTTCACAGAACTGAAGAGAGTGAGGGCTTTGCTATGGATTAGGCTTGAATTTAAGGAAATGTTGTGGCTGGTCTGATCTTCTATCCAGACCACTCAAACTTTTTTCATATCAGCAATAAGGCTGTCTTGCTTTCTTATCATTCATGTATTCACTGGACTAGCACTGTTTTTAAAAAGATTTATTCATTTGACAAAGAGCACAAACTGGCTGAGCAGGAGAGGGAGAAGCAGGCTCCCCACTGAGCAGGGAGCCCGACTTGGGGCTCAATCCCAGGACCCCGGGATCACGACCTGAGCCGAAGGCAGACACTTAACCGACTGAGCTACCAAGGCGCCCTTGGACTAGCACTTTTGATTTCCTTCAGGAACTTTACCTTTGCATTCATAGCTTTGCTGTTAGGGTGAAAGCTAGGCTTCTTATGCCAATCTTGGCTTTCAATATGCCTTATTCATTAAGCTTAATAATTTTTAGCTTTTGATTTAAAGTGAAAGATGTGAGATTCTTCCTTCCACCTGAATACTTAGAGGCCACTATACGTTATTAATTGGAATGATTTCAATATTGTTGTGCCCAAGGAGAGGGACAGAGTTGGGGAAACAGCTGGTTGTGGGAGCCGTGAGAACACACCCAGTAAGTTTGCTATCTTATATATGGGCATGGTTCGTGGTGTCCCGAAACCATTTGTAACATCAAAGATCACAGATCCCCAGAACAAAAGGAGTATTTCAAACTTCGTCATTAATATTAAAAGAATTACCAAAATGTGAGAGAGATATAAAGTGAACAGATGTTGTTGGGGAAAAACGGTGCCAATAGAGGGGCCCAAGGCAGGGTTGCCACAAATCCTCAATTTGTAAAAATAAAACATCTGTGAATCTCAATAAAATGAAGTGCAACAAAACAAGCCATGCCTGGAATTGTTCATAATAGTCTGTTAGGATCCTTTGTATTTCCCTGGTATCAGTTGTAATGTCTCCTCTTTCATTTTCTGATTTTATTTGAGCGCCCTCTTTTTGGGGGGGGATCTAGCTAAAGTGTTATCCATTTATTGTCTCAAAAAAAAGAAAAAAAAAACCCTTTGGTTTCATTGGTATTTTCTCTATTTCTTTTAGTCTCTATTTAATTTATTTCCACCCTCCTCTTTATTTCCTTCTTTCTAACTTTGGGCCTCATTTGTTCTTGTCCTAGTTTCCTCATGTGTACAGTTAGGTTGTGGGAGATCTTTCTTGTTCCTTTAATGTAGGGGTTTATGACTTAGAAATTCCCTCTACATCAAAAACTAATGATGTACTATACAGTGGCTAACTAAACATAATAAAAAAAAGAAACAAAGTATATAAAATCAATTGGAAAATAAAAAAGAAATTCCCTCTTAGAACTGCTTTTGTTGCATCCCATAAGTTTTGGTAGGTTGTATTTCCATTAATCATTTGTCTCAAGGCATTTTTTAAATTTCTCTTTTGATTTCTTCTTTGGCCCAGGGGTGGTTCAAGAGCATGTTGCTTAATCTCCATCTATTTGTGAATTTTCCATTTTTATTCTTATAGTTGATTTCTAGTTTCAGAAAAGGTGCTTGATGTTTGTTAAGATCTGTTTTGTAGTCTAACATCTGATCTGTTCTGGAGACCGTTCCGTAAGAGTGTATTCTCTTGCTTTTGGGTGGAATGTTCTGGATATGTCTGTTAAGTCCATTCATCTACTGTGTCATTTAAGGCCAACGTTTCCTTTATTGATTTTTGTCAGGATCATCTATATATTGATATAAATGGGGTATAGAAGTCCCCTAATATTATTATGTTGCTATCTTTTTCTCCCTTTAGATTAATATTTGCTTTACAGATTTCGGTGCTCCTATGTTGGGTGTATAAATGTTTATAAGTATCCTATCCTGTTGCTGGATTGACCTCTTTGTTACATGATTTTCTTTGCCTCTTATTACAGTCTCTGTCCTAAAGTCTATTTTGTCTATATAAGTGCAGCCACCCCAGCTTCCTTTTCATTTCCCCTTGTGGAATATCTTTCCATCCCTTCACTCTCAGTCTGTGTGGGTCCTTAAAGTTGAAGTGAGTCTTGTAGGCAACATATAGTTGGGTCTTGTTTTTTCTACTTCATTCAGCCCCTTCATGTCTTTTGAGTGGAGAATTTAGTCCATTAACATTCAAAGTAATTATCGATGGATATGGACTTAGTGCCATTTTGTTAATTGTTTTCTGGGTGTTTTATAATTCACTTGTCCCTTCTCTTGCTGTCTTCATTTGTGATTTGATGATATACTATAGTGGTATTCTTTTGTGTATCTACTGTAGGCTTTTGCTTGTGGTTACCATTAGGCTTACATAAAACCTATTTATAACAGTGTATTTTAAATTGATAACAAAGTTTGAACATATTCTAAATCTCTACATTTTTACTCCCTCACCCCATGTTTTTGATGTCACAATTAACATCTTATTTTGTGTATTAAGTTATTGTAGTTGCTTTTACTACTTTTGTCTTTTAAATTTCACGCTAGATTTATAATTAACCTACTACCACTACAACAGACTATTTTCTGCATTTATATATTTACCTTGACCAGTGATTTTTATAATTTTATATGCTTTCCTGTTGCTACTCAGTGCCCTTTCCTTTCAGCTTCAGTCCCTTTAACATTCCTTGTAAGACAGGTCTAGTGGTAATGAAATCTTCCAGCTTTTCTTATCTGGAAAACTTTGTCTCCAATTCTGAAGGACAACTTTGTTGAATATTCTTGGTTGGCAGTTTTTTCTTTCAACGCTTTGCGGGCAAAAAGGGAATGGCATAATATATTCAAAGTTCCTGCTGAAAAATATTTGCTAATAGTTTTATTAAGGTTCCCTTGTAAGCCTTGTATGTAACAGGCTTTTTTTCCCCCTCTTGCTCCTTTTGAGATTCTCTCCTTGTCTTTAATTTCTGACAACTTAATGTGCCTTAGTGTAGGTCTTTTGGGGTTCATCTTATTTGGAACTCTGACTTTCCTGGATATAGAGGTCTGTTTCCTTTCCCAGGTTAGGGAACATTTTAGCCGTTACTTTCTCAAATAAGCTTTCTGTCCCTTCTCTCTTTTCCTTCTGGGATATCTACAATGTAAATATTGGCCTGCTTGATGTTGTCCCATCATAAGTCCCTTAGAAGTTATCTTCACTCATTTTTCTTTTTGTTCTGTCAATTGGGTGAATTCTATTGTTCTGTCTTTGGACTTGTTTATCTTTTTTCTCCTTCATATAGGGTGCTGTTGAACCCCTTTATTGAATTTTCCAGTTCAGTTATTATATTCAATTCTGTGATTTGTTTGGTACTTTCTTATATTTTCTATCTCTTTGTTGAAATCCTCACTTTGTTTATACATTGTTCTCCTGACCTTGGTAGCCATCTTTATGATTGCCATTTTGAACTCTTTATCAGATAAATCACTTACTGCCATTTCATTAAGGTCTTTTTCTGGGGTTTTATCTTATTCTCTCACTTGGAACATATTACTCTGTATTTTTAATTTTCCTTGACTCTCGGTGTTGGTTTCTATGCATTACGTAAAAGAACCACCTCTCCAAGTCTTGATGGAGTGACCTCATGTCGGAGGTTGACCCTTATTATTTAACCCTGCCCTAGCTCTTTGTTGGCTGCTCGGACAATCACAAAGGTGTGAGAGACATCTTTTTTCTTAGTGGCTCCCAGTAGTTGAGGGTGTGCCAAGACCTGTCAGTGTCCCAAGGGGAGACTCTCTGTCAACACCTACCTGTAGGCTGATTGGAAGCTGGACCCTCAGACAGCAGCTTTTAAAATATGCCAATATATCTCTTTCAAGGGAAGCCTGGAGATGAGTGTTTCTGTCTGTTCTCTCTGCACTGAGCCATGAAAGGATAGTTCGTTAAGAACTGTTTCATTGTTTCCGACTGTCCCATTGAACCTGTGAACATAAGCCCTACTGGCCACCAGACTCTCAAGGGTGTGTCCTCAGGCAGCAACCACAAAAGCTGGGATACCAGATGTATTTCTAGTAGAAGCTCCCTTTTGAGAGCTACCAGTGACCTGGGGTAGAGCGGAGGTAGAGTGTGAAAATGGTACCCACTGGCCTCCCCAGTCTCTGGAGAAGATTGTAGTCAGAAGCCTGCCCTCAGGCTTCAGCTTTTAAGATCTGCAATAGGCCTTTCTTATGGAAAGACTGGACATTTCAGTCTGCTGCCTCTGCGCTGTGCCTTGGGATGGTTAAGAACGGTTTCTGTTACAGTCCTGTGAAATCCACAAATGTAAGCCCCACTGGCCACCAGGATCAGGCAATCAAGTGGTGCCTCTCCTGAGTGGCAGCTATAAAACCTGGGGTGCCAGATGGGCATACAAGTTCCTTTTGGGGAGAGTCTAGTGACCGGAATGAGGCAGGGTACAAAGATAGCACCTGCTGGCCTCCCCAGTCTTTGGAGAGTATTGTGGTTGCCCCCTAGGTATGTGTTAAATTGGAAGCCTGTGCCTCAGGCCATAGGTTTTAAGATAAACAAGTAGGCCGCTTATGGAAAGACTGGGCATTTAATTCTGCTTTTCTGTACTGGGCCCTGTGGGGGATAGCCATGGTGAGTCCATGTTTTCACTGTTTCTTAGCTTGCTATAGCCTTGTGGGTCTCATGGACACAAACTCCATTGGCTTTCAGAACTAGAGGTTTTGAAGGCCCATCTTTCAGGGGGAAGTTTTAAAAGTTGGGGCACCAGATATGAGTTCTAAACCCTTCACTCCTCAGGGAGAAGATTGGAGTTTTGAGTTCCTTCCTGGCTGTGTGTCACAGCACTGTGGGTGAAGTTTCTGACAAGACAGTCTCTACCTCTTCTACCCATTTTGATGAGGGTTTTTTCTTCATTCACCCCATGTGTAGGAGTTACTCAGCTAGTTTCTGGATTTCTTTCAGAGGAAATTGTTCTGTATGTAGCTATAGATTTGGTATGTCCATAGGAGGAGAGGATTTTGGACCCTCCTATGTCACCATCTTGAACCAGAACTATAAAAGCTTAACCTTTGGGGCGCCTGGGTGGCTCAGTTGGTTGCATCTGCCTTCAGCTCAGGTCATGATCTCAGGGTCCTGGGATCGAGCCCCGTATCGGGCTCCCTGCTCAGCAAGGAGTCTGCTTCTCCCTCTCCCTCCCCACCCCCCAGCGACTCATGCTTGCACGCTCTCTCTCTAAAATAAATAAAATCTTAAAAAACAAAACAAAAAAAAAACTTAACCTTCTACCTACCTACCCTTATTTTCTTAAATCTTAATTCAAGGCTTCACTTCTGTTCTCAAACAGTTGAGTATCTCACTTCTAAGAACAATCATTTATTAATGCCTCTGGTTTTCCCTGCTGAACTCTTTGCCCCAGAAAGGTCCAGTAGCTGGGAATGGAGTCTGGGGCCAACATTCCTGGTTACTTGATAAAACCATTCTTTCTTTTATCCCTCCCATACTCCTAGAACCTGATTTGATTATCCATCCTTATCCTTCAGAGGAAATTGAATCCCTCTCCAGCCCCAGTTGGCTAAGTCATAATTTGTCTAAGACTTAGACTCTAAGCCACTGGTTCTGTATTTTAACTGCATATTGAAAGAAACCATCTGAGGAAATTTAAAAAAATGCCACTGATCCCACCTGGGCTCTAGGTACCCTTGGGGACAGTGGCTTGGCTTCCATTTCCCTTGGCAAGTGATTGATTTTAGGTATGATCATGTGATGCTCAACTGGTCAATGGGATATGGGGATATGAAGCTGAGAAACTTCCACGAAGGCTTTCTACTTTTTTAAAAAAGGTCTTTTTAAAAAATTTTAAAAAGTCATGATTTGGGGGGTGTTCTTTTGTCTCTGGAGGGTGTTGTCTTCATGTGCCCCAAGGTGAAGGAGCTTTGTTTAATTTAGAAAGTGACCTGTGGATATTATCTCATTTGATCCTCCTATCCTCTGAGGTAGTTACTAGCTTGCTGTTGGTGATGATTCCCATTTTACAGTCAGGGAGACTAAGGTTCACAGAAGTTTCAATGCTTTGTCCCCAGTGACAACAGCCCATAGTAGCAGAGCCAGAATAAACCCAGCTCAGCCTGGTTCTGGAGACCATGATTTTCAGCCTATTAGCAGGGGTGTGCTGATAAGCTGCCAAATATATAAAAAAACAAAAACTTCAGATTGGTAAATGCTACAAATGTTCATGGTATAAATATTCTCACTATGCCCAATTTTAAGCTATGTTGTGAATTCACTGAATACTAACTTAGGAAGAGTTTCGTGCAGTTGATTCTTGTGAACCTGTATGAGCCAGCTTCAGCAAACCACCAGAAAGTGGGGCAAGTGCTTAAACCCAGCCTTTGGTGCTAAGAACCACATTTCTCACCAACCTCCTAAACGGAGCTTTCTCTTAACACATGCCTCCCCAGAGCAGATCTTTTTTTTTTTTTTTTAAGATTTTATTTATCAGAGAGAGCTTGCACGAGAAAGAGCACAAGCAGGGGGAGTGGCAGGCAGAGGGAGTCCCCACTGAGCAAGGAGCCCAATATGGGACTTGATCCCAGGGGATCGTGACCTGAGCCTAAGGCAGATGCTTAACCAACTGAGCCTCCCAGGTGCCCCCCAGAGCAGATCTTCATGCTGGAGTTCTGCCTTGTTAGGACGGATGCTTATTAGCTCTTGTCCCTAGAAGGCAGATAAGCACCCTGAGGAACAAACCAGTAGGGGTGAACTTCAGAGGTGTTCTACTGCCTCCAGGATGCCAGAGATGCAGGCAGGAGTCCCGGGGGCCATTTACCATTCTTTGGTACAGTGAGCCAGGAGAGCCTTCAGCCTTTGCTTCATCTCTTTGCCCTCTGAGCTGCTGTGCCTTTTGTACACACTTGCGGAGCATTCCAAGCAATGCTGTGCCCAGATTCATGACGGGGGGCGGGGGGGTGTACAGTGAAACTGCAGGGCCCGGGGCATTTGGCCCGTGGAAACATTATGGTAGGACAACTCCGGGCCTGTTCCAGTGGGCCAGGGGAAACAGCACAGTTAGAGTGTGCTTGCTAAGCCCATTCCAAACTGTGGCATGATAGTCCCTAAAAGCTGGCAGGGACCTCTCTGATTGTTCAGTCTGACCCCCTGCCCGTCATCCCACCAAGGGTTGTAGACTATGTGAAGATGTCCAGGGATGGTAAACTCCCTCCCTCCTGAGGAAGTTGACTGTACATTCGAGTACCTTTGTGTAAAAAGTTCATTTTTTAAGGTTAGAACAAATTCTGTAACCCCTGTTGAAGTCTGACATTCTAGTTCTAACCCTGGGGCTATAAATTTCCAGGCTAGTCTCTCTGCATATGGCAAGTCAGTCAGGATAGACCAGGTTATGCTACACTGATGAACTGCCATAATCTGAGTGGCATTAAACAGAAATAAAAATAACTATTTCTTGTCATGCAACCTGCCCAACAAAGTTTGGCTGAGGGCTTGGCTCATGTTAATCACTTGGGATGCAGGCTGTCAGAGTCCAGTTGTCCTCTCTCAACCTAGCCATTCACTGGAGGAAAGAGTCTGGTCTGCTGGAAGAAAAGGACAGTCTCTCCACAGCACTGAACTGTTCTAGTCTGCAAATATTGTACATCATTCTGCTCTTGTTGGTTAGAACTATTCTTGTGGCCTTACCTGTCCATAATGAAGCTCCCGCTACCTGCCCAAGAGGCAGAGAGCTGGAACCACTCCGAGCAGCCTTCATGATTACCACAGTAGTTTTTCATCTATTTGAAGGTAGTTAGGACATTCTCCTGCCTTCTTCCTCAGGCTCCCCCCGGTTTACCTCCTCACTACTGTGGTCTATGCTTTTTGCTCTCTTCATCACTCAGTTGACTTTCCTCGGAACGTGATGGAGCTTTGTATCTCTTCCTGCTGGGTGTCTAGAGCAGAGTCCAGTTTTCCAGGCCCGGCCTGATCTTGGCAGAGCTCAGTGGGGCTTATCCTTTCCCCCGTCTGGGACCCCACGTTTAGGACTCGGGAACCTAAGATTGCATCTTTATCTTTGCAGCCGCCAAGTACCCTGCAGTTGTGTAGTCACTAGTCACTGGACTGTAAGCTCCAAGAGGGTGGGGACTGACTGTTTGACTTGTTGTAGTGTCCCCATCACTTGGAAAAAGGTCTGGTAAATCCTAATTTGTTGAGTACATACACTTATTTTCCTCTGTCTCCTTCTTTACTCATAGTGTGAAGTCCTAACTCCATCTTCTCCTGACATAATTAGCTTTTCAGACTCAAGCACAGGCTATATTTATTTCTTACATTTATTCCAGCATAGAGCTATGAAAGAATATTGTAGGAGTCAAAAAATGTGTTTGACACCCAGCTGTGATTATATCCTTCAATAGCACATTTAAGCACCTACAAGGTGCCAGGTGCCATGGATACAATTATGAGGAAGACCTGAGGCCATCATTCCACTGAGTGGGTTAATTCAGGCAAACAATATAACCTCTTCAGACTGTACATTACATGAATACAAGGCTCTTTGGGTGTTTTTTCACTCTAGTTTTCCCAGCAACAAGATCATGCCCGGCAGAGTCAGTGCTCAGTAAATATTAGTTTAAGGAGTACATGGACTTCTAAGCTTTAGTTTGCTCTTTTGTATCAGAATCTGCTGGGAGGGCATGTGTAGTTTGAAAACATAGTAGCTCTTTGTCCCATTGTCTAGTTTTTTGTTTTTCATCATGTTGCTTGTTTGATATAATAAGATTAAAGAAAGGTGTGAAATTTGTCTGTTAATCCCAAAGGAGTAGAGGTTATCTAAGGTTGTAGAACACTATTCCAGATTAGTATACATCTATTAGTTACCATACTTAGATTACCATTGTTCATTGAATTCCAGCTAGGCCACAAGTTAGTGAGATTTTGTCACATATGTTGCTGAAGCTCAGATATGTGAAACCTATCATATACCTCTGGATTAACTAGTCTAGAAACCACCCAAAAAGAAAATGAGATTTAGACTTTCCAGATTTATCTCTACGAGCTTCTGTACAGTCCTGATGATCAGTACCCTTTCTGGTGCTCCTGAATACTACTAGAGTAATTCTGTTCTGCAATTTTGCCTCTACTTGCTTCGATGCTTTATATAATCTATTTATTTACCTTGGGCTACAATTCATTTTACCAATAACTTTTGTGATCTTTTATGTCTTAAATTCCTTTTCCTCAAGGAGAAACACAAGAAGTAGAGCTAATAAATCTTTTTCTTTCATTGTGTTCTATTATCAGTTTTTAGAAGGGGGCTTATCTTCTCTTGATCTTGTGCTGATCTTTAGAAAGCCATTTTTCCTTTCCATGTATGAACATGAGAAACAATCAGGTATGAGAGCTTGACATATGATTTTAGGGGCTGGTGATCTGTATGAGCCTCAGGGGTATTCGGGATTGAGACGGTCTGCAGAGAGGGTATGTGGGTGTGAAAATTGCATGGAGATGGACAAGGAGGCAATCTGAGTGATAGTCTTGTGTGAGGCATGAGCAATACAGCGTTGACCACCCATATCCCTCTGTCACCTTTGAGTCATGAGAGCACAAGGCTGGAGGAACTTGAGGGATCATCTAGGTTTTGATGTTAGGTCAAACAACTACTAGATTATCTCTGGTTTCTAATTTGAAATCCCTCCAAAGAAAATTCCTGTCTCAACCTCTGCAACCCACTTGCATATTTGACCACACTTGGTGCCTACACAAGCTTCACTTTGTTTAGCTGGAATTCTTCTAGCTATGGTCCAAGCCCTCAGACGAATGAAACCTCTGTGGGTTAGAACTGCCTTGGTGGCATGAGAAAGGCAGTCCTGGGAGGTGTGGAAGGGTGGTACATGGGAACAGGGGTGTGAAGCCCAGTTTCTAATAAGAATACATAGGACTTCAGGGTCTCTTATTTTATTAGGAATGATCGTCACAGAGATCTTCATCTAGGAAGTCAAATCCCTCGGTTCTACTAGTGGCTTCAAACCCTAGGACCTAGGAAACATCTTGAGCATGCCAGGACCTAGGAAACATCTTGAGCACACATCCTCTCTTCTCTGAACTGGTCCACGGGCATGCTGAGTGTCCAGAGGGTGACCAGCAGGTACTGGGGTTGGGGTATGGTCTCTGTTATCTGGTCAGAAGTGAGTTAAATGGGTCTTCAGGTTAAATATGAAAGAACAAAAGCATTCCTGAAAGGCTTGAGGAAGAGCTACTTTAGGGAAAACCATGGATATTTCTTAGCCTCTTTTTTTATACTGAGCAGCACAGTTTCAAGCATAGTACTGGTCACGCATGTCAATCAGGGCAGGATGACCTCAAAACAGCCTGCATGAAGTTTTTAAGAGTTCCTGAGAAATCTCTGCAGCCAACCAGTTAGAAAGGTAAAAGCCCTCCAGCTTAGAGCTGGCACAGCGCCCCTGTCAGGTGAGCTGGGCTGCATGAGGGACCCAGGGCTCCCCTTCTGCCCACGTTCTGGTGGATCCCCCTCTGCATCCTTCCCTCGGTGCTCTGCAGTAGTGGACAGTCATTGCCAGTACTGATGGACCGTTTTCTCTGTCCCAGCCCTGGGTTAAGTGCTTGACCTAGAATACCCCAGCGAATTTCTGCAGTAATAACCCAAGGCTGGCAAGTGCTATTCTCCCATCTCACAAATGAGAACATTGTAATCTAGGGAAAAGAACCCCTTTCCCGAAGAACAGAGAGTAAATGGCAAATCTGGTGCAGAGGTCTGCCCTGTACTCAAGTCGGTACCCTTAAGCCCCTGGGAGGAGGCAGGATTATGCTCCCAGCAGTCTGGGGCAGGGCAAAGATGCAGGAACGCGTGGGAGAAATCCAATGGCAGCTGCGCTTTCTGGGCTCTCAAGGAGCCTATAAGATAAATACACAAATCAGGATTCTATGGCTTCTTGGTAGTTGGAAAACTGCCTCTGACTGGTTGAGCTCTGAAAAATCCAATGCCAGAGGGAGAGTGCACAGAAGTGACCAGCTCACGGGGTGAGTGAGGAAGGTGGCAGGAGGGGATGAACACCTGCCAGGGGCATGGAGGTGAGGGTGGGGGCAGCCGGGACAGGAAGAAGCTGATGGTGGCATTCTTCGTTTTGATTCTAATTCAGCCAGGAAGGAAGGGAGATGACAAAGGCCCATTTATAGCTGCACTCGGGTCCACTGTGTTCAGCCTGCAATTCCGTTCAGAGGAACATTGGACCCCGGGGTTGATTTCCACTGCAAATGTCTCAGGCTGTATCTGAGGCTTATCGTCCGAGGATGTAAAATAAGTTCTAGGACCCACCGTGACTCTGTGTCTAGGGCATTTTCATTTTCAGTCAGTGTAGCCAGATTAAGCAATCAGGATGACCAAATTTGAGAATAAAGAGGACGTTTTATGATGTTGGCCCATGACATGGTCAAAGCCAAATCGGCTGTGGCTGGGACATTTTCGAGGCAGCATACACCGAATTAAGATCAGTAAGTGATAAACGGGTGTTTTCTTTGCTACCACACTCTATCAGTTCTGTAGCTGTTGCAGCTGCCAAGGTCGCCCCACGCTACACGCCTTCTTCCTAGCGACGCCATGGGTGGGTGGTGAGTTCCTGAAATAGGCACCTCTGGGGGTGTCGGGGGGCACCCGAAGAAAGGCCTGGAAACCCCACCACGGGTCAGAGGTTCCCCAGGGGTTCAGATGGGGTGCATATGGCTCAGTATGACACAGACCATTTCCTCTTCCTCAGGGAGGCTCAGACCCAGATTGCATCACTCTGGCCTGCCCCTGTTTCTTTGGAGGTTGTTAGTGGTTCCAGGCCCTTGACACACAAATCATATAATCTCAGTGCTGATAAATGGTTCTGCAGACAGGATGACTAATCCTGTCCTGCTCAGCTGGCAGTTTATCTAGTGTTTCCTGCTAATCCCAGTCTACACCCTTCTTGTTTTCAAAACCCTACAAAACTGGGAAAAATAAAATTGGCCTTAATAGAAGGCACTCACCAACTTCACTAAAAGTAGGGATTCTGGAATTAAACCACCTGACTATAATGCTTTACTTGTAGGACTTGGGACAAGTTATTTAATCTGTACCTCAGTTTCCCCATCTGTACAATAGAGAGTGCTCACCTCTTGGGGTTTTGAATGAGTAAATACACTTAAAGTGTTTGGAAGAGGGCCTCAATACACCTGAATTAAATGTCAGGCATTATTAAGTGAAAACCTCTTCTGTGGTCCAAGCTGATCCACATCTCAACATATCAGTTCTTCTTTCAGAGACTCCAGCCTGCATGGACTTCAACGGGGGGATAGCTTGGGAAAGTAGGGAGAGATGGGTATGGGGATGAGGACTAGCTCGGAAGGACAGTAGGGTGATAAGGCCTGAGTGTTTTTCAAGATCCCTCATCCGAGAGGCAAGATGGTACTGCGCGGAAGGGTAAGTGTGACCTTGTCTTGACCTCCATGCTGTCAGCTGAGCTGCAGGGTGAACCCGGCAGCCCCAGCAGACTCAGCACCTGCTGATCGAATGGCTCGTGTCCAGTCTGTTGCAGGAAGTACGGGCGGGCGACCTCGTGGATCCTCAGAAAGGACCCAAGATTTAGGAGAATGGAGTAAAGTTGTGAAGTGGAGCCCTAACCCTGGACTTGGAGACTCCTGGGGCTTTTGGTAAATATCCCGTACCTCCAATCTCGTCTCCCATAGAAGAGGGTGGAAGGAGCAGCACTGGAAATTCTCTCCTAGCATGATCGTTGGTATTCTGGGATTGAAAGAATGGACTTAAACCAAACTGGGTGGCCCAGGTAGCAGGTCTGAATAGACTGTGGAGAGGGGAGCTGTTGAGTGATTACCCAGATTCATTAAAGAGGACATCTGGGGCCTTTGTGGGGCTATAATGGTATTTGTAAATAAACACAGGAGGCATGCTTTATGGTTCATCCTTCTTTACCCGTGTGGAGTAAACCACATCGAGTAGCTCCTCAGCCCCACACAGCACTAGAAGACTGTGCTGCAACCTCGCTATGAAGGTTCCTACTCCCCCCCTCCACCTCCCAAACTAGAAAAATCCCTCCCTTTCCAGAAGTCTACTGGATTAGAACTTCAATGATTTAGGCTCTAGACTAAATCCACTCCTTCCCAAGTCTGAAACCTTTGAACAACCAATTAAGCTTCTCTGAGCCTTTCTCTTCTCATTTGTAGAAATGAGCCTGGGTAGTCACACTGGAAACAGTGGTAGAAGGACCTGAAGCTGTAGTGGAATTGTGTAGGCTAGGTGCTAAACAAAAGTAAAGGGAGGCTCCTAGCAGCTCTGTTAATTCAAAAGTCATTTTTCAGCTGGTAATACAGAAAAGAAACTAGGACAGGTTTTCAATATTGGCTAGATAGCCTTTGGCTGCTCTGCAATTCCGCACCCTGGTTCTAGACGGAGGGCATGTTCTGGCCAATCTGCCGTGCGCAGAAGTGATGCGTATCCCTCCCTGTAGATGCAGTCGAGCACCTCCTCCATCTTTCTTCCTTGCTATTGCAACCTTGGAAGCTCTATTTTCCAGATGGCATATTTATAAGATCAAAGAGGGCCGTTGAACTTGCACTGTATTATATGTGGACGAGAAAGAAACATTGGGCCGAGGCTCTGAGATTTTTGAGGATTACTCTGTTGCAGCACTGCTTAGCAGTTAGTACCCTGAGTCAGAATAGAAGTTCTGGTCAGTAAGAGGCCAGGTCCACTTAGGGACGCACAGGTTATACCAGCTTTTCAGGAATTTGCTTTAGGCGTTCTATTCATTCGGCTCAAAACCTTTAATTAGGTATCTTGTTGCCTAGTGGGGATGGGACAGATCGTTCTAGACAAAAAGTTTGCTTTTGCTACAAAATGCATTTATTTCCAGACAAAATTCTCCAACTGCATATATGAGTACATATTATAAGGTCCTTCAGTAAATGTCCTGTTTATGAGTCCTTTCTAATTATTAAAATGCATACCAAACATTTTTGTCTCTTAAAATATAACTTAAATAACCTGCTACTGTCTAAGCCATAAGTCTGGTCATTGACAGGAGCGGCGTGCGATTCTTCACGGAGTTCGGCGTGGTATCTGCACATCATCCCGCGATGAGATTTCACAGGTCCTTAGGCAGCAAGCCCCTCGCTCGCCTGCTGTTTGTGGGGATAGTTGCTGTCGTGGCAGCGAGCCCTCTTCTGTGGACAAAGTTATGTGCGGACAAAGAAGCATGATATATGCAAGGTGGAGAGGCATTTCACAGAATGCAAACACCATTCAGGTAAATGGAGCATGAAAGTTCCGTGCACACAAATCTGTTTGTTTACACTAGCAGGGCGCGTGGCACCGTCTCATGGGGCACTCAATAAATATCCGTTCAAGTGAGGATGAGAGAATTAAGCTGGAACAGTTGTCTTGGTGCTCAACATCTGTTTTCAAGATGGGGCTTGACGTGGTGAAGCCCCTTTTGTTTCTTCAGAGTAAATCATTCTGTTTGGAAAGCCATTCATTTCCCTACTGAATTCTTCATTAGCATTTACAGACTTCTCGAAGACTGCTAGTATTCCGGGCTCGCCGGCTTAAGAAGAGCACAGAGGGGCCCAGACCAAGTCTTGATTTGTCTTTTGAAGTGAAAAGCCGGTGGACTCAGAATTTCTAGGATCGAGTCGATTCTTCACACCTTCTCTTCTGTTGGTTCCTTCTAATATCCCAAGCCCAAAAGAGCCATAGAAACTCCTAGGTTGAGCAGTATACTTCTTCATGAAGTCTCATTCCGGTATCCACTCTTTCCAGTACCCTGGCTTCCTGAGGACTTGAAAGAGCTGACCTCCTGAAGTTCTGTCCTTCAGAGTTTCCCACCTGTGCTCTGAAGGTAAGGTTCTTGTTCTAAGGCTGATCCTGGGGAATGCCCCACAAAGGGAATTCCTGGGAAATCTGGAGCTGCTTGTGATTCTCAGGTCCTGTCTTTCATTCCCCATCAGGCTAAGGTTGCAATTCTGGAGACACAAAGGAAAAGTTTCTAAATTCATCCTGGTTAATCATAGGAAGATGTCCTTCATCAATTGGGGTTAAAACTGGCTCTTCCTTAATGAAGTCAGGGTCAAAATTACTGACATCTTCTCGGGATTTCTGTCAAAAGGAAACAAGGGTCAGATTTTAGGCACATGAGGCTTTCTCCTCGTCCGGTGAGGTCAGAAGGGCGCTGCAGCCCTGGGAGCAGCATTATTTACAGTTAGGACCATGAGGACGAAGCAGCGGGTTGTAGTAATTCTGCTGCACTGTGTATCGTTACGGGCATGTGGGAACCCCCCCACCCCACTTCACTAACCCCACGGAAATCTTGCTGAGCAGGCCCGCCTTAGGCCGGGAGGTGAAGCAATTAATTTGGTCACCTGATCCAGCCCTCTCACTCACCCTTTACTTGGCATTTCACCAAAGTGCCACTTCTCGACAGGCTCTACTGAGGGACATATATGCCTGGTTGTCTACAGAGTGTAAGTTCACACTTGGCCTCACCTATTGTTTATACACAGGACTCTAGGCGTGAAGAGCTTTTCTTGAAAGACGTGGAAGTGCTGAGTTTATTCCTAAACAAGTGTCCCTCGCTTTACTCACCAGCTGGCCTCCTGCTGCCTCGTTGGCAAAGCCTTCCCTCCTCCCCGAGGGGTTGGCAGCAGGGGGCCTGGTAAAGGAAGTGGCTTGACTGCCTAGTGGCAGTCATTATGTGGTGGTGCCTAGTGCCCAACCTTGGGGGCTGTCACAGATTAAGCCAGCTGTGTGTATGGAAATGTTGATCTTTTACATCTTTATAAACTAATGCTTGGAAAGCTCATTTCTGCCATTGTTAGACCTCTCATTTCTCTTACCTAAGTTGAAGATGCGTTTCTGCTTTCTCCACCATGGACCTCTTGACTCACAGATGAGAAAGAGCTTGGCTCTCAGATCAAGAGCTAGACCACCCTCAAGAATGCCCGCTCAGCTGCCTTGCTTGGGAAGGTACCCCTGGCGCTCCCAGGATTTCTCTAGTCAGAAGAGATTTGGCCTGAGCTCTGGGCTGCAGTGGTTGGTACAGACCCAGGGAGCCAGGTTCAGTGAGGTGGGTAGCCTTTCATGCCCTTTCTACTTCCTTGGGGGCTTGGGAAAGGCACCCGGGGGAGCATGAGGAAACTAGAGGAATGATGAATTTCTCAGCCCAACTCTTTTGGGGAAACCTAGAAAATTTCAGGTCTTTTAGGCTCCAGAAAGTTTAGGTTAAGGGAGGATGGATTCCAGAGCAAGCAAGAGGTGAAAGATTGGAGAGAAGTAAACTGGAAAGGGGGAGAGGTTTCCTCAAGGGCCAGCCTCCTCCTGGCTGAGGCTACCCTGCAGGGCTGAGGCTGAACTTCCAGTTTGGTTATTCCATAGGGGACAACAGATTTTGGTAGAACACGGAGGTATTTTAAAAAAGAGGAAAGTCTACTCTATGGTCTTAGACACTTACGATTCTGGGTCTGAAAGGTGGTTCTACTTGGCGATGGTTCAGCTGGGCCCAGTCAATTTCCTTAAAGAAAGGATGTCTCAAGATGGCATGCTCCCCACCCTGAGTCAGGCTGCCCAGGCGCATGGTGGGGTTCTTGGTCATGAACTAAGAGGGGAAGAAAGAGAGTCGATCATTCAATAATAGACAACAAGTAGGTCACAAGATGGTAGGCATCCGCTCTGGCAGAGAAGCCTGTGTGAGGCTTTCTGGCTGATCTTGCTTAACTAGCTGAATTTTCCATTATGGGCAGCACAGCCAACATGAATCATCCCTTAAAGGCGCAATTGCTTGTGTGTATTTATGGCCTTCGCCACTTCCATTTCAGACGTGGCCACTAAAATAAAGCTGAAGGGTCCAGTTTTTTTCACTGTAAATACCATGTATTTTTCTTTCCCTTTTAAAGAAAAACTCTTTATAGAACAGTGTGCCTTTCTCGAACACTGCAGTTGTCGACAGCCCACAGCTTATGAATAGGACTACTTTTAAGAACAGCTGTGCCATTTTCTGAGGACCTGACCAGCCAGCCAGGATTCCCGCTCTCTGACAAGACCACAGAGAGAAGAGTGAGGGTCATTATTTTGAAGATCTGTGGGAAGACGCTGTGAGAGTAAAAAACCCAAAGTTGGCCACTTTTCTTCATGCAACAAAGATGCTCCTCTTCTCCTACCCTTCCATTTTGAAATGTTTAATGATTGAGAATCTTGCTACATAGACCATTTAAGCAATGTGTATATATAAGTCCTCTGTATTTCTACCAATTGGGAAACTTCCCTCGGGCTGAGCTCCTATCAAGATATTTGGAACTAAATCTACTCTGACAAAAAGGCCCTTAAGGTGTTCTAATCGCGTCCAAACCAAGGACTCGTACAGGATAATTTACTTTTCAGGGCCAGAATGTAATTTTTCAGTTTTAAAGACACTTAAGCTAATTCAAAATAAAAATTGCCTTGGATTAAAAAGTTTTGTTGTAAAGTTTAAATCACGTTATCTTTAAGACTGTCCCCCCCCCCCCAAACACCCCTTTCCAAGTTGTTTGATCTGTGAGCACAAGAGAAGAGTAATGGTGTGTTCCTAGAACTTGCTCTGCAGTGGAATTTCCAGAGTAAATAAAAAGCCCCTGCTGTTGGAGGGGTGCAGACCTGCCAGGGGAGTGTTTGGAGGCGGCATCCCGGCCGTGCCAGGTGTCCAAAGCTGCATAAGCCTCCAGTGGTGCTTCAGATGAAAACGACCCTGTGGCAGAAGAAGGCTGCAAAACTGCCTAAGCAAAGCTGACAGGAGCGACCTCAGAAAATGCTAAAAAGCCCTCCAAGGGAGCTAATAAAAAATGCAGACACCGATGGCGTTTTTCCTCCCTTCTATGGACAAGGAATGTGAGGCCCTAGGTGGGGCTGGAGTGAAGGTGGGCCCCGAAAGTCTGGGGAGCTTTCAGAGCTGCACAGGTCCAATCAGCACAGCGCGGACTGAGGAAGTACATGTCTCACAGCTCAGTTCTGTGAGAGCGAGGCGTTCATGCTGCTTGGGTTCTCCTGGATCAGCCTGTGCACTCAGAAAGGAAGGGGAAAATACGTACACATGGAAAATGAGTAGGTTCTCTCCTTAGGAACATCAAGGGGATGCAATCCTGAATGGAATAGGCATCTGTTCTAAGAGCTAATTAACAAACAATGCTGCAAAAAAACCTCAGAATACAAGGATGGTAGAACAGACCCCAAAGGCTTGTGGGAAATTTGCAGGCCTGCCAATGAGGAGAGCAGAGGACATCTTGTGAGTGTGTGGGTACAACTTGTTCTTCTGGGCAAGAGGAACAGTGCCTGGCTCTCACCGCCAGAGTGGCAGAAGCCCAGCGTCCAAGAGACTTTGTCCATTCTTCCTCGCCTCTGGCACTGAAGCCAAACTTCCAAGGCGCACTGGGGAAAGGCACTGTGCATGAGGGAAGGAGACCAAATCACGGCTGTTCTTCCTCTAAACACTGCATCCCTGGAAAAGGAGACTGTCAGAATAACCCTTTCACTAGCTTGATACCTTCTCTTAGGTTCTGGTAAGTCCTGAAAAACCAGACAATTTTGACTTTTAATATCTTGCTCTGAGCCCTTTAGACACAGCCATTCTCCAAGTTGAAAAGGGGATCAATTTACAAAGGTTTACGTGGTGTCTACAGTATGCAAGGCAGTGTACTAGCCGTTGTGGGGGTGGAGGTGACCAAGAAAGTGTGTCTCCATGAAGGAGCTGATGAAGTGAAGGGGGAAGAGGCCAGCAAGCTTTGTGGGCAATCACAGCTGGGTGAAATGAAAAGAGCAGAACGCGTGGCAGCTTTGAAGAGGGGCTGGTCATGAGGAGGCAAGTAATGGCTCCATGAAGGAGGTGGCACTTGACAAGAGAGGAGGTGGATGAAGGGCGTGAACACAGGCCTGAAGGAAGAAGGCAGTCATGCCCAGGAGCCAGCACAGGTGCACACAAGCACCGGGTACACTGGCAGAGGAACACGGAGTGTGGTATGACGGGCACGTGGGCATGGCTGGGGAGCCACCGAAGTCTGACAGAGAGGTGAGTGATGGCTCCAGCCATAGTGTACTGAATCCATCCTGAACAAGGAGGCATGAGATTGGTGGTGGGTGATCAGTTAAGAGATGGAGAAAATAGCTGAGGAGACCGGACAAGTTCAGAAACTAGAAGGGTTTCTGGTTAGTGGGAAGGCGAAGTTGGGAGCAAGTCCTAGAGGGCTTGTGGAAGAAGAATGAACACAATCCCCAGTGGCTGGCCTTGCAGTGAGTGCGGGGTCACGAGGTCTGCTCTGGCTGCCTGCTGGAGGGGTGGTATTGGATAACAGAAATCAGTAACAAAAGGAGGACAACAGATTATTGGTAGTATTAATCACAGAAGCAGTAACATGAGTAATAGCAGTATTTTTGGGGAATGAAACAAAAATATCCAGCATTTCTCAAGACCTGACAGTGTGTAGATCTGGGAGGCTGAGCTCAGCTTTGTATATGAAGTATGCAGACATCCCCATGGAGATGACTAGTCCTATTAATCTAGGGTGCAGGCGAGGATTAGAGATCTGACCGTCTGAGATATCAACATTTGGTGAGAGGGCAAGAGATGAAGCCGTTAGGGCAGGCAAGACTGTGGAAAAGGAATAAGAGTATAGAAGTAAGACCAGCCCCAGGCCTCAGACATCTTATTTCGCTCACACAGCATGTTTTAAAATAATTTTAATTACTTAAATACTTAAAAACTAGGAAATGTCATTTAAAAGTCAAGTTTTCCACTTTCTCTTGGAAAATAGGATATTCTAGAACACTAAACCTGCACTTCTTGATATAAAGGGCCTAGAGTCATCAGTGGCTGCCTTTTTAGATGGAGCATGATCCCTGGCCAGCCACATACCCCACCACTCTGCATTGCCTCACACCTAGTGGCTTCACTCACTCACTTTGCATGGCTCTGAGCCCTGGCACAGGGACAGAAAAAAGCCAGGGGAGGGCTTCTGGTTCAAGATGGCAACATAGGAAGGCCCCAAACTCACCTCATCCATGGACATATCAAATCACCTATTTTATAAAGCAATTGCCCCTGGAGAGGAACTGAGGGCTGACTGAATGGCTTCTGCACAACAAAAGCTAGATGGAGACATGATAACATGATCATAAAGGGAACACTCAATGCTGCAAACTGCAGTGGGGAGGAATAGTATTGAGGGACTTTGAGTAGATTCAATTATCCTGGAGCACAGAAAAAAGCATTTAAGAGTACAACTAGAATATAAAGCATTCAGCCCTAGAACCTTGACAAATGGCAGGAGACACCCTGGAAATCTCTCCAGGTTGGAGGGGCTGGCGAGTGCTATGATTACAGTCCCCCTCTACTGTGGTAGTAGCATGGAGAGGAGCAAGGTCCAGTGCCCTAGTGAGCCTGACACCTCAGTGAG
The DNA here is from genome assembly GCF_964656455.1 of Halichoerus grypus. NCBI lineage: Eukaryota > Metazoa > Chordata > Mammalia > Carnivora > Phocidae > Halichoerus > Halichoerus grypus. The sequence goes on along the minus strand of NC_135719.1, from coordinate 114,136,525 downwards.
CCCTGGGCCCCTAGTCCACACCAGTCCCATCTATCACACTAAAGTGGCCCCAGCATGGCATATCCCAGGGCACTTCTGGTCAGCACTCACTACAGTTCCAGCCTTCCTGCCAAGGTGACACAGGCACACAGCACTGGAAATACTCCAGGTCACACCACTTTGGCTCCAGATGACTTGCTAGGATGCCCCCAGTGCAGAGTGCTCTGGGACCTTCTAATTCAGCTCCAGCCAGGCCAACCAGGGCCTCCCTGCGTAGAGCACCCTGGGCAGCAACAGCCTTGGCTACAGGTGCCCCTTGTGCCGAACACTCTGGGACACCCTGGCTTGCACCAGCTTCAGCTATCCTGCTAGAGTGCCCTTTGCTTAAGGAGACCTGGGAGGGCCCCAGCCCATGCCAGCTTCAGTTGTCCTGCCAGGGCACCCTCTGCATAAAGAGCCGCAGGACTATCCCAGCCCACACCCACTTCAACTCCTGCCATCCCATCAGGGCAGCCTCATCATGGAGTCCTGCAGGACTCCCAGCCCACACTAGCCTCAGCTCCAGTGAGCCAACCAAAGTCACCAGGCACACATGGTCTACACAGGGGACAACCCTACACAAGACCATTCCTTCAAGTTTAGGAAAAGTAGCTGTTCTGTGTAATTCATAAAAATTAACACAAAGTCAAGCAAAATGAAACAGAGGAATATGTTCCAAATGAAAAAACAAGACGAAAACCTCAAAAAAAGAACTAAATGAAATGGAGATAAGCAATATGCTGATAAAGAGTTTAAAGTAATATAAAGATTTTCACTGGACTGAAGAATGAACTAAGAACTTCAACAAAGAAATAGAAAATATAAAAAATATCAGCTGAAATATATAATAAGTGAAATGAAAAGTACACTAGAGGGAATCAACAGTCCATTAGCAGATGCAGAAGAATGGATCAGTGATCTAGAACAAGATAAAGGAAAGCCCCCAAGCTGAACAGCAAAAAGAAAAAAGAATTTTTAAAAACGACAAATTAAGGGATCTCTTAGACAGCATCAAGCAAACAAACATTCACATTATAGGGGTCCCAGAAGAAGAGAAGAGAAAGAGAGAAAGGGGCAGAAACTTATTTGAAGAAGTAACAGCTGAAAACTTCCCTAACCTGGGTAAAAACACAGACATCCAGGTTCAGGAAGCACAGAGAGCTGCAAATGAGATGAACCCAAGGAAGTTCACATCATGACACATAATAATTAAAATGTCAAAGCTTTAAAGATAAAGAGAATTTTAAAAGCAGCAAGAGAGAAGCAGCTGGTTACTTACAAGGGAAACCCCATGAGGCTATCAGCTGGTTTTTTAGCAGAAACATTGCATATATCGTGCTACTCCCTTCTGGCCTGCAAAATGCTGAGAGGTAAAAACCTAAAACCAAGAACACTCTAAACAGCAAGATTACCATTCAGAATTGAAGGAGAGATAAGGAAGTTCCCAAACAAAAGTTAAAGGAGTTCAACATTAAACTGGCCTTACAAGAAATGTTAAAGGGACTTTTTTAAGTGCAAAAGAAAAGGCCATAATTAGAAGAAAATTATAAATAAAAAAATGTAAAACATGACAACATATACATAAAACATGGAGTGGGGAGTGAAAACAAAATTTTTTTAGAATATGTTCAAACTGGGGCACCTGGGTGGCTCAGATGGTTAAGCGTCTGCCTTCGGCTCAGGTCATGATCCCAGGGTCCTGGGATTGAGCACCACATTGGACTCCCTGCTTAGTGGGGAGTCTCCCTCTACCTCTCCCCACTTGTGCTCTGTCTCTTGCTTTCTCTCTTTCAAATAAATAATCTTAAAAAAAAAAAGTATGTTCGAACTTAAGTGACCCTCAACTGAATACGGACTGCTATGTATTTAGGATGTTTTATGAGCCTCATGGTAACCACAAACTCAAAACCTATAATAGATACACAAAAAATAAAAAGAAAGCCAGGCATAACACTAAAGAAATCCATCAATCACAAGGCAAGAGAGTAAGAGAAGAAGGAATGAACAGAGTAAAACTACAAAGACAACCGAAAATAATTAACAAAATGGCAAAAAGTACATACCTATCAATAATCACTTTAAATGTAAATGGTCTAAATGCTTTACTCAAAAGAAATGTCTTGTTTTGTTATCCATCCTGCCAACCTATCTATGTGCTGCCTTCAAGAGACTTACTTCAGAACTAAAGACACATACAGACTGAAAGTGAAAGGATGGAAAAAGAGTTCCATGCGAAAGAAAGTGAAAAACAAAGAGCAATACTTTTATCAGCCAAAATGGACTTTAAAACAAACACTGCAACACAAGACAAAGAAGGGCAATACATAATGACAGAGGGATCAATTCAAAAAGAGGATCTAACAATTGTAAACACCTATGCACCCAACACTGGAGCACCTAATTACATCAAGCAAATATTAACAGATATAAAGGGACAAATGAACAGTAACACAATAATAGTAGGGGACTTTAACACCCCACTTACTTCAATGGATAGATCATCCAGGCAGAAAATCAATAACAAAACAATGTCTTCGAATGACACATTAGACCAGATGGACTTAACATATATATAAAACATTCCATCACAAAACAACAGAATATACTCTTTTCAGACAACAGAATACATTCTTTTTAAGTGCACATAGAACATTCTCTAGGATAGATCACATTAGGCCACAAAACAAGTCTCAATAAATTTAAGAAGATTAAAATCACATCCTGCATCTTTTCTAACCACAATAGTATGAAACTAGAAATTAATTATAAGAAAAAAAAAATGGAAAAAACACAAACATGTCAAGGCTAAACAACATGCTACTAAGCAACCTAGGAGTTAAAGAAGAAATAAAAAAATACATGAAGATAAATAAAAACACAGTGGTCCAAAATCTTTGGGCCAAGCAAAAGCAGTTCCAAGAGGGAAATTTATAGAAATACAGGCCTACTTTAAGAAACAAGAAAAATCTCAAACTATCTAACCTTATACCTACAGGAACTAGAAAAGGAAGAACAAAGCCCAAAGTTAGTAGAAGGAAAGAAATAATAAGATCAGAGCAGAAATAAATAAAACACAGACTACAAAAACAATAAAAAAGATCAAGGAAACTAAGAGCTGGCTTTTTCAAAAGATAAACAAGATTGACCAACCTTTAGCTAGACTCCTCAAGAAAAAAAGAGGACCCCCCCAAAAAATCAGAAATGAGACAGAAGTAACAACTGACACCACATAAATACAAAGAATTATAAGAGGCTACTACAAAAATTCTATGCCAACAAATTGGACAACTTAAAAGAAATGGATAAATTCCTAGAAACATATAATCTTCCCAAACTGAATCAGGAATAGAAAATCTGAACAGACTAATTACTAATGAAACTGAATTGGTAATCAAAAAACTCCCAACAAACAAAAGTCCAGGACCAGGTGGTTTCACACATGAATTCTACCAAATATTTAAAGAAAATTTAACATCTATTCTTCTCAAACTATTCCATATAATAGAAGGAAAGCTTCCAAATACATTCTACAAGGCCAGCATTACCCAGACACCATAAGCAGACAAGACAGTACAGAAAAAGAGTACAGGCCAATATCCCTGATGAACAGAGATGCAAAAGTCCTCAACAAAATATTAGCAAACCGCATTCAACAATCCACTATAAAGATCATTCACCATGATTGAGTGGGATTTATTCTGGAGATGTATAGGTGGGTCAATATTTACAAATCAATCAATGTGATACATCACATTAACAAAATGAAAAAAAATCATACCATCTCAATAGATGGAGAGAAAGCATCTGATTCAACATCCATTCATGATAAAAACTCTCAACAAAGTGGGGTCAGAGGGAACATATCTTAACGAAATAAAGGCCACATATGAGAAACCCACAGCTAACATAAGTCAGGGGGGAAAAACAGAGCTTTCCTCTAAGATTACGAACAAGACAAGGATGTCCACTCTCACCACTTTCATTCAGCATAGTACTGAAAACCCCAGCAGCAGCAATTGTCAAGAAAAAGAAATAAAAGGCATCCAAATTGGCAAGGAAGAAGTTCAACTGTTACTATTTGCAGATGGCATGTTACTATATATAGAAAATCCCAAAGATTCCACCAAAAAAAAAAAAAAAACTATGAAAAATAATAAATTCAGTAAAGTCGTAGGATACAAAATTAACACACAGAAATCTGTTGGCATTTCTATACACTGATAACAAAGTAGCAGAAAGAGAAATTAAGAAAACAATTCCATTTAGTATTGCATCAAAAAGAATAAAATCACTAGGAATAAACTTTACCAAGGAGGTTAAAGACCTATACTCTGAAAAGTATAAAATATTAATGAGAAAAACTGAAGACCTCACAAACAAATGGAAAGATATTCCATGCTTATGGATTGGAAGGACTAATATTGTTAAAATGTCCATACTACCAAAAGCAGTCTACAGATTCAATGAAATCCCTCCCAATATACTAACAGCATTTTTTTCACAGAACTAAAACAATCCTACAATTTGTATCGAACCACAAAAAGACCCTGGATAGTCAAAGTAATCTTAAGAAGAACAAAGCTGAAAGAATCACAATCCCAAATTTCAAGATATGCTGCAAATCTATCAAACATTATGGTACTAGCACAAAAACAGACACATACTTCAATAGCACAGAACAGAGAGCTCAGAAATAAACTCATGCCTCAGTCTCTTTAATGGCGCTGGGAATGCTAGATAGCTACATGCAGAAGAATGAGACTGGACCACTTTCTTACACCATATACAAAAATAAACTAAAAAATGTGTTAAAGACATAAATGTCAGACCTGAAACCATAAAATTCCTAGAAGAGAACATAGGCAGTCATCTCTTTGATAGTGGTCTTCACAACATTTTTCTAGGTATGTCTCCTCAGGCAAGGGAAACAAAAGCAAAAATAAATTATTGAGACTACATAAAAATAAAAAGCTTTTGCACAGTGAAGAAAACCATCAGCAAAATGAAAAGGCAAACTACTGAATGAGAGAGGATATTTGCAAATGATATATCCAATAAGAGGTTAATATCTCAACTATAGAAAGAACTTATACAACCCAACACCAGAAAACAAATAATCCAGTTAAAAATGAGCTGAGAACTTGAATAGACATTTCTCCAGAGACTTACAGATGGCCAACAGACACATGAAAAGATGATCAACATCAGTAATCATCAGGGAAATGCAAATCAAAAGCACAATGAGAATCACCTTTCACCTAGTCAGAACGGCTAGAATCAAAAACACAAGAAATAACAAGTATTGGTGAAGATGTGGAGAAAAAGGAACGCTCACGCATTGTTGGTGGGAATGTAAATCAGTGTAGCCACTGTGGAGAACAGTAAGGAGGTTCCTCAAAACATTACAAATAGAAACACCATATGACCCAGTAATTCTACTTCTAGGTATTTACCCAAAGAAAACAAAAAACACTAGTTCATAAAGACAGATGCCACCTCTATGTTTATAGTAGCAATATTTACAATAGCAAAGATATGGAAGCAACCAAGTGGCCACTGAGATGAATAGATAAGGAAGGAGTGGTTTATATGTACAATGAAATATTCCTCAGCCATAAAAAAAGAATGAGACCTTGCCATTTGTGACAACATGGATGGACCTAGAAGGTATTATGCTAAGTGAAAAAGTCAGAGAAAGACAAATGCCATATGATTTCAATTATATGTGGAATCTAAAAATTAAAACAAAAAGCAGAAACAGACCCATAAAAACAGAGAACAAATTGATGCTTGCTGGGGGGGAGGGGGGAGTTCTGTGGGGGATGGGCAAAATGGGTGAGGGGTAGTGGGAAATATGGAACGAATAAGTCACAGTGATAAAAGGTATAGCACAGCAACCCTAATCAATGGTATTGTAACAGCATCGTATGGAGACAGACGGCAGCTCACTTGTGGTGAACACAGCATAACACACAGACTTGTCAAATCCCTTACGCTGTACGTCTGACACTAATGTAACATTGTCAACTATACTTAAAAAGAAAAAAAAAGTCCGGGAGGATGAATACCATGACACAGAAGCCAGGACAGGGCCCACCGCAAGGAGGAGCTTATAGCCTCTTCACGACTACCCCTCCAAAGATGCAAAGATGGGGAGTTAAGGGAATATTTATCACTAGCCCAGTCCTAAAATCTTTAACGGTGCACATTGGTGGAGGTGTGCAGGGCTAGGAGGAGAAGGGGCTTGCTGCCCTACGCCAGGCATGATACTCTCCCTAAACACCGTATTCCTGCTGCTGTGAATAGTGATGGCATGATCCCTTTGCAGAAAACGTCCTCTGTTTGCTTATGTCCCTAATGGGACCCAAATGCCAAACAAGTTACCAACAATGTTGTTTGGAGCCATCGTCTGTCCATGTCTAAGGTCATAACTTAAACTTGCCTCGCCTCAACTGACCTTTTCCCCGACTGTGGTCCAAATGAGAAAGTCAGCCAAGGAGGAAAATAAAGTGACTTCATGAAAGATTCTGGACACATTTACTAAAGGAGGCAGAATGTTTTCTAGGGTCAATAAAAGCACTTTATAAGCTGCAAAGAGTGAGAAGGCCAAAGTGGAAAATCTGCTTCCACCCCAAATGTAAGTGTCAAGGTAACTGGAGAGCAGGGACAGGAGAGGGGTCAAGAATGCATGGATTCAATTTGTAGTCTCCTTTCTTTGGGGTCTTCATTAAAGTGGAATTTCACTAGAGGATCCCGAAGTGATCAGAGATACATCTGTCCTGAGAATGAGAAACTTAACAGTTCTTTCAGGGCTGTAGAGAAGGTAGGACTACAGAGGAAAACAGACGTGTCCTCCTGAAAGTGGCTCTCCAGTGAAATGTAGGTCGGGTTTGTACAAGAATGTCCTGGGAAGCCTCCTGCACACTAAGGAAGGATAGAAGAGCCCCTCTGATAGGGAGGCACAGAGGTTAACTGGTTAGGCTCTGCAGTTTGACTCTGTATGTTCGTATGCCAATGAGCTGTGTGACCTTGCACAAATTTCTTACCTTCTCTGGGCCTCAGATTCCTCAACTATAAAATGGAGATCTTCCTGTACTTCATAAGGCTGTTACAACAAGTAAATGCCTGGCACAAAACAGGCCCTCAATAAATGTATTAGTAAGCATCTTGTTAAACCACTTGTAGGTCCATCCTGTTCTACCTAAAGCCAGAGGCATGGACTAAACACCTCCAAGAGTAAAATCTGAAGTCAGCCTTGACCCTGAGGCTCATCCGGCTCTCCCTGCTACTCAACTTTGCGGCCAAGAAAGACACAACAAGGCCTGTTTCTGCTTTCACAGTTTCCAACAGTGGGGTTGTTACGATGGTCTCTGGAAAACAGTTTTTCTGACAGCAAAGATTTCTAGAGACAATCTTGAAACAAGAAATACAAATAGCAGTCAGGTTTTGCTGTGCAGTTGTATCTGCTTAAACAACAGAAGGGAGATACTGAATGCAGGACGAAGGATGCAATGGGGCAACTTCTTTGTGAACCCTGTGCCAGGGGCAGCACTCTCATGTCTGGTAGGCTCTGCTGCACCCGAGGTGGCTTTGGTTTTCAGTGGCTGAATGTTCCAGAGGACACAGTTTAAACTAACCCTGTATAATAATGTGTCTTGAGAAAACAGGATCCAAATGTACTTTGAAACTCATTAAAATGTAGGCAATGGCTATTTTTCCCTCTTTCAAAATCTGTCTGATTTCAGAGGAAGACGACTGGTTATATAAATAGACCAATTAGTCTAATAAAATTTTCTTTCAGGAGGGAGAAAACACTGTATTTTCTCCTAATAGTTGGACTTGGCTGTTGGACAAACAAAATGACCTTCTCCTTTCATTCAATTTCAGACCAAAGAGCAGAAAGCGTTAATGTTGGCAAATCAGAAGGGAAGGAAACCATTCCACGGGACATTCCCATCAATATTCCAGGCAGATGCTCTCAAATGGGAAGAAGGCATTTTAAGGCTCTCCAGAGAATGCTGGGGAGGGAGGGCAGAGGAAGAACACACGACCCAGAACACGGGTTTCACAGCTATGATGGTCAACCTCACCGCAGGCGTCCAGCTGATGGGGGTGACAAAATGCATGTCTGTGTGTGCCTGTTGCAGTCACGGGTCTGCTGCCAGGGTCACAGGCAGTCTAGCCTGGTTAGGAAGACCAGTCATCAACCACCTGCTCGCGCAGCCCTTCGCGCCGGCTGCACTGACGAGGCACAGCCTGGGAATGACCTACACGGGCAGCACCAGCCAGCCCAGAGCAGGGGTGAGAGGGACAAGGGGAGGCATGTGAGTTAGCTGATGGGGCTGCCGGGGAGGAGAGAGACCCCAGGGCTTTGACTTGGCATTGCTAAGTCACTTTTCCATAGGAGAAGGCAGAGACAGATATTTAAACCCGAGATGAGGCTGACAACAACCCACACTGGGGCTGGGATGGGGCTCAGAGGCAGGGGGGAAGGATACATAATGTATTTTTTGAATAGCTCTGGGGAAACAAACTAATCTTCGCAAGTACAGGTTATTATACACACTGGTGTTGCCATGGAATATTGGAAGAGCCAAGAGAAGGAGAGTTGTTCTAGCTTGTTCAGATTGGGTCTGAGTGGAATTTACTAGGCTGGGCTGGAACTAGTAATCTGCATGCCTATGGCAATAGGACCACCTGGCCATCCTCAAAGCACATAGGGATCCAGATCCAGACTGATTTGGGCAGGGAGCAGCTGTAGGAGTGGAAAAAAGAATGGTACAAATTTTAGGATTATTTGTTCTAGTTTTGTGAACAATAGTATTGGTGTTTTGATAGAGATTACATTCTATCTGTAGATTGCTTTGGGCAGTACGGACATTTTAACATTAATTCTTCTAACCCATGAGCATGTTGTATCTTTCCATTTATTTGTGTCGTCAAATAACCCTTAAATTTGTATGGACACAAAAGACCCTCCATAGCCAAAGCAATCTTGAGTGAGAAGAACAAAGATGGAGGTATCACAATCCCAGATTTAAAATTATACTACAAAGCTACAGTAATCAAAAACAGGATGGTACCTGCACAAAAATAGACGAAAAGATCAATGGAACAGAACCCCAAAATAAACCCACACTTATATGGTCAATCTATGACAAAGGAGGCATGAATATGCAAAGTCTCTTCAATAAATGGTGCTGGGAAAACTAGACAGCTACATGCAAAAAGAATGAAACTAGACCACTTTCTTATACCATATATAAAAATGAACTTGAAATGGATTAAAGACCTATATGTGAGACCTGAAACCATAAAACTCCTAAAAGATAACATAAGCAGTATCTCTTGGACATCAGCCTTAGCAACATATTTATGGGTATGTCTCCTCAGGCAAGGGAAACAAAAGCAAAAATAAACTCTGAGGAATGCACCAGAATAAAAAGCTTTTGCACAGTGAAGAAAACCATCAACAAAACAAAAAGGCAACCTACTGAATGGGAGATGATATTTGCAAATGATATAGCCAATAAGGTTAATATCCAAAATATGGAAAAAACTTAGACAACACCAAAAACCCAACAATCGGATTAAAAAGTGGGCAGAGGACCTGAATAGACATTTTCCCAAAAAAGGTATATAGATGGCCAACAGACTATGAAAAGATGTGCAACATCACTCATCATCAGTGAAATGCAAATCAAAACCACAATGAGCTATCACCTCACACCTGTCAGAATGGCTAATGTCAAAAAGACATGAAATAAGTGTTGGCAACGTTGTGGAGAAAAAGGAACCCTCGTGCACTATTAGTGGGAATATAAATTGGTGTAGTCACTATGAAAAACAGTATGGCGGTTCCTCAAAACATTAAAAATAGAAATACCATATGATCCAGTAATCCCACCACTGGGTATTTACTCGAAGAAAACAAAAACACTAATTTGAAAAGATATATGCATCTCTACGTTTATTGTAGCATTTTTTGACAATAGCCAAGATATGGAAACAACCCAAGTGTCCATCAATAGACGAATGGATAAAGATGTGGTATATATATACAATGGAGTATCACTCAACCATAAAAAGTAATGAGATGTTGCCATTAGTAACAATATGGATGGATCTAGTAGGTATTATGCTGAGTATAATAATTCAGACAGATACCATTGATTACACTTATATGTGAAATCTGAAAAAACAAAACAAAACCAGAAACAGACTCCTAAATACAGAGAATAAACTGATGGTTGCCAGTTGTGGGGGGGGGGCAGGCAAAACAGGTGAAGGGAATTAAGAGGTATAAACTTCCAGTTATAAATAAGTCACTGCATGAAAAGTACAACATAAGGAATATAGTCAATAATATTGTAATAATTTTGTATGGTGACAGATGGTAACTACGCTTATCATAGCAACCATTTCATAACGCATATAATTGTTGGATCACTATGTTATAGACCTGAAACTTACATGATATGGTATGTTAATTATACATCAATAAAAAAATGGTATAGTTTTTGTAAATGCTATAGCTTAATAAGTGGTAGCCATTACTACTACCATATACACATATCTATGTGTTCTTGTATTATAGCAGGTATTGACCTAAGTGTTTCAAATTCATTCTGTATAATATTTACAGCGACCCTGATTATCATTCCCATTTTACAGACTGGAAAACTAAAGAACAGTCCAATCTGTAACCTCTCCAAGGCCACCCAGTTTGGGAGTGGTGGAGCTGGGATTCAAACCCCAGCCTATCTAGCACTAGAAGCCTTTGCTTTCAGTCACTGTGCTAACTTTCTTTTTGAGGTGACCAATCTTCTCCTTTGGATTCTGGATTAAAAAACAGTGTGGACTGAGAGGTCAGGAGGAATCGTGGGATGACATTCAGGACTTCACTTGAATGAGAATGCATGGCACTTTGTGTGCTTACTTACGTTACACTTCCTTTGCTGGCCCATGGGACCAGCGGGTACTAAGAGAGGGCAGAGAAAACAGTCTTGAAAAGGACATAAAGAATCCTTTAGTCTGACCACCTTGCTTTACTTTAAACAAATGGGGGGTCTTTATATTGGAGAAAAAAAGATAAAAGGGCACTGTTGATATTTTCAAATACCAGGAGAGGTGTCGGCAATAAGAGGCACTTCTAAATAAAAAATATGTTTAGGGAGTGGGAGTTAAGGGGACATACATAAGCTTGTAAGGACACTTAAAATAAGTTTAATACTCGATGCCATGAAGTGAGAGAAAGGGCTTTCCCAGGAGGAGCATGACTGTCTTATTGGAAACATTAGCATAAAAACTGGGATTTGTCAAGGACACCGGATGACCTCTCTGGCATCAAGTGGGAAGGGAGACCAGACTGTGGTCTCTATTGTCTCTTTTTGGATTTATCATTAAAATTCGGGGAGAGAAGAACTGCCATTTTGAAGATGACTGTACCTTCTCCCTCAGCTAGAGAAGCCACATTTTCCTTGGGTCTCAAGTAGACTTGTCTTTATAAAAAGTAAAATGAAACAAAACTTGCTCAAGCTTATGTCCTTGGGCTAGTCATGAAGAAGGGGGCTCATGAGTATATCTGAAAATACCAATGGATCAACATCTATACTGATAAGTTACTTATAACTAACCTATATCAGAATATTCCGTAAGTATCTCCAGAGACACAGTACACAGTGTACTTTATTATCTCCTCATGAAAGCCAGTACAGTAAATGCCCCGTACTGTTGCTGTTCGTGCAAGGGGGCAGAAACAGTGCTAAAATCCATAGCGGGTTTGTTGGCTCTATTTTTCATGCTGTCAGTGACTGGAATCCAACAGCCTTTCTGTGTGGGCATCTACTTAATTCCTTTTCAGTGCTTTTAACACTCTAATTTTCCTGTGTTTTATAATCATTATAGCTTCCCCTGAATCCCAAGTCATAGGACAATGTTGGTTTAAAAAAAGGTAAAGGTCAGAGGTGAGTCCCAGAGATCGAAGTCCAAGGTCAGGCATTTGTGCCAACACCCATGTTGTTGGCCAATATGATTTTATGCTGGCAAGTGAGTCTCAAGCATCCCTGACTGATGGGGCAGGTTTTACTGCTCTCCCGAGTGTTAAAGGACAAGAAAGCTCTACTCACTGTGGCCACTCCAGAGGCCCAAACTACTTCTTCATTTCAGGTGCCATCCCCCCAAATGTAGCTATTTAAAGGAAGCAAGTACTAAACAAGGGTCCTCCAGAGGAGACTACACAATGCCTTTTATTTCCTCCTGATGAAACCCAGGCCAACACCCTTTTTTATCTAGGGTGTCCAAACCAAACCTAACCATCAACTGCTAAAAATTATTGATCTTTGATAGTTGGAAAGGACACATGAAAGAAAACAAAGTGTACTAGTTCTGTTCACAAGAATTTTTCCAGCTTAAAACAAAAAGCTCTTCTCACCCACAGATTTCAGTTAGCAAATTGCCACGTAGAAAAGGTATCCATGCTCGGTTTACAAAACCTCTGATATCTTTATCCTCCTGGCGGAGATATGGAGATTAAAGGGGCAAGTGGTATTAGTACTCCATTAAAAAAAAAAGGAAGAAAAAGGAAAAAAATCCTTCACACTGCCAGCCACAAATAAAACATTAGGACCTCTATTCCTAAGTAAACTTATAAGCTAAAATGAGGGGGAGGGAAGCTGAGAACAGTAACTTTCATAAAATATGACTTAAAAATGCCAAATAAGTTTACAGGAGGATCAGTGTGCTAGGGTTTTTCTGTCTTCTGCCAACACTAGCATTGATCTGTCTGTAAGGAAATGGTTCATTTCTGAAAGGTGTTAATTGCACTAGCAGTTTCAATAAGAGGACTGTGGAGCAGCTCCATTTCTTCATATGGGAACTCCAGTCCTAGTAAAGGGCTGCCTGGCTGCATGTAAACCATTTCTCTTGCTAAAGGATCTTTCAGTAAATTTCTTTTGGATTTTCTCCATCACAGTGTTTGGAAAATCAGTTCTAATGATCCAGAGTTGGATCCTCTACCTTAATCTGGTCCCAGTTTTCCCTCCACTTCCTCAGCCTCCTTCTGCCTGACCACTTCCTTTGAGCATCTCGACTTCTGACAGGAGGGGAGTGGGAAATGGAGGGGGTCAAATTCAATGCTGCTCTCATCAACTGTGTGGCGACAGACGTGGGACAGACTCCTGGCTAAAAGAGGATCCCAGCATTAATTGTGATTCTCCCTTTGTGCACATAGGCACACAGGATTCCTGCAGACAAGGCACAGAGGATGAAATCTGAGAGGTGTGAGGACAGATAAAACCCACACAAGTACACACACACTTTAGTTTCTATAAAGCTTTGGAACAAAAGCACTCTGTAATCTCCCTCTAATGCCAAGTTTACAATGCCTCCTGAACAGACAAAGGTGACTCAGGAGAATGCACCAAACTCCTTTCAGCACTTATTTAACCTGGCCACCTGTGTGAGCTCAGAGAAAGGGCACTGACTTCACCTGAGTCAGCACCGAGCCTCGTGATCCCTTGCAGGAGATGATTTAGCACAAAGGAAGATTCATCTCACAGAAAGGCCGTCACCTTCTTAAGCTCTGTGGATTCGTGAGGACTTTCCCAAATTTCAATCTCTCTGGAGCTACATGAAGGCAAAACTCAGCGCAACCACAAAACTCTAAGCAAACTCTCTATTTTCTTCTGTGTTATGATTATTAGCATTTTGGGATAATTTAGTGCCAGTTAAGGAAACTCAGCCAACAAAAAGCATGTATTATTCTCAAACCAAGGGAAAGAAAAACATTTAAAAAATTGTCTTTAAAGTCATAAATCCAGAATGCCTTTACCCAAGTGTGTCTTCACATATCTTTTCTGTGTTAACTTCTGTGGGTGTTGCCAGTTTTTATAATCTAGGAGAGTGAATGGGTGGGATTGTTTTGCTTTTAGAGCATGGACATGTGAGTATTTCACATACACATTTAAAGGGAAGATGAGAAATGAGAGACAAAAGGGCAAGAAAGAAAAATAGTCTTCCCATTGCAGTTTTTTTGAGTGTATGTGATGGTTATTTTTAGTTGTAAGGATTAGTGGTTAATGATTTGGGAATTTTTTCCCAAGAAGTCCTGGGCTAAACATTGGGTGTATTCCAGCTCCCCTCTTCTGGATGGTTCTGTGCCTCAGGGGAGTGTCCTCACAAGTAAGTCCTCTGCCTCTCTTCACGTCTATATGAAATGTTTGGACATCCACACACAAAGCACTTGAAAGTTCACAATCTGGGGGGGGGCGGTTGGTAAAGGTGATCACGGGAAGGGCTAGGGTAGGAAAGTAACAATGGGCTGGGAGTTCTGTTGGGTAAGACGCCGGTGCCCATCCTGTTTAATCACTCACTTTCTGTGGAACAGGGGACAAGAACACCCCCTCATCCCCACTTCAGGGGACTCACTGACATTATTACACCATACAAAGCCACAAGGTCCTTACCATCTATGACTCTATGGTATGCTACATAAATGGGTATCCAAACAGTTTCTACAGATAATAATACCTTCCATTTTAAAAGGTAGGAAGGAATTCAGAAAGCATTTTGTTTTGAAGGGAAAAAAAAAAGGCAACCAAAATATCCAGCAGACACCAATTCCAGGAACAGGGCTGACCTTATGTTCCTAAGAAAAGAGTATCAGGAAATCTCAGGAAGCCAAGTAGGGATGGCCCACCATGCTGAGAGTGGTTCAGGGAGCGGATGTGAGAGGCTGGCTTGGAGATCTTGGACCTTCCTGTCTTGGTGGGAAAGGGCGGCCCCAGCCCACAGAAAGGGATCCCACAGGGCAGCAGGGGAGCAGCTCAGGGCAGAGCTCACCATTGACGGCTCTCTTCTTCACTGCTCTTTGTTTAAAAATCCTTCTTTGGGGTACACTTAGTTACTCAACTTTGGGTTGAGAAATACGTCTTGGGAAGGTACGAACACTGTTTATGGATGTTGAAGAATGAATATGCTAAAACCGCTGATAAATTTTATCTCTTAGCATAAAAATGACCAGGGTTATGTCGGCTCCCAGTCCGGGACCTTGGGACTCTTACCAGCAATCAAAAAGGCATAGTTGGATCCAGACCCATTGTTACTGAAACATTTCATAATAAATTCAAAACTAAAGTGGAAAAAAAAAAAAAAAAGATGTAGCTGGATCAGCCAGAGAGCTGGTATGTGGCTCACATTATTTCTTCTTTTTCTATGATTGTATTGTTAAACCATTTTGTTTCATTAAATGAAGGCTGAGTTCACTTTTTCTACACAGTCTGTAATGTGTGTGTATACATATATACATTATACACACACAGGCACATATGTATACACACACACTTTGTATAAAATGGATTCATATGTTAATTTTAAAATTTGCTATTGGGGCACCTGGGTGGCTCAGTTGATTGAGTGTCCAACTCTTGATTTCAGCTCAGATCATCATCTCGGGGTCATGAGATCAAGCCCCACACTGGGCTCCACACTGGGCATGGAGCCTGCTTGAGATTTGCTCTCTCCCTCTCTCCCCCAGCTCTCTCCGACCCCCGCTGCCTCTCCCTCTCTCTCTCAAAAAAAAAAAAAAAAAAAAATCCCAGATATTTCATCTGCAAATGCTTCCGTCTAATCTACAATATCTCTTTATAAATATTCAGAATGATCACTTAAACATGAAAAAACATTTTGTCCCTCATACTTGCTTGAAGTCCTCCAATGACTCATCTTGGCACTCCTTCACATGGCCTCCAGTGTCCTTCATGCTCAGCCTCAACTCCTCTAACCCCCACGGCCCTATACCTTTGCTCATTACAGTCCTGCCACACTGCCAGAGAGTTACTCAAACTCACTCTTTCTCAAGATCTTTGTGTACTTCTTAAACCTAACTTGCCTTCAGCCTTTGGGTTCAGCTTAAATGTCATTTCCTCAGGATGGCCTCACTTGATGACCTAGATTAGGTTTGGTCTATCTCTTATATCTTCTCAAAGCACCTTAGACCTTTTTTAAAAATCGAATTCTAAGTTAACGATAACGTTATTTTATTTAACGTCAATTGTAAGGTAACATAGTTATTTGTATGATTTCTTTTTTCTTATCTGTTTTCTTCCCCATCCCAGCTGGACTTAAATTCCTTGAAGGCAAAGATAATATCTGGCATGGTCCTCTCTGCAACCCCAGCCCCTTGCTAGTACCTGAGCCTAGCAGACCCATGGCTGCTATGCATATATTCATGGACTCATTCCTGGTAAGTGAGTAGGCAGATCCGTATCTTTTTGGTTATTTACATCCCACATACATGTCTTTAGCTTCTGGAAAAATGCAATATAGTTCTCTCTGGAATAAAAATGGGACCCAGCTTCATGTACAATTTAGCACTTAATAATCTTGATGATGTTGGTGGATCTTGTTCAAGGAGAGGATGATGATAATGACACGTTCAGTATGTTATGAAATTACTACTCATAACTCAACAATACTAATAAATTACTCCTGTATTGCAACTTTACAAATGCTTTCATGTGTACTCCCTCATTTGAAGTGGGTACTATTGGTGTCCTCATCCCTGCTTTGCAGAGGTAGGCTGAAGAGCAATGGCAGGAGTGGAAGGAGGTCCCCTGACTCAGACTAGTGTGTGCTTCTTCCATGCTACCATGTGAGGTTGGTTCACCTCTCTGGGTCTCAGCTTCATCTATCAACCAGGGATTCAGACCAAGTGCTTTTGAAAGATTTTCTATCTTGGCAATTCTCTGTGTTTTTAATCGTCACCAAGCTCTATGAAATGAAGGGTGATGACAAGTGATTATAATACAAAACTTAGCATGCAGGACCTCCTGACAATTTTTAGGACCATGCAGGACACCATCCAATGGAGTCAACATTCAACGTTAGGAACTCTTGAAGTCACCAAGCTCCCAGAATCTTAGGGGGTCACAAAATCCTGGAAAAGGGCTTGAAGTCTATATTTTTAAAGAAAGAAATGCACTTTATCTTGAACTGGAATTGCACAACAAAATGAAGTCTTGTTCAGAGTCCTTAAAAATGTCTCCACTTACATAACTTCTAACACAGATTCCCCAAGCCCTCAGTTATCTGGCCTAGGACTATTTGTTCCTACTTAGCTAGTACTACTCAAAAGTTACTGCAGGCATCAGTTTCTGGGTAGTTCACACTGTAAAACCATTGGCCTATTTCGCCACAAGTAAAACTAGTAGCCACATTTTAGATTTAGATGTTTATACAACCTGAAGTCGTTCCTTCCTAATCTCCCCACTGAATCCTCTTCCACGGTCACTCTGTGAACCTTGCTGGGCCCTAAGCCCCATCCTCCAACCTCCTTTTATTCTTCAGCCTCTATCCTAGTCAGGTCTGTGCCCATTAACCATTTTTAAGTGTATAGCGCAGTAGCATTAAGTACATTCACACTGTTGTGCAACCATCACCACCATCCATCTCCAGAACCTTTTACATCCTTCAAAACTGAAACCCCACACCCCTTAAACACTAATTCCCTACACCCCTACCCCTAGTCCCTGGCAAGCACCATTTTGCTTTTTGTCTCTATAAGTTTGACTTTCTAGGTCATTCTAGGTACTTCATTAAAAGTGGAATCATACATTTGTCCTTTGGGGTTTGGCTTTTTTCATTAGGCATGCCTTCAAAGTTCATCCATGTTGTAACATACATCAAAATTTTCTTCCTTTTTAAGGCTGAATAATCGTCCATTGTATGCATATACCACATTTTGTTTATCCATTCATCTGTCGAAGAACACCTGGATTGTTTCCACCTTTCAGATATTGTGAATAATGCTGCTGTGAAGATTGGTGTACAAATATCTGTTCAAGTCCCTGCTTTCAATTCTTCTGGTGATACATCCAGAAATGGAATTGCTAGACCATGTGGTAATTTTATGTTTAATGTTTTGAGAAACTGCCTGCCATCTTGTTTTCCATAGTGGCTGCACCATTTTACATTCCCATGAAAACTGCACAAGACTTCTAATTTGTTTGTTTAAACTAATGTGCTGAATGGCCTTTGGTGAGTCACAATTTCTCTGAGCCTCAGTTTCCTTATCTATAAAATGAGGGGATTGGAATGGACAGTCTTTAAGGTTTCTTCTAGCAATAGAAAATTAATTAAATCTAATTAATTTTCTAATTAATTAGACTTAGTCTAGTCTAATTAAATTAGTCTAATTAAATCAAGTTGCAATTAAAACCAAAAAGCAGTCCGAAAGGTTTATAAGCGTGACTTGATACCTTAAACCTTCTTCCTAATACAATAATCATTTTTCAAAGGAAAGCACAAAGAGTCTAAAATCATTTCATAGACGCAGATGTCACTGATGATGGTAGTGGCCACCTCCTGAGCATCTCCTCTGCTGAACACTGTTCCAAGTATCCCACACACACTATCTCATGCCCCAGTTGTACAGGTAAGGAAACTGAGGCATGGCAAAATTACACTATGTGCCCAAGAGAACACAGCCAGTGAGTGAAAGAGCCGAGATTTGCCTGTGGACAGCTCTGCTGTGGGGACGGGTTCTTCACCACCAGACCCAGATGAAGCATTTCTTCCTCAGTGTTTCTCCTCAAGTCCTGACTGTTCTTAACTGTTTTCTTTCTTTTCCTTGATCATACTTCCATTTAAATGTCTCAGCCCTTAGCAAAGAATAGCTGAATTTCCTCCACTATGGCATTTAAGGTTTTTTATTTTTAGGCATAGAGGCTGAAATGTACAAAGCTGTCCCAGAAATCCTCTGGGTGAATGCTTTTTAGTAATTTCATCTGATACCTTTGCAAGTGTTTTTCAGAAAATCACTTTTAAGGGACGCTCCTTGAAGGAAGAAGAAATAGAATCCTTATGGTGTTCTGGATAATAATCTTATGACGTGGATTTTATTACCTTGATTTTGTAAGCAAAGACACTGAGATTCAGAGAGGTGTGGTAGCTAACCCAGGTCACCAAGTCAAAACAGAATAGAGCTGGGAGGTAAGCCTGTCACCAAGTGAAGCCCACACTCCTTCCTACGGGGAGACACCCCACCAAGAACATAGAATGCCACTTAGGAAAATCACTGCAAGGTCAATGACATATCACAATCTCAGGTGCTGTCTCTATTCAGTTGAGCAACTGGTGTCTGAAAGAAAAATAAAGGAAAGCGAAGAGGTTCACAGCTTCCCAGGAGCAAATCTGCAAGGAGAGGGAAAAACTCAGTCTCCAATGAAGATTAGATTCTCTTTGGGCACCAGAGGCTCTGTTTTCTCTTAGAACAAAGATTGCGGAGGGAGGATATTACTGGATAACAAATATTCTAGTTACCAAAAAAACCAAAAAAACAAAATACATATATATATATATATATCAAAGATATAGTTTAGAGTAATTAGACTTACCTGGTTAAGAAGAAACCATCTTAATAGTTCCATATGGTTCTTCATCTTGCTTAGTACCAATTCTAGGTTTTATAGGGATTGGGTGAGGGGGAGTAAGATCTAGGTCCCAGATTTAGTTGGGAAAAACTCTCTCAAGAGGATTCTGAAATACTAGAATAAAGTTAAGGACTTCTAAAATTTTGAAGAAAAAAATTAAGAGAAGCACATGTGAGTGATGTCCTACTCAAACGATAAGGGGACCTCAAGATTTCCACTGGATTCAGACAAAAGTTAGGAGATATTTATCAGAGAAATGATGATCTGGATTGTTAACCCTACACAGAGAACATTACAGTTTCTTGAGGCACAGACTGATAATTTTATTTCCTACCCTTCACCGTACTAAGCATAATGACATTTATATACCAAGCCAACGATGCACATTTCTTTATAGTTCAAACTAGTATTTTCATTTGAATTATAAACTCTGAGGTCTTTCTTTTAAGTATTAAAAATGCTAAATAGGCTACAGCAATTGAATTAAATATGTGCACCATGAAAAACAATGAATAGAACGACGGTGGCGGTTGTCAGCCACAGGGGGTTAGCATGCCTGAAGAGCCAGATTATGGACCACAGTACTGGAAAAGTAATAATGCAACATAAGCCCGATTCTGTAGCATGATTAGGTTGTGTTAAAGTAGCTTAGGTCATCAGAGTTGGCTGGGGCCAACCTAGGTGAGTACAGTTCCCTTCCAGAAGTTAAGACACTTCAGGGCACGAATCCACAGAGACAAGCCCTCCTCCATCTTTTATTCATGAAGTCATAAAAGCCACAGTCTTTGTTTCCTCAGTCTAAAACTTCTACCAATGATACAAATCAGTTGTTCTTGTGAAAACATGCTAGGTAGGAGACATTTGGTAGAATCCAAAGTGACTTCACTTTTGTTTCTATAAGAGATTAGTGTTTCCTCAATATCAGGAGAATACTGGCACCTAACCTTGAGAATCAAGTTACCAATTACAATTCACTTTGGCAATATTTGCCTGAGAAGTATTTCTATGATTATTTCACTTTTAGTGATAAGGAGAATTCTCAGGGACAGTCATGCCTTCAGCCCCAGTACACGGTGACCGGCATATAAAATGTTCTTGAAATGGCACGGATTATATCACTGAAGATTTCTAAAGAGAGATAAGTCTCCCAACAAGATAGCCAATATTTCCCAAATTAGTTTTCTGTCTCAAATCACTGGAAAGGGTATAACTTAAGGAAAGTAATTCTTATCCCCTAGAAACTATCTGACAGAGAATGGATTGTCCTGATTTTTCCTACTTGAAGAATTGACCTTTTATCCATCTTTATTCCCCTATGCATCTAGTAGGCGATAATACATGCTTTGTGAATTCAACTAACGTGGTTATAGGAATGACACAGATCACGTGTGCTTTTTTATTTTCAACATAAAGGCATCAAATTCATGTTTCCTCCTCACTTCAAAATAAGGCTTCCAGCATGGTACCTTAAATGTACACGAGAAAGACTTTTCATGATACATTAACCTCACTGCACATGAATCCTGGGCCTGGCACCTCACTTATTATTCATTAGGATAATGTGGACCCAAAAGGGATCTGCAGAAGTTTAGAAAACCTCTCCTGGCCTCGCCCAGCACTAAGGGAAAGACCCCTTCATCCCAGAAACACAGTCAATACCCAAACAAAGCAGGAATGGCATTCACCTGACCCAACCTGCTGGCGTGTCCTGACTGTTTAAAGGGGGTGCATTACTTCACCTACGCTAGAGCCAAAGTGCTAGAAATACTTGATATTTGGCAAACAACGTTATCAACGGCTCACAGTTGGCCCAGAAAGAACTATTGCATAACCAGAGGAAAACATTCTGGTTCTTTGATTCTGCAGATTAAAACATATACTGCAGTTAGCACTGGGAGCTTACCAGTGCGAGGTGTTGGAAGAACACAAAGAAGTACACAGCCAGCTGGTTTGCAGTAGGCCGGAAGCTGGCTGGGTAAACCAAACTTACAGATTTCAGGATCCCTGTGGCATCTTCATGGAGCCATGTAGGGTAGACCACTTCATCATTCAGGATGGCCTCAAAGAGGTCATCTTCGTTCTCCGCCTCGAAGGGTGCGTGACCACAGAGCATCTCGTAGAGCAACACGCCCATCGCCCACCAATCTACTGCGGGTCCATAGAGCATTTCCTGGAGGATCTGTGCAGAGGGGGCCAAGGTGAGAACATCTGATCAATGAATGTGTCCTGAATGACTAGGGAAAATGATGGATTAGGAAAGAGGTTTCATTTCATCTCTAGAGAGTGGTCTGTTTTCTCTGTGGTTCAACTCAGAGGACCTTTCATCCAGGTGATCAAACATTTATGGCCTGTTTCGCCCAAGGTAATGGCATGTGCAGATCCAAAACAGAAAGGGTTTGGGCATGGTGTCCCTGTAGAGGGAGGAGGAGATTGGGCTCACTCACTTGCATGGGAAAGACTGAGGAACTTTTCTCTACTTCTGCTAAATGGGGCTGGGATCAAAGCACTGAGTAAAGACAAAGAGGAAAATAAATAGCTGGGAGTAGAGCACACTTTGTCCTCATTCAGGGCAAATGCCTAAAGCAATGGCAAGGTTTACACAAAAATTTTTTAACTCAAATTGTTATTTATAGGAACCAAGGACATTTTCAGGCATCATTCACCCAATGAGGCATCAGGGAGTGTGGAGGTGTCAGCTTTCAACGCGCCCATAAAGCTCAGTGCACCAAAACAGCCTGTGACATTAATGCTCGGGATTGCCCAAGCGGCACTCACCTCTGGAGCAATATAGTCTGGTGTGCCACAGAAGGTTGCCGTGGTGACTCCATTACAGATCCCCTCCTTGCACATCCCAAAGTCTGCCAGCTTACAGTGGCCCTCATGGTCCAACAGTACGTTGTCCAATTTGAGATCTCTGGAAGAAAGAGCAAGCAACATGCATAGGACAGCCAGGCCCCAAACCCTGATGGGCTGGCTCGTGGGGTGGCTGAGGAGACCACACCAAGCAAGTTTCCTGCATATACCTCCAAGGTAACAAACTTCTTTGGGTTATCTTGGAAAAAGCTTTAGGTCAACTCAAAATTTGCCTCATGGTTCCTAGATAATGGTCCCTTGTGAATAGGCTAACCACATACAACCCCCGAGGCCCGATGGTACCCCCTCCCGGGGGCATCTCCACAGTCGCTGTAGGACTGACCTTCTGGAGCCTCACCCCCACCGTGGGCTGTGGCGGGGCCCTCATGGCTCTGTGTGCCTAGCCCTGCTCTGGGAATCCAGTTCTGTTGGCCTGGCGTGACGGAAAGACTTGGTGTCTGTCCAGCCCGAGATCACGTGTCAGCTCAGAGGAGGCAGGTGATGCCAGCGCGGGCGGGACCCGTTTCCAAGCTGTGCTCTGGGAGCTCATGAATTGCTACAGCCTGACCACACAGGTCGCATAGAGAGCGGTCACCGGAGACACCCAGGAATGAAAACAAAGTCCTGTCTTCTAGGAATCCCTGATAAGTGAGGTGAAAACAGAGGAGTTTTCCTGGCACACATCAGTGGGAACGCAGAGCAGGCCTCCTCTCGGCTTGCGTGCCCCTGGCAGCAGTCTCCCTGGGAGTAAGCAAAGGTGTGCTGGGTCTCTGAGCGCCCACTTCAGAAAAGCAAGCCTTTTGCACTCGAAACCAAACCCGGCCTCGTTCCCCTTCTCCATACAAAATCCCACTTTGCAACAAGCAACCGTTTTCAGGGGGCTGGGATCTGTGGAAATGGTTTCCTTCCACCACAGCCCCCACACAATCTAAGCAAGACCTATTTAGCCCACGTGAAGGAGGACTCACGAGATGCAGGGTGGCGGGTGGGATGACTATGATCATGGCCTCGGGAGGGAGGCCACTGCCAGGAGCATGGTCTTTCTCAGCCATTCTTCCAGGAATGGTCACAGACCCTCTGCCCTATTAGCGCCTGGTTGTCTGGCTTCTCTGGGACAGATGGCACACATCAGACGTGTTCAGGGTTAGAGATTACAGTCTGCCGCCCCAGGAGAGAGCATGACCGTGGGGGATCTGAGTAAGCCTGGGGGCGGCCTCTGTCAGCACCATGTTCTAGCCCAGCCAGCCAGGCCCGTGTGGACCTGCGCCCAGAGCCTGCTCTCTCACATTGCCAAACAAGGGTACTGGGTCTCTGAATTCTCCTAAAGCTGTTAGCTTGCTACGGACTCGTAAAGGATTTTCTCTGGTAACAGAAAACAAGTGCTAACAGAAACCTACAACGGTCTCAAGAACTGACCTGTGATTGCTCAAGAGAGTTTGTGACTAACAGCCCAAGTAAGAGGTTTAATTGGATATTACTCAGTTGCTGTCATGGGTAGCAGGAATTGTTCCGGGAGAGACAAGTGCTTGCGATCAGTTTTGTAAGCCACCCAGCACCATGCCCTCTGCACAGAGAAGTCCGGGGACACAGCCTCACTGCCTGGAAGACAGACTGAGCAGTATAGGGGGCTCGACTCATCCCCGTCATAGGATGCCCAAGGCCACACTTCAATCCTGATGTTTCAGACTCATTTTCGGCATTCCTCAGGACTGTATAAGGCCCGAGGGAAATGCCATTGTTGGTTTCATACCAGGTGCTAATTAACAGACAAAACTCCCAAATTGGGATCCCAAGGGGGTTCAATTAAGAGCATAATATAATCCCAGGCTATCAGTTCTACCCTTGGTCCAAATGTCTCGCACCTTCTCTCTAAGTTCTGACCCGATATCCCTGGATAGTCAACGTTGCCCCCAGAGTACCCAGTTCATGCCTCAATGATGGTACACCCTGCACTGTATTCCGGAAGGCTCTGTCTGTGTACCTGTCTTCCCCTTAGCTGGAGCTAAGCCTTCCTCCTCCCTCACTCCAGCTTGGGCCTGGCAGAAGGTGCTGCCCCAAGAGATAAACAGAAGCATTTCAGACAGACATCAGTGAGCTGCCCTAGCCAACCCAGAGCCTGTCTTATTTTTAGGGAAAGAAAGGAAGCTTCATAAACCGCACTGGGATCCTTGTTCCAAAGTAATTACACTTAAAAAAGGGATGTGCTTTTCCCCTTAGAGATGGATTCCAGAGGGAAAAGAAGAATCCTGAAATATAAGCTCAAATTCTTTGCTTTGGTGATGCTGGTGAAGGGAAACTACTTTCGGAAAGGCAGTTATGGACCCAATCATGATACTTTTCCTCGGCTTGCAGCCAGACGAAAGAGTGAAACATTGACGGGGTTGGTCAAATAGATCCAAAGGTTAAAGATTCATTCATGGCCACCATCAGCTTCCATTCTAAGGGTAATCATTATTTTTACTTAAAAAAAAAAAAATGCAAAAGCAAAAAAGTCATCCTATGACTCCTGACTTTGAAATAGGCAGAGGTCAGTTTTTGGCTTTGCAGTAGTTCCCCAGCCTTCAATGCCAACATGTAACTCAACAGCCAAACTTAACAAGGCTACACAATGAAGATTACAAGTTCATACAGGGCAGAGGCTCAGATTCCAAAATGCCAAATACACAATTACGGGCTCATCATTCATTAGCACATTGAGCCCCCGTATTTCATAGCTATAACTTTTGTCATACAAGCACAGAAGGGTAGAAAGAGTTATTTTATACATTGTTGTTGCCGGGTAATCAGGGTTACTTAAAATGCCCACAGTGGTTTCACTGAGAAGCATCCCAAGTGGTTGAGGACAAAGGAAATTCAGAAATTCTATTTATTTTGTTTCCACAGTGAGCTATTCCGAGAGTCATAAAACAGAATAACATGAGTCTTTCTGCTTAGATCGCTGGAATCAGTGACTCCTCCAAAAGAAATAAAGGAAGGTGAGTTGAGAAGAATGACTCTAAGAGGCTATTCAGTAACTATTTTTAATGTATTTGAAAATTTTTTTTATCATGGAAAATTTCAAATCTATACAAACGTACAGAGAATATAACAACTCCCATGGTGCTCACAGACCATAAGCGACTATCAATGCATGCCCAGTTTTGTTTGTGTATACCTTCACTCCCTACCGGAGCCATCCTTTTTCAGATTTTGAAGCAAATCCAAGACATAAAATCATCTCATCTGTAAATATTTTAATATCTGAATCTAAGAGACAACAATTCTTCAATAAAATATAACTTTTGATATTGGTTATTATAAAGCATACAGTCAATATACTATTACAAGTATACGGCTTTCTGTCTGCTCGTTTGGGTATGTGCGTGCACAGCTAACGTACGCTGCATGTTCACCAGATGCTAAGTGCTTTAACCATATTACTTTATCCTCATAACAACCCTCTGAACTAGGATCTGCTGCAACATTATTTAGTTACCCAGGGGTAAATCCAGGACTCAAACTCAGTTCTGCTCACCTCCCCCCAAAGCATGGGCTCATAACCCACTGCCGCAGGCAAACACTCTTTTATACACTGGTATTGCACTGCTGGCTAATCCTCCCAGGAGATTATTTCCTGACACTTCCCCAACTGAAACAAGAACCATCTGAGAATCAGTAAGTATCTCAAGACTGAAGAATGACAAAGGGACATTTTTGTGCACATCACTATGAAGTGCATAATCAAAATTTTACCCAAAAAATTTTTTTTGGCTTTGGTTTTTAGTTTGTGCAAGGAGAGGGAATTCAGTGGATGTTACCCAACCTTTGTATGGGAATAGGGGCGTGCACAGCAAATGTGTCTCTACTGGTCAAATATTCTGAAGATAATTCACTGCTGTCTTCTAAGGAGAAGAGGCTGATGGGTGGGTAAGGGTGAAGAGGTGGCTGAAAAGAATGAATTTAATATTGTGATCACAATTTCACAACAAAACCATTTAGGGCTAGCTTGTATTTTGAATGTCTGGGTTTATAATAAACTTGCAATTTTTTTCAAGGCAAGACTGATTGTGTTAAATTGGTAAAAGAATGTTGAGGGGCGCCTGGGTGGCTCAGTCAGTTAAGCATCTGACTCTTAATTTCAGCTCAAGTCACGATCTCAGGGTTGTGAGATCTCACCCCACGGGCTTCGACCAGCTCCGACTGGCTCTGCTCTGGGCATGGAGCCTGCTTAAGATTCTCTCTCTCCCTCGTGTTCCCACATGTACTCTCTTAAAAAAAAAAAAAATGGTGAAAAGTCACTGAAACAGCAAAAGTCTAATATCTGATTTTATCAGCAACTAGATAGACATGCCATTCATGTATTACTTAACACAAGATATTCAGCCATTCGCCCACCGCACAAATCTCAGAGGACCATCTCTGAGCCAAACAATACTCAAGGGGCCCAGAGTCCTGAAGGCGACAGGAGATAGCAGGAGCCTGATATGGTAGGGACCAGTCAAAATTGCAGTCTTGGGCCCAAGAAGAAAGAGAAACCATCAAAAGGTCATACACAGGAGATGGATAGCATTAACTTGTGATTTTACAATGAGCCTCCAGCTACAATGTGGACAACAGGTTAGAGGGGGAGGAGGGAACTTGAGGAAAGTAGCTGGGAAGCTACTGAAGTGTTCAGAAAACAAATGGTGGGGCAGTAAGGCAAAGGGAATTGGATGGTCCGAGAATGACTAGGCGGGAAAAGTAACGGGATGCAGTAATGGAAGGATATAGACAGTAAAAGGGAAGAAGGCGTGAGCATGTTCTGGCTCACAGAATTTATTTTGGACATATTGAGCTATTTTTTAGACATCCAAGTGGAGACATTTAAAGGCAGCTGAATATACATGGCTAGAAGTCAGAGGAAAGGCTGGGTCGGAGCTGTAGGACTGAGAGTCATTAGCTGGGCATGGATGAGTTCACCTGGGGAGAGGGAACAGAATGAGAAGGGTATCCTGAGGATAAGATCTCTGGTCTTTTTCACACCGGGACCACAAATACTGGTGATAAATTAGAGCCCGAGTGGGTAGCACCATTGAGTGCCCAGGGAAGCAAGGATCCAACTCCTCTGCCTCCAAGTGGGCCATCCCTAGTCTTGTCAAGGCTTAATAGGGTTAGAAAACATTAACCTTTTACATTCAAAATCATCTAATGGACTCTTTCTAGGTTTAACCCTCAAACCCTGCTACGTGATGTGATGCCTTTGTAAGTGTAAACTGCAGTATTCTGTTTTATAAAAATGTTCGTTGCCACATCTTACGTAACAGCAAAAATTTGGAAATAAGCCAAATTATTTATTAATAGGGGAATGGCCAAACAGATTATGGTATATACATGACAGAATTTTATGGAAGCTGCTAAAACTTTATAAAGGACTAAAAATGTAGGGACATTTTTATGACAGAAAATTTATTTTTTGAAAATTATTTCTTTTGTGATTATAGGAGTAATATTTTTACTACATAAAATACTGAAAAAATCATGGGGAAAATGATGACAGTCTCACAGTCTTCAAATCTTTTTTTCTTAATGCTACACTTATATTATGAAATAACTTGCTTTTCTTACCTAACAAATATTTTGGACATATTTCTATATCCTATAGATCTTCCTCCTTCTCTGTAATGGTTATCTAAGATTCCATTAGAAAGGTGTATCATAATTTAACTAGTCCCCTCTCCATGAACATTTAGATGGCTTTTAATTTTTTACAACCTCAAACCAGAGAGTAATGAACATTATTTGCACACTTATAGGAAGGTTTACTTCGGATAGATTTTTTAGAAGTAGAAATGCTGTGTCAAAGGATATAAATGTTTATAATTTAAACAGATGTTGAGCAATTGCTGAAAAAGTTTGCACCAATTTATACTCCCACCAATAGTGCACAAGAGCATCCACTTGGCTTCCTAATTCAAGTTAGACATCATCATCCTTAAGTCCTTGCCAATTTGCTAGGGAAAATGATCTCATTGTTTTAACTTCATTTCTTGATTATTAGTGAGATTAAGCTTTTAAAAAGTATATATTTAATGACCATTTGTATTTCTTCTGTCTGTTGCCTATTCACATGTTTTAGCTATTTTAAAATTTGAGTTATCTTTCTGATTATTTTTTAGAAGCTCATTACATATTATGGATAGTAGTGGTTTATTACATAGATTGCAAATATTATTGCCCAATTTGTTTTTAAGTTTTATTTATGGTAACTTTCATATTTTTATACAGTCAAATCTTTCAATTTTTCCTTTATGGCTGCTGGATTTCATGACTTATTTACAGGCTGATACAATTATAAGTGGAAAAGCAGGATACAAAATTATATTTTCAATATTCTCTTAATTATGGTTGTTAGGAAGGTAGAGGGAAGGAAGCAAAACCGGAGGGAATGAGAGATGGAAAGCTAAGAGGGAAGGTTAAAAGTCTATTTCTGGGTGATATGTTTATAAATAGCTTTTGTTTGCTTTGTGTTTTCTAAATTTCTTATGGGAATTACATATTATTTGATAACCTGGAAGAAGTCATTAAAATATATGTTTACATGTTTTGGCTTTAATCCTTTTCTTTGGTTTCTGTACCATTTATGGCCATAATTCCCAAGGGAGATGTGTAGGGAATATAATCCACTGGTAGAGATGGAAAGGATTTCACCAATACCAGGCTGCAAGGGCATGTTGAAAAAAAAAAACAACTTACTTGCACAGAACCTGAACATTTGTGGGCTCAGAATTCCGAACCTGTTGCCACAAGCTCATTGTTCACTCCTGAAGTTACCTGAAGTGTCTACCAAATACATAATTGCTGTGGATGGCACTGATTTTTCAACTGCCCCATGATGTGTCCCTGTATTCTTAACCAACTTAAGCATGAAAATGAGGCCCCTGCTAAAAAAAAAAGGGGGGGGGCGCGCCTGGGTGGCTCAGTCATTAAGCGTCTGCCTTCGGCTCAGGTCATGATCCCAGGGTTCTGGGATCGAGCCCCGCATCGGGCTCCCTGCTCCGCGGGAAGCCTGCTTCTCCCTCTCCCACTCCCCCTGCTTATGTTCCCTCTCTCGCTGTGTCTCTCTCTGTCAAATAAATAAATAAAATCTTTTAAAAACTTTTTTTTAAAAAAGCAACCCATTCGTAATTATTAAATGAAGTCCCCATGCCATTTCTCTTCACAAAGTGACATTTTATCTGGTTTTGTGGGGCTGATCTATTGGAACAAATGAGGAATATGTGAAACATGAACACTCATTCTGAGGCTGAATGTAAAATAACTCATTTTCTAATGAATAAAGTCCATAAGACAATTTCCAACCCTGAAAGTATTACCAACTCTTCTCTGAGGCTCCCCCTATCCTTTTCTAGTTCTCCCAACAGCTACTTAAGTTGGGAAATGATCATAAAAATGACGCTGTACAAGTCTGGCTATTACACTCCCTTTAAAACAGGGCCAGGGACTCACAAACAAATCGCCCCAGGCCAGGTGTTGGTTTCCATCCAGGTCTGGTGTTG
The DNA here is from genome assembly GCF_964656455.1 of Halichoerus grypus. Lineage (NCBI taxonomy): Eukaryota > Metazoa > Chordata > Mammalia > Carnivora > Phocidae > Halichoerus > Halichoerus grypus. Next base: position 114,106,710 of record NC_135719.1, on the reverse strand, counting down.
GATGCACTCAATATACAGGCAGCGTGTTTCCACCTTCACCACTGTGCATATACAGGACCAATTTAACTTGAGCAAAGGGACCGACAGATTTCCCCTTGCCTTGTCTTATGGTTGGAAAAAAAATGTACAAAGAAGACACTCATTGCCTCTCTGGACAAATGTAGGAGGCAATGAGTTTGATGAACGTCCACAGTGTGCAGCTCATATGTCTCATTAGGGACCATCAAGTAAGTGAGCCATCAAGTTGACAGTTGAGCCTTCTCCCTCAAGTTTTTCATTCGAAGCACCCCCCCCCCCGCCACTCCCAGGAGGGTTGAAATTCCCTAGCTGAAGTGGCACAAATTTATTTAGTAGCTCCCTACAGTACTTTTATTTTATGGTTGCCAAGAAAACCTCGCTCACGGACTCTCCTTGCCAAAATGCCTCCTCCATGATACCTGTCTGCATTCAGCGTGCAGATGCCCTCTGTGAGGAAAAGCAGGCAGGTGGGATGGAGGGCTTCAGACAAAGACACCAAGGAGATGACAGACCCTTGGTGGTTAGGGGTCTCCTGCCCAGTGGGCCTCAGTCTGACAACACAGAAAGGGTGCTGGAGCAAAGGATACACTTGCACTTGATAGTCTAGGGGGGATAAGGTGGTCAACACGTTGAATTCTGCTTAATTCCTCAGGCTTCCCCAGTGCAGGGAGCTGGGTGCAGCTGACCCATGCAAAACCACTTTGCTTTCCGGCCACAGAAATCCAACAAAGAAATGGATCAGAGTGTCACAGGATTCTGAGAGGCTGCAAGCTAGGGATGGGATAGGTATGGAGGAGCTCCCTGCTGGCTGCTTGCAGGGCATGTTCAGGAAGATGAAGGAATGATTTCCAGTGAGGAGGAATCAGAACACGGGTCCTTCTTAACCCACATGATCTTAATGATAATTGGGGCAGCTGTGGAGTGGAGACGGGCAGGGAAGATGGAACCTGCTAGGTTTATGGTACACATGGCAGCAATACCAACAGAGAGGCCACAGAATGAAACTCTGTTCAACCTTAGAGGTCACACAGCACTAGGTAAATAACTGTCAGCCATTGTTGTCACCATTACGACTGTCAGTCAGTGGGTAAGTGTTGTGGCTGTCATCCTCAGAAAGATTAGCCAGACAACCGAGGTATCGATGCAAATACACAGACTGACAAGTGAAGGGACAGTAAGACTTCTTAGCCTGTCTAGCTGTGGCCGGTGCCCTCTAAGGAAACCCAGGGCCCTTCTGACTTGGGGGCACTAGACTGTCAACAGTGAGGCTGGTGCCCTGAAGGCATTCTGTTGAGAAGAAACAGTAGCATCTGAGAGGCGACATGGACACTGCGGGGGGAGGTGGGGTGATGAGGAATGCTTTACAACAGGAAGGAGTGCAGTTTATAGCACCCACCTCAGGAAGTGATAGTCAGGCTGTTTTTGGCAACTGGCCAACCACGAAACTCTGCCAACGTTAGTAACGCCTTGCGTAATATCAAAGGGGAGGGGAGACAGACTTCCGACTTGAACCAGAACTTACGGCCACATCAGCAGGTCTCATTTGATTACCTGCTCTCTCCATCAGAGATTAAACCTGAGCTATTTAAACGGAAGTCTGAAAAACCCAAGAGAATACCTATGGTTTCAGAACCACTCCCCGGTCCTTGGAATTAAATAAGACCCTCATATTTTATTTTTTAATTTATGTTGTTATTATTTATTACTTTTTTTTTTTTTTTTAAGAACCTCACATTTTAGTTCTGGGTTATAGTTGGTATTGCTGTGTTCTCTAATTGTGTTTTGCATAAAGCCTTGTTTTCTCCAATGTGATCACAACCTCCAAGGGTAGGCCTGGAATATTTCTGAGGTCATTTCCAGAGTACCGATCACAGGCTGGACATATGACAGCAACACACATCTGAGTCCCTTTCCAGGGATTTACTGATCTCCTCCTAATGCTGGGCATATCACAGCAAAATGTGCAGAAGACACTGAATTTATCCCTAAGAAACTCCCTTTGGAAGAACTCACTGCTACTTCCTGAGCACCTACCCCTTCTATCCCTAGCACTTAGTCTTACAACCAGGTTTCCCAAAACATCCATTCTGTTGAGTAATCCATTTGAGTAAATGTGGAGACATCATCCAAAGATTATTTCCAATTTCATGTAGTAGTATTCTTAATAAAAGTAATCTCTTAGATGCATAAGTAAAAGTCATTATAACTTCCTAACATCTTAAAAGTAAACAATTCACGAATTAGGGAAAATTCTTTTTTAGCCTGTGTGTCTTAATTAGCTTAGAAAGTTATCAACAAACCTCTAAGCAAAAGTTGCTGATGAAGAGACCTTTTGAGAGACTAACATTGTTGTTGCCTAAATGCTGGACTAGTCTTGACCTGATAAATAATGGTTACTAGTTTGGTCAATTTTTCAGCACCTTAGTTGCTCTGTTAAAACATTAAGGTCGTAAGGTGCTAGACTTTAGTCACTAACCCTGGATTTCACTCCATGAGTGACCTGTGTGGCAACATTTTATGTCCATATGTATATTACAGAGGCATTTAAAGATCTTTTGCAAGTATAAGGTTTCATATACCAATAACAGTGGGGTATATTTTCCATTTCCTAAAGAACTGGAGTCCATGCTGATGATCTTATCTGGTAATAAATCCGAGTGACCAATTCTGGGGACACAGCAAATTCAGACTAGTAGCCAAGCATGGAGTCCTCACACACATGGCTAGATCGAGACCAAGGGCAAATTCACACCTGTGCTCTTACGGAGCAACATAGCTCCCATCTGCCTCCCTCATTCTGCTTCCTTCCCTAACCCCCACATGACCTTGGAGAGGTTATTCAACCCACCTCTGTCTGATTCCAAAAGGCAGTATAGTGTAGGGTTAAGGGTATAGATTCTGGAGCCAGGCTGCCTGGGTTGGAGTCTCGGCCCTGCTATTTACTAGTTGCATGATCTTGGGCAAGGTACTTAACCATTCTATACTTGTTTCCTCATCATGAAATGCAGATAATGGTTCCTGCATCATGAGAACTGAGTTACTGAATGTGAATTATTTAGAACAGTGCCTGGATGCATTAAGTACTAGAGAGACCTTAACTATTATTTCCTCATCAGCAAAAAAAGATAACATGTACATGGCCCATTCCTTAAGATTTTTATAAGAATCAAAACAGAGAGAGAGTATACACAAACTTTGAAAATACTAAATAACATTGGCAGCTTTTGAGTTTGGGGCAGGTAGGTCTATTATATTATAAAGTGACACATCTGGCTTATAAACTGCTCTGTGGGTAATAGAGCAAGGAGCCAAAGTAGGATGTTCATATAGTGCCGGGGCCCAGCACTGGCAGTGAGCAAAATGACTCAAATACTAGTTAAGCTCCATCAGCCACCATACCTTTGTCTACTTTACCCATCTTTGCTAGGACCAAATACTGAAGCATTAACATAGAGGAATTAAGCATTCATCTATTGATGGACACCTGGGTTGCTTCCATATCTTGGAAATTATAAATAATGCTGCAATAGACATAGGGGTGCATATATCTTTTTGAATTACTGTTTTAATTTTCTTTGGGTAAATACCCAATAGTGAAATTACTGGATGCTTTGGCAATTTTTTGAGGAATGTAAGAAAACAAACAAAGGGAGAAAGACAAACAAACAAACAAAAAAAAACAGATTCTTAATTACAGAGAACAAACTAGTGGTTGCCCGATAGGAGGCGGGTGGGAGGGATGGGTGAAGTTGATAAAGGGGATTAGGAGTACACTTATCTTGATAAGCACTGAGAAATGCATAGAATTGTTGAATTATTATATTGCACACTGAAATATAATACTGTATGTTGATTATACTCAAATTAAAAATAAAAAAGATATAGGAATGAAGATCTCTGTTCACTATCAGCAGCCCTGCTCAGTGTAATGAGAAAAGGTTGGTTCAAGTTGAGGTTCATCCAGTTTCATCCCAGTCTGTCAAATGTACAAATGACCCATTCTTCTAAGCGGAATAAACTGACAGAGGAACTGTAATTCTCCAGAAATAAAACACAGAATTCCCAATATGTGACATGGTATCTGTTCCTCTTAACGCAGTCAAATAAAACCCAACCGGTGCGGCCAGTCCTTGCTTTCTACCCATTCCCTGCCTAATTGTTTAGGACATAAACCCAACAGTGGATACTGGCCTTATACATTCAGTGATGTGAGAAAACCCAGATCCTGCAAGGCCACTTTTGGGAGAAGTTATTTCCAATTTTTCACTGTTAACAAACAATGCTGTGATAGACGAAGGTCTCTTTTCGACATGTCCAAACCTACTAATATTTTTTGTCATGTGTTTGTACAAATCAAGAGTCAACTCCAGGTATCATGCTCACAGTTAAGAATCTCTGTTAAGGCCACTGCGCTGGTGTTTGCCTTCCTTTGCCACAAGAAGCCAACAAAGGGTATGGGGATTCAAAGGAGTGGGCAAGCAGAGTGTGCAAATTCCAAAATCCTGCTTCAGGTTACTATTATTTTATGGTTCTTATTTTCCCAACTAAAATGTGGTCTCCATGAGGACAAGTGCCTCATCGTTTTCATTTTTCTATCTTTGCATTTTGAGTTCCCTTCAGTGCTTAACACGGTGCTTTGCACATAGTAGGTCCCTAATGAATGGCTGTTCCTCCGATCAGCAAGCCCCCTCTCTGCCCTCTGGTATTGGTTTGGTCCTGAGACCCCAGTGAAGCTGGATTAAAGAGGATGTGGGAGGCTACTAGGAAACTGGGTGGATTCTGGTTTGTGCTGGGTCCCGGGCACCCATCCAGGACTCCCAAAGCCAACATGAAGCTGGAGTCCTGTCTTGGGGATGACCTAGGACGACTAGGTCAGCACCCCAGGAAACTGTGTGGCTCTGAACACACTCTCAAATCCACCCTACTCCAGACATTAATCCTTCCAGACCAGTCATGAGATACCAAGAGATACCAGAAAGGAAAATTGGCCCTGCTTGGTGACTCCCTGTTCATGTCTGGCCTAAAGGTGAGAGCAACCTTTGTTCCTATAAAAGAAGGATATTAAAAATTCTGTCAACTGCCTAAACAGGATTTACATGAATTTAACTGGCTACTACAGGACACAGTGAACCTTGGAGGAGCTTCGGTCATGAAGGCAGGGACCGGGAGCAGAGAGCACAGGAGATCAGGTAGGCTGGCTGAGTGCAGCTGGGCAGTGCGGTGGAGGGGTGTGAGGCGTCCGGTGTGTCAGTGTACCTGGAACCTTCTGAAGGACACACATCCTTCCCTCTCTTTAGAGGGAGCATAGGGACTCAGGGTGGACACACTGGAATGCTGGTATTACCTGGGACCCTGTCTGGTCAGTTGGTCAAGGGGCAAGAAAACTTGTCCTGAGCCAAAAAGCAGAACTTCTAGACTCAGCTCTGTCACCTCAGTTTCTTCATCTGTAAATGATGGGATGGTACTGGATGACATCTCTTCCCCACTTCTCCATCCAATCACTGAGCACTGACAAGTACTCTTCCTGATTGTATTTAGTACCAGACACCCTCTCCCCCACCACACATTCATGTCCCACCCGGATCACGGTCTCTCCTAACTCAGAGGTGGTGGTCTCACCACCTCTACTCTCCCCCCTTTTTTGTGCTGGGCCAGCTGTTTTTCTGAAATTCAGTTCTTCAAGAGGCCCTGCCTAACTTTGGCACACACAACACTCCACGGTGGGGCCTCTGCCTGCCGCCGCAGCCCTATTTCCTCCCCCAGGGCTCTCCCTCTGCTCAGATCCCCCTGCTCTCTCGTGGACCTCTCTGCCCTTCAGGTGTGCCCCGCTGTGCCCTTGGAACCACTACCGGCCTGCAATGCAGTAGAAAATGAATGAATGAATGAATGAAGATGAATAAATGAAGTAAGTAGCAATGAAGTAAGAAGAAAAATTAAGAGTAAGCGCTTAGAAACTTTTATAACTATTGGACAGTACTTTTATGTTTGTTGAATCTACTTTATGTCTTTTTAAAATGTTATTTTTCTAGTGATTTACTTTTATTACATTTTATAAAAATACCAGTCCTAAAGGGATCGAAAAAGGAAAAAAAAACCCCACCAGTTTACCACCACAGACAGCGTGAGGTGCCCTGGCCTGCACGCTTCTTCCTTCCTCTCCCGGGCAGATGGCTTCATCCTCGCTGAAGCCTCGCGGTCTCGGGAGGGTTCTGTGTCCCTTCCCAGGATGAGCGTGGTGTCTCCCCTCTATGCTCCCAGTGGTACGTGGTGCCAATGTCTGATTATAGCATTGACTGCACTGACTGTAATTGTTGGCTTCCCTGCAAGTCCTCCCCATGCTTATTTCTGCTAACCTCAGAACAAGGTGCCTGGCCCAGGGCTGAGTGGGCAATTAAGTGTTGACTAAACTGAACAAGCCCCAAGTTTCTTACCCTAAACTCTGGTTGCATTCCCTTTACCCAAACACTCCTTGTGTGTAAAATCCTTCCGGCCTGTGTAGCTCCCTCCCGTGCCTAGCTGGTGTCCTGTACAGAAAGGAAGCTGAGGAAATGTGGAAGAAATGACAAGAGCCGCTTGCTGCATCTGCTTTGAATTTCTGATGCCACCCATCCAGAGGCACTGTTCCCTCTTTAGCAAAGCCCAGGCTGGTCCTCGAGTTAATAGAAGGAAGCTGGGCTTGTAGCTACAACAACCAGTGACTAATGTGTGTGCCTGGTGATTAAGCATCCTTACAACAGCGCGGTATTAGAACCAGACAAGACAAATCACCCCTGCACACCTTGCATAAAATTAAAAGGTCAGTCCAGGAAGAGAAGGAATAATGAGATTCCTGAAGTCCTTCATCAAGTTGAAAAGCTCATTTGATTTTTTTTTTCTTCAGTTCAATGGAAAACTCCAAAACCAGAAGGGATGGAATATTACATAGAAACTACTAAAAAGCTCAATTTAAGCCTAAACCAAAGAACATGATTTCCATCATATGGAACTAATTTCTTTTTGAAAGTTGATAAACCAAAAATTTCACTGGAAACCAGCCAGTTGCCTGCATTTTTCAGAGAAGGCAGTCTGGGAACACATTTCCTGAACCTCCCAGCTTCTTGGGTTCTACTCCTGGATTTTCCCCCTGATGCCACAGAAAATGTCTTTCCTCTCCTCTCTGTTGCACAGTCTTTTAAAAAGGGGTAAAATGATAATCTGCCCATTTATAGGATGTAGTGTATGAAATCTTCCCAAGAGCTTCCTGAGGGCCTTTGATGCACGGAGCCAGTCCCTAGGCTCACTTATGGTTAGTAAAAAAACAAAAAAACAAAAACAAGCAAGCCACAGAGACAGGACAAGTGACCTTTTTCCCATTGGAAAAGGGACTCTAATCCTCATTCCAATTAAGAAGCAGAGAATCAGCTGATAAAGAAAATTATTAAAATTTAAGATCTAAAAAAGGGAATTATCTTGAAAACAGAACATTTCCACTGGCTGATCTAGGTGATCGGTCCCAGTGTCAGTCTGAGTTTTTATGACCATTCCAACGTTTTCTCTGCCTATAGAGCCTGAATCCCATTGACAGAGATGTGACCTTGGAGTCTTTGATCTGGGTTACCAGACACATTCCTGGCCAGAAAGGTGGTGCTATCTCTCCTCCTATAACTTTCCACTGATATAAATGAGGTCAAAAGTGCCAGGAGGCAGCAACGACAGGTCTGTGTAGGCAGAGAATCATAGGCCGAGGCACGCTCTCCTCTTCTGTAAGAAGTATTTATACCATCCTGTTGGCACACATGGGGAAGGCTGTAAGCTTCACAGCCGGTGCCACAAGGAAGTTGAGACAGCCTCCAAGCCATTGTTCTGGGGTTGCTTTTTCTTTCTTGGGTGGCTCAGGAGGCAAAAAGCTTCCTCTCCCCTGCCAGGCCCTCAAAGGGTGGGACTCAGGGCCATCTGAGAGGTTCTGCCTGTTCTGGGCTAGGAGTTGCCTCAGAGCTCCTGACTCCTGGCTGGCTGGAGCCAGAGGAAACAGGGGCGAGTGACTGGAGGTAGTGCCCTTTCCTAGGGACAGCGAACTGGCCTGCTCTCCTAGGAGCCCACAGAGCAGGCTCTGGAGTGGGCATTCTGGAGGCTGCTATCTGTCCTCGATGATGCTCACCCTCTCGCGCTGGCTCTCAGGAACAGAGCCCCAGGTCTGATCATTCTCTGTCCTAACAAATGGAGACGGTTAACTATCCCACCTGCTGGGACAAGGAAAACCCCGGGGCTATATGAAAAGGGAAAACTGACAGTATTAGTAGAGGCTCTACCTGAGTTATTAACCAAAGTCAGATGAGACTTTACTGCGTGGTGGCTGTGTTTTCAGGTAAATTCCAAGGCAACTAAACACAATCCTACTTAAGTCTCTAACTCCTCCTAAGTGTCTCCTCTGTGGGCTCCTCCTCCGCTCTCCCTTAAAGGGTAGGCTGTTCCCGAAGGTTCTGTGCTTGGCCCTTGCTTAAGCTTTCTGTCCAGAACTACTGCTAGACCAAATGGTGCCTTCGCCCAAATTAGAAAAAGGCTCCCCTTTCTCAAGACATGTTACCACCAGCTCCTAGAAAATTCCTACTTATGACACAAATCTTCAAGGACTCTGACGGGGTGGCTCTCTGAGAGTTGTTTAGTGCACAATGTGCCCAGCTGTGCAGTTGCTCTGTGCAATTGAATCCCATGGCTTCAAATATTACCCTAGACAGATGGCTCCCCAATTTAGATCTCTACCGTGATACCCCTCTCCAGAGATCCAGACCTGCATGATAAATTAGAAAGTAACTGATTTGGGGGCATAGCTCCTAGGGATGTCAAACCTTCAAACAACAAAGGATGAAACCTGGATTTTACCCAAATGCTGTTTTCACTCAGTGGAAAGTTTTAGAGTTCTCAGCTGGGAATCTGGAAATCATCCTTAATGTCTACTCCTTGGACCCCATACCTAATTCCTCAGCATCCTCCCCACTCCTTCTCTGCTGTATCACTCTGTTCCTCCTCTCCCTCCTGCTTCAAGTCATGCCTCTTTCTCTCTTCCTTCCTTCCTTTCTCTTTCTCTTTCTCTTCCTTTCTTTCTTTCTTTCTCTCTCTCTCTCTTTCTTTCTTTCTTGCTTTCTTTCTCTTTCAAGTTTGTTTATTTTTAGTAATCTCTACGCCCAACATGGGCCCCAAACTCATGTTCCTGAGATCAAGAGTCTCACATTCTTCCATCTGAGCCAGCCAGGGGCCCCACCATGCCTCCTTCTTGCCTGACTTATCCCAAAGCCTCCTACCTGAGCTCCCGGCTTCCAGGGTTTCCCCTCTGTACCCTGTTTAACACACTACATTTATTTCCTGTGAATCTCTTTCTCAAAAACCTCTGGTGGCTTCTACTGACAAGCAAATAAAGCCCACACTTCCTAGCTTGGCCTTCAAAGCCTTCCGTATTCTCACCCCAACCTACTGCCACCTCCCCCTGCTCTGCTCTTCCAGTCACTCCGAGTCCTCATGATTCCTTAGCACAGGACACTCTTCTGTCTCCAGGCCTTCATTCCTATTGCTCCATCTGCCTGGCCTGTATTTCCATAGTTGGCTGTTGAACCTATGGCTCAAATACCACTTTTCTCTAAAGCCTTCACTGACCCTCTCCATTAGAGTTAATAACTTCCTTTTCTGTGCTCTCATTGCATTACATTTTACTTTGAGCATTTATGGTACTATGTCTTAAACTGTCAATTTATATATGCATTTGGAGCCCCCAGTAGACTAAATGCTTGAGGGCAAGGATCCTGTTTTACTTATCTTTTGGTCTTCAGAGCCAAACCCACTACAAAGCAGATGTGCAGGACATATCCAATGAGTGACTCAATGGCGAAGTCCTCATGGCCCAGGGACCACTTAATGATGGTCTACTCTGAGCCTATATGTTTGTTTCAAAGCACTGGCCAAACAAGGACAAATGAGTATACTATACCATGTCAGGTGGAGGTGAAGGGCACTTTCCAAACTGAAAAGTCCATTTAAAATAAACACACATTTATGCTATAACTCACAATCCGCAGCACACACAATTCCTAGAAAACACAAGCTCTGGCAGGGGACTGAAGCTCAGCACCCGGGAGTAGGGTTGGCGGGATGTAGGGTCTGTTCTGGAGTCCCCTTCTGCCTCTGCCTGGCTCTCCGGACCCTGGACTGGCCCAGCCCCACCACCCAGGCTAAGAATGCCTTACAAGAATCTGAATATTCCTCAGAATAGTGCTCACCTTGAGACGGTGAGAACCTGGATGGGAACAAAGTGACAACAGGATGCTTACAAATCTAGTTAGTAGCACTGTCTTGAGAAAATAACAAAAAATGTGAGTGTAAGTTCTGACGGAGAGCAATAATGTCCTCAGGCTCCACTCTTCAAGATACATTTAGAGAGGAGAAATCCAGCAGAGAAAGACCATTGATAATACAGGGCCCCATTTGCAAGATAAACTCAACCACCTTACCAGCATTTTTGATCTTTACCCTATATAATACTGAGAGATATCCAAACCCACTCTTATCTGAGACCAGATTCCCCAGTTTCTGGCAAAGAAATTACCAAGAGCACAAATTTACCAAGAGGGAGACTGAGGAAGGGTAGGCAGACTTCGCTTTTCTGACACAGTGGAAAATGTGGGTGTCTCACATACCACTCTTCTTTATATACTCTTCTGAAGAAGCCTGACTAGCACATAAAAAAGGGAGAACTTGAAAATCCAGCTGATCATACATTTTTTCCAACCATCTGGGCTTCTGTTTCCCTTTCATTGTCACTAGGATGGCCTTAATAATATCTTTAAACAAGCTAATCTCTATCACTGTGCCTACAGTGGAAAACATTCCTCTTTTGCTATGTAGAGAAGAACAAAACTACAACCTCTGCATTGCCTTGGTTTTAAGATCTATACCTGCTCCCTTCCCTCTAACGCCTCTGAGACAGGTAAGTTCCTTAAAACTAATGACCAAAAAAAAAAAAAAAACCCCAAACCAAAACAAACAAACAAACAAACAAAACTTCCAACTGCCAGTACTCTTGTTTTCATCAAATCAAAAATTATCAGTATTTTGTGATCTGTAGTTTGTTGGAATCCAGGAAACATAGTGGTTAGTACACATTCCTCTTGTCAGTTACTGTGTTAAAGGTTGGGGACCAAAGGGAACAAGGCAGTTTATGCACATAGATGCACCTTCAAAGAACACAGAGTCGAGGTACCTCCATTTGAAGGCACCAGGCCTCGTAAGAGGCTTCGTGGACGGCCACCGCCTACAGGAACTCTCTTACTCTACTAGGACCAAACCATTACTTTCAACGTCTGCTCAGGAAGTCACCGTGCGGTCTAGAGGAAGAGAAGGTGGTGTGGTGACTGATGGCCTATCCCATCCTTCATGGAAGTCTCGGGGAAGGATAGTGTCTGGTTCTCTAGGAGACCCACTCTTGGCACTGAAGAGAAACTTTTTGGGAGAGTGGCAGGAGGCGGATGTTGGAAAAGAACAAAGGAAGATGAGCTTTTCAGAGAGAGCCCACCCAAGAACCCATGGGGTTTGCACTTGGCTTAGGAGGGTTAGCGTCACGCACTCAAAGGAGCCCGCATTTCTGGGCTGGCATAGACAGTGACACCACTTACCCTCCACATACCCCCGCTGGGGCTGGGACCCTGCCACAGCCCCACTGATGTGAGGCCTGAGGCCGCAATGTGGTGAAGTTCCTCCTCCTGACTCAGACGGGACCACAGCAGTGTGTAGAAATTCCATGATGAAAGATGATATTCCTGACATTTCTCTCAGCTCTCAAATTTTCCAGCCGATTTTCTTGAGCAGTCTTTCTGTCTTCCAAACTTTGGAGGGATGGCTCAATGTTTCCAAAGTGAGGTGGAAAAGCTCACTTGTGGTTGTAAAATTCTAATACTGCCCTCATTTTCTCTGAGGGACCCACCAGGGGAGCTACTGAAATGGAAGACTGAACCAGGCCTCGTGGGTATTGATTTGGAGCAAAAGAACACCTGGAAAGTTAAGTAGCGACCAGGGCCAAATGGAGTGTGGACAGTTCCTGATGGTCCGGCCTTGGGCCCCTTGTTTTTGTTTTTTAAACTGAACTTTAGTTGTGTAGACATATGAATTCTATTTGGCTAAAACTCTGTGATTGGAATGTCCTCATCAGACCCTATTCTGAAGCTATTTGAGTTTGAACCCCAGATAAACTACATTAGACATTCAAGAATGAAACACATGGGGAGAGGTATCTGTCTCTTTCATTTCCCTTTTCTTTAGCTCTGTGGAGTAAAACTAAAAATGAAAAACTCACTTATCTCCTTCCACGTAATTTTCACAACTGGTGCTTACTTTTATGTCTTTCTGTGTTTGCACTGGACACCTGCTTCCGGTAGGCTGAGTCCTGGCCCTATCCTGCTCACTGTGATATCCTAAGGCACAAAGTAGGTCTCAATGAATATATGTTGCATGAATAAATGAACGACTGACTGGATGCATAGATAAACAGACAAATGGAGGCCCATAAAGTTATGACCAAAAATTTACATCACATGGAAATATATTAAAGTATCATGCAAAGGAAGTAAACCATGGGACTCCAGGAAAGGCAGTTTTCCCCAATGTGTCTTTGACACCAAGACAGTGACTTACACTAAAAAAGGTGTTTTAAAATGGTTAGTTGCTACATTTCCAATTCATGGACTAGGAGCAGACAGTCTCTGAACAGAAAATACCAGGAGAATTCTCCTCCTACAGAAGGGGCCCCCTCTCAGTTTGTAAAAATATCCTTTTTCCTTTGGTGCTACCATTTCACAGAAAAAAAAAAAAAAAAAAAGCTGTAGCATGTTGACACCTCTTTGTGGGGTGACTGTGCAGTATACTGTCCAAAGTGGGACTCTGAGGGTGAAAGGGGGCACAGGACCAAACTGGGACATCTCTGATCAGACTAAGACACGGAGGCGGAGGATGTCTTTCGCCAGGTCAGTGAATCTGAGCCTTCTCAAAGTTAAAGCAATTTCTTGAAATTTGTCTTTTGTTGAAAGTGCTTGTTCTTCATTGAATTCTTCTCATGTTGAACTCCTTGATGAGTTTTTATCTTAAGAATTAATTCTTAAAAAGTACAGTATCTTGAGTTTCTCTGGTAAATTGTCAGTTCTAGAGTTAAACTCTTCAAACACAAGGTGACACAGGCCGCCCTTTCTAGATTATCGGTCAAGGGAGATACCACGGAACTCTCTCACACATGGCAAGCCCTTGCCTCTACCTCTTTTTTGATGAACGCAGAATGTAAAAATATACAATTGCTGCAGTGAATTGAACAAAGTATAGCCAGCCCCTCAGGCGGACTTCAGAGGGAAAATGCTTCTTAACATATTTACTTCCTGTGGTGGCGCCACAGCACAAAGATCACACTCAGCCTTCCTGGCCATAAAAGCTTCAGTTTTTCCCATTCTTGCTGCCAAAGCTGAAATGCCAAGAAATGCTGGGAACTGTGATTATACACACTTCATATTTTACATTCTGAAACCCCAAGGAATAAGCTGTGGAGAACAGAGTCCTATTTCTTAAGTGGCAGCCGAACAGATACTGCCCTCAAGCTCCCTTGAGCAGGGCCGAGTATTTGCATAGGGAGAAACAAGCAAAGACCTCACAGATGCTTCCAGTCTGTGTGTACCTTCCTGGCATCTGTGGCAGACCTTGGCTAACTTTTCTCATTTCTTTCTTTTTTGTTATTTTTTAACTTTCTGAATTACTCAACCAGATTCTTCTGGGGAAAAAAAAAATCACTACCCCACATAGAAGTCAGTCATAAGGAAACTCAGTTACCGCCTTTGGCAGGTTTGAACCTGTCTGTTCACAGATGAGGAAACAAAACTCCACTGTTCTTTAGGCCTGAATCGTATCCCCTTCCTTTGTATGGCAGTCAAGTGGCCAGCCAGGAGCATGCAGATTTCACCGTGTCAAAATTTGTCTCCGCAGCTGTAAGTGAATTTCACGGCCACGGTGCATTTTTCTCAATTCCAGCCTCCAGTGTAGGAGTTAAAACAAACAAAAACAAAACCAAAATAGGTTTCCCTCCCGCCCTCCAAGAATTAATGCAAGAGCCACAGGTACCCCAGGGAAGGGCTCGTGATGACAAGACCTGTTCTTCTGAAGGGCGAATTTCCTGACTCACTGTCACCTGTTCTCCTCTATTGCTCATAATCCCATTTCTTTGTCAAAGGAGTGTTAAAATCCTCACGAGGTGAACTTGGGAGGGGCAAGGCTTCTCGTTGCTTGGATTCAAAGGAAGATTTAATACTCGCTTCTTGCTTAATTTGCACGATTTGGATGCTTCCACATGTTTCCCGTGTTCTCAGAGACCAGGAGCTCACATAGGATTTCTCCCCCTCCCCCGGGCAGCGCTCACTCCGGGGCCTTGCAGAGAAAGCAGCCGAGAAGCTCCTGGTAGACGAGCAAGCCCCTTGTGCAGGAAGGCAGGCACCAGCCGGCAAGAGTGGAAGTGTGTGCTGCTGCTCCTTAATCCAGTTATAAATAACAGCTGATGCAACTGCTCTATGTGTAGGGCTGGAAATAAATTTCTCTCTGTGGCTATGTAACTGCAATAAACTTTTATAAGCCTATTACATGATCAGAACAAACCAGCACAGTTTCTCCAACAAGAGCAGAATTCTTTGCAGGTTTGAACCCTCACCCACACACCCTTCTCTGAAAAGAAAAGGAGGCTCAACTGCTACCTTTTTATAGTTTAGACCTGGTCTTTCTAAAGACTTAGGAAAAACCTCTGTTCTTCCAGTATCCGATAGCACCATTTGTCTTTCAATGGGAAACATATTCAAACACAGAGATTGTATATGCATAAGCCATTTGTGGAAGGACATAGAAGAAATACCCATTTCTGGCTGCCTTGAGAAAAAGAAACTGGGAGGCTGGATTTAGTGTCCACTGTAATCTTTTTAGAATAGCTACACATCTCTCTCTTTTTTTAATCGTATGTATGCATTATCTCATCTAATTGAATGACACTGACATTCCTCTCCATTTTCCTAGATTAAAGAATACCATGTTTATACCCATCATCAAAGCACTTCTCTCTCCCAGTGCATTCCCCCAGACATGTGTTGGCTCAGTTGCTAGAAATAAAACAGAAATGAAGAAATAAGAAATATTGCTATGTCCTGCACCAGAAATTGAGGGATACCAAATGAAAACGAAAAAGCAAAGCAAAGCTCTGGATGCAAGTCCTAACAGAGCCATGACAAATGATAGAAAAAGTGTGAGTCTCTTGGCTTTTCACTCTGCACCCTCCTGGACAATGCCCCTTCCCTCTGACAATCCCCTCTCGTGCCTTATTGAGAGAGTTCTCCTCTTATTTGGCCTTTTTTTTTTTTTTTTTTTTGCTTATTTCTTTTAAAAAAAATTGTTCTCAAAAATCACAAAAGTAACACAATCGCACCACAAGCAGTGATACAATATGAAGACACATAATGAAAAATTAGTAACTGTCCACCCCATCCCGAACAGCTTTGTTTCCATTCTTCCACAACTTTCTCCACATCTATGTTGAGATGGCTTTTGATACTTTTTTAACACAGAAAAAATGGGACTGAAATGAGCCTACATACTACTCTTCAACTTCTTTCTTTTTCATTTATTTATCTTTCAGGGACAACACCCCCCCCCCCCCCCACACACACACCAGGCCAATAAATGTAGATCTAACTCATTCTTTCTTTTCATAGTTGCATAGAATTCCACAGGACGGGTATGCCATAGTTGGTTCAATCATTTCCTTATTGAATCTGTCCACCTCTTCAATGGATTCACTGTTCCAGTTTCTTCCCTGAATCATTTTTCTCCCTTAGTACTGATAACGTGCCTGGAGCATTAACTGATACCAGACACTGGCAGAAACAAGTCCCATGAACTCAAGGCTCATAATAATCCCCAGGACAGGTAGTACCGTTACACCCATGCTGTAAATTAGAAAATGAAGACTTAGAGAAATTATAGCATTTATCTGGAATCACAGAACTGGTACAGGGTGGAAGTAAGTTTCAAATCTGAGTTTGATTCCAAAGCCTCGCACTTCCCTATAAGCCAATACTGCCTCATTCTCACACTGTTGCCATGCAACCAACCTAGAGTCTGTGGTCACAGTCTTAACGGTTAGCCTGGCGTTTAAACTCTGAGATGGATCATTTGACTAGGAGTTCCACAGGTCCCTCGAACTTGAGGTGTTCACATCTTTGTCTCCCTGGTCCCCAACACCTGTGCTCATCCTGTGCCTTGTCTTTGGCAGTTCACCCTGGGGCAAGGCACTGACTGACCTGAGTGAAAAGTACCCACCTTTTCAAAGTGGACAACAGGCAGGGACCCCTCATTCTGGGGTTCATGACTACCTTCTCTGTTTTCATGTGAACAAAGAGGCTGACGCTATTACTACAAAGGTAGGCAGGCATTACATTCCTCTAAGATCTACATGGAAGGAAACCTTGAACGCCCTATTCTGACATCACACCAACAACTAACTTCCCAGCATGCTTGCTACCCCGATATTCAGCATGAATAAAATTCATTTAAAGCCCAAATCTGACCTGGAAGAGGTAACATGAGCACCTATTACCTCAATTCATATTAGTTTCACCAATTACTACTTCAGATACTTCTGGTTTTACAAGAGAAGAAGAATGTAACAAGTCAACTGGATATTGGCTCAAGAATCTAGAATAAAAATTTACACGGATGGCTTATGATTGCTCAGAAATCAGTGACTGCAACAAGAGAGCCAGAATAAACAACATCACACCATCAGTGTTTCCTTCTTTGAGGTAAACTACACTGGAAGATCCAGATTGTCTTCAAATATCTGAAAGGCTTTCTTGTAGAAGATCTGTGTTTTTTCACTTTACTCCATCAAGGTGGTCCAGAACCAATGAACAGATGATACAGTGAGATACTGTTTGAGCCAGTATAAAGGTGAAATTTCCAATAGTCATAGGTGCCTAGAAGTGGAGGTAACAAGCTACTCTCTGTTTGGAGGTGCTAAAGTATAGAAAAAAAGGACCACTCAGCAGTTTGCTAGGCATTCATGCTTTGAAAGAAAAGGGTATATAACTTTGAACTCCCTTCCAACCCTGAGACTCTAGAATTTTATCAATGGGACATGGGGCAGGTAAGTTTTGATGCAAGTATCAAAAATGGTATAGCATGGTGATTTTGTATGTGAAAGAGAAGGTCTGAATGTAGTATTCTGGAGGCTAGAGGAGCAGTGCCAGGGGAGGGAGGAGGAATGAAAGGCCACACAAACTGCCACCTTCCCATTGTGTGCCCCACGCACACACCTCTGGACCCAGATCACTCAGTGATGTCATTCTCCAGGGTGTGGGGCAGCTTGCCTGTCAGTTTTCACTCACTCCTCTTTGCAACTAAACCCAGAAATTCATCAATGTCTGAGCGTTTTTGTCAAATGCTAACAGGGCACCTGCACCAAGTTATATTTCTGCTTGGGAAGTTTGCTAATACATAAAAGTTGACATTTGCAAGACAATGGAAAAATGTCCACCTTCGGGCATATGTTGCAGACTCCATCAAATAGAAAACTCTAACACCATGCCCTGCTCAGCTACTTATCTCGCCAGGCTTAAGTACTGGGATCTAGGAGAAGGATTTGGTCTTAACACATCTGAAAACATAGCTCCAAGACTAACATACATGGCTCAGCGAACTGAAAGAATGACAGGGCTGTCATCTAATCCTCAGCTGTTTGCTCCCATCAGTCCACTGTGTTTTCAACTCCAACAGGTGCTACTCTCTTCTGGGCTGAAAGCATTTCCACATAGATTTTGCACTATCAAGCCAAGTAGTTGCAGAGCACCTTGCTTCATGGAATAGAAGACATTAAAATACCAAATACATGCGTGAATGAATGGACTGTATGGACTGAGTGTTCACGTGCCCCTCCAATTCATTTTGATGCCCTAACCTCCCAATGTGATGCTATTTGGAGACAAGGCCTTTGGGAAGTAGTTAGAGTGAGATGAGGCCATGAGGATGGGGTGCTCACGATGGGATTAGCGCCCTTGCAAGAAGAGATACTAGAGAGCTCGCCTCTTCTCTTTCTCCTGAGATGCAACAGCAAGAAGTCGTGACAATGTGTGTGCCTTTTCACTCAGCAGTACCTCCAGGAATCTGGTTCTAGGAAAGAATCAAAGACTGATCCAATCAATATATGTAACAATATAAACAAATCATTATTAATAATAGTAAATCAACTGAAATGTACTATGAATTAAGTAGGCCCACATGACAGACCACTCTGCATCATATAATATTAGTGAAAGATGAATAGATAAAGAAGAGGTGGTAGATACATACAATGGAATATTACTCAGCCGTCAAAAAGCATGAAATCTTGCCACGTGCCATGACGTGCATGATTGGAGCTAGAGGGTATTATGCTAAGCAAAATAAGTCCGCCAGAGAAAGACCAACACCATACGATCTCACTCATATGTGGAATTTAGGAAACAAAACAGAGGATCATAGGGGAAGGGAAGGAAAAAGAAAATAAAATGAAAACAGACAGGGAGGCAAACCATAAGAGACTCTTAACTATAGAGAACAAACTGAGGATTGCTGGAGGGGATGGGAGTGGGAGAGATGGGGTAACTGAGTGATGGGCATTAAGGAGGGCACGTGATGGGATGAGCACTGGGTGTTACATGCAATTGATGAATCACTAAGTTCTGTCCCCTGAAACTCATAGTATAGTATATGTTAACTAAATTGTATTTAAATTAAAAAATTTTAAAAAAAGAACGTAGACAACTTTCATGGTAGGGGAAAATCGTTATAACATATTAAGTAATAAAAAAATCAGGTTAATAATGTTTATATAGTATGACTTCAACTTTGTTTCTTTTTAAAAAAGTAAACACATTAAAAAATTTTAATAAAATATATGAAAAGAAAAATGGTTATCTTTCAGTGGTAGGAGTATAGCTTATTTCATTTTTATTTTTTGTATTTTAAATTTTCAGCAGTTACTATGTGTTACTTTTATAATTAGAAAGGCGAGAATAAATTTTATTTAAAAAATTTAAAACATGGGGGAGAATCATTGCTCTCATTAATGAATACATACCCCATGAAGACAATACGTATGTTTTTATGAGAAGAATAGTTTTGTACAGCCTAGTTTAGAGTTACAGCCCCTTAAACTTTAGGGTGTATTATTCAATAACTTACACATAACTATAGAAAAGTGACATCACCAGGCTTTCTACCTCACTTGTTATGTGTAAACACATGGTGGGTTTAAGGAACTTACAAAGCAATGTCCAGTTTATAAAATGATGTGAAAAAGTTATTACCTTTGCTTTTAGCTGAAAGGCATAAAATTTGAAATCGATAAACACTGAAGTCCTCTGAATAGAGCAGACAGATCTATTGTAACTCTGAAAGGGATTAGCGTCACCTTAAGCAAAAAAGCATACAACTTGTAAGTCATCAAGTATAGAGATGTGGTAGAAGAATCATGGCAGAGACCACCACGGTTTCTCAAACTTAAGTACTGCATGGCTCCTTTTTAAAGAACATCTGAAGAAGCACTGACCAAGTCTTTTCCTATGAAATAACTTTCATTTGAGAATTATAATTGCAAGGAAGAACTGTGTCTTTATAGCAGGTGAAAGAATTATTTATATTATCAATCAAAATGAAAATCCAAATTTAAAAATTCTTAAAGAATTGGAATGATCAGTTGAAAAATACTAGTATGGGTTCTCAAACACTCTTTTCAGTAGGGCAAACTGTCAGGCTTTCATTTGTGAAAAAACACTACCTTGAATTCTGAGCAAATCATGGGTTTGGATTAGTGTAATGCTGGAGACAGACAATGGGTTAGACAAGGTCCCTGCCCTCATGAAGATGCCCATATGAAGAGATGCCCAGGCCAGGAAAAGCAAGAAGGGAAGGGTATTACAGGATGCCACAGGAGCCGACGGGATAGGCACCTAAGCTAGCTTGTGGTTCGAGGGGTGAGGAGTCTAGGAAGTTTCCTAGCGGAGGTGACTGAGCTGAGACCTCACAGGTTCGCAGGAGTTAGCCTTGCAGAAAGAGCAGAGAGCATTCCATG
This sequence comes from Halichoerus grypus, assembly GCF_964656455.1. NCBI lineage: Eukaryota > Metazoa > Chordata > Mammalia > Carnivora > Phocidae > Halichoerus > Halichoerus grypus. Next base: position 114,086,549 of record NC_135719.1, on the reverse strand, counting down.
CACCTGCAAGGCCTGCTGGTTGAGGGAACTCGGCACCTTCGTGGATTCAGAACTGAGGTGGTATTGTAGAGTTCCATCACATACTGTGTGACCTTGAACAAGTGATTTTACTTCCCGGAGCCTCAAGTTTCCTTACATGTAACATAGGGATAATACCAATTGCTTTGGAGAGATGTCCTAAGAGGCTTAAAATTCATTAAGTAGAAGCTCCTTACGGAGACATTTATCCTTAGAGAGAAATGCTAAGCACATGGGGCCGTTACTGTTTACGGCAGAGCCAGCGTGAGAGCACGCGGGTCCTCTCCCTCCTGCCCCAGCCCACTACTCTCTTTGCCACTCCTTGACTCTGCAGAGCACTCCCCCCGCCCCCGCCCCCGCCAAGGGCTTTGTGGTTCTTGCCATTCCTTCGGCCTGGAATGTTCTTCCCCCAGGTATTAACATAGAGTTTGCTTCCTCATAGGTCTCTGCTCATCTCCTCAATTGTCCTATTCTCCCTGATCTTTATCTTCCCCTTACACAACTTTTGCTCCATAGAATTTATCGCCCTGACATTCAATATATTCACTTTTTGTTTATCCGACTACCTGTGCTAGAATTTAAGCTCCTTGAGAATGTGAGGTTTTGTCTGATTTGTTTCCAGAGCTTAGCACAGTGCCTCGCACACGGTAGGTGCTTAACACACATGTGTTAAAGGATTGAATAAATACCCCAAGCTTGAGGGAAGGGCTTTCTTTAGTCTTCTTTTACTCTCTGGGGACCTGACATGAAGCTTTGCACGGAATAGGCATTTCATAAACACTTGTTGAACTGTATAACTGAACCACTTCTTACAAATGTTCATCTGATACCTAAAGACCAAGTGACTGTATTTTCATTGCTTAGCAAATAAATCCAAGATTGTGTTTAATTATAATGAAGCAGTAGGCCGATCGATCAATTTGGTGGGGAGAACAACAACACTGGTGGTCTGATTTCACAGTGACTGGAATCAATTAACACACTTATCCATTAGTTCCAAATAACCACAGCCCTTGTTGATGCAAAAGGTCAAATGTGGATGAGGTATGCCAGGATCAGTATTCTGATTTAATAAGTACAGGAAGTGAAGTACAGAAACAAAATGTTTCAGGGCTGAAATTTCTTTCTGCCATTAATCTGGGTCCTTTGAGAAACTGTATTGCTGGGACTAAGCTGCCAGGATATGGGCTCCAGTAATGGTCCAAAAAAGTTCTTGAATCTTCCCTCAAATGAAAAACCAAAAATTTGCTTCAGTACCGGAAAAGGTAAATCCTGAATGAGTTCAAATGTTCCCCCCATATATTAGAGAGTTGAAATTTAAACAAGATGCAAAAGTCTAGTCTCCAGGTTTTACAATCTGCCCCATATGCTCCAGGGCTTCTTAAGGAAACCATCTTTAGGATTCAGGATAAGTATGTGGTTTAAGGATACTAACGACACACAATTTCAAAATATTGCTAAAATGCAAAAAAAAAAAAAATGATTTGGTTTGAAAGGAAAACACAAATTTGTTTATTATAAAAAGACTGGTCTTCAGAGGGTTGATATTTACAAGCTACAACTCCAATTTCTGTAAAGAATTCTTGAGAAAGCATCTTGGGGTAATTTCAGCTCAAGCCCATGCTACAAAGAAAACCTAAATCATCTGATAGCACGTATACAAGAAATAACCTCTTATATTGACATGGCATGTTTCAAAGAGCTTTCACATTTTCACTTTCATCTGATTTGAGCTTCATGGATACCCTGCAGGGAAGCCATGTCAACGTACAGATGGCCAAAGAGGCTCAGAGCATTCTGCAACCTGCCCACACCTCCAGGACCAGCAGGAATCAGGGCTGGGTCTAGCACCCAGATCTTCTGAAAACCAAGCCCAGCATTCTTTCAGTTGAAAGAATATATGTGATCTTTTTCTATTCTCTTATAGCATTGTAATTTAAATGGAATTGCACTTTGGGGACACTTACTTTAAATGATGCAATATATCAAAAAAATTTGTAAGCCCCAGAGCCAAATTTAGGCAGATTTCTAATGGGGTCTGGTTTCCTAAGGTTCTGTCCTTGGCTCACCGTTCCATTTAAGACACTCTTGTTGGGTGATGTCATCTAGCCTCCATGATCTGAACTAATAGCTATGTCCTGATGACTTCTAAATATGTGTTCCAGCCCATCTGTTCTACTGAGCTTCAGACTCATATCCACCTGCCCATTTCACATCTCCACAGGAATGTCTCAGGTACCTGACATACTATGTTTCCACACCTCGTCATCGTCCTTTTCTGCCTAGATGTCTTCCTGCACTCATGATCTCTCCCAGGTAATGGTAACATCATGCATTCAACCTTCTAACTAAACACCTAGAAATGACCCCAAGTTTCTCCTTCACCTCCTGGACCCACCCAGCCACTAAGGCCTGACTGGTGTACTTGCTCGTATCTCTTCGTCTTACGCTCTTTTCCTCAGCCCTACCACGACCGTCTTGGTTCAGGTCCTCATTATCTTCTTACCTGGAACAGTGCAACAGTCACAAATTGAACCTCCCCCTGCTACCTACATGTCCATGTCTGCATGCTCCCTCCCCCAGATAAATATGAAATGTAAGTCTACTCATGTCAGGCAAGCTGCTGAAAACTCTTCAAAGACTCTTCTTCACCTGCTACATAAAACCCAATTCCCTGGCATGGAATTTGTGTCTGGCACTGTGAGTTTCCTATCAAATAACTATCCTGCCCTTTTTTCCTTAATAAGAAAACCCTGATTTGTAGCTGGAGCCTGGCCACATCATGATTTCTTAGCCTTCACTGCAGCTAGGTGCAGTCATGGGACCAAGTTCTGGCCAAATCCTTGGTAAGTATCTTTAAAGGGAGCTAACTTAGCTGGGAGAAGTGCTCTTTGTGCTTCTTACTGCCTGGAACGAATACAGAGATGACTCTGGAAGCTTTAGCAAACACATTAGGCCACGAGGTGGCCTTGAAGACGGCTGAACAGAAAAGTTAGAAATCTCGGTCCCAGATGACTCCACGGAGCTTTCATAGCACAGCTGGACTGCCTACTTCCAGACTTTTTATGGGAGAGAAAAATACATTCTAACCGGTTTAAGGCGCCATCATATTCCATTTCCTATTACAGGCAACAGCACCCAATCCTAAGTGATACAGAATTCAAATATCTCAAGAATGTTAAGCCTTTTTCATAACTTCGTTTCTGCCAACCCCTCGAGCCTTATCTTCCACCAGAGCTCAAAATTTAAGTTCCAAAATTCTTGTAGTTTTCCACTCCACCCACGTATTCACCATGAGCTTTCATGCTTCTCTACTTCTGCTCAAGCTTGCCCCCTACCTAAACACCCTCATTTCTCAGGTTTTAACTTTCCATCACCTCCTACAGAAAGTCTGCCTAAACCTCCACGTGAGGGTAAGTGGCCCTTCTCGGTGCTCCCATAATATGCTGGGCATACTCCAATTCTAGAACCTATCTGCCATTAATTATTTATGGGCCATCTCTCCCAGTCCACAGAAAGAGCCTCAAAGGGCAGATACCACATCTATTCACTTTGTATTTATATCTCCTAATAAAAGTGGCAGCTCAGTAAATATGCTCTGAGTTCACCTGCATTTTCCTCATGGAAACAGAGTGAACAGTATCAAATGCCTCCAAATGTCCTGATTAGCTCTTCATGTCAGCAGTAAGTTAAAGATTGAAACAAAATCTTCTAATGGTATTTTTTTTTTCCTGACATGGGAAACAAATTACAGGTGAGCCACCCTAAGAAAACATCCACTCTGATAAGCAATTTACTGTTTGGATGTTTCAGACTTGAAATTTCCTCATCTATAAAAGAGAACTTGGCACTCTCGGAGGCCTCATCTGGCTCTAGAATTTTTATAATTCCATTGTTGAATATAAACACATAGAACAGGACACAAGGAACTCACTGTGAATGGATGGTTCCTCCAGCAATTGGCAGCATGAACAGCCTTACCTAACTTTTAAATAAATTACTTACAAGGAGTATCTAACAAAATCTTGAAGTCATCAGATGACAATGAACACTCTAGGATAATGAAATGCCTATTGTGGGAGGATATGCCTCCTAGACTGCAAACTTATTGGCCTCCCCTAGAACCCCAGAACTTGCTATGCTTCCTCCTGATACTGGGAACTGGCATTTGCTATTCCTTCTGTCTTAAATGTTCTTTCCATCCCTCTTCCCTGGCCACCTCAGCTCAAGAGTCACTTCCTTAGAAAACTCTTCTGTCTTTCCCTGACCAGACTGAAGTACTGTATTAGAAGTTCTCACTCACTGCAATGCACTCCTCTTCTTCATGGCACTGGTCACCATTGTGATTTTCTGTTAGTATGGTCATTTGATTGACGTCTTTCTCCCTCACTAGACCATACCCTCCACAAGGGAGTATTTTGGTTTTACTTATCATTGTACTCATATCCTTGGCAGAGGGTTGATGCTCAATAAACGCTTGCTAAATATCTCCAAAGGCTGTGTGAGGGTGGAGAAAAGTGGCCAAGTTTCACTGGGGGAAATGAACAGCTATTCTAATAAGCTGGAAATCCTCTGAGCTCTCCTTCACATCTTTGAAAAAGCATCCTGAAATCACTTCGTGGTGGCAGTGACAGAGCAGGCACTGAATGAGGTCACCATCTGACAGAACAATCTGTGACCAACAAGCCAAGAGAAGAAGCAGGAATGTGACTAAAAAGTTTGGAGTTTTAGTAACAATCCTAGGTAAGGGCTCACAGTCAAAACTAGATATGAGAGTTACCAGTGTATTGAGAATCCCATGGCTAGCACATCCTGAAGAAACAAGGGCTATAATGAAAATAACAAATGACAATTTGTAGTTGTCTTTGCAGCAAGCAGATCAAGAAAGAGTAGACTTACTTCTTAGAGCAGAAGGAATGATGTTATCGAATGGCAAAGGGAAAAGAGAGCTCCTAAACTCGGCTTTTATCTTTATCTGAAAAGATTTTTCTCACTAGAGTGAGTACAACAAATATAAATATTGAAGTGAATTCCAATATAGGCGAGGTAACAGTAAGAGTCCAAAATTCCAGATTCAAATGAAAGACATTTAGGGACCCTGAAATTCTGCTGGCAAGAAATACTAAGGTCCCAGGTGATGGGACTCTAACAGATGTTGTAACAGATGTTACAATTTCCAAGAGGGGGAGAAGTAGATATCAGAAAACAGTGACTCAAGCACGTGATAGTCATCACTGACCCATGCACAAATTGGCTGGAAAACAGATTAACTGTGAATTCATAGACCCAGAAGCAATGCTCACAGAGGTGGCTCTCCAAGCAAAACTACGTTAAGCTAATTTCAAATCACACAGGTGTCTGAAGTCAGCAAGACATCTGATGGTCCTATATGATATCCTTGAGAAACAAGAGTCAGATGATATTAAAGATTGGTATATTCACACAGCTCCAGTAGCTGTTTTCAGAGACTAGCTTAACAGACCTTATCTTGGAGGGAGATTGTCAATCTTCCCATATTCTGAATTAAAAAAAAAAAAAAGTCAAATGAGGTAGAGACTATTCTCTCAATTTGAGGAGAACTCAAAGGTGATTTTCTTTAAAAGTTCATGTGCTACATTAAGTATACATGTAAAAGACAATATATTTGAGGTCTGGAGCCTCTGTGGGTTAGTTCTACATTTGGACAATGGGACAACAAATTACCACAGCAAGCACTTGGGGCTTTAGGAGTAAACACTGATTACCATGCACACAGCATGCCAAGAAGTGCATAGAGCACAAAGTGATCAGACTCATGGGTTCCAAGTGTGTATTAAAATGCACCATGTTCAAGCGTAAATGGTAAGGAGGAATCAAAACTTAAACTGTGCTCTTCTGTAAAGGCTTTCTCACTACAGATATTTTAAATATATTCTATGCTTTGTCAAAAACAGCAAATCCACTATGTGCTGGCTGGCTCTAGGGGTTTGGGGTTGAAATGTCAACGATGGCGGAAATCCCCTTTAATACAGATTATGAAACATGATAGAAAATGGGGTCTGTAATGCTGGAGGGCAGGTAAATGGGATGCACGCCCCTTTGTCTTCCAACTTTTCTGTAGGACTTGACTCTGAAAAAAGTCAATGGCCGTGTAAATTATTCATGAGCTCTATCTGGGCTCCCAATCAGCCAACAAGCCCAGGACAAAGGAATGAATAGTCTTTTTTTCCCCTTAGCAAAGTGGCTCATTGACTGCTTACTTCCCAGCCCTTTCTTCTTGGTCTCTGGGCCATGGCAGCCCCAGACCTTCCAACCAAAGGCAAAGGCACAAACCCTGCTCTTGCTCTATCTCCAGGGAACTGGGCTTCTGTTCCTCCATGAAATGCAAGTGAACACCTCTGAGAATCAGGGTCAAGCGGAAAAGCACAGAAATGTAACTGGCCTTTCTCCTCTTATGCAAGGCTCTGTTGGCTAAGGGAGAGAAGAAAGTCGAGGAGCCTAAGGTACTTCTAAAGTCCTATTGGACAATGACTTGCCCATGGTACCATCTTTGTAACTTGCTGAAAAATAAAAACCTCCCCTGACAAAAAACAAACAAGCAAATAACCACACCTCTACAGACATACCTCAGAGATATCACAGGTTCAGTTCCAGACTGAACTGTCTGAAATGAGTAAATAATTTTTTTGCTTTCCCAGTGCACATAAAAGTTATGTTTACACTGTACTGTAGTCTATTAATTGTGCAGTAGCATTATGTCTAAAAAAACAATGTACATATCTTAAGTTTAAACTGCCTTATTGCTAAAAAATGCTAACCAGCATCTGAGCTTTCAGCAAGTTGTAATCTTTTTGCTGGTGGAAGGTCTTGCCTCTATGTTGATGACTATTGACTGATCAGGGTGGTGGTTGCTGAAGGCTGGATTGGCTGTAAAAATTTCTTAAAATAAGACAACAATGGAGTTTGCCACAATGATTGACTCATTCTTTCATGAACCATTTCCCTGGAGCATGTGATGCTATTTGACAGCATTTTTATCCACAATAGAGCTTCTTTCAAAATTGGAGTCAGTCCTCTCAAACCCTACCCCTGCTTTATCAACTAAGCTTATATCCTATTCTAAATCCTTCATGTTCATTTCAACAATCTTCACAACATCTTCACCAGGAGTAGATTCCATCTCAAAAAACCACCTTCTTTGCTCTTGCATAAGAATCAATTCCTCATCCATTCAAGTTTGATTATGAGATCACAGCAATTAGTCCCATCTTCAGGCTTCACTTCTAATTCCAGTTCTATCTATTGCTATTTCCACCACATCTGCAATGACCTCCTCCACTGAAGTCTTGAAGCCTCAAGGTCATCATCCATGAGGGTTGGAATCAACTTCTTCCAATTCCTGTTCATGCTGATATTTTGACCTCTTCTCATGAATGTTCTTAATTGCATCTACAATGGTGAATTCTTTCCAGAAGGTTTTCAACTGACTTTGTCCAGAGCCATTAGAGGATTCACTATCCATGGCAGCTGTAGCCTTTATGGAATGTATTTCTTAAATAATAAGAATTGAAAGTCAAAATGACTCCTTGACCCATGGGCTGCTGAATGGATGTTGTGTTCACAGTCAATGAAAACAACATTCATCTCATTGTACATCTCCATCAGAGCTCCTGGGTGACCAGGTGCATTGCTAGAGCAGTAATAGTTTGAAGGGAATCTTTTTCTCTGAGCAGCTAGTCTCAAAAGTAGGTTTAAAATATTCAGTAAATCATGTTGTAAACAGATGTGCTGCCATAGAGGCTTTCTCATTCCATTTATAGAGCACAGTCAGCGTAGATTTGACACAATTCTTAAGGGTCTGAGAATTTTTGGAATGGCCCATGAGCACCGGCTTCAACTAGCACTTTTGGTTTCAAGAACTTTTCTTTTGCATTTACAAGTTGGCTGACTGGTGCAAAAAGCCTAGCTTTCACCCTGTCTTGTCCTTCAACATGCCTTCCTCACTAAGCTTAATCATTTCTAGCTTTTGATTTAAAGTAAGAGACTTGAACACGTAGAGGCCACAGTAGTTATTAAGTAGACTAGCCTCAATATCATTGTGTCTCAGGGAATAGGGAGGCCCAAGGAAGGAGAGAGATGTTGGAATGGTTGGTCAATGGAGAAGTCAGAACACACATATTCGTGGATGAAATTTGTTGTCTCATGTGGGTGCAATTCATGGCACCCCAAAACAATTACAATAGTAACATCAAAGGTCACTGATCACAGATCACCATAACAAATATAATGACAGTGAAAAAGTTTGAAATATCCCTAGAATTACCAAAATGTGACACAGAGACACAAATTGAGCAAATGCCATTGGAAAAATGGCACTGGTAGACTTACTCAACACAGGGTTGCCGCAACCCTTCAATACACAATGTGCATATATATGTATATATGTACATAAAACACAGTCTCTGTGAAGTATAATAAAGCAAAGCACTATAAAATGAGTATCCCTGTATCTGGATAGGTCAGAAGCATCATCCATGAGATCATTTTGGCTCTGATAAGGACCGTCCCAGGACATGTCTGATAAATGAGGCTGTCTGATGCTCCCAAGCTTCTCTCTGTGCTCTCTGGATCAAATTCACACGCTGGGCGACCCAATTGTGCCCTTTACTGTGTGTGAGTTCCAAGGACTTGGTTTTCAAAGGCTTATCCTTAAGACTCTGTTCTCAGGCCAGTAACCTGAATGGAATTAAATTATCCTGTGAAATAAATCCACAGGATAAAAATAGCTTTTGAATCTATCCTAATTAAATGTGTCCCCTTCAAAGTCAACCATATCAGTTAGCGCCTACATCTGGCATCCAAGTTGAAGAGTAAATTAAAATAAATTCTCAAAATTGAACCACAGATGCCAAGAATTTAAATAAAATTTCTCAAGATGTGGGCTGATACTGCTTCACAGAAATGACATCAGGTTACAGTGTCCATCCTCCTTATTTCCAGACCAATGAAACAAGCAGAATGAGAAGCGATCAGATCCTACACAGGAGAGCAAGTCGGCTGCCTTGCAGCAATGTAATGTGGTATTCAAGTAAAGCCTCTAAGGATTCAAGAAAACGAGTTTTGACCTTATTACTTTTCTCCACTGCTATGGTCTGAAGGTTTTATGTCCCTGCCCCCCTGCCCCAGGCGGACCCAAATTCATATGGTGAAATCCTAACCTCCAAAGGTGATGGTATTAGTAATGTGGGGCCTTTAAGAGGTGTTTAGGTGATGAGGGTGGAACCCTCATGAATGAGGGTAGTGCCTTTATAAAAGAGGCTCCAGACAGTTCCCTAACCACTCTGTCATTTGAGGACACAGAGAAAAGATAGCCTTGACCAGATATCAAATCTGCTGGTGCCCTGATATTAGCCTTCCAGCCTCCAGAACTGTGAGAAATAAATTTCTGTTGTTTATAAGCCACCCAGTCTGTGGTATTTTGTTATAGCAGCCCAAAAGGATGAAGGCACACTCTGCCTCCTTTTCATGAATTAAAGTTGCCCTATCACCAGAAGGGCACTAAGAAGCCCACTCTTTGGTGGTACTCTAAGTCTGCAAGTCTCTCCTGAGGAGACAGGGTAGCCCAGTGGTTAAAGACGTAATTTGAACTGTGGCTTCACTACTAGGTGACAGTGTGGTTATTAAGCCTTTCTAAGACTCAGTTATTCATCTAAATAACACGAATAAGATTACTGTTATATAATAAGAGTGCTAGGAGGATCAGGGAGAAATGCAGGTAAAGAGCCGGCTGTCACAATGCTCCACGTAGCCCTTGCTGCCCTCGTTCATATTCTTCTTTGGATTTACAATAGCAGCCCCTGCCAAGTAGCAAAGTCATCATTCTTGAAAATTAAATGTGAGGAAGGCTCTCTCTGGGGCAAACAGAGCAGGGATGGATGGATGGATGGATGGATGGATGGATGGATGGATAAGCCACGGAGAGGAGAACAAAAGCAGAGCCCATGGCCCAGAGTCTGATGCTACCACCAGGAAGACCTCTGAACTCCCTCCACCATCAGACAGTGGGTCAGCAACCCCCACCAATCCTGCACTGGGCAGGATGCTGCGGCAGGAACAATTCCATGCTGGAGCTGCCACAACAGAGGGTCTGCTCAAGCAGGCTCAAAGCACAGGCCACTGAAAGCCACCGTGGCAGCTCTGTGGCCGAACGATGAGCGGAGATTGCTGGTTACGTCCAAGCAGAGGACTCCCGCTGCTGGTATCCAGCCTGGCTCGGAGCTCTGCACCCCCTCTTCTGCCTCACAGCTGGGACTGAGACAAAGGGCCGCATCTTGTTGAGGTTTTAGGGCCCTGAGCTGAGAATTTATGTTTCCATATCGTGCCTGTTTACCTGCTTTGCTTTCTCTCTTTTTTCTGGCATCATTGACCAGCTCTGATGAGTTCTTTCCTAGCCTCGCTCCTCTCTTGCTATTTTGACTCCTAGATATTTAAGAATATTCTGTTTTTAAAGCTCTCTTACACTTTCATCGAGATGTCAATACGGTTCGGAGCCCACAAAAGGAACAGCATTAGAAAGGCTAATAAATAGCTAGTTTCAATCAGGAAATTGACATTCACACTCCTAAGATAAAAATGATTTTTTTCTCAAAAGAAAGCAACAATTGCTTCTCAAGAGAAAGAAAGTGTTTATGTGGTGACTAAGTTACAATGTTATTTAAAAGCAAAACACTGACTTCAGGGACAAAAATGAAAAGTTAAGAATAAACATTGTCTAACACTCACTGTTACATTCCCCACCTTACCTAATCTTCCGTCTGAATAAAGTTTCACCCATCCATATCCCTTGCATTCTGAGATCTAACAATGGCAACCAGATTTTAAGCCCAAAATGCATATTATACTCAAAAGACTGTGTGCCATGAAATGAAATCAAATAATATTCAGGAGGGGCTACAAACGATAAATATTATCAAGCAGGGCACTGCTCATCAACAGTTCGCCACTTAGCTCCTTGACTGGTGAGCTGTAACTCCAACTGACCGAGATTCTTATCACGGTAATTTAGGGCAACAGATAGCCACGCTCTTCGGTGTAGGTATGGATTCTTAAAATGGAATGGATCACTTCCAATGTGAAAACAGAAAAAAGAGCAACAATGGGTTCAGCACCCTGTAGGGTCTGGCTGTCTGAATTCATGAATAGTCTCCATGGAGCCGCTCAAGCCAGTTTTATGCAGATCACACGGGGGCAATTCCGGTTTGCAGGTAATGGGGAACACTACGTCATTCATTTATTCTAATGGACACTCACACCTTTGTGAATTTAATTCTAAAAAGATTTCAGTTGATTACCAGGAAGAATGAAAGGTGAAGCCAGGAGGGCAAACGGGATGAATCAGGAGACCAAAACTCACCTATAGATGATTCCTTTGTCATGTAGGAACATGAGTGCTGAAATGATTTCTGCTGCATAGAAACGAGCTCGTGCTTCTTCAAAACGACGAGACTTCTGAATGTGAAACATCAAGTCACCCCCATTCACAAACTCCATCACAAAAAACAGACGATCCTGGATAGAAACACAAGAGAGGATCCAGTGTGGTGTGGCCATTAGCCTAAAGTTGGGTCAATAGGTTACTTTGGGTTGTGGCACGGGCAGAAAAGGTCATCAAGTGGAGTTCTGAGTGAAACATTCTGGCAGGGTCAGGGCAAGACATGAGGGCTGTGGGATTAGATCCCTGGGATAGGGGGTGGGGTGGGGGAGTAACACCTGGATCTCCACACAGCCTTGATCTCTGTGTTAAATAAAAAGTAGGAAAGCCTCAGAAACCTCTGGTTCTCACTGCAGCTCTGCACCTTAAACACCGTGTAACCTCAAGCTTCATTTTTTTTTGGACGTTTGCCATGAGTAAAGTGAGAACGATGATGCAATCCCTAGCTGAATCATTGGGTTTGGGAAAGCGGAGGAGAGCAACATAAATGGAAAGGTACATGCCTTTCCTCTGGAGCATGCAGGGTTAAGCATGTTCACAGAACGCAAGGGACATCTAACAGGTCCTCACACGTGGGCAGGGAACACTCACAGAGAAAGGAAAACATTTTAGACAAGTCTGCCCAACAGCAGTCTAATGACAGCCTTCTCAGAGTGGCCTCAACATTAGAAATTCCATTCAGCCCAACAGAAAATTCCTGAGTCAGGAGTGGAAACGTGCAGACTAGCGCGATGCTGTCTCCACTTGGAAGGAGCGCTCAACCCTGCAGGTGAAATGGGCTCTTAAGGGCGCCTGGGTGGCTCAGTCTGTAAGTGTCTGCCTTCAGCTCAGGTCATGATCCTGGTGTCCTGGATGGAATCCAACATCGGCTCCCTGCTCAGCAGGGAATCTGCTTCTCCCTCTACCCCTCCCCCTGTTCACGAGCTCTCATCTCTCTCTGTCTCTCTCTCACACACACACGCTCGCTCTCTCTCAAACAAATAAATAAAATTTTAAAAAAGAGAGAGAAATGGGCTCTTAAGATTCCTCATGCAGTGCGCTAAGTACTGAGCAAGTGGTGTGAACAAAGTGCTTTTATTAAGACTTTAATAAAAGAAATGCGAAGTCTCCATGAGAAAGCGACGTCTCCAGATGGACAGTATAAAGTGCTATGTTTCAGGAACCCCTAAGATCAATGGATTTCCTGACTCCCTCCACTAACATTTATGAAGTCCACGGCTAGCCTAGTGCCAAATGAGGTGCTGGGGATCAAACAGAGAGTAGAAAGGGCATAAAACAGATATGACCTCTACCCACATAGTCTGGTGTGGGAGACACACGTTACTTAAAAAAAAACAAAAACAAAAACAAACAAACAAAAAAACACAACAAGGAGTTATATACACAGGTAAATATACAAATTCCGGTAAATCCTGTGAAGGAAAAGTGGAGGAAGCAGGGACATCTGGTCATCTGCCTGGGGGTCCGTGGAGGTCTCTCCGAGCAAGGGACATGCAAGCTAAGGCATATGGGATCACCCCACAGGGCCAGCCATCATCCTTTTAGGGGTAGGAGGGTGGGAGGTCATTTGGTAAGGAAATTGGTATTTGCCAATTCACAAAGGACATGTACTCAGAACTCATCTCTCCTTGTGGTTTTAAGCCCTCCTGTTTTGCTCGGTGTTACCACACATCCACAGCCAAGCAGTGGACAGAGGCCGTGTGTGCTCTCGCTCATGCTCCGAGTCACCTCTGGTTTCATCAGGTCTTCCCAGTCAGAAAACGGAACTCATGACCTCTCTATTCCTGATTTTCAGTAAGACCTTAATTTGAAGGGAAAAAAATCCCCTGGCTCTATGAAACTTCTCTCTGTTCATGAGAAGCATGAATGTAAGAGTAAAAATAGAACGGCAAAATTCACACACATGAAAACAAAAACCAAACACTAACAAAACAACTCTTCATGTTGGCCGATCTAAGCCAACTGAAAGCTCAACACAGTAAGCCATCGGACTGAGCCGATGGCCTTCATCTGGGTGTGACGGGCGAGCGGAGCGGCCGACGTGGGGGGGACGAGCTCTGATGAGCAACAGTGTTCTTTCTCTTCTCTATGGGAAGGACTCTCATGGAAAGAGCAGGTCAGTGGTGGAGTGGGATGGAGGGTAAGCATGCAACCGAGACTCGTCTAAGAGCTGCATCCGCTCGGGCAGGTGTGATGCCGATGCTGTGTTCATTTGGAGGGGGTGGCCAAGGGGGACCTGACGAAGACTCAGGTGGTAAAGCCACCCAAACCATCCCTCAACAAGCTGATCAGCCTTACACATTTTTGTTAACTGGCCCGTTCGCCTTCCTCATGGCTGGAACTGGCAGTCACATGAATTACAAGAGCTCGAAATACCTGATGACGGCAACTGGGTCAGTAGGTAAGTGGCTATTCCTTAGGCTGCTGGACGTCAGTGTACCTGGCAAGAGTCTCTAGGGCAGTAGGCATCAAAGAGATGAAGGCACTGTAAGGGCAGTTTCATCCATTTCTAGTTCCCCCCAAATCATTCTCATGTCTCAAGCCTGAAAAGCCAGGGCATGGGCTGAATTCCAAATCTGGGGGAGGAGATACTGCCTTCTTGTCTCACCCTTTCATCTGTTTCTCGGCCCAGCGCTGGAGGGAGCTTCTCAGAAACTGCAGGAGGGCCAGAGGGGCACAGCCACCTGTGATGTGCGGCCAAGTCATAAGCCTTAGAACTGAGAAACCAGGGGTTTCTTTCCATTCAGACTTGCACTTCGAACCTCCTGTCTGGCACCACCTAGAACAACGCTCACCCCCCAGGCTACATACAACTCTTGAAGCAAGCAGGAAGGGGAAACAAGCCAGCCAGATAACATAACGACTTAACACAAAGTAATGGTCCATGCTATCAAAGACCTAATATCACAAGGGAGATAAAAACGGGTTCATCAACTTGCCAGATGTTTTTGCTGAGAGGAGACCCTCTCTTTACAGCCCCTCTCTTCACCCTATCCGTGGCCTCTCGGAGGCCTGAAGTAACCAGGCCCCATCAGGCTTGTGGGGATAACATCCCAAATGAGGTACAATCGCCTCTGGTTTGGGTCCCAGGGCTCCACAGGTGGAAGCGACGGGGCTCGGCTTGAAAAAGACTCCCGTGAGTGTTGGACAGGCCGCATGGGCTAAAACAACATCCGCGACAAAAACAAATCAGTCGGCTAAATGCTCCTGCTATGGAATGAATTCCAGCAACCTGAAGGAAATCTTCCGTATTTTGCGTGTGACCCTTACAAAGCAGAGACGTGTATTTGAAGTTCTGACAGGAGGTAGAAGACAATCTCCTACCTACAACTCCACTCTGTGTGTTGAAGAACGAGTCTCCCCGATTACCTGAGGAACGCTAAGTTATGCTTCACAAACTCAACTGTGAAGCAAGGCGAGGAAGCATCTGTTGGGACCCCCGAGTTGAGGGAGGCATTGCATAATGGGGCAGGGAAGAGGTTCCAGATCCCAGCTGAGGCAGAGATTACAAAGACGACGGTTTCTGTGTTTAAGCCTGTGTAGATAGCCATTCCAGCTTTTCTGAAGTCCAGTTTCCTAGAAACTGAGTCTGGATACCTGCAGAGCTTTCCCTGAGGCCTCTGGCTCTGCTAAGGTAAATTTTGCCCCGACCTGCATGGTAAGAAACCCAAGGTCCCAGAGACCAGACCGGTTTAACCTCAGTTCTAAAGCCAAGAGGCCCAGCCCTTTGTCTGTCCCTTGCTCCTCCTTTGCCCCCCATTCAACCAACCACAATTGCAAGTCATTAAGACGAGTGAGGGACACCTGGGGGAATAAAAGCAACTCAGAAATCCCTTTGTCCCAGGCCTCAGTGTGGATTACAGGAGGCCAAGGAGCTGCTGCCTGGTTAATAATAGAATTCCTGTCATCCCCTGCCTCACTGCATTAACCCACTGTAGCCTGGGCCAAGTCAGTCCTGGCTATCAGCTCAGACCTGCTACTTCTTCAGGTCAAGGGGGATAAAAATATTCCCTGTACTGATAGGGGCTCTAGGTACAAGCAGTGTGCATGCCCTAAAGCCCCTCAGAAAGATTGTTCTTTAAGAATTAAAACTGATGAGCAATTGCATCAAGAAAAGTTTGAGACAAAAGGCTTGGGTTGATGAAAGTGACACACCAAGGTGGGACGTGCAACAAGGTGACATCACCTAGGGAGAGTGACTGCAGAGGAACCAGGGAGGATGTCCTTCAGGGTCACTGTGGTGGGCACCTTTGGGGGTGTCTGTTCAGCTCACTAATCACTTTCTCAGAGAACTGCCCTGGCGTAGTCACATGGGGAAATGCTGGATATCCTGCAAACAGCTAGTGGGGACCATGCTGGCCACTCTCTTCCCGGTCTCTTTCCCAGAAAATTGGAACTGAGATGGAGAGGTTTTGATTTAGGCTGTGCAGGGTGCAGGAAGTGAGGAAACATGAATTAGGAAGCTGAGGCTATCTTTGTGGTGAGACCATGGGAAATGCCTTGTAAAACAGAGTCCTGAAAGCATAGCTAGAGAGACGGATGGACGGACAGAAGGACGAGAGAGAAAAAAATGAAGCAGAAACATATGGTGAGGCAGAGACAAGAGATGAGGGAGCATGCGGGCACCAAGAAAGAAGCTCCCTGGGTTCCTCCTGCCTCTCCAGTTTCAGATCCCTAAAGAGAGCTGGACGATTTTGGCCCCCAGCTTCCACGAAACATCCCGCCCTGTATCTCTGGATCTTTATTTTCACTTCTCCCTTTTTTGCATGACCTTGGTTAAGTTGCTTTCTGTTACTTGCTCCCACGAGAATTTTAACTGAAACACACACCAATTCTTAAGGGGCGGGAGGTTTACTTACTTATAAATCTGGGATAACCACACCTATGACTGCAGTGATCCAGTGAGGATTAAACCAAAAGCAAAGTGCCTCACAAGAGCCAGGCCCAGAAGAGTCTCCACAAACAAAC
This sequence comes from Halichoerus grypus, assembly GCF_964656455.1. Classification (NCBI taxonomy): domain Eukaryota; kingdom Metazoa; phylum Chordata; class Mammalia; order Carnivora; family Phocidae; genus Halichoerus; species Halichoerus grypus. The sequence goes on along the minus strand of NC_135719.1, from coordinate 114,070,093 downwards.
AATTGTTATTATTCCATCATGCAAAGGGGCTAAAATTTATTCTAGGAGACCTTGTGCCCAGCACCCAAGTCCCTGGTGTCACCAGCTCGCTCTCTCACTCTCTCTCACTCTCTCGAAACGTCCATCTGCAAATCAGGGATAATAAGATGACTGAACTCCCAGGTGTGTGAGGATTACATGATTTAAGCTAAGAGTTTCTAACAGTGCCAGGCACACAGCGAGGATTCAGTAAGCATAAGCCAATATCATCCTCACCATCGCTGCCACCTCCACTCTGGCTTCGGCCCCACAGGCTGGCTGCTCCTGGGGCTCTGGCCCCCCCAGGGGAGCTGCAGTGTCCTGGGCAGAGAGCCCTCTGCCGCGGATGCAGAGATGGGGTCTCGCTCAGGGGCTCTCAGGCTGACAAGGAGGCAGGAATGAAACGGCAGCCGAAACTGCAGTTGTGGGTATGAGACAGGAACCTGGAGGGTTCGAGTCAGGAGGATGTCAAGCCAGTTGCAGGGGTGCAGGGCATTTCCTGATATGGCATGGTCATGGCCTTGAGCTATTAAGGAGGACTTTTCTTTCTGGGAAGTGAATACTAAGCAAGGGTTTACAAAACTGGATTTGATAACCAAAACGTCAACCAAGGGTTTCAGTTCCAGCAAGTGTTCTAATTTTCTAATATCAGATGATAATATTCTCTACTTTAAGAGCTTTATAATCAGAACTGTTATTATTGAAAAGCAAATGGACTGCTAACATATTATAGTGAGACTTCTTGTAGTAGCTCTTCTCCCCTTCCCTAAAGTTGATTCACTCTAATCAACAGATGAAGAAGATTTTTCTCTTTAAATCAAGAATCCCTAGTCCCTACACATAATCCACACAGATATAAATCTCAGTTGAAGATGTATTACAGTGAGGATGCAGATTACCTTTTGGAAATAATTCAAAGAATAGAAGCAACATTTAAGGTTAATGACTAATTTAGTGATTGCTTTAAGGTGACGTTTAAGCTAAGAGCCACATCTAGACTTACCTAACCAAGTCTTAAGAATTGCTTTGGAATTATCTCTGAATGAATAACACATCAATCCTCTGTCAAAAGCTATAGAGTGCCACTGACTGGCTGTGGGCAAGCACAAGGAAATCTCCGGTAACAGACAGCATTGTGTTGAATTTCTCGTAAGTGCTCCTTGCTTTATGGTTTTTCTCCAACCAAGTCATCCACAGGGTGAATAGGGAGTTCAAATCAACAGGAAACAGTTGCTGACGTCAAAGAGGTCACAGTGGAAAAGCACCCTCATGAGGAAATCTGATTGCACCATGCCTGAACTGGAAACAATTTAAATTTAACCACATTAAGAATGATTACACAAAGGCCTCAAGGAAGAAACAAGGAGAGGGAATCTAATGGCTTCATTTTTTCTTTCTTTGACTCACTATTTTGTGTAGCCCAGAAGACAGCAACTGCTAATCCAATCACTCAGCCATCCCTCTCTCGAGTCCACGGGCAGGATACATCTTATCTGAGCTCAGAGACTAGTCTTTGGGAAGGTGAAATATGTCTCCAATAGAACAAGCCCTTGTTCTCTTTCGAAGCTGGAGGGACACACAGCTCTTTCCAAAGACCAAGTGTTTTCCCAGTAAACGGAACACACTGGCCATCTCTTGTAATGAAATGTGACAAGGCTCACTGATGTATGTACCAGACTAGGTGATGTGAGGTGATCTAACTTGTAGTTCAACACACGGTGAGGCATCTGAGACAGAAGATCCTTAAAGCATAAGTAAGCAGTCAATATATGATTGGCGATAGAGCAATGTTGGGGCTTAAGTCCTCCCCCTTCCTGGCAGAGCAACGTCTGGTCCACACGCATCTCGCCCAGTCTCACTGGGCTGAGCTGCCTTTGTGCACTAGTCTTGTTTTCTATGAAGGACCTGAAATCTTTGGAGGCAGAGCCCAGATCTAAATGATGTATCTCTAATACCACCAAGCTTAGTGCCTGGACCTGGGGAACTAACATGACAGGAGGCCATTTTTGTTTTCTAATACACTTTAAACTAGAACATTAGAAAAGCTGGAACAACTGCCAAGATTAGTTCTATCCATCCATTTTATGTGAGCCAACCGCAAAGAAGTGAAGTACCTTACCGGTAGTTAAAATAGTTTGTGGGATAGTTCAGGAAGAGAAGCAGATCTGCTTAACATATCACTTCATTTCCCTTGATTTATAAAGCTATGGTTTTTCTCTGCTTTTACAAGTAATTGCGTGTGCATAGTTCAAATGTAGTTATAAAGAAATACATGGAAAACTGAGGGAAAAATAAATAAAATGAAAATAAATCACCTATAATCCTGACACCCAGAGATAGAAATCCAAATACAAGGAGAAACAAAACTATCTGTGGCTTCTAGCATCCAAGGAACTGGAGATTTCAGGGCAAATAAGAAATTTACAAGGAAGTTTTTAACTAGAATTTCTTTACCCCTTATGTCCTACTTAAACTTGCCACTCTTTAAAGAGAAAAAGAGAATATGAAAAACCCATCTTTCTTTCTTCACTTACATTACATAAGATCTCCTGATGTACTCTGTCACTAAACTGTGATTTTTTAACAGCTGCATACTATTCCCAGTGCCATTTCTATAAAGTCCGACAATTAGCCAGACTTCCGATTAAGTTAATGGAAATAAGAGGATGTGGTATGAATAGTCTACTTTCTATACCATGATAAAGATCATTTTTATTAGCCTGGAAACCTGGAACAGATTGTTGCCAACTGGGCATGGTGTTTTAATTCTGAATTAAACACACAAATCTAAATTCTGAACTTAGATTCACGAGGAAGATACCTTAGGTTATTATTCACTTTTTTAAAAAAGGTTTGATCACTTAAAAATATGCACAATAGGATTCCTTTAAATCATTATTTCACATGGTACAATTCTGTGTGTCAAGGTTTTGATTTAAGCACCAAATAGAAGAAGGTCTATTTGGGGCGCCTGGGTGGCTCAGTCGTTAAGCATCTGCCTTCAGTTCAGGTCATGATCCCAGGGTCCTGGGATCGAGCCCTGCATCAGGCTCTGTCTCGGCGAGAAGCCTGCTTCTCCCTCTCCCTCTGCCACTCCCCCTGCTTGTGTTCCTGCTCTCGCTCTCTCTCTCTGTCAAATAAATAAGTAAAATCTTAAAAAAAAAAAGGTCTATTAAAGATATTTATGGATTTAGTTTATACAGGGCTATAGGATAAAAAGTAAAAATGCCATCTACTTATTTAGATTATTTTTCATGACAGAAGTTCCTAAACTTTGCAACCTCTTAAGGCAAGATTTCATCTCTTCCTATGATCTCTGGATGAATTAGACAGGTCCGCCTCACAAGAGGAGATTCTGGATTACAGTTATCTAAACAAACATTTTGCCCAGTTAGAGAAGTAGCAAATCTGGCCAAGAATATTCTCTGTCTGCCTAGAGAGGACCCCTGGGAATCTGCTGGCCAAGCATCTGTTCCTTCCTCTGCTCTATGGTGTTGAGGTCCCTGCAGAATTTCCATTTAGGATTCATTCCATGAGCTATTTTGAGTTTGGATCTTCTAGCGCAGCCATGATACGTTCTTCTCTGGCCCTTTAGCTGGGGAACGAGATGTGTTCAAGCAAATGACGCTCCCTTGCCACCAGTCCCTTTCCAACCTTTCTGCACCGTGGGCCAGATACTGATCTTCACCGTCCGTGGAGGAAGAAAGATGCAAACCTTACTACACAGGTAGGGTGACCAAAGTAAAAGAGGCATGGTCTAATAAGATGAGGGCAAAGTAATTACAAATAGATTAAAAGGCTTAGCCAGGGGAGGGGCTATCATGTTAACCTTGTAGTGGACTTCCGAAGGGCCCTACAAACCCCAAGGACCAGAGCAGGGACTAAGACAACAGCACCAACAATCTCATTCCAGATCCAGTTACAGCTTCAAGTCCTTTGGTGAACTGACTTCATCTGGCACTTGGTTCCTCCACCCATGAAACCACTTCCTTCTGATTCTTCTTTCTGCGACCTTCTTCCACTCTTGCTTAGAATTCCTTTCTCCGCTGTCCTCTCCTCTCCACCTAAGAACACCTATTGAAATATGTTAAATTACACTTTCTACTATACCCAGAGGACACTGAGGACACCAAATCCAATCTCCCATCTGTACCATGATTCTGAGCAACAAACATTTTACCACTAGGTTTCCTGCTAGGTAAGTTCATCATATTCGGATTCCCCCAGGCTCCTAACTGGCCAGAACTCTGGCCACTCCTCCCACTCTCTTACCCAACAAGTCTCATCGATTCCACCTCCTTAGTGTTTCCTTGACTCCACTCCCGTGACCACTGCCTTGGAGCAGGCAGGTCTGACAGGCCACTGTTTCAGCATCCTAACCAGGTCTGCGACCCCCTGGCCTCCTCCTTCTGCAGATGGCCACCATAGAGCACCTCCCAAAATGCACATCTTACACTGCTCTCTGACTTTAAAACCCTTTCCAGCTCCCTTCACCTCCATGATTGAGGCTTAGCTACTAAGCAAAGGATGTCAGACCCATTAGGACTTTGCTTCTTCACTCCCCACATTTCTTCTCCTATAATCCTGCTGCATCAAGTTATTTGGGGTGTCCTGGGTACATCATACATTTTAATCCTCTGTGCCTTTGCACTGCTATTACCTCTGTCTGGGAGGCCCGTTCCCTGTCTTCCCCTCACCCCCTCCATGACTGCAGGGCTCATATTCATCCTCAAAACACAGCTCAGACAGCCCCTCCTGTCTCAGAGCCCTTTCAACCTCTGCAAGGGCCAAGTGATGACTTTCTTCTATCACACGGTTATAGGCATGTGTATTGAAGGTGATCCCTGATTGAAAGCAATCAGAGGGCAAGTCCACACTTTGTTTTTCCCTATGTCTTCAGTCCCTGGCACACAATGTATGCTAAGGACACATTTACTGAATTGAATTAAAAATGCAAGCTGGATAGATTACCATTCAATAGAGAAACAGCCAATGCGTCTAGTGGCTAGGGTCTACTTTCAATATTTAGAGAGTACTCAGTCCTGAAGATATCATCTAAGGTGTCTGTGACTTTAAGTTGAAAGAGCACTCCCATGTATGGAAAACAAATAAAAGAAAATACCAAGTGTGCTTCCCCCAAAGCACACTTGGACTGCTACTAGTACATTTTTCGAGGCTGGTTGAGAAATGTTTCTTAAAGCTTTGATTATCTCTGTTTGTAAAATCCAAGTCATATGCATCACACATGGGATGGGAATCTGACTCACAGATAGGCTGGCACCTCTTTCAGTTCTGGGTGGAGACGATTTTCATAAAAAGTGACTGATTCCACACCTTGATGGTAGAACTGAAGCATAATCATTAAATGCCAAAATAAGAGAAGCTGTGCTTTCAATCTCTGGCTTTTAAACATAACCCTTTATAGATATATGCTCACTGAGCTCATCTTTGGCTCCCTAGCCACCCCAGCTCTGATACGTCTGTCTTATCGCAGCAGGCTCCGCTGCTCAGAGCTGCGGGCAGGGTGCTAACCCAGGCTTCCGCCCAACAGACGCCGTGTGCTTCCACGGCCTCCTCCCAGCCCGGGGCCCGAGCCTGAGTGAATGCCACAGTGCAGCCACTGATAACTGGCACAAGCCCCAAAACAGGAACCTTGCTGGTCTACAAACTCCAAAAAAATAAAATAGAAATGCTTTTAATTTTATAAGGAAGGTGTGACACACTTTGCTTCAGCCCCTGTAAAAAGTCAAGTGATCCTCTAGTCCGCTTAACTTCTTAGACCTAGGACAGACCACCTGACATTCAGACAAGGCAGTGGTTTTCAAGCAAGCAGAGCTTCCTCCCCCCAGGGGGCATTTGGTAATGTCTGGAAACATTTTTGGTTGTTACAAGTCGGGAGGTGCTACGCACATGTAGAGGTCAGGGATGCCCCTGATCTGACGGTGCATAGGACAGACCCCCATTAGAAAGGATTACCCTGCCCCAAGTGTTAGCAGTGGGCAAATGACATTACATTATGCAAATAAGTGAATTTTTTTTTACTGGAAAGGTTGAAAATGCACCAGGCATTCAGTTGTTCAAACTATTTGACCTGTTGATGAAGGTCAAAGTAGTGGGGATAAAGTTCTGAGCCAGGTGGAAGGGAGCTTCCTGCTTTCACATCTGTTCTGAAGCCCAAGTACAAGGGAACAGATCAAGTTAAGGAGCAGTCCCTCAGTTCCATAGGCTTCCAGAAGAGAAACTTTGACCCGTTCTCTCGGTCAGCTCTGCCGTATCTGTTCTTGACCTTGTTGGTTATATCTACACACTCTGAACTGCCTTTTACCCACTGGTCAACAGACCCTGGTTTAGAAGGTCTGGGCTTGTTGTGGACACCGGCCAGTCCCCACTTCACAAGCTGATCACAGCTCAGGGCTCCCTGGGAGTGAGGAGGTGACAGGAAGCACAAGGAAGCAGATGAAGGAGCTTCCCATGGTCCACGGCCCAGGAAGGGAACATGTATTCGGAAGAGGGGAGGAATTTTGCTGGACTGACTTTCCTCCTTTGTTTTGGTTGGGAATTATATATTACATCATTTTAATGTTTAAAATCTCATACACCATGAGAATGGAATTAAGAGACTCTGGGAAAGGCTCCAAGGCTCCCTTCCTAACAGCTAAGCCATAAATCATTACAGGCCATCCTAAAGGAGTGGGCAGGAGCGAGCTGGAGACGCAGCAGGCTCTTGCGCAGTACAAATCAACTACAAGTTGGATGCCTCGCACAGAAAGGAAACAGGAACTCGCTGGGTGGCCCGAAGGGAAGACAAGGGCATGCCGAAGCCCTCCAGCAGAGAGGGGAGGGTCTGCTGGCGAGACCCGGCCAAGGTATCAGCTGACAACAGAAGGCAGGAAGAGGAACCCTGCCCCAGAGCAGTCAGTCTTGACGGGCACAGGCACGGGGTTAAGTGGGGGAGCTGGTGTCTCAGCAGCCCCGCGCCGGGGCTGTCCGTGAAGAGACCAGTTTACCCAGCAGGATGAGGATGACGGGACCACAGCAGTGGGGAGCAAGGAAGCAGGCTGGGCGGCAGCCCTCCTGCTGTGCCTCGTGCTTTGGGCCCCCACGCCCAGCAGCGTTACAGGACCCACAGGACCATGGTAGAGCAGAGGCTGTGCTGACAGCTTAAGCCACCACCACCCCCCCACCCCGCCAGTAATCCTCACCAGGTCCTCAATTCACTGCACCCAAGTAAAAATAGGGGTGTGCTTCAAATGCAAATGTAGCTCCCAGACAAGTGCCCTATCCGGCTGTTGTAAGTAATAGGGGCACAGATATCCTTTTGAATTCGTGTTTTCGGGTTTTTTGGGGGGTAAATGCCCAATAGTGGACTTACTGGATCATGTGGCATTTCTACTTGTAATGTTTTGAGGAACCACCATACTGTTTTCCACAGTGGCTGCACCGATTGACATTCCCCCTTCTGTGACCAACCCACCGAGGGGGTTGCCGGCTGATTGGGCCGCTTCAGGCCTGCGGACTCTGAAGGAAAGCAGCCGCTCCCGACGGTGTCCCTGCCCAGTTTTGTTCCCTGCTGCCCACCCCCCTCCCCCGCCGCCCCGGGGCTTCTAGCAGAGCCTCAAACCTCGAAGGCACTCGGCGCACATGTGCGGAATGAGTAAATACCTCCTCACCTCACCTGCTGGGGGCGACTCTGTAGACTGCCAGGTGGGCTGAGATCACACTGCCAGGCGAGGCTGACCGGTCGCGAGAGGCCCTGGGGAGGTAGCTCCTGGGCTTAGAAAAGATGGACCCAGCTGGGCACTTACCAGTGATGAAGTAACGACAGAGAACTCAAGGGTTTCAAAGCTAGAGTATATTACCGTCTATGGTTTCCACCCAGAGCAGTCAGGTTTTTACACTGCACAATTCTGCGGTCAGGGTGGGTTGGACCCCCCTCCAGTCACTCACAGGTGTAGCCTGAGGCCCTGAATGTCCCAGTCAGTCCTGGCAGGAGTCAACCCACCTGCCTAGGGAAACACCTGCAGGCCGCCGCTTGGTGTTGCTTAAAGCTCAGATGCTAGTTGGTTAGCCTTGTAGCTACAAGGTTGGTTACATGTCTGAGGAGGCATGGGCACACGGGTAAGATTTCCCCCAGAGCTCAGTGTTCATTTTCAACTACCTCTCCTTTTGTAGCATAATAACCGTATTGAGTCCACACTATCTACCGTATCCTGCTATTCCATGGGTATTAATCCTCTCTTCCCAACCAGACTGAGGATTAAGAGGACTGTTTCTCTTGCTAGCACTCAGAGCGATCATGAACGGATAGACTTTTCACTAAACTATTTGGCAAAAGGCCCGTCACCTTCTCCTCCTTGGAGCTAACCCGGGCACTTCAAGCCTCGTGCTCCAACACAGGGCTTTGTTGAGGCCGGGACATCTATAGTCTGGCAGGCTCCCGGGCACAGTCAGGGAAAACCATAACAAAGCACTCATCACCACAAAGCTTCGACAGTCATCGGGAAGGACGGGGCCAATTCTGACCAGGGCATATCTTGGATACATCCAGGGAAATGACACACAATCCATACACCATCTTACCAAACGTGGAGGCGGCAGGTCTCCATGATCCTCAGATCATCAGTGTTGACGACGGCCAGTGACAACAAGGCCAGTTACAACCGAACAACCTCAAATTGAAAAGCATGCCAACTCTTTCAAACCCCTCCGTCACACCAAGTCTCCTGGCAGTCCTTCCCAATTAGGGAGAGCCAAAAGAACAGCACGAACTCCAGCTTCTCCTATTTCCCATTCATTTACATGGCCCTGTTTAGTAGCCACAGAAAGCCCAAGAGGACAGAAGCAAAAGTCCCAAGTGACCGCCCCCCACCCCCTGAAATCCAGAGCCTGGAGATGGTCTATGTGCATTTTGTCCCCAGATGGAACACTATTAATAAGTTGGGAACATGCCCAACTGGGAAACACCATGTTCTGGCTCATTTTCTATTTTGATCTGAGCCAAAGGCAAACTATAACAAATGACCCATAAACAGATCAAATAGTATTTGTGGTAGGCATTGCTCAGGGAAAGGAGGAAACCTAGTTCTAAACAGATAAGAGGAAATATCCTTAGGTGCTTCATAAAAGGCTACAAAACTAGATATTGTAAAACAAAACAAAACAAAAAAAACTGCCTTTATTCCTGCCTAATGACGCTATTCTCAGCACACCTTCCAGGGAGAAGACATTTCTATGTGAGGTATTTTAAAGGTAATGGCATGGATTATTAAGCTGGATGACCTGGTTAAGAATCCATGGTCTGACTCTTGCTTGCTGTGTGATCTGGGGCAAGTTATTTAGCCTCTCTGGACCTCTCAGTTTCCAGATCTTTAAAATGCGGATATTAATATCTATACCACCCTAGATTGCTTTGGGTATTAAATGAGATAGTTCATGGCATAGATGTTCATGAAATGCCAACACGCACAGTTGTGTAGGCACTTGTAACAAATATAAGCACCTAGAACACACACTAAAGTCTCAACGAATAGTAGCTGCCTTTCCTCTTCACCCATCCCTTCTACCAAGCGGACACCACTCAGGCTCTAAGAATCCACCAGCTCTTTAAAGGCATTAACGGAGGCCTCTTCAGACCCTTGTCCTTTCTAGCTTTTTTGGCTGCACTTTGCCCTCTCCTCACCTAACCATGGTCCCAGGGTCTCTTCCCCTAGTCCGGAATGTCACTGTAACTCAGAGCGCCACGGGGAACGCCATCCCAGGGGCCCAGTGTGCCTTCTCCTCTAGGCCAGTCTCTGGCCGCAGCTCAGCAGACAAACAGGCTGGCCACAGCTGCCAAGTACCCACTCGACACCCAGGAAGGGGAAAGATAGCTGGAGGGCCTGGAACGGGTCAGGGCTGGCGGGGCTGCGTGAGGCTGTGGGGGACTGTGCCAGGCTGGCAGGGGGCCTGCGCAGGGGCTGGTGGGGGGCAGCAGCGGGGGCGGGGGGCTGGTGGCGCTGCGTGGGGGCCTGGCAGCGCTGCTTGGAGGGGCCTGGAGGGGCTGCTGGGGTAGGGGGCTGGCTGCGCTGCGGGGTGCTGCGCGGGCGCGGGGGGGAGGTTGGCGGGGCTGCGTGGGGGCCTGGCAGGGCTGCGCAGGGGCTGGCGGGGGGCAGCGGGGGGGGGGGGCTGGTGGCTCTGTGTGGGGGCCTGGCGGGGCTGCTTGGGGGGGAGGCTGGCAGGGCTGCGTGGGGGCCTGGCGGGGCTGCTTGGGGGGGAGGCTGGCGGGGCTGCGTGGGGGCCTGGCGGGGCTGCGGGGTGCTGTGTGGGGGTGGGGGGGTTGGCGGGGTTGCGCAGGGCTGCAGCCTCCCACCCACCACGTGTGTGAAGCTAACTGCAGGGTCACTCTCTGGACTCATAGGTCCATGACAGAAAAACACAGATTCAGGCGGAAGAGCTTATATGGAAAAAAATCAAATGCCAAGACCTTCCTAAAAACAAGGGGGCTATGAGTTAAGCCAGAAGTAGAACTCAGAGTTCTGACTCTGGATGTGGCCGTGTAGTCGCTTGCCTGATAAAATTCTGAAAGATTCATTCCAGAGCCACATGACTTGCTATCTCATCTGTCTCATACATGCACGCACGCACACACTCTCACAAACACACTCCTTTGCTAATATTTCCTGTAACAGCAGAGCGAGTAATATCCCCGTGCATTCATGTTGCCAGGTGATTTTCAGAACCTATTTTAAGTACAACTTAAATATACTGAGAGCATCGTGTGGCAGCTGTGTAAGCGGACAGTGTTTAGTATGCAAGATTACTGGACACTGTAACCTTGGGAAGTAGGATTTCTGCTTTGTTGACCAACATTTGAGGAGTGGCTTCTTCTGGAAGGCTGTGTCCCTGCCAGAACTCTAGGCGCACTGCTTGGTGGACAAGCCTTGCAGGCTGACACCCTGGGGACAGCCCCTCCCCCCCCCAAAAGCTGGACAGGTAGAGGATGGGTGGCAGTAGAAATCCACAGCGCTGGGCTTCTGTCCCTGTCAAGGAAGGGAGCATGCATTCTGTGGCCCACCTGAATGCAGCGGATTGCAAACACAAAGGGGAGCATTCCCAAAAAGAGAGGCTCCCGCATGGCTTGTCTCTCTGACCTGGGCCTGGGTCCTGCAGATGACAGGCAGCTCTTGGGCACCAGGCACAGAGTGTCTTATGTCTTCCAAATGGAAATTTGTGCTTCAATAAACTGGGTCTCTGAACAAAGACTAAGGCATCTGACCAGTAACTTTGCCACTCCCCCTCTTGCTACTGCCCCGTCTTTGTTCTTCCCTCCTTCCACACTCAGCTGAGGCTCCAGGAGGAGAGCCAGTGGCCAGTGTCTGGAAGCTGGGAGCTGGGGGTGGGGGTGAGGGAGGCCTGGATTCCAGGCTGCAAATGCCAGGAGGCTCAGCTGCTGACACAGGAGTCATTGATGAAGATGAGAGGGCTGGGAAGTGAATTTCACCTGGAAGAGTAGGGAAGGCGGTGTTCCCTAAGCCTGCACCCCAACAGGGACCCTCCCCTCCTCCACCCTGGCTTAGTAATGCCTCACTCCTCCCCACCCCCATTGTTAAAGAAATAGAGTCCCGCGTGACCCAAATCAGCAAATAGAACAAAGATGAAAAAACATCCAGCCTGTTACTACCTTCGAGCCATCCCTGGCAGTTTATTTGGCATAATTTCCTTCCAGGCTTTTTTTTGGAGGAGCCAGGTTTGCCAATTCACCATCTTGGACAGAACGTGATGTGGATACCTGCCATTGAGCCTCATAAATTCTGTATTATTTCCTGGGCTCTAAATTCCTAGTTCCACCATTTACTGTATCAGATTTTAAGCAAGTGACTCAACCCCTCGGTACTTTATCACTTGGCAAAAAGAAGATAATAATGGCACCTGTCCTACAGGTTTGTTGTAAGAAGTGCAAGCAGCAAGTAATAGATGTTAGATGCTTAAGACAGTCTCCGACACCGTATCGTTTCACTGCAGAGTATTCGTTACTGCTTTACTGGCTGAAAATCTCCATCTAATAATATATTACTTAAGTCAACTCCTATTGCCGAATGCTGAAGTTGTTCCCAACATTTTCCTATTATAAATAGTGCACTGAAAATTAAACATCTTTATGTATAACATTTATTTTATTCTTTAGGCTGGTTTCAGAAATAAAATCAAAAGATCCCAGAGTACGAACATTTTTACGAGTCTTGATCCAGATTATCAAATTATTCACAAACTATTAGGATTTATAATGGTATCGCAAATGTATGAGGGTGGCAATTTAATTACATATTGGCAAGTAACATGCATTATCATGAAAGAATTGGAGGCAATAATTTATGAGCTCATAATCCTAGGAAGCAAGCTTGATAAATTATCTACTAATTTGAAATGTATTTTTTTTTTTTTTTTTTTGCCAAGCACAAGAGTGGCTCCAAAATTCCTACTTTTGGGTATTGACCATACCCTCCATATGGGGTCTGTGCTGGCCCTGGGAAGCCCCAGGACATTTTTATTTGATGTAAAGAAGGAGGCAGTCATCACAGCAGTGAGTCTTACTCACTTTTGAATAGTGCTGCACGTGTACAAAGCATTTCTGCATTCTCTCCTTTGGCCCTCACTACAATCCTGCTTTCATTTTAACCATGAGAACTTTAAAGCTCAAAAGAATTTTAAGGTAGGCTCGAGCCACTCCAAGAAAAACAAAGCTGGAAGAACTTGGGTCTTCCACGTCCAAGGGCAAATGCTGCTTCTATAGCAGCAGGTGGGAGGGGAGCCGAGGCAGACAGGAGGTGCTGAGGCAGAGGATGAATCAGGGACATGTGCAATGATGGGTCAGGGCACAGAGCCGGCTCCAGGGTCAACCTGACCCAGAGATGAGCCTTGTCACCCCTACTTACAGTCCAAGCGACCCTCCGCAAGTTACCCACTCCCTGTCTCTGGGCCCCAGAGACACTTCATTCCACAGGGCAGGACATGAGAGGAATAACAGTTCTCTAAGGGTTTTTATAATGAGATGATACTTGGCAGATAGCTGGGTGTGACCCTAATACCTCACCTCGGGTCACTTCTAAATGCCGACCTTAACAGTTCAGCATAACACACGGATTAGCGTCTGGTTTTAGAGGCCAAGGCCTGCCAAACTGAGTAGCTACAAAGTAATGTATCTGCTGTGATTCCCTGTAGTAGTTAACATTTTCTGTTCCGTCTAGTTAGTTTTTCAACTGCAAATGGGCATAGTCACTGGGGATTTCTGACAGATGGACAGATGCACAGCAAATAAATGCCATGCATGTTATGAAGTCTGATACCTTGCAAGCTGCAGAGAAGGTATAAACTACAGCAAAATGAAAATTGCGTCTCTCTAGCTCAGCAGGAGAGAAATTCACTTGGTTCTTTAGGGTGGTTCCCTCTACTTTATCATCTAGACTTAGGACAGGGGAAAATTCCTTTTATCCTTTGCTTTGGAGACATCTACTGCCAAACACAAATTCTAACTCCCAAAGTCGGTTCCTAGCTCTGATGGAGAAATAAAATCACCTTGCAGTAAGGACTGCCACCTTGTGGCCACTCGTGAAACTACCGCTAGGGAAAAGACCCCCTCCAGTGCTTAACACGTGCTGAACACTGTGGAAATTTCGTGTGGCCACCAATAATTTGTTATATTGTATAATATATTTTTCTAGAAAATTCTGCACTGTTTATGCTATTTTCATTGGGCTCTCAATCTGTTCCAAGTTTATTTCCTGTTCTACTCTACCATAACACAATCTGTGTTGAGACCTCAGACTGTTCTATAGAATCACGGGTCTTTCCTTTGGAAGGTAAAAGTCCTCTGGAGTTCAGTGTGAGACATTTCCTTATTTGTTCATTAGATACCTTGAAACAACAGCCACTGCACAACCGGACTAAGTTCACTAATTGCCTGTCAACTGTCTGATTCAAAGGTTATCAGCCAGTAAAAATCATCTAACTTAACGTCATAGAAAACCATCCACTCTTTGGTTCAAGGCCCTGGACAGATGATCTGAGTATAACCCTGTCTGGCTGTCTGATTCATGGTATGGGCCCGAGGCTCAATCCTGAAATGCAGGCAGACAACTGGTATCAACCGATGGTACCATCCTTCTTGACAAGGGTGTTTTCAAGCCTGAGCTGTCACCCTATTCCCCTCTGAGATATTAGCTGGATGAGAGAGGTGAGGATGGGGGAGGGCTTTTTGTAGGCAAAGCACAGAGCACAGGAAATAGAATTTTGAGGATTCTCCAGGAAGTGGGGAGGATGAGCACAACTAGAGCTCCAAAGGAACCCTGGACCACAGAGATGGGCAGCCCAGAATCAGGTAAGGCAGCAGGGGCCGTGTGGGCTCCAGGGCCATTGGAATGAACCACAGACCATGAGGTGAGGAGGGTGTGGCCCTCTGGAGTCCAGACTAGGAGGGGAAGGAGGAAGGAGTGCAGGGGCAACCGGGACCTATGAAGCTGTCAGCTGACGGCCCAGCTCCTCCCAATATGCTTGAACGGCATGGGTGTGCGTGCTTCTAGTACATCCTCACTCTCCCAGCTCCCAGCCTCCCCGGCCCACCCCTTCTCCAGGCTGCACGTGGTCCTTAAGAGCACAGATGTGAACACAGGTGACCCTTAAACATCTGTGAATGCTCAGCCTCACTCAGTCAGAGGAATGCCAATGAGAACTCTGAAGAAACCATTTTTTAAATCTCTCCGATCATCAACATGAGAGATTGCATGGCATGATGGGACAGTGGGGGAAAGAGGTCTCACCCATGGCTTGGAAACGTGAATTTAGAAATACGGCAAGCAAGAGAGAAGAGCCTGGGCTCTGCAGTCAGACTGCCTGGGGTCCAAACCTCTGTCTCTTGGGAGTTAAGTTTCTTTAGGTCTCAGTCTCCTTATCTGGAAAATGGGAGTGGTGCTTACTTCACAGGGCTCCTCGAAGGATTTAATGAGACAGTGCTCATAGACACTTAGAACAGTGCCTGGTATATAGGTGATAAAATGTAAGCCATCTTCCACTGCTAAGGGGAAGAAGGCCGACTGGACTCAATCACAATGCACACACCACTGGCCAAGCGATAACCACTTCTAGTTGTGTGTCATACAGAAATAATAGAACAATATGTAAAGGTAAACGTACAAGGGGACTCAATGCAACATTGACTGGAATAAAAGACTAGGTACAACCTAAAAACATAACAATAGGAAACAAGTTAAATAAATTGTGCCATGGTCTTAAAATAGAATACTATGCATCTATTTTTTAAAATGAGGCAGCTAGATATGTACAAATATGACACAATCTCCAAGATATATTGTTACATTAAAAGAATAAGGTGTAGAATAGTGGGCAGAGTATGCTACCACCTGTGTTTAAAAACAAAAACAAAAACACCATAGATACTATGTGTTGTGGGTGTATACTTTCATGTGCAAAAAACTCTTTGAAAGGCAACACAGGAAATTAGTAATAGTTGTTTCTTTCAGAGAAAGGATATGGCTATTTGGAGGATGCTCCTATTACCCACTGCAGAAAGTTAGCTTTTTTTATAGTTAAAAAATACAATCTGATATGTCATTCCTCTGCTTAAATTTCTTCCATTTGCTCTTAGGACTAAAATCTAAGGTCCTTAACAGAGCCTGTAAGACCCTTTCAGGCAGGGCTCAGGTCACCTCTGCCCCAACCATTCTCTCTATGCCCCTCCCCAACCCCCATATTTCAAGCGTGCTGAGCGGTATTCACACCTCTCGCTCTCACTAACCACTACACCTGTGCAGGTGCTGTTCCCCTGGACAGCATGTTCACCTTCATTCTCTTTGCCTCAGCATTCTAACTCACCCTTCTGGTCCGAGCTTAGCTGTCACTTTCCCTAGAAATGCGCTGCAGGATCCATCCTACAGCTGGGATGTCCCTATTCTGCCCCCACCACACTTTCCACCGCCCTGACGGAAGCAGAGACAAGGAGCGTGTCCCAGGTTCTCTTTCTCAAAATGCCTTTTGACTTCAAGAAGGTTCTGAAATATCTGTGGCAGACCCTCTGGGTGCCCTCTCAGGAGTCATCTTTCCTCTTTGTTGAGGACAGAAGCCAAGTTCCAAGTCCAATGCTAAAGAGACAGCAGAGTGCCGTGCCCCAGGGGATGAGTCAAGGTTGGTGGAAGCCAATCAGGGTAAACCTGCTTATCTTGGCTAGATATTTGCTCTTCCAGCATCCTGTGCAGCTAAGGGTGAGCAGGTGACTCAACTCTAGAAAGATTTCTTGTCTCTTTGATAAAAGGAGAGCGGCCCACAAAGCCCTTGTGCCTCTGTCCTTGGGCTTCCTGCTTCGGATGCCATCACACGAGGTGTGATGTTGAGGACTGTGGCAAATAACTTGAGACCCCATGGGGAAAAGATGCCCCATGTCACTGAGCAACTAACCCAACCCTAACATTGTCACTGCCAGACTTCAAGAAAAAAGGGGTTGTACTAATGAGCTAAACTCATCCTTTCCGTTTATCACGTGGCTCTTCGTTGGGTATTCTGTTAAGTGCGGCCAAAAGTATTCCTAATTGCACACCATGATAGAGTAGACAGACTTGAATCCCAGGATCAGTTCACAGAAATCAAACAAAGGGTCCCTGATTGAGGCAAGGAGCAATGCCTTGAGACTTGACAAATTAAGTTTCTCTCTCTGGACCTACCCTGATCTGAACTTTCATGTCCAGGTCATAACTAGCTCAGCACTTAGGGGTAGAGCCAAGGTCAAAGTCACCAAGATAAGCAGCCCATGACATTTACTCTGTTCTTAGACTTCTGTAACCTTCACACTGTTAGAGAAGACTTATGTACAAAGACCTTTTCAACCCTCAAGATGATCCTTCTCTAGGAGAACATGACAGTAGCAGTTAGTTCACTGATTTCAACTTTCTCCCAGAGGTCATCAGAAGTTACTGGTACCTCCATTTGGCCCTACAGTGAGAGTTCATCCCTCAAAAGTCTGATGCACTTCTTTATGAAATCTTCAACATCCTATTGTCGCATCTCTTTAAGAAAGGAGGCCATTGAGGGTGAATTTGAGTCCTACTTACAGGTGTTTGAAAGCAGCAGAACAACTGTGTGAGGAAGGGGTGATTGCGAGCCAAGGACAGGATCCTTTTTTCCGTCATTGTGCATTCCACATCGTCATCCTGCAAGATCACGTCCTTCTTCAGCACCTTCACGGCGTAAAGGTCTCCTGTTTCTTTTATTCTCGCAAGCATCACCTGTGGCAAAGCAGGAGAAGGAAGCACAGGCGTGAGAACTCTTGAGATTCTTAGGGTGTGGGAACACATGAGGCAGAATGGGCCCGGCACTTGGCAAGTATGAGCATGAATACATACACGCACACTCAAACAACATACATGTAGCATGCTTACTTTAACCCAGACACCTCAGAAGCCAGGACTCACCTTCCCGAAGCTCCCCTTCCCTAACACTCGGATGAACTCAAAGTTGTTGATACCAAGTCGGCTGGAAGAATCAACCCCGATCCCATTTCCTTCTTTGGTGTTTTCCCTTCCCTGTCGTCTTAGAGTTGACCTGGAAACGAGCTTCTGCAAAGAAGAGTAGGAAAACAGGGAGTCAGAAGTCACAGCATGGGCATGAAGCATTTATGGATGGAGAAGACCTTATTAGCTGCCTCAACTCTCAACACAACAGATGGGGAAAGATCAATTCAGCTGGACATGTGATCAAGTTCTGCCATTCAAAACTACACAGTACCAGCTCCTGATCTGTGCTTACTGTATTTGGAAAAGAATCATTTTAAAATATATCCAAGCCACCGAGAGTTTCAGTTTTAACTCAAATGGAAATGTATAAAACACTAACGCCTTAGTCTGGTCCCTCCAGTGGCTTGCGGTGGCTTTCCACAGGATGGTCAGTTTCCAAGAGCGCCACCTGGTGTCCACTTCGTTCAAAGAGCGGTTTTCGCATTTGCTCAAAGGATCCATACCAGGATGTGAACGAATGAAGCAATATTTATTACACAATATTTAAAATTATATAAGAGAAATAAAAATTAATATAAAAATTAGAATAATGAACAAATGTATGGAGGATAAAATTTTAAATACTTCCAATCTTATGAGGTCCCCCTCAAAACATAAAAAATAAAAGCCATTACACATACACACATATCTATCTTTACAGTTGATTAATTTTTAAAAATATAATAAAATTGTGGTTTCATAACACACATTTTTATTTAACACTTTGTCATGTGTATTTTCCATATCCTTCAAGAACATGAGTGTTAAGGGCTGTCCAATATTCTGTTTCATGGGTATACCACAGTTTATTCATTAATTCCCCTGCTTATTGGAAACAGGTTATCTCCCATCTTCTGCCAGTTTAAATAACAGCATCATGAACATCCTTGCATGCTAATCTTCAAAGCAGGGTGATTAAGAATCTAGGCTCTCAAGCAAGCTGCCTGGGTTCAAATCACAGCTCGGTAACCTAATCCTGTAACTCTGGGTAAGTTACCTACCCATCGTCTCTGTGCCTCAGTTTCTTCTAACAAAGAGGATGGGATAGCACCTGATGCACAAGTGATTATGAGGAATGAATGAAAGCACATAAAGCACTTAGATTGGTGCCTGGCACATTCAATACACATGAACTGAGCTGCTGTCGTCATCATGATCATGAGCATCATCTATTTTCTTACTCTAACTTTCTGGAAATGCTATCTTTTGGGCCAAAATGTAAATCTTGAAGACTCTGGATACACAGTCAGCTGAACCTCTAGGGAAGCTGACCACCAGCACAATGAGAGCTCCAGCCTTACCATACTGAACTGGAAGGAGGCACGGCCTCCTCTGTGGGTAACCGCAGCTCACTGGTCCAAGCCCAGCCACAGCGAGGGAGCTCCCTGACGGCAAGATGACTTGCAGATGTCCACCTTGGGACATTTATAAGACGAGCTACCCCTAGGCAACAGATCAAAAGTCCAACGTTCTGAAGTTCTTGACCTATTTAACTGAAAAACCCCAGCTTATCTGGAACAACTTCTAAGTAATGTTTTCAAACAAACAACAACTGTGCAATTGCTTGAACCTACAAGGCTTTGACTTACTCAACCCAATAAAACAGTGATTACAGATATAAAATGGATCACCTTAAAAAATCCAGTTGTTTTTAGTAGTTTCTCCCTCCAGATATCCGATCATAAATATTTCAAAGATAGAAAAACTTTACTAGCTTGAATCTCACTTCCTCCACTTAAATACTTCCCCTGGTTGGGCTAGAAAACTTTAAGCCAGTATTTCTCAATCTTTTTTTTTTTTTTTTTTTTTTTGTAACCCATTCTTCTCTTTTGCTAGACTCAAGATTCTGTTTCATGTTGTGCTGTCAAATGACAGGTAATTTTGGCTTTTCCATTTTTAAATATCATAACATTAAAGATCGTTGGCTCAAGTGACAAATGACAAGTGGCATTGCCCATTCTAGAGCTTGTGCCACATGGTCTATCTTATTCCCATGACATTTTAGGAGCCCTGGTACAGGCTGAAATCCTTAATCCGTGCCCTTTGGGAGCAGCCGTCCCACGCACTAGAAATCCCCCTCCTGGTATCAGCATCCTGCCTTTCTGTCCATGCTTAGACATTAGATTTTGCTGATGCTTCCCTGAAATAAGGGAATACAATTTCAGTCCAAATCCCTAATCAGCCAGTAATAAGGAAATGGGGTGGTGAGTACGGACATTTTCTGGATGACCAAGAACTTGACAGTGATTGCGCTTCCCTAAGTACCCAGAGATATTTAACAGTTAAGTCTAGTATTTTCCTAAGCCGGATATGAAGCTACACCTTTCAGAAGCCACAACAGGAGCCCTGGCTCTTTCCCAGCCCGGAAGGCAGCAATAGGACGTGGGCCTGGGAAGTGGTCGAGGCTCTAACGGTCAACAGTGAGTGGAGGTCACTCGGGGAGGCTGCGAGACAAAACACGCCCAAAGCAAAGGACAACTCCACCCACTCCCAGGAGCCGAGAGGAAGGAACTCCTGTTTGTCGCTGAACTTGAGAGATAAATTCACAATCCATAAACAAAAACTGCAGAACAGTGAGACTCCAGAGCTGGGGAGAATCTCAGAGATCCTCACGTTCAACCCCGTTAGAGAGGAGGGAGCTGAGGCCCGTAGCTGCTCGTCACCTCAGCTGCTGGGTAACCCAGGGCCCTGGAATCCAGAGCTTCACCACACCACACTGACAGGAAGCTGATTTAAAAAAAAAAAAAATCCCTCTTCTACTTCCTGCTACATCTGCATGCTTGTTGTTTCTTGTCATATAATTGTATAAAGAATCTTTTTTGTGGAACAAAATGGTCTTAAAAAAAATACAATAAATCCGTTTATTGTGTTTGCTGAGAGGAGGAGCTTTGCTTATGCTGCAGGCACTCATTCGGACTCACCCCCATCTGAACAACTTCTAAATTACAATACGTCAAAGAAAGCCAAGTCTCACCGAGGTTGGAGAAATATTTCCGGGCTGGAGGCCCATCCCAGCCAGGGTCTTGGCGAGCTCCACCGCGTTGACCCCACAGTTCGGGGCTACATTTGCCTGACATCGGATGTGCACGTTCATCTTACAGACTGGAGGGGGGAAGAGAAGGGAGTCCATGTTCAGGAAGGAGCCAAGTCAACATATGCTGCAAAAAAGAGCTTTAATCACCTGAAAGACTATGACAGGGGAATGATCCAGGCTTGGATGCACTCAAAGCAAACCCTGACGTTTGTCTCATCACTGCTTTTTGCAGTAGCAGCACGGAGCCTGGCATACTGACGAATAATACATTTCAAATCCACTTTCTTCCCTGTTGACTTGATGAAAGGCATTCACCTAAATCATGTGTAATAGTCATTGCAGACTTAACAGCGTGATTCAATATAGAAATCAAAACGTTCATCACGGCGACATTTCAGTCAATTAACTAACAAGGAAGCGTGTCAACTGACTGTATGCTTTTCCTTGTATCACTCAAGAAAAGGTAGCCATCTAAATGCCACACAGAAATCGCTGTTCAAACAGGATGGAGATGGTGTTTCTGAGAGAAAAACCTCTAAGTGAAGCTTGCTTTCTGAGTATTGTTGTGGTTGGGGAGCCCTCCCAGCCCAGGGCACAGCATCCTGTGGGGCTGTGGGTCTCAGTGCTTGTAGCCTGTGGTTTGAACTACTTCATGGGGGAGAAAAGCGAGGTTTTTTTCTTTAAAGGTCAAAGTAAATGGCAGTTGGAAGAGGAGAGAGAAGCAAGCTACGTTCCTGGTGCATAGGAAATGGACTTGGGATGATGAAGGGACCCAGGGTTTAATCAGCAGGAAGTTCTGACGCAGTTTCTTAACATGGGCCCTGCTGATGGGAGGCAGAAATGAAACAGAAGGCAACAAATTCCTGTATCTGGAGCGTCAACCCACCTCTGGAAGCATGCCCGGATCCAGGTTTGGGGGGTGGGAGGGGTCTGAACGTATGTGATTTAGGGTGCCCTCTTTAAGAAAAAGAATATCCAATCCAGAGGAGAGCTCTGGAAGGTGCCCTTGCAAGGGAGGGACCCTGAGGCTGAAGCTTCAGTAGCTCCTCACGGGAAACCCCCTCCCTCAGGAAGATGGGTACAGAGACACACAAGCCCGCAGTGCCCTTGCTGAAGTACCAGTGACAAAACAAAGCAAAAAGTACAGATGGATCACTGTCTGTGTGCGACCCCCCAGGCCACGAGGGACAAGAACAACGTGGGGGAGCCCCATGCACGGCTCTGCATGTTGGCAACAACTATACAAAGGCAGAAAGTGGCCTCTGCGGTGCAACCCACGCCCAGGGGAGACCATCCAGCGGAAGGTCAAGTGGTGCCTGAACCAAAGCTACACACGAGCTGGTTGCTGTTTGGGTTGAAAAAGAATTACTCCATGTATCTAGGAAAAAGGAATTAGGAAATGATGTTCTCGAGAGATGAAAGAGTTTGCCCTTCCTAAAGACAAGTGGCTAGTCCCTTTCTGTCAGCAGAAGCAGGCTTGGTAAGGGCAGGTAGTTGATGGACATTGTCCAGCTGCATGGACATCAACTCCACCTCCCCCAGTGACTCAGGATTTATCTAAAGCTTCAGGCTGAAATTCGTGTGTATTTCTGCAGGGAACTGTGCCCCAAGACAGCCGGATTGTTACAGCAACACCCCATGGGAGAAGACTCAGCAACTCTCCAGCTCCTAACAGGACGGGAATCACCCCTTACTCTCAGACCCTCTGCTAAGGCTAAAGCTCCAAACTCAGGCTGCCCTGGGCACAGTGAGTGACGTGCAAGTCCATGGCCAAAGGTGAAACATCCTTCACCCCACCTACCTCTCCAATCTCTAGCGATCTCTTTGAGAAGACCCAGGGCAGCTCTCATTGAGCTTTGACTCCATTCCTGCTTATTTCTGGCGAGGTCACTAGACCTACTCTCCTGCCAGTTCTTACTCATAACCAAAGCCTCTCTCTTGGCCACCTCACCTCCTACCACCTTCCATTTCTGACCAAGATCCCATTTTTCCCTCTTTCAAATACCTATGAAAATACACAGCAACTAGCAGGCCCTCAGCACTAAGCAGCTGACAGCTAGCCAGATAGATCACTGAATTTAACAACTGACTGGATCTACAGTTAGGAAATCTTTGAACCAGATGTGGCTCTTCTTACATGCCTGACGAGGGACACATGCACCTAGAACTACGAAGATCTAATTTACAAAGTGCCTATAACCATCGGTCCTGGGTCAGAAGCTGAGCCTACAGAACTCCGAAAGCTTGCAGTGCGGTGTTCTTGTGAAGTGGGTACCCAGCACCCCAGCATCTCACTTTTACACTGAAGTCCTTGTCGCATGATGCCCCAGAGCAGCGAGCCACAGTGATCGCAGAAGGTTGGCACTTTGTAGTTGTGGATGCTGAACTTGTGCGGGATGTTGATTCCGAACCTCTGTTCAGCAATCTATAAAAAAAGGAAGCAGAAGGACAAGACCTAGGATGCCGTGCCAGCATCTTTTGTAGAAACTGTAACAGGAGCCCCCCAAACACAATGTGTTACCATGACATCTGAGCTGGGGAGATTATTTCACTGTACTCAGGCTTTCCTCACCAGGCTGAGCACATTTTCTAATCAACAAGACTAAAAAGAAAGGGTGTAGTGGGCATTAGATCGTTCACCATTTTGGGAGATAAATAGGAATGAAAACCTTTTTTATCATCGTTTATATTCAGGCTGTATTTCTCTCCCTGCCAACTCCCTCATGCCCATGTCTATTTCCTAAACCCTTTTAACTGCAGGATTAAACAGGTCTCTTATAGACCATATACACTTGCTGTTAGCATAGGTTTTTCCAGATATCGTGCTGGTGGGGGCCTGGGGGAGAAGGTGGCACCCAGCGAGCACGGAACCACAGAAGGAATTCACTCCAAAGTGACATCCTAGCAGCTTACTCAGCCCTCCCGGGCTGTGCCTGCCATTTGCATTTTACAGTCTGAGGGCACGGGTCCTGGTTTCATCTCACAAACTGTTTCCAACAAATAATTAGAGTAGGCATATGCACTACAGTCTCTGTCACCATTTGAGGTGACAACAGATCCACACGGGACAAGGAGTGGGCTAATTATGACTCCTCTTGGAACTCTGCTGGTCTCTTTCTCATAAAAGCTGTGGCTCATGCCTCTGCAAGTACTCTTTAGCAATCCTGTATGTGTACAATAAGCAATCGCTGAGCTCAAAGTCAGACTCCCCGATGCATCTGTAAACCTGCGGCTCATTGTCAGCAATATTCCAGCTGCTTTCTATCTCCACAATGTAGAATGTGCCCACCCCAGCTGAATGCAGTGCCCGTGACGAGGATGAGAGTCAAGCATTTATACACAGAAGTGCATCCTCCTGGAAATTTTGGAAGACACTGGAGAAGGCTAATAGTCACCTTATTGAGGAAGCACAATTTACAGTTAACAAACACTTGACACATCAATTCTATCTTGTGGAAGCCTCACAAAAAGGCACGTGAAGGAAATATGAATCCCATTTTAAGATTGAGGCTGAAAAATGTCCACAATAGCCAAACTGTGGAAAGAGCCAAGATGTCCATCAACAGATGAATGGATAAAGAAGATGTGGTATATATATACAATGGAATATTATGCAGCCATCAAAAGGAATGAGATCTTGCCATTTGCAACGACGTGGATGGA
The DNA here is from genome assembly GCF_964656455.1 of Halichoerus grypus. Taxonomy (NCBI): domain Eukaryota; kingdom Metazoa; phylum Chordata; class Mammalia; order Carnivora; family Phocidae; genus Halichoerus; species Halichoerus grypus. The sequence continues at coordinate 114,045,844 of NC_135719.1, read as the reverse complement.
ACTGGAGGGTATTATGCTGACTGAAATAAGTCAAACAGAAAAAGACATGTATCATATGACCTCACTGATACGAGGAATTCTTAATCTCAGGAAACAAACTGAGGGTTGCTGGAGTGGGGGGTGGGGTGGGAGGGATGGGGTGACTGGGTGATAGACACTGGGGAGGGTATGTGCTCTGGTAAGCGCTGTGAATTGTGCAACACTGTTGAATCTCAGATCTGTACCTCTGAAACAAATAATGCAATATATGTTAAGAAAAAAAAAAAAGAAGATAGCAGGAGGGGAAGAATGAAGGGGGCGGAAATCAGAGGGGGAGACGAACCATGAGAGACGATGGACTCTGAAAAACAAACTGAGGGTTCTAGAGGGGAGGGGGGTGGGAGGAGGGGTTAGCCTGGTGATGGGTATTAAAGAGGGCACGTTCTGCATGGAGCACTGGGTGTTATGCACAAACAATGAATCATGGAACACTACATCTAAAACTAATGATGTAATGTATGGTGATTAACATAACAATAAAAAATTTAAAAAAAATAAAAATAGAAATAAAAAAAAAGATTGAGGCTGAAAAAAAAAAAAGACTGAGGCTGACAGAGAAGCTAGCTAGCAGAGGCTGGATTCTGCATTCAAATCCTAGTCATTCAATGCCAAATTCAGGGACCTTTTCAGTCCTTCAAAACTCTCTCCAAATTAGAAAAACTGATCCTGAGAGCTTGTAACCAGCTGATCATTCATGGGATCAACTCAAGGACAGCTCATGCTACACAAATATAGAAATAAAAACAGCATACTATAAAAAGGAGAAAAAATTCAATTCTGATACCACCATTCACTTCAAGGAGTGCAGAAGGGAGGTGGAAAGGGGATGGAGCAAGAAAAGAGAGAGAGAGAGAGAAGTGCACACATGAGCTTGTGCCGGCACTTAATTAGCAAACTTCTACCTTCTTACCTTTGAATCCATTTTGTTAATATTGTTCTGGCAAGTGCAGGCTGTAACAATCAGATGATGGCAGCGTTTATGGACGACACAGGTGCACACTAGGGAATCAAATGCATGATTATACATTCCTCGGAGGCTCACGGTCTGCCAGTTCTAGTGGAGTCAACAAGGGCTGCTCCATGCCAAGGTGACTTGATTTGGGTGTCTGGCCCACACGATGGCATCCAATGCACCCATCCTTCCCATGGTCATTACCATCACCCTAGACTCATGCCTTTGCTCACACCCAAACTATTCGCACTCAAGTCTTGAGCCCACTTCATCCTTCCTGGCTTTCCCCCTGCCTGCACCCACCTGCATAAGAATCCTCCTCTCTTGGTGTAATTCTGGGCACCTTGCCCCACAATCTAAACCTTCAATAGCATCTCACTGCCAATGAGTCAAGTTCAAATTTCCCAGCCAGGTTTCAGGCCCTCCAGAAGCTACCCCCAGCTTACCTGTTACCTTTCTTCGAGGGGAGCTCTTTGTCCCAATAAAAACTAGACTGGTTGCTCTTCCTGGAGCAAGCCTTCACCCTCGCCTGCACACTGACCATGTCTTGCTCAATCCCTAGGAGATCCTCGTTGCCTATCGCCTAACTACATCTTAAGTTTATAATAAGACACAACTTGAGAAATGTCTCTTCCATGAAAATATACTACCCGTGGCTCCCCTTCTAGATTAAACCATCTCTCTCTCCTCAGATCTCTTACAACTCTTAGCCTGCCCCTGCCCCTGCATTTCAAACCTTCCACAGTAACCTCTAATGCCCTCAGAATTCCCAGGCAGCATGATGCCTTGAACAAGATAGGCACTCATTAAATATTTGCAGAATGATTCAATCAATTGTTTGAATACTTAGAACTTCCAAATAACATTTTTCTCCCATTTTCATCTGGATAACTGACATAGTGCAGACAGAGTCCAGTTTACCATTAAAAGGTGAACAAGTATAAGGAAGCAGTATGAAAGTATATGTTATTTTTAAGATCTTTCAAGACACGTGGAGGTTTTTAGGATTAACTACATAAACGCGAATGATATGTTAGCAAATAGTAATATATTTTAAAACAAATCTAGCTTTCATCAGACTGATTTTGAAGGAGAACCAAATTGAAAGTTCCCAGAGAATGTCTTTTTATATGAGGGAAACTCAAAACCATCCCTCACACAGAAAAACCTTATATTCTGAAGCATCTGAGGTTTGCTTATTTTTTTCATTTGCTTGGCTAGAGCTTTATCAATTTTATTGATCTTTTTAAAGAACCAGCTTTTTATTTGGTAGATTTTCTCTGTTGTTTTCCTAATTTCAATTTTACTGATTTGTGCTTTAATTTTATTTCTTTTCTTCTGCTCCCTTTAAGCTTCTCTCCTTTTTCTAGTTTCCTTAAAGATGAAAACTGAGATTACTGATTTTAGATCCTTCTTTTCTAATATATGCATTTAATGCTATAAATTTTCCTGTGAGTACTGCCTTTGCTGAATCCCACAAATTTTGATAAGATGTATTTTCATTTTCATTTGGTCTGAAATATTTATTATTTTCTCTTGAGTCTTCTTTTACCCATGTGTTATTTCAAATGTGTTGTTTAATCTCTAAATATTTAGGGGGCTTTCCAGCTATCTTTCTGTTATTCATATGTAGTTTAATTCCACTGTGGTCTGAAAAGATACTTTTTATGATTTCTATTATTTTTTATGACTTCTATTCTTTTAAATTTGTTAAGGCTTATTTCACATGCCAGAATGTGGTCTATCTTGATAAATATTCCTTGTGAGCTTGAGAAGGATGTACATCCTGCTATGGTTAAGTGGAGTAGCCTATAAATGTCAATTTGATCAAATTGTGGATATCCTTACAGATTTTCTGCCTGCTGGACCTATCAGTTACTGAGATATTGAAGTCTCCAACTGTAACAGTGGATTTGTCTGTATATCCTTGCAGTTCTATTAGTTTTTGCCTCATGTATTTTGATGCCCTATTGTTAGGTGCCTACATGTTAAGGATCATTAGGTCTTCTTGAAAAACTGACCCCTTTATCATTACATAATGCCTCTCCTTAGACCTGATAATTATCTTTGTTCTGAAGTCTGCCTTGTCTATTTGGTTTTGATTAGTGTTGGCATGGTATATACCCTTCTCAAACCGGGTATTTGGTTTTATGTCCCTTACCAAGATGTGAACATACCCTGACCAATGTTCTTTCTTGTTCTTTCAACAAAACGTGGCCCACTGAAAATCAGCCCATCAAACATCCTGGCACTATGCATAAGATGAACCAGGGTTGACCACAAGGCATGTCCCTGTGCTGGACAGGTGCTAAAAAGTGACATCAATTCTCACCTGTGAACTATGTTCTCATTTGGGGCTGACATTAATAGCATAAAGTCAATTATTGTTGTCATATTGATTATATATTCTTTTTCTAAATTTGAGAACTCAGTAGAATTGCTCATACATGTTAAAATGAAAATTATATCCAAGAGTATGTCCTATTCCATTCTAAGGGAAATAACGTTCTACCTCACCTTCTCCAGAAGAGAAGGCAGGATTTGCTTACTGACATGGAGGCTACCACTCCAGGACATGTTAGTGCTATTTTACCAATCATCTGTAGAGTGCACATCAAGAAGACAGGTACCCTATGTATAAACTGTGTGATGATGCTCAAACCAACAACAAGGGTGGCCCAAATAAAAGACAAACCAATCCAGTCTAGTTAAGTCTGAGTAAGAGCCTTCTTTCACTCCTCCCATTTGGAACACTAGTAAATTGGTTTTATCTTAGAACTGTGAAAATCAAAATAAATTTAATGCATAATAACTACAAGATCATTAACAGATTAACTTTGAACATTTCTCACATTTTTTTTAAATTAGAAAATCAAAAAGCAACTGAGATAATAGCTTCTATTCCCTATGCAGGTTAAGAAACAACACTGTGCCATTTCTCACCCCTATTAACAACGGGGTTGTAAAAGACAAAAATTTAGCTTCAAGATTTATAGGTACTGCTCACACAATGGCGTAACCTTTCACTATTTTCATGTTATTGCAGAAACAAAACTTTAAACAATTAAACTTTATTAGGTATCTCGGCTTTAGAAATAAAAGTGTCTCCTCTACGCTGTCTAAAATGTAGCCAAAATTTAAACCACAACTAAAAAGTTGCAATTCTATAGGGGTCTCATTTGACTTGCAGAGTTATTTATCACAATATTAATGAAATGTATCCTGTGTCTTCTTAGGGAACAATATTAAACATAGTTTTTAAAATGTTTTCTTACCTTGACATTGATAACCTTGTTTCCCAAATACTCCCCTGTTCAAGACAATAGAGAAAAAGTTATCATCAGTCTATTTCAGCAACAATGCTCCTATAATCATAGTACTTAAGGAAAACAAATGTATGCCATCCTCTGCACCTTTATGAAAAACAGAATTTCAGAGAAGAAGCAAAGATGAGGTGATTTCTGAGCCCTTGTTTGTTACCACAAGACATAGAGGAAGTCACCTGATGATCAGAATCCTCTAGTGATATACACAGGTGGGTACTGGTGATTCTCATTCTACCCACCTCCCTCTGTGGCAAACCCCAGGTCCTCATCTCGTCATGTGACTGAGCCTCAGCCTGAAGGGTCACTCCACCACCTTCGTTGGCCTTCTCACTCACATACACATAAAGATGCTCAGGTAGTGAAGTAAACAGATGGGTCCACCGCAGCTGCCTGGCCTGAGGCACCCTCCCTCTTCCCTGTGCCCCCATCACCCCTGGAGTCCAGGGGGTAGGGCAGAAATACAGCCACAAGATGCCTGTCAAGCCCACAGCTATCATTTTGGTCTCTCCCTAGTATATTCTCTGAGCGATGATGACATTATCCTTATTCTCATTTAACACAGGCCACATTTTATTAAGCCCGGAGGATGTGCCAGGCACTGAGCCAAGCTGCTGTCGTACAGCATCTCATCTAATCCTCACAAAAGTCACATGAGGCAGTACGCGTAATAGGAAGGCTCAGAGCACAGACTGGGCATGATTTGGGGCACATCTCTAATTCCTTTGAGCCATAGTTTCTTCATCTATAGAGGGAAATAATGACCACAGTACCTACTTCATAGGGTTGTCCTGAAGATAGAGAGAGGTGATAATGTAAAACGCTTAGGATAGTGCCTAGAACTTTAAGTTCTACATAAAACTTTATGATATAAGCAAAATAAAATTATCTTTATTTTACAAATAAGGAGACACTGATGGACTATATAATTTATTTAGGTTCACACATCTAGTTGGTGATGAGATTGAATGCCAGAGTCCATACTGTTAACCATATATATGTAACACATACATTAATATTGTGTCTGTGTGTGTGTGTGCCTGTGTGTGTGTGTGTGTGTGTGTGTGCGAGAGAGAGAGAGTGAGAGAGAGAGAGAGAGAGAACGAGCGCGGGAAAGTGAAGGCTGGTTGAGTGGGAGTTAATGTTTCCTTGGTGGAAAAAATTTAGTGAAATTATCAAACAACTTTCCATTGAGAACGTTGGTTGAGGTCACAGGTTGTCACCACAAATGCCCACAGGGGCAGGCAGGTCACATAGAGGAGGGAAGCAGAATGGTGTGACTTGAAATAAAGAGTAGCAGACCTTTCAGGTCAGGAAAACCACAAGGAGAGAGGTGGATGGCAACTGACTAGACAGTACCGATGACCACAAGGGTGGAAAATGGGCTCAAAGATGCCAGAGCTTTTCAATTGTTCAATAGAAAATTCAGCAGGAACTTGTTTCTGAAGACTAGAGTTGTGATGGTATATTTATCAGCATATTGACAGCCAGTTTAGGGTCTTTGGTTTAGACAAGACTCTATTCTTAATTTAAAATGCCAGAAACACTAACCCTGGATTCTGACTGCTAAAAGGTAGCAGGTACTTTTAAACCAAAGTAATCACACACACACACACACACAAAAATACAAACTCATTGATCAATACTCAAAAAAAGTTACTCTGAGCCAAGTGCTTTTGACTTAAACAAAATGACTAAAGTTTGCAATAAAAACAAGGATTTCCTTTTATGCTTTAGATACTAAACTGTCTTTTCTCCCTCAGAGATGGGTATGGATGGGTATGTATGGGTACATGTTTGGGGTGGGTGAGGGGGCATTTCCTTCTTCTCTTTCCAAATAAATGTGTTTAATGTTGGCTGTAAATGAAGCTAACTATTAACTTAAATTTATTTTACATTATAGATTTGCCACTGAGGTTTCAGCTTCAGTCACATGTATAGTAAAATATTGCCCTGATTCACCTAGAAGTTCTCAACTATTAATTATCTCAATTCCTAAATGCCAAGGATTATAGTATGCAATCGCTGAAAGTTTTACCTTTGGCCACATACCATAAGGCTGAAGATTACTGTGTGCTTACTTTACTTACAACAACTAATTTTTTTTTTTGATAGAAAAATCCTTTAATCAAAACAAGTTTACAATGTTGACACTTATGGCTTAACTAGAATATGTCTGTCCAAATTTAAATTGTATTAAGGACCAGATATAATGTAGTATCAATAGTTCCCTCAAAACAGTAGGTCCCAGTTCCATTGTAAGACCTCTGAAAAAGCATAACTCCAATTATTGAAATAATTCAAACTATTCATTTATAGATGAAAACCATTATCTATCTGAGAGGTCAAAACATACAATGCATGTCACATGCAAACACTGGTGTTAAGCCTGTTCTCCGTATTCATATTTTCAAAACATGAGAAGTCTTTTAGCTACTGAAACCACCAACTGACCTAATAATCAAAATATCTTAAAAATGCTATCTGTTAAGTTACCCTTAAATTTTGTTAACCTTGGTTTACCCTGATTTAGTCCATATATATGAATATACAGACTACCAAAGTATTCCTTTACTTTATCTAACTGCCTCGGAGCAACATATATTTTCTACTTACAATTCTGTCACGTGGAGGATCTCTAAGAATCCCCTTCTGATAGAGCCATGTTTTCAAATAGGTTAGTTTTTCTTATATAGCATTTACTTCTACTATTTACTGCATAAGAATCATGGAATTTTTTTTCCCAATTAAAAAAATACTTAGTGACTTCCTTAATGAGTGTGACTTTTTAAAAATTCAGAAACATGAGACAGTTCTCAAAAATAAACTTTTATCATTTAGTTTTTAGTTTCAGCTATTAGTGCCTGTAAAGGATCTCAGATGACAACAACTAATTTCTATAACTCATCATTTGAGTCATACTTTTTTAAAGCAATACTGTTGTTTTTTCTCTCTTACTCAGTGGCCGATTATTCAATTTATTGATTATCTATTTATTGATTGGTTAGCCTCCCTAATTAGTGCTTTATAGCCAGTTCACGATTCATTAGCACCTTTCCCCAAATGACTGGAAAAAGAAATAACATGTAAACCTTGGATCCGTAAATTGTTCAGATGTTTTTCATTGGGAATTCAAATTACTGGGTCAACATATTAGAATAAAAGGCAAAAATCAGATCCTAAAACAACTCTTCAGAATTATGCTTCCTTCTGAAACCACATACAACCAGAGGAGGCCTTGATTATAGAAAGAAGCTCCAAGGAAGGGAAAGGCCAAGGAACCTCTTACCAGATAAACTCCCTGCAGTGAGAGCAGTAGGTGGGCTGCCTCAGGTATGTGGCCATAAACTTGTGTCCATTGATCTGGTGGACTCGCCTTCGCATAGCCCTTTGGCGCTTCCTGGTAAAATGTTTGAAGATTCGGTCTCTCTGGAGAGTGGCTGTACAACAAAAGAAAGGAAAAAAGAATAACGTGCAATGAAGCTAGCTGTATCTAATGTATGAGAAAGTGTCATAGCTCAAATACTCTCCAAATTGTTCCTTCTTTCTTTAAGATGCAAAACACCCCAGAACCTCATCATGCTTCCTAGTGACCTTAGGACTTAGTTTGAGAGGGTTGGACCTAAGTGAACTCTGAGATTCCCCACTGCCTGATTATAGCTGGCTATCTTGGACCAGTCTCCCCAGCACAGACCATGGGTCCCCCGGGGTTCTAATGTTGCAGTAGGGGGGACATCAGCCTGGCCTTCTAGCTCCTGTCCCCCTGGGTGGGACCTCAGGGCCATCGACTGGCTAGAACTACTAGCGGGTAAAACAGATCTCTCATTATTTGCCTTTTGTTCTGGCATCCTCACAAACAGAAGGAGGGAATGGCCGCAGCACAGTGACAACACCACCCAAAAGCATCAGTCCCAACACTGTCTCTGGAATGGGTAGAAATTCACCCGGACATAATGCAAGGTTCCTTTTCCACCTTCACATTTTTAAAAATCGTGGCTCCTAGTCTGAAGAATCAAAACTGGGCACTATCAAAAGTCAGTCAATTATGTCTTCCAGATAATTTATACTAGAACTTTCCCAAGGTATACAGAGACTTATGATTAATAAAATAAAGATTACTTCTTCAATAATGCTTTGCAATTAATCACTTCAATGCAAAGAAAATTTAAGAACTAATGCAAGAATAATCTGCTAATAAATTTTAAAACCTGGAATATGCCCATTATTGTGCTCCTGGGAAAACTGCCACCTGTTCACAGTCGGTTTTTCTTTTAAGATAATGCTGAATAGTATCAGGTCACCTGGGTGGCTCAGTCGGGTAGGCGTCTGAGTGGATTTTGGCTCAGGTCACAATCTCAGGGTTATGAGAAACAACAAAATGCATTCAATACAGATTTTCATAATTTTAATGCTTTGTCAAACTCCTTCCCCCACTTTTTAAATATTAACAAAATTTAGTCCTCATTTTGAAGAATTCATTTTATGTGGACTTTTCTCAGTAGCAATGACACTCAGATAACCAGGAAATTCTATACTATTCAGCATTATCTTTTTTGGGGGGGGAGGGGCAGAGGAAGAGGGAGAGAAAATCCTAAGCAGTCTCCACACCCAGCACGGAGCCAGATGCAGGGCTTAATCCCATAACCCTGAGCACAACAATGGGCATATTATTAGAAAACCTATTATATTTTATTCTATTAACAGGTAAAAGAAAGTAACTATGATCATTTCGATATATGTTTAAAAGTCACTTGATAAAGTTTAACTTGTAATCCAATAAAAAACTTTTTGAAAAGAGTAAAAGATTGTCTCCTCAACAAGACTAAAACATTATGCTCACAGGTCAAAAGATAAATGGTAAATTAAAAAAATAATAATAAATCCCATGAAAGTTAAGAACAAGTAAGACCAATTACCACCTCTATTGCTTACTATTATTCTGAAAGTACTTGCCAAAGCTGTTAGAGATGAAAACAAAATAAAGGATAAAGCTATGCGAGGGGCAGGGGGAAGGAAGCAAAGATACCATGATTTGGATATGTTCAATACATGACTAGAAAACTCAGGAGAAGTTAGCCTAATCTACTAAAAACAGAGTTCAGTAAGATGGACAATGGTAAATCATTAAAAGTCAACAGGTCTTTAATACATCAAAAGAACTGCTTAGAATATATAATAAAAGTATATCCCCATTCATAAAGCTATAAAACCCAAACTAGGAATAATTTATCAGAAGTGCAAGACTTATATGAAGGAAACTATAAACCCCAACTGAAGAATATGAAAAGATATATAAAAATGAACTTCTTAAATAGAAAGACTTATTAATACTACTAAGTCGTCAATTCTTTCTAAACTAAATTCAACAAAATCCCAATAAACATCCCCAAAGGAGGTCTTTAAACTAAACCTGACAACTTTTTCAGAGTTAATTTGGCACCATAAATATTTAAAAACTGTCCAAAAATTCTAATGAGGGAAGGAAGACTTGTTCTACATGATAAAACATAAAATTATAGTGACTAAAACAGCATGCTACCACCTCAAGAAGAATCCAAACCTAGAAATCAATTTTGCTTAGAGAGAACAAGACTCAAATCAGTGGTAAATGATAGATTATTAATAAATAGTGTTTAGACAACTAGTTAGCCTTTTAGAAAATATCTTTACCTCACTCCTTACACCAAAATAATCTCAGGTAAATGTTAAAGAGGAAGTTATGAAAAAATAAGGAAAAAATATATACTCCTAGGATGGGATAAGGGTAACAATACTCTAATACCATAAAAGACTCAGATTTGCAATTTAAGAAATTTAAAGTTCTATTTGGCAAAAGACACAAAACAGAAACTTAAACAAAACAAACTGGGAGAAAAAGGACTTGCAACACATGACAAAGGGTTACTATTTATAATATGTAGAAATTAATAATAAAAAGGGATGAACAATCTAGTAAAAATGGGACAGAGGAGGCAAATAGGCAATTTATAAAACTATAAATGCAGACAGACAATAAACACACCAGATGTCCAATCCTATCCTAGATGGACACGTAAGAAGCAGGAGGTAAATGACATTTCACTTCAATTGGCAAATATTTATAAGGACTGCTAATATGTCTATGCTTACAAGGGAATGGGGAAATAGGCAGCTCCACTCTCTGCTGTTAGGAGTGTAACTGGACTGCAGTCCTGGTTCTGCCACCTTCTGGCTGCGTTTACCCTGCTAAACCTCAGTGTTCCCATCCATAAATCGGGGTAGTGCTTTCCTCAAAGGGTTTTTCCAAGGACTGAAGGAGGTAATGCAATGAAAGTGTTCAGCGCAGAGTTAGGCCCGTGGTAGCATTCAACACATGTAGCTATTTCAAGAATATTTTTTGGGGGGGCGCCTGGGTGGCTCAGTCGTTAAGCGTCTGCCTTCGGCTCAGGTCATGATCCCAGGGTCCTGGGATCGAGCCCCACATCGGGCTCCCTGCTCCGCGGGAAGCATGCTTCTCCCTCTCCCACTCCCCCTGCTTGTGTTCCCTCTCTCGCTGTGTCTCTCTCTGTCAAATAAATAAATAAAATCTTAAAAAAAAAAAAAGAATTTTTTTTTTTTGGAGACCAATTTGACAATATGTGTCAAAGTTGTAAATCTACATTTCCTTTCATTCAGCAATTCAACTTCTACGATTGTTTTTTTCTATAAAAATGCTAGGAAGAATATATGCTATATAGATATCAATTACTACTTTCTATTTAACAGTAAAAATTAGTAAAATAGTAAAAAATTTCAAAGAATGAAATGCAGAAATAGAGAAAATGAATCTGGTTAAGACACTGATGCTCAGGGACCCTGGCACTGTTAAAACTGTACCTGCTTCAGTTTTTATTTTGGGGTGTTTGTGTGTGTAAAACCTTCGGCAAGCAGCCTAGTTATTTTCATTCTCAGGGTTCCCATCTGTCTCAAGAAGATAACTACATCCCTGTCTGCAGCCCTATGGGGACAGTGTCATCATCAATATTCCTGAGTTTCTTAAAATTCTGGATAAGGATCACACACGAACAGAAGTCACTCTATTATGCAGCTCTCTTCTGCAATATTTCCAGAAGTCATTCAGGAATGACAAAAAGACCAGATTTTAATTTTCCTTTGCTTGGGCAGATGATAAAATCTGACCTAATGATCACACTATATCTAGCATATGTTATCACCAGCCTGAGACCTAGCTCAGAGTACTGGCCACGGCAAAACATGCATTGAATTACTAAACACTTATCACATCTAGATGCAAATTAAATTCTCCCCAGGGGTCTAATGATCAAGAATTTACTTTTTTTGTCCCTTAATACTATGAAGAGTGGTTAAAAGGTCAGCTCACTTGCATTTTTAATATTTCTTGAATTGAATTCCCTCCCCCGCCCCCCAACCGCTATTGCCTTAGTATAACAGGACCTCTGAATTTTTCAGGTGATCCCTTCTAACCTGAAGGACTTAGGAAGAAACAGCTTACAGACGTCCACCACATGTTGGTCATCCCTTAATGCCTTCGCTCCTGCCTTCTACCCCTCCTGGAATGCCCTGTCCTCTTTTTTTACCCCCGCAACTAGTTAACTTAGATTTATCCCATCTGCCTCAGAGCCTAAGTGGTGTCCCCCAAATCCTGAATTAAATCCCCTTCTTCCCAAAGCAATCTGGGACTGCCCCTCAATTTTTTCCTTTATCCCACAGCACTGGGAAAGAGTTCACCTCCGTATCCCAGATGTCTCAGAAACACCTCCCATGTGGTCATTTTAATGAAGCTTCACTCCTCCCTCTTCTGTATTCTTTTGCCTGGGTGCCTCTTTGTTTAAAAAGCACAAAAACACACTCATACACACCTGGGAATTTGAAAGATGTTTGGTTAAGAAAACAGGGGTTGGGGGGGGTGCCCATGGCTTCAAAGGACTTTCACTGTCACCTCTTGATGGATGCATTGGACAGGAAGAAGGAGCTCTCAGATGGCACCCTGCCCAGGTACAGACTCGACCCCCACTTTCCCATTACAGGGGCCTTCCTCACTGTTTGCACTGCCCCCTGTTGCCTTAGCACTAAGTTAAAAGAACTAAAAAAAAAAAAAAAAAAAAAAAGACTATTTAATCCTTTTGTGCCTTAAACCAACCCAGGCTTGGAGAAATTTTCCAGATCACATAGGGTTTTTTTGAACACGTTAGGCAACCCTAACGTGCTTTACAGCCAAAACTTGCATCACAACTTCTGTTTTGCTCCTGAGGTACTCATGCCTCTAAGTAAATAGGAAGCTGGCCCAGTGCCCAGGAGGGAAATTCACATTCCAGGCTCAGAGGTGGGCAGGCCTGGAGCCCCGATCCATCTCACCGGGCGAGTCAGTTTTGATAAGCCATCCCATCCATGGGATGGAGAATAATGAGGTCAAATACAACAAAGATTAACTATTTTGAAATAAAATTCTATGTCATAAATCTGATTGTCATCCCACACACTCTTTAGAACTTTAGAAGGCACAAGTAACTAGGAGTGACCCAACCACCCCAGGGTTAGTTTTCAGGGCAAAAAGTCTTGCTGGACAGAGACGTGTTGCTAACCTGAGGCTTTGTGGGGGAGGGGCGTCTCTCTGAAATCTCCGTAAAGCTGCCTTAACTTTATCTCAAAAACAGTAAATGCTTCATCCTCTTCAGCCATTTTGCTCTATCTACCTGAAGCTAAAGTTTTCTATTCCAGCTGCAGAAATCTGTTATTTGGAAGTACTTCTGAAAACCAAGATCACATCTCCTAATTTTCAAACGACTGTAAGCAAATTAAATCAGAGCCTGAAAGTCTATGGCATGGCACCTTTCAATTTTCAGAATTAAATAAATATTTCCGGAATATAAAATGCATAAAAGGAATAACTTTGGCTCAGTGTAAAAATACTATTCAACTTTGTTAAGTTGAATTTGCTTAACAAGCAAGGGCACCGTGGTTTGCAAAGATCCGTGGCTTGTCTTTTAGGCGCCAAGCAGAGGAAGTTGCGTAGCCTTCCCACACAACAGGCTGGAGCGTGTGGTGGTGAGCGTGCAGAATCTGGAGCCTGGGCAGGAATCCTGCTTCCTCCCCTCCAAGCTAGGTGACCTTGGGCAAACTGTTGAATTTCCTAAGCCTCAGTTTCCTCATTTGTAGAACAGGAAGCACAAGAGAACCTTCCTCAAAGGGCACTTTGATGACTCGCTGAGTTAATAAGTGTAACATAATTAGAAAAGTACCTGGCAGGTAGCAACTAAGTGTTACATAATTGTTAAAACCCTTACTTCACACTACCATAGAGACCAACGAACAGAAAGGATTTAATTCAATCACCTAATTGCCTAGAAATCAATACTTAAGAAACCATTACCTTAAACATCGTGCCCAAGGTTGATCTAGCTAGCTAGAGCCAGAACTACCACTAGAAATCCTCTGCTCTTGGTTTTATCCCCGGGGCTTTATGGGTAACATCACACTGTACTGTGTCCTTTATTAACATCAGGTCTCCTGGAATCCCTGGAAAGTAATACATTTTCTGGTGAGGAAACAGAAGCTAACAGGAAGGTTAAGTGAGGTCAAGCAGCTACTGATAGAAGTGGGGTCGCCAGACTCTGTTTACTATTGTTCAACTATTGAGCAATGCTATCCAACGTCCTTTTTTCCTTCTTCCTGAGATATTTGTTTTATCGTTTGTGCATGTGGGAAGGGGTAACTGGGAGAAAAATAAACAGGAAGACCTTAGAGTTAACCGAGTTACTAGTCAAGAAAAAACCAGAAAGTATAATTTATCTATCCAAAATATATTCCTGAAAGGTAACAGGATAAGGTCATGAGAGAATCTTGCTTAATATCATCAAACACACTGAATAAGCAACCATCTGATCACAAAACTGCGTGCATAAAGAATGATGCATAAGAATTTAACATTAGATGATTCTTGTCTGAGACAATAATGATATAAACAGAGAGAAATTAGGACATGGGCTAGGCAAATACATACCTTAAATGAGTCTTTACAGTGAGTACACACCCCCAGTGGGTGAGAGCATTTAGTGGGTGCTGAGTGAAGAGAGAATCACAGGAGTTGTGTATCTAGTCCTCTGATTTATTAAGAATGACTTTATAATGGACTGAGCTTAGCAGTTGTTTGGAAAAGAGGAGCAAGAATTTGATACACAGGATGGGGAGAAGGTTCCAGGACTTTAGGCCAGCACCAGTGACAAAGGCTACAAAAATGGGTGTTCATATTTTAAAACGGCATGCAAAATCCCCCAAATAACACTGAGCAGTACAGAATTTTCTGTTTTTGAAAACTGCATACCACATGACTCACAGTTATTTCCAAATTCAGATACAGTGATTGGAGTCAACACATTAGGAGACCTGACCATGACAGGCGCCATGCACAGGTATGTCTCAGGGCTTTGGCTCCCTCCAAGGAAGCTCAGCCTGCATAAACACCTTCCATCATGCATCATGCAGACGGCTATCATTGGCAAAAAGAGGAGAGAAAAATCATTTGTTACTAGACTGACTCTCTTGAATGGCCCTCAAAGCAACATGAAAGCGAGCCCATCCTCACCCATCACTCCAGCCTCCTCTGTCAGCAGAAAGGTAATCAGAACAGAGCCCCTGGATGTGACCAAAGCTCCGCCAAGAGCAATGGGTCCTTTCACTGGACTTTCTCCACTGTTCCGAGGAGAGAGCGCTGCCTCCCATCATCCCCTCACCGGCTTCACCTCTGTTATGCAGGAATACTGCCGAAGTACAAACTCTCCCCTTCCCAGTACTTAGAGAAAAGTACCTCAGCTCCAATAGCATCTGGCTTCTCTTACTCTACAATTTCTCCTTCTTGTCCCCTTCACCAGCTCTCCTCTCCTACCCAACCTTTAAACTTGTGTGTGTTCCAAAGCTCTTTGTATGCCATTCTGGTCTTTCTGGATGCTCATTCATCTCCTCAGAGATCTCATATGTTCTCTTGATTTCTAACAATTGCCTATGTACTGAGGACTCCCAAATCAACAGCTCTAGTTCTGGCTTCTAACTACATATAAAAAGATGCTAAACATTTCTAAGTAGCTTCTTAGCATCTCTCCAAGGTATCCCCAAATTACCTAAAATTGACATTTGTAGGCTGAGCCCTCTTCCCTGCCTCTTCAACCCACCCTTTCTCTTAGATAATAGTATCGTTATCCTTAGAGTCATCCAGAAAAAAACTAAAGCTGTCTTCAGATCCTTCTCCACCCACAACCAATCAACTGTCAAGCTCTACTAAACCTATTATGAACTGACTAGATCTGTCCCTCCCATGCTCAGTGGGGATAGTTCATGCCACCCTCTTCCTCTCATCTAGACTATGTACTAGTTTCCCAACTAGACTCTCTGCATAAGGCTGCTCCCCTCTGCAATCCATCCAGTTATGCATAGGAAATACACATGAGATCATGTCACACCCTGTAGGGAGACGGCTCCCCTGCTATAGTCTATGTAAATTTCCTGAACGGAAATTGGAGTAGTTGCCCTCGTTGGACCATAGTAAGGTAACGGGGGTGGGTTTCCCCAAAGGGTAGTGTTCCCACTGTCCAACATCTGAGAGAAGGTCAAATCTTCAGGCAGCAAAATAACTTTCAGGGGGGGCCTTAGTTAGATGGGATGCAGTCCTTCCCCTTGGTCTTTACTGTCTGGGGTCTGGACTTGAGGGCCCAGGAAATGGGGGGGTCCACAAAGTCCTGCAGAGGCAGCCTGAGGTAGGCTAGGAGTAAGCCCAGCCGTGAAGGCACAGAGAAGATGTGTTCAACATCCTTTGTGAGGGAAAGCATCTAGTGTATCTAGTACATCCCTTGTGAGGGAAAGCATCTAGTGCATATTAATATAAACCATTAAGCCTGGTTTACATGGTCCAGGCAGACCTGAGCTCTGCTTTAGAGAGTACATTAAAGCGGGTAAGTCACACTCTGCGGCTACCATGGTAGATAGACGGTTCTAGTGAAAAATGAGAATCCCCAGAGAAAGGTAAATCCTGGGACTTAAGAACTGGGGAGACAAAGTCTAGTCACATTTCCCAGGTGGCAGGTCTCCCGGTTGCCAACCTTGGAGGACTAGGATTGCTTTCATCAAGAAGCCAGCAGATCCCACACTCCTCTAAGTCTGTTCAGTAGACACCAAGGCCAACATCCCCAACCCAACATCCAGGAACCCATCCCATCTCCTCCTCCCTCTCATCCTGCCACATGACTGGGCTCCTTCCGCGATCTCAAGGAATTGATAGAACATCCTCAAGGGCCAGAAAAACTGGGACAGTTATCCTCCAGCTGCTGGGACGGTTATCCTCCAGCTGCCATCTGTCGTTGGTTGATGGCTGCCTCAGGGGTAGGGAGCATTAATTCTCTAGAATTTCCAGCCTTTCTTTGTGCCCCGAGAGGAAATATGGAGAGAACATCCACAGCGTGTGCCATAGAATGAATTTATACTTACTCTGGTCCTGCTTTCTTATTTATAGTTTGCTACCATAAATACCCCCTAACAAGTGCTTCAAACTCTTTGTGGAATTAAGCATAAATAGAAAATTCCTATAATAATAATTTTCAACTATTACTGTGCCTACTCCTTTCTGTACACATAATTTAATGACAGAAATTCCCTCTTGCTCCCTATTATCAAATGCAAGAATCCTATAATTCCTTTCTGCAAAAATAGTACGAATTTCTACGCTGTTGCTGTGATGCTACAAATATTTCATTCCCCCCATCCACACTGATTTCATCCATAAATAGACTTCCAGCTGCCAATTCTTCATTCTTCAGTTTTTTTAAATGAAAGTTAAACACTGCTGAGTGGTTCATCACCACCAGGTTTCAGGATGATGAGGAAATGTGTTTCTGTTTCATCAAATTTGGGTTGGATCATACAGAGGTAGGTCCCCGTTATGCCTCTCACTGTCCTCCTGACTATCTGGAAAATACCAGATCTGGCATTACCTTCAACTCTAAGCTTAAGTTAGAGTAAGAATCTTGGTTGTATGTGCTTTAAAATGTAAGCATTTTCCAATTATCTGGCAATTTTTCTTTTATCCTTCATTACTAAATTTAACTGGGAAGCAAATGTCTCACCCATGGTATTTCCTGTTCCTTAGAACCTTTTGAGCTTAACATAAGAAGACAATGAAGTCATAATGTGCAAAGAGCAATATGTGAAATGTCTCTTTTTTGCTCTTCTGCTGTGGTTGTTTGTAAAGATAATATATGATCACTTTAGAAAATGCAAATGATACAGAAAACTATAAAGAAGTTTTTTTTCAAAAATCATCTTAAATCTCACTATACCAAAAAAAAAAAAATCACTGTAAATATTTTGGTGAACATGCCAAATATATACACCACGTAGACATACAATAAGTGCCAACTACTTTTCACCCAAAACATCTTCCCATATCTTATTTTTTAAAAGACTTCAGTTGTTTAGAGTGGATTTAGGTTTACAGTAAAATTGAGGAGGAGGGGCA
This sequence comes from Halichoerus grypus, assembly GCF_964656455.1. Lineage (NCBI taxonomy): Eukaryota > Metazoa > Chordata > Mammalia > Carnivora > Phocidae > Halichoerus > Halichoerus grypus. The sequence continues at coordinate 114,028,029 of NC_135719.1, read as the reverse complement.
AAGGTTTCCCATATGCTCCTGGAGGTCACATAAGCATAGCCTTCCCCATTATCAACATCACTCACCAGAAAGGTACCTTTTTTAACAAGTATAAATGAGACATCACATAATCACCCAAAGTCCATAGTTTACTTGAGGCTTCACTCTTGATGTACATTCTATGAGTGTAAAAAGATACATAATGACATATATCCGTCATTATAATATCATACAGAGTATTTTCACTGTCCTGAGAATCTTCTGTGCTCTGTCTATTCATCTCCCCATCCCCTTCGGCCACCACCTCTGGCAACATTGATCTTTTTATTGTCTTTTAATTTATTTATGGTTTTCCTTTTCCCGAATGTCACATAGTCGGAATCATACAGTATATAGCCATCTCAGACTGGCTTCTTTCACTTAATGGCATTCATTTAAAGTTCTGCCCTATCTTTTCATGGTGTGATAGCTCATTTCTTGTTAGCACTGAATAATATTCCACTGTCTGGATGTACCACAGTTTATTTATCCCTTCACCTACTGAAGGACACCTTGGTTGCTTCCAAGTTTTGGCAATTATGAATAAAGCTGCTACAAACATCCAGGGCGCCTGGGTGGCTCAGTCGGTTAAACGTCTGCCTTCGGCTCAGGTCATGATCTCAGAGTCCTGGGATCAAGTCCCCCATCAGGTTCCCCGCTCAGCAGGGAGTCTGCTTCTCCCTCTGCCCCTCCCCCTGTTCATGTTTCCTCTCTTTCTCTCTCTTTCTCACTCTTGCTCTCTCTAATAAATAAAATCTTTAAAAGAAAAAAAAGCTGCTACAAACATCCATGTGCAGGTTGTGGCATGAACATAAGCTGTCCATAATTTTAAAAAGATACTATTTGTTTTTATAGCAATTAATAATAAAGTTACCATTTAGTCATCGTATCTTATAAAAATGAATATATATCACGACTAACTTAAAAGTAACCTAATAGCATTAGCATATCATCCCTGTGAAAGCAAGTTTTCCCTGGTTGAAACCTCTGTGATTTTCTCATTCACTTGAAGTTTAGGGACTGCTTTCTCCGCCCCTGCCCCCACCCCTGCCTCCAAGCTCAGGTTGGTCTTCCTTCCTCACAAAAAAAAAAAAAAAAAAAAAAAAAATTCTTATACAAACAACCTGTCCATCCAAAATCTTTTCCAGATAAACATGTGTTTCCTGCTGAGAACTAAAAAGAACCCTGCCCCATAGCTTGGCTTATTCCATTTCCCTTTCAATTTTTTTCCCCTCTTTTCCACATGTAGATTTCTGAGGTCTCTTCTAAGCTCTCAACTTCTGATTTTATGATTTTAGAAAAACCTTACAGGATATTAGCCATGAGAAATATGATGCCTAATCATTTCCTTCTCCGACTACATGGCTGGAATGAAAGCAATGCTGTGTCCCTCACACTGCTGACTCAACGCGAGTTTTAAAACCACGGCACCACTACTCATTATAAGCAGGCTAATTCCAAATCTTGCGCCGAAGGTAAAATACCTTTATCACACAGCCAAATTTCCTACAACACTAACACTAAGGCTCTGAACCTCAACCAGCATTTTATGATAGTCAAAAAAAAAAAAAAAAAGGCAAGGAGACAGCTGCTTTAATCAAATGTCACTTACATCATATGGTCACTTCCTGTCAGAAGCTAGCAATTTAGAAGTGTATATCTTGGCTACTAGGTTGGCTTTTCTGTTTGTTTGCTTTTTGACAATTACATTATGCCTTAAATTGGACAGGAACAAAATAAAATTAAAAAGAGATGAAGAAATTAAACTTGTTTTTTTTTTTTTAAACAGTGTAAACAAAGACTTGGTATTGACAGAGATTGAAACCTCTGATGAAAGTACACTTTTGGATTAGCAATGAATCCCATCCTTTATGACCGAGTATTGTTATCCCTGTGCTACCAGAAAGAGAACATTCCACTAGTCAAGGACAAATGAATTCTCTTTTCTTAAAATCCATTCAAAGGGTTCTTTCTTGACTACCATGAATAACCCAGCCTATATTGTGAGTAAGAGTTCATACTTTCCCAGGAAAGGCAGACATGTAGGTAAGAATACTTCAAACGGCAGGCTAAGGTGTGACAAATGCCTCCAACTGCTGGAGTATTTAGTACCAGCTCAATGCACCACACCAAAAAAAGTCTGCATATTATAGTTGGAATTCAGAGGCTTATCATAATCTAGTAAACGTACAGTTTAAACACACAACAGCTCAACAAACTACTAGGGCTCCCACAAAAAACTGAAGAACGGGGCTCTCAACCCTCTGCTGTCATTAATTCACAAATCACTTTTGGGACAAGAAGGCATTCTGCTCCACTTTGGACACTGACTAGCAGGCCATCTTTTGCAATGACGTTAGTCCTCAGTGTCCATATAGGCTCTAAGGACACTCAAACTCTTTCTTCCTTCTCCAGCATATGCTTCTTCAACCAACAGGTCTCAAACCTTTATTAAGTGCTGGACATTGCAATGGGAATTGTGGTACAATGGTGAACAAGGTATGGTAACATCTTCAACTGTAAGTCTAATGGTGGAGAAAGATTGTAAACAGCTGTTAACTATGCCTAGTAGAAACTTCCACGGGAGTGTGGATGGGCAGGAGTCTTACCTAGATGTGGGGGAATCAGAGATGGCCTCTCTTAAGAAGTACAGTAAAGCTGTAACTTTCAGAACAAGTGAAGAAGAGGTGAATCAGGAAAAATGGGTAAGAATGTTGCAAGAAGAGGAAGCCATATGTACCAGTGTCCAGAGTTAAAAGAATATAAGGTTCAAGGAACTCCTAATATTCACCTCCTGACCTGGTCACTCTAACACCTAGTAGCTGCCTCAGTATCATCAAATACTTACCAAATGTCTACTACTTACCAGAGCCAAGAACACCACAGAGTAGGGGTAAGAGTACTCCAAGAAGGTTCTTGAATCACTATGCTAGGGTCCAGGAAGAAGCTACTGGGACTCCCGTTTGTTTGTTTCTCATACTCTTCAGTTCAATTCTGTGACACTTTTATAGTGTTTATAATATACACAGTACTACATATATGTAACATTTATAAGAAAACATACATATATTTGGGGTGCATGCTCAACTATTGTTCACTGACCTCTGCAGGATCAAAAAAAGTTGGGAGGCCACTGATATAGATGGATTTACATTCTAGTTGGAGAAACAAGCTACACAGAGATGAAAGGTACCAAGGCTAAGTGCCATCGGAGCAAAGGGCAGGAAAAGATACCCGAGGGCTGGGATGGTCAGGGAAGGCTCCATGGCAGAGACGGCATTTAATTCAGGCTGTGATGGGGAGTAGATCTCAGACCAAGTTGACAGGTTAGGAGAGGACATTCTATCTGAAAAGAATGACATAAGCCCAGGTATATGGGTGCTGGGAAGCAATGAGAAAACCACCTTCTCTAACACAATCGGTTCCTACTGAGTAGAGGACAGATGATGGGGACCGGAGCGGACACAAACGTAGGCAGGACAGTGGGCATCCCCAGTATCAGGCTAAGAAATCGTACTTTATCTTGCCCTGGTACGGTCACGTATTCCTTCTGTGCCCAGTGGCAGGCCTTCTGTGGAAATGGAAAAAGCTCAGCTAAATGCCCAGTGAAGTTGTTTCTAATTCTTAAGAGTCTATGATACCACTGAAAATAGTTTTCAAGAACGAGGGCAAAAGAAAGATATTTCAGAAAGCTGGGATAGCTCACCACCAAATACCTTGACTAAATAACTTTCAAAGTATTTTTTTTTTTTTTAAGATTTTTTTTTTTGAGAGAGCATGAGCAGCGGGAAGAGGCAGAGGGACAGACAGAAGCAGACTCCCCACTGAGCAGGGAGCTCCAAATGGGGACCCTGAGATCACAACCTGAGCCGAAGGCAGACACTTAACTGACTGAACCACCCAGGCGCCCCTTAAAGCATTTAAAATGATCCTCTAAGGAAGGTCTGAGCAACAGAAGAAGATGGTGAGTAAAAAAAATTTATAAACATTTAGGTAAATATAAACAAACAACTATGGAATAAGTAATAACATCTAGTTAATGGAGCTTCAAAAGAAAACTAAAAGGACATCTAAAATATCAACCAATTATACATAAGCCAGGAGGAAGGTGAGTAGAGAGAAAGCATTCTAAGATCCTTATTTGCTCATTAGGATCTTAGACCATTTTTCAAAGTGGTTGTGCCATTTTGCATTCCCTCCAATAATATGAAAAGTTCTTGTGTTCCACAGTCTCATGAACATTTAGTGTGGTTGGTCTTTTCCAATTTTAGCCATTCTAGCAGTATCTTACTATGTTTTCATACACTCATTGGCCATTAATATTTCTTCTTTTGAAAGAAATAACTGTTCAAATCCTTTGCCCATTTTTTAAAAGTTGTCTTCCATTTGTACTATAACTTTCTGATATAGCTGTTCATTTTTGGAAAGAAGTTAACAACTGTTTTTTTCTATTAAGAAAAGAAACATACTCCTCTACTCTTAATTCCATTGGATTCACCTGAGAACTCTCACCAAGATTGTGTCCAAACTGAAGAAGACAAAGAAGATTTCAGAAAGGTTATGGTTCATTTTTACCTTTTATACATACGTATTAGTGGACAAGGGGGGAGCAGCTGCCAGGAAATACCCAGATTTATGTTTTAAAATTCCATGCATATAGTATTATTCTGGCCAACAGCACAGAAAATCATATTTTTGCCAAGTTTTTGTATACCATCTTTAGCTGAGTAAAACAATCCAGTTAAATTTCAGTATTTTAAAATTCTAATAAAATAATCCAAATTACAACGATTCTACTTCATCTCCATTTACAATTCCTAGCACATACCACAGATACATTTTTTTTCTGGCCTCTCTAGAATGGGTCTGGTTAACATCACTGTCAATTTCTTTATTGACAAATACATTTGGTTTTAGCAACTGCCACTGCAATCAGTCAACTATGGCAAAGTCCCAGGACACACATTCCAGGATTCCCCGCGGCTCTGAGAGCGTCAGCAATGGGTGTGACTGCTCACCTTCTTCCCTTGGTGGTAGCATCCTTAGCTGTTGTATGGACTGATTAAAAAAAAAAAAACATCCTGAAATCCACCTTTGATCACAAGATTAAAAACAATGGATGAGAGTGTGCCCTCTACCTGTAAAGCATTTATCAACCTTCAGCATTTGCCCTTGAGAAACATAGTGTCGACTCAGTTCTACAGGTTTCTATTTGAGCTGTTGCCCAAAGCTTACAACTTAGTTCCTTAATGTGACACAGTAACTGATGAGAGAGGCCTAAAGAGGCTCTCTGCTCTTTCTGGCCTCCAAGTTTACTTTTTCTCAGTTTCCTGTTTGTATCGGATGAGAAGATAGGAGCTGGTTTCACTCGATCTGTAAGGAATGAAGCTTTTCATGTTTCCCTCTGTTCTCCACATCGACTGGAAACTCAGTGTAAAACTGTAGGACTTCTCTATAACAATTAAGAGACAATTCCCTCGTGCTTTAATTTTGCTTCCTTTAAGAACTATTTTTAACCTTTGACCTTGAACATGCAACAGGAGATAAATGTAAATGGCATTCAGAATTCTTTAACCCATCTGTGCAGAAAAGGGAAAACTACTGTTACTGAAATTTTCATCCGCCTCCTCTCCCAATAAGGGGGATTTTAAAGAGATATTTGGGGAATAGGCTTGCTAGAAAAACAGTATTTTTTAAAACTTTTTAGGCAATGATTGAATCTCAGATTCAATCAAACCAGTGGGGAACGTTTTCTGTAATCAGTAGACACAGAAATTTTCACTTTCCTAAAATAAGAGCTCCCGCTAACACAAGTGAAGCATTTTGGGTGTTGACGAGCTGGGTTAATGCTCGATTCATAGAAATAAAGTGGATCAATTCTCAAACGACCTGTTTTGGTAAGGGCCGACAACAAATAGTTGTGGCGTCAAATCAGAGAATAAACAGGCTCAGTAACTCTCAGCATCTGGGGTAGACTGGTAACAAGGTGGAGATTTGGAGAGGAGAGCTTTGTCTCTGCTTCTGTGAGTGCCCACATTTCCGCATTACAAACTGTCCCTAATCCGCTTTGGTAAACTGCATTCCTAAAGCAATAACTCATAAGAGATGAAAGAGTTGAATTTCCTCAAACAAAACTTTCCACATTTTCTGGCAGTTGTATGAGAAAATTCCTCTGTGAACACAAGAATGGGTACTTTAGCTTCATACTATAAGTGTAGGTAAAAGACTGAACAGAAAAGCTATTTTTACAAGCTCCAGCTTTCTACTTAAAACTATATAAATAACAGTAATAGAAGACTTTCTTCTTCCAGTATTTGTGGCTAACTCTAAACAAAAACAAGTCTTTACAGGAGGCCTCTTGGACTTCCTCGGGGGCAAAATTACCATCTAAGACGATAAAGGAATTACCCTGGATCAAAGGGTTATTAGGAAGAGACACCTTTGATGAAAACATTCTTAGCAAGGCTGTTTGCCCAGGCTTGTGAAAGAGCTATGAACCTGGCTTCAGCGATGACAGGGTCAGCACGAACTGAACACTTTATTCTAGATCATGTGTCTGGTGGCTTGAGCCCTGTGTTTTTTTATTAATAAACAAGGAAATCACAGTTCTGATCTTTTTTTTCATGTTTTCATTGAAGGCACTGGCAAACACATTGCACAACAGGGACTGTGACAGCTTGGCGGTGTGTGTGGGGCGCGCGCACGCGGGACAGGCAGAGACAGGAAAACATTCCTCCCTGTGAAGACGCCAAACGAAACTGTCCCAGGATGCGTCTGGGTCTGCTTTCCCCTGACCTGGAACTCAAGTGTGTAATCAGTGCTTTTCACACAGAGGAGAGCATGGTCATTACCCTAGACTCAGAAACCCATGACTCCGGTGAAGAAGGTGGATGGAGTTGGGGATAAGGACGAGAGACTTAAAGAGCTGAAGCTGCCTGAGACCAAGAAGTGCCGCATAGCCACATACCCCAATCTTATTATAACCCTGCCTTTCGCTGAAGGCCCTCTCGAGCCCAGACCGACATCCCCTTCCACAGTTCCCACCATCGCCCCCCTCGACACAATCCTACCCGCTCAGGGCCCTTCCTCCTGCCAGACTCTGCCCCGGTCACTCCCCTCACCAGGAATGGCTTCTCATCTTCCTCACCCGAAGCTGCCTACAGATTCCTCCTGCACACAGTTCTCTCTCTCTCTTTTTCTTCTCCATTACCGCTGCACGGTTCTGATGCTTCTCCGTGTGCAGCACTCCACGGAGACTTCACAAGCTTGCATAGTTCTTCCATTGCCTGGGTATTGTTGCCTTCTATCTCGAGTAGAATAAATTTCTTAGAGCAAGACTTTTTTTATTAACATATAATGTATTATTCGTTTCAGGGGTCTTAGCGCAAGATTTTATAGTTTTATATCCTCCCGGGATCTGTCATAATGAGCATCTAACACCCATGAGTGATATCCGTGCAGGTTATACGACCATGCCACTGAAAATTATAAAATACAAGTTAAAGATCCCTTATTCCCATTTCTGGGTGTCTAGAATGCTATGGTTCAATGGGACTGTCTGCTTCTCAAAAGCCATCTCATCGTGGCAGCTGGGTTGTAGTGATCTTTTTTTTTTTTTTGGTAGTGATCTTTAAAAGGGCCTGGCCATGGAATCATTTGTGAACATTCATTTAGGCTCCAACGCAATTTATATACATACATTTGGGCAACTTCATTCACTTATTAAACATTTATAGCAGACTCTATTCCAAATGAAATCAGAGTATTTGGGATGGGGCCCAAGAATCTGCACTTCATTATTTTTTTTAAAGATTTTATTTATTTATTTGACGGAAAGAGAGATAGCGAGAGCAGGAACACAAGCAGGGGGAGCGGGAGAGGGAGAAGTAGGCTTCCTGCTAAGCAGGGAGACCGATGTGGGGCTCGATCCCAGGACCCTGAGATCATAACCTGAACTGAAGGCAGACGCTTAATGACTGAGCCACCCAGGTGCCCCAAGAGTCTGCACTTTAAACTCTAAGAACCAGTGGTTCAGCGGGAAGGGCACATAAATAGTTAAAATACAAAAGCAATAGTTGCCTTATCTCTAGTCTGCATGTCTAGGGTGCTATAAGACCAGAGGAGGGAGCCCGGATGGTGCCTAGGAATTGGGAGCACACCCAGAGGAGGTGATGCCTAGACTGAATCTACAGCCTGAGCAGCAGTGTGCCAGGGTACCTGAGAAGCAGAAGAAACACCCAAGCACGGTCTGCCACCTCCTAGTTAAAAACCATTCAATGGCTGCCTTCAGGCTTCAGGGCGCACTGGCGCATCTGCAGCTCGTCCAGCCCCCACCAAAACCTTCGCACTCATCCATCCCCGCCTGGCCCTCGTGTCCATGTCTGCCCTAATCTCTGCCTTCCTCGCCTCTCCTTACGCTCTCAGCCTACTCCCCAACCAAAAGAACTTCAGGACTTGCTTTATTGACCCCTATTCAAGTCAGGGTTTAACTGTCCTCTAATAGTATCTCCAGCACCAACACCAAAGGTTTTACCACAGAGACTCACATTTACCTGTTTAAACTGTGAACTAGGGGTGTGTGCATGAGGGGCCGGGGGAGGTGTATCCCCAGTGCCCAGTATATATGAAGTAATAAATTAGTGAGTGGGTCAAATCATGCTCACATGAAAAAGTTAACTGGAGTATAAAAGAGCTTGCCAGATTCAGGTACCTATAAGTAGTTTACTACTGCTAAGCCATAGTGAGTATGAATGATTAGTAGGAGATGAGATTTCAAAGGAAGGTTCATGCCAAACGTGTATGGGAAGAAGGATCATGACCTTCACAGATCATAGGAAGGCACTGAAAGGTTTCATATGGGGAGCAATGTTATGAGATTCCCGAAGTTCTCTCAAGATAAGGCCAAGAGAAACCCAGGCCATGGGGCTGCTTTGTCATGATTAAATGGAGAATACATGTAGGAATGATGTATACACTATAAAGTTATGTGTAAAGGTGAGACTCTCTTCTGCACATCCTAGCTATGAAACCTATCGATCTTACAGTGTTTCGTTTTCGGATCCCTAAAACTGGTTGCATATTTTGATGATAACAGGTGACAAAAGGGCAGAGATAGGAAATGCAGCCACTTATTAGGGCACGGTGGGGGAACACAGCATCCTGGGAAGCCATTCCCTTTTCAGAATACACCCGTTATGTCCCTGGGTCACTCATAAAACTACCTACTAGATACAGTCTACTAGAGCCTGGTCTCTCAGTGCGAATATTTTGTTGAGCCTATCTGCAGCTCAATGCTTCGTGTACTTATCTGATGGCAATAATCCACACCAGAGATTTAAGTCAATCAAATTAACATTTTACGCAAAAATAGAAACCTTTTTTCCAAATATTCTTATAGCAAGCTTCCCCATCACAGGCCAGAGGGTGCTGCCAGAGAAGTCTCTGGTCACTTACCCCAGTTCAAACCCAAGTTCAAAGCCAAGTTGTCCCCCTGAGCTCCCATCCTCCAGCCCATGGAGGCAGTGACAGGGAGAGGAGGGGGATAGAGGGGTGTTGCAATGGGCTCTTATCAGTGTCTTCCAGGAATTCTGAGCACACCTCTGTGGGACTCCTGAGGCATTTCTGGTATTGGGTTTCTCAGAAGGGTTGGAGATCCGCAGATGGACATATAGATAAAATGAGTTCTGTTCACGCCTTTGTTCCCAAGGCTAACTGAAGCAATCATGTGATCTTTGGGGAAAATGAAACATTTTTCTAAGTGCCAAGAGACCATCGTAAGCAGCCAAACAGATCGTTAGGCCAAGGGGTGGGTCCTCAAGTAAGGCACAAGCTCTCCACCAATTTAATGCTAGACTCCAGCTCTGACATGGGGTTAGACTGAGTTTACTGGACAGACAGATGAAAGCTGAGCCCTCTAGGCAGCCTGTTCCCTCCCTCCCTCCCTGAGCCACGCATCTTCCCACAGGTGAGAGTGACTCACTAAGCGGTATTGTTCTTTATACTAACTGACACCCACATACCTGGGGTACAGAGTCTGCCTGTGGGACAGGCTTCATCAGCCCGGGTTCATGAGGAAAAGGGAAGAGTGGCACGTGCCAAGCTCCTAGAAACCCTCCCACCCCCACCCCCCCCAACCGATACTGAGAATGGAAGGGGAGAGGAGACCACATGGGGCTTCCCGAAGGAGAGGCAAGGTAACTCACACACGTATATATAGAGGCACACATTACTCCCTAAGTATGAAGGGCAGACATGTAAAAATTCATCCAATGACTGTGAAACAACTATGGTCCAAACTGCGATTCAGCTGGAGTCTGGCTGGGAGAGCCTGCAGGCGCTAGCCCAGGTTTCCAGCCCTCCATGAGCACGGACAGTCGTGGTGGGTCTCATGCAAGCTAGGGTTCACACAGCAGAGGTGAGCTCCATCACTGGGCTGAGAGCCACAGGCCTTCAGCTGGTGTCTCTGGCAAAACAGGACAAACTGCAGTAGCCAAATCCCAGGAGTTAGAGGGACAGCACCCAAACATCTCTCTTCCCTAACATCCAAGTAGACCAACAAAGTAGACCTACATACATGTACAAAACTCTTCAGTGTATATTTGGGTTTAAAATACCTGTGGATTTGTCTAATTTTAGGGTGTTTTGTTTGTTTGTTTGTTTTTTGCTTTATTTATAACCAGTTCCCTGTGTTGCAGGCTTTAAAAATGACGACCTAGCCCTCTGGGATGGCACACTGTGTAGGTCAGAACTGCACACCACCTCCTCACACGGTAAAGGCCAGGGACCCTGCACAAGGTTCTAATGGAGTTTAATCTCACTTCCAAAACATCAGTTCCTACTTTTTTAAAAAATCGGTTTCATATATTGTACTGCATTGGTGCTTAACCAGGTGTGATTTTGCCCCTAGGGACATGTGGCAATGTGTGGAGACATTTTTGGTTGTCACAACTGGGCTGGGGTGGTTTGCCAGTAGCACCCAGAGTGCAGAGACCAGAGATGCTGCTAAACCTCCTACAATGCACAGCCCGGCCCCCATGACAGAAGTTATCCAACCCAAAAGGTCAATCCGGCTGGTTAGGAAACCCTGCAGTATTTGGATTCTGTAGATTTCATTTGGGGGAAAAAAAGGTATTTTGTTGCTCAAAAATAAGTTTGAAAACTTCTGCTCTAGGACACCTGCCTGGACCCAAACTATTCAACAACACGATAAAGTCTCTCTTGTATTGAGCTTCAAAGTCCTAAGATAGTACAGATTTTCACATCAGACATTTGCTTTTAAATTCCCATAATAGGTCTAGCTGCTATAAAGAGCTAAGGCCCTATCTCTTTTTCGACTTAACCATGAGTGGGAATCAAGGAGCTCTAGCCACCTAGTAGGACCTAACGCGAGCCTCCTACTGCGCCAGTGTAGAATCTAAATAACTTCAACCAGAATGGGGAAGATCAGATGGAGACCGAGGGTCTGTCCTGATGGGAAGCCACGGGTGTTGGCTCCATGGTGATCAGCTCTCCATCAGTCAGGCAGAGAGCCAGAAGTTAAATATATTGCTCCTTTTAGGAAGGAAAGTGAACAATGGCCTCTTCATTTGAAACCACAATGGGAATTTAGGAAGGGGCAGAGCATAATTCCCAGGATGGAAAATGGATTGGGCTCCAGAGTTAGTCATTGCTCCCGTGGGACAGACTTCAAGAGATGCTCAGCCGTTGCTGGTGAACTCACTAATTACTAATTGCTATGCAAAACCCAGGGACTAAGTGGCAGCTTTTGATACCAAGCAAAGGAAGAATCCTGATTCTCGGGTCAAGGGAAAAAATACAGCTGTCTATCCTATCACGAAGGCTTCCTAATACTCTGAGGGTCTCTGGGGTGTCTCTCAGCAAATGAAAGTGACAGCCCACGCTTAGGCTAATCCTTCCAGATATAAAGACAGAACCCACATGAGACGTCACGCATGGCTAAGCCTTGCTTCATCGTCCATGCCACTCTCTCCCCTAAGGCCATCAGGAGGTGGCCTTCTTCCAGGAGGCCCCCCAGGCCCCTTGCGCACTCATCACTACATGCCGTGCCGAACTGTTTTTGCATGACCACCTTCCTCTCTAGGCTGTGAGCTTTTTCAAAGTAGCCTGTGTCCTACTGCCTGGCATACCAGGGACTTAGTATTTAATGAACGCATGAATGAACTTGACCTGTCAAACACGCAACGGGCTTCAGAGTATGCGCTCCCCAAACTCTGCTGGGCAGGCCAGACCCTCCTGTACGTATGCTATACGTGCAGCTTGCAGTGTGTGAACGTAAGCGCAGAACTCGCTTCAGTAAACACAGCGGAGGAACAGGATAGGCCTGTGCAGATGTTAGATCTTTCTCCAGGAACCATTCCATATGTAAAACAATTGGAGGGTGGGGAAATTCAATAAACAGCTGCCCTTTGAGGTGGCAAAAGACACACTCTCCCTTTTCAAGTGTAATCAGCGGGTCGGATGACCTTGCCTCAACCCTCTCAGCAGAGAAACAACCCTGGTGTGGCTTCCTCATCAGTCCTTAGAAGCATCCACTAAAAAAAAGCCCTCACACACAATAAACTACAAACACAAACACACTTTCAACCTAGATGCTTTCAATTAGCTATCAAGTCTTAGAAGATAAAGATTCAGGGGCGCCTGGGTGGCTCAGTTGGTTGAGCATCCCACTCTTCATTTCGGCTCAGGTCATGATCTCAGGGTCATGAAATCGAACCCCATCTCGGGCTCCACACTCAGTGGGGAGTCTGCTTGAGATTCTCTCTCCCTTCCCCCACCACTTGCACTCTCTCTAAAATACATAAATAAATCCTTAAAAAAAAGAAAAGAAAATGATTCAATCACAGTATAGACACCCCCCCCCTTTTTTTTTTAAGAAAACTGGCTCCTGGGACCATTCCCAAGTTGTGGGTCCAGAACTGCTGGGCCAAACACTTGATAAGGGAAGATGACTCCATAGGTACCATCTAAGAGTATAAAATATGTCTAACATATACACAATTAGTGTTTAGATACTTCTGTGAATTTTTTAATCCAATTAAAGATTTCACTGAATTCATCAAATTTTGCCATTAAGTATATTAGCAGTCCCAAGAGACATGGTGTCAAAATGGCTACACTCACATAAGACTCTGGGAGATGTAGTCAAGGCCTTGATAATCAACCTAGGGTTAGAAACCACTAAGCCTGGGGCACCTGGGTGGCTCAGTCGGTTAAGCGTCTGCCTTGGGCTCAGGTCATGATCCCAGGGTCCTGGGATCGAGCCCCGCATCGGGCTCCCTGCTCAGCAGGGAGCCTGCTTCTCCCTCTGCCTCTCTCTCTCTCTCTGTCTCTTATGAATAAAGGAATAAAATCTTTAAAAAAAAAAAAAAGAAAGAAAGAAAAGAAACCACTAAGCCAGCCCATTTAAAGAGTTTCCTCCACTGTGCTATACCACAGCCCTAGAAATAAGGCTCTTTTGGTTCAACTGAGATCAGGAAAGATTGTCAAGAGGAGGACACTAACGGGGATTCTACTGGGTAAAACTGTCTGGGGTGCAGACAACAGAGGGCAAGCTCTTTCAAAGAAGTCTACTCTGAGGACCAGTCTCACCTTGAGAGACTGAAGTTGCAATCACTGATTAATGAAGGGGCTTGAATCCACATCCTATACTGGCCCCAGCCCCTCCTTTTCAGGTATGAGGAATACTGAAAGGGAGAAGACAGGAGAAAGATAGAATTTCACAGCCCTTTGTGCAGCCATAAATGTCATATAGAATGAGGTCCCTTTGATTTTCTAAGTGTAACAGGATGTGGGGTGGGAACTTTCCTCTCATCCCAGAACAGTAGCTGAGGACAAAAGGAGCCATAATCTAAGTTCTGAAAGCCCCCTCCCATCAGGGCTTCCTGGAGACAGTACCTCTATCCCCCCAACACACCAGTTCTGTACTGCTCCCCCAAAGTCAGAACAAGGCTGGAAAGGGGGTGTCAGCATTAGAGGGGGTGCAAGACTATTCCCTCCACAACCTGAAGCTGAGGAGAGAGGCTCCAAGAAAATCACTCTTGGGGGACAGGCAGGAAGCAGGAAAGGAGAGGAAGGGGAGATGGGAAGGAGGGAAGGAGATACTAGATCTCAGGACAGGACTTCACCCTCCTGAAAGGGGGTCAAAAGGTACAAACTTCCAGTTATAAGATAAATAAGTTATGGGAATGTAATACAGCATAGTGACTATAACTAATACTGTTTTGCATATGCATATTTGGAGGTGGCTGAGAGAGTAGATCTTAAAAGCTTTCATCACAAGAAAAAATAATTATTTTTTGTAACTATGGCGACAGATGTTAACTAGACTTACTGCGATTATTTTACAATATCATATCATTACGTTGTACATCTGAAACTAACATCATGTTATATGTCAATTATTCCTTAAAGAAAGAAAAGACTTCACCCTCTTCTTCACTCGAAGCAGCTGGGCCACAGCTGAGGGAGGTGAGCCAAGGAGGTCTCAACTGAGTGAGACTGAAGTTTTCAAAATGATCAGGATTCAGTCTAAAACACTAATATGAGATTGCCCATCAACTGATGGAATAAACAAAATGTGGTATTTACATACAGTGGAATATTATTCTGCCTTAAAAAGGAAGGAAGTTCTGACACCTGCTACACCATGGATGAACCTTGAGGCCATCATGCTGAGTGAAACAAGACAGTCACAAAAGGACAATACTGTATGATTCCACTCATATAAGATATCCAGAGTAGTCAGATTTACAGACAGAAAGAATGGTGGCTGCCAGGAGCTGTGGGAGAGGGGATGGGAATTTATTATTCAATGCACAGAGTTTCAGTTTTGTAAGATTTCTATTCCGTTTCAAAAAGAGTTCTGGAGATGGTTGGTGGTGGTGGTCACACAACAATGCAAATATAATAAATACCACTGAACTGTACACTTAAAATGGTTAAGATGGTAAATTTTTATGTTATGTGTATTTTACCACAGTTAAAGAGAACTTAGAAATACTGAAGGTGGTGACGGATGTGTTAATTAGCTAGGTGGTGGGAATCCTTCCACAGTGTATATGTGTACCAAATCACAGTTTTCATGCACACTTTAAATATCTTACAATTTGGTCAATTGTACCTCAAGAGCTGGAAAAAAAAAAAAAAAAACTGAAGGTAAGGGGAAAGTTAGAGAATTGGCCCAATATAGTGTAAAGGAATCCACTACCCAAAGGGAAAGAAGATTTCACATAGTATAATCTAAAGTAAGTGCTGTTAAAAGAATTCCTGTAACTATCCCCAGCAAGAATCCTCATTAAATGGATTCCATGTCCTCATCTTTTATTGGCTAATCCTGTCCCCTAGCTCTCCTTCTAGCTGGAAATAAAAGTCTGGATGAAACCTCTTCCAAAAATATAATTTCTGACATAATGTCAAAGTCAGAGGGGTGGAGGTTCTGCAGATGCTTGTTAAAATGGGAAATGGTTGGAACCACTTCTACCTTCTCTTGGCCTCACTTTATACCCTCACATACCAGCGTGTTGAGTGGGTGGAGTACAGAGCTACGCAACAGAATGCTAACTTCAAATTGCTCTTGCTTTTGTTGGAGAGACAAAACATGTAGGTGAAGGAAATATTCGGGGTTCAAGCTTGGGTGTCCAGGAGAAGAGAGGTAACAATGACAGAAATGGAGTACGCAGAAGGGATTGATATGAGAGGAAAATGATGACCGGGGTTGGAGCCGTAGAAAGATACCACAGAACCAGGGTTCATGGGAAGAAATGAGCGAAGGTAATAATTGACAGTCTCTCTGAAGATTAAAGACCTTATGAGGATGGGTGCCCACTTTTAAGACCTAGAATGAGCAATAGAGGCCCATTAAGGAAGGACATAGAAGAAGGACAAAGAGATGGGAGCAGGATCAGAATAGTATAGCACCTCACAGCGGGGGGAATGCTTTTCTTCATCATATTCAACAAAACATGGGAAGAGAAGACACATGTGTTTGCTAATTCAAAGAATGAATGAACACCAAGGTGGAAGGGCCCAGCATATGACTGGATACAGGAAGCTGACACTCATGAGAGAGATCTAGGCTGCAGACGTAGATGTAGGGGTAGAGAGCAACAGGCAGAGTGAAATCCCCAGATGAAAACAGATCCTCAGGGATGTAAGTGAGAACAGCAGTGGACTGAACACTGACCCTGGAGAATACAAACTGGAAGGGGAGGGAGAGAAGCTGAAAGATACAAAGAAGGAAGAGTCAGGGAGGTGCAAAGATGATCAGTAGACTTTAGAAGTCAAAAAGTGTAGGGCCGTGAGGTGGAGGGAGTGATAAGCCTTATCGTATGCACCTGAGATGTCCAGTAAGATGAGGACTGAAAGCTGCTGACTGGACTTGGCACTACAGATGTCCTTGGTGACTTCATCAAGAGCTCCTTGAGTAGAATGATGGTGAGGGAAGCCAGAGAGCTGCAGTAGGAATTGGAGGGGAAAACAGAAGGCAAAGAAGGGGAGAGAGTGTACAGACTACGCTCTCAAGACATTTGGATGAAAAAGAGGAAATGAACTGGAATTACCCATGGAGGTGCTAGAGGACTTTTAGGGTGATGAGGCTTGGCATGTTTATGGGTTGGGAGAAGCAACCAAGAGTAAGGGAAATAAAGTTGGAGGTAGAGAAGCAAAGTCCTTGAAGAAGCACAGGTCTTTGGCAAAAGGACAACTACCCTCTGGGACAGAGGCTAAGGAATGAGAATGGGTGGGAGTGTAGATAAGGTCAGGAGCAGGATGTAGTTCTCACTCACATCTCTGGGGATCTGTTTTTAGTTGGTAGTTCATGCAGGATCACAAGTTCAAGTCCAACGTCAGATATAAAGCTTACTTAAAAAATTTTTTTAAATATGGGGATCTGTTTTCATCTGGGGATTTCACTCTGCCCGTGGCTCTCTACCCCTACATCTATGTCTGTAGCCCAGATCCTCACCCCCACCCCCATGCCAGGGAGGTCACACCTGATATGATTTTCTTGATTACACAGGAAGCAAGGCCACCTGCTTAGAATGAAGGCACAGGGCAAATGGGGGTCTTAAAAATAATGATGAAGTTTAGTCATCATTGAAGGAAATGAGAGAAGGAGCTGTAGGTGTTGAGGACCACCACTCAGAATTCAGAGTGGTGATTTAGGGTCTCAGAAGGAGATTAAGCAGAACCAAATACAGCAGCAAGGTCACAATGGAACGTTGCTGAGAAAGGACTGGTACATTGTATACTTAGGAGGTATCTGAACAAGAGAGAATCAGAGACTGAGAAGAAAGGGAGTGGTGAGGAGTAAATAACAGAGTATTTGTTAAGATACTTGGCTATAAAAGAAGGAAAGAAAGGGATGGTAGCCAAGGATCAAGTGAAGAATTTTTTTCCATCAACATCACCAAAGGAGAAGCAACCAAGGGAGACTAAGGGACTGCACAAGGTGTAAGTCAGACAAGTGAAGAAGCAAGAATATGTTAAGAGGGCAAAGAGAATGGATCTGCCCAGGAAAAAGGTTATAGTCTCTGTGTGAAGAGAGGTTTCCCTGGCAACCAGCAGAAAGGCAGACAGGAGATAGCCATACCAAGGAACAGTGGATACATACAGATGGGAGTCACTGCAGGATTTTTCTCAGCAGACCACTGAACCAGAATTTGGATAAGAAAAAAAGATTGGCTTATAGGTATGAAGGTTTTGGAGTTCCTGAAAAACCCACAAGAAGCAAAGTAGGATTTTTGCTGGGTTACCTGGTTATACATGGAGAAGACATACACCAGTGGATCCAGCAGCATTCTTTGTCCCAGGAGCAGCACTGTAGGATGACTGCTCAGGTCTGGCACGGACATAGCAGGCATGAAGGAAGGTCAAAGGGTCAACTAACTCCTAGGCATCACTGAGTTAGCACTGCAGTAATGACCCTGGAGTCTGGGCTCAAGAGAATACTGAGTGGACTGGAAAGAGCTTAGGAATCAGATACATCAGTAGGGCCAGGTTTGGGTCAGGTGGATTTGGTGAAAGTAACATAAGGATTAGCAACATAACGAAGTAACATAAGGAGTGATTGAAAAACACGCCATGTTTGAGATCCAATTGGTTTCCTTTTTTTAATCTTTCATCTCTGTATTTAACTTTTGAGCATATGGAATAGTTATCATGACTGTTTTAATGTCTTATCTGCTAATTCTAAGATCTGTGTTAGTTCTGGATTGCTTTCAACAGATTGATTTATCTTCCATTACAAGTTGTATTTTCTTGCTTCTTCACATGCCTGGTAATTTTTTTTTTTTTAAAGATATATTTATTTGACAGAGAGAGACACAGCGAGAGAGGGAACACAAGCAGGGAGAGGGGGAGAGGGAGAAGCAGGCTTCCCGCCGAGCAGGGAGCCCGATGTGGGGCTCGATCCCAGGACCCTGGGATCATGACCTGAGCCGAAGGCAGATGCTTCACGACTGAGCCACCCAGGTGCCGCACGCCTGGTAATTTTTGACTAGATGCCAAACATCTAGTGGATTCTACCTGTTGAGTGCTGGATAGTCTTATATTCATATAAATATTCTTGAGCTTTATTTAGGGATACAGTTAAGTTACTTGGAAATAGTTTGATCCTTTCAGATTTTGCTTTTTAGATTTGCTCGGTGGGCCAGAACAGTGCTCAGTCTAGGGCTGGTTATTCCCCACTAGGCAGCCAAGGCCCTTCTGCATACTCAACCCAATGTTCCATGAATCTTGAGGTTTTCCAGTCCAGCTAGTAGGAACAGGCATTATTCCTGGCCCTAGGTGAGTACCAGAAACAGTTCTCTCTGATCCTTTTAGATGGCTCTTTCCCTGGCCTCAGGTAGCTTTCTTATACTGATCAGCACTCAGCTGAATACTCAAAGGGGACACATTGTGTATCTCTGGAGTTCTTTCTATGGGGAACTGTCTCCTTGATATTCTATCCTGCGTCCTCCAGCTGCCTTACTCTTTCTGGACTCAGATCCATCTCCTCAACTCAGGAAGTCCACTGCGCTCCACCTGAGAGAGCGGAAGAGAGAGCAACCAAGAATATGAGGGAGCCACAGAAGGAGCAACTTCACCCCAACAGTCCCCACCATTATACTCCATGGGCCAGAAATGGTGCTAGAAGCAGGAAGCAAGCACCCAGATCTTGACTCTGTTTGCCTTCACAGGCAGGAAACCCTCCCCAAGACCCCTACAGGAAAGAGCCTTTAAAATACCTTGGTGATGGGGCACCTGGGTGGCTCAGTCGTTAAGCGTCTGCCTTCAGCTCAGGTCATGATCCCAGGGGTCCTGGGATCGAGCCCTGCATCAGGCTCCCTGCTCTGCGGGGAAGCCTGCTTCTCCCTCTCCCTCTCCCCCTGCTGTGTTCCTTCTCTAGCGGTCTCTCTGTGTCAAATAAACAAAAAAAAATCTTAAAAAAATAAAATAAAATAAAATACCTTGGTGATAGGTTTCCCAGAAACAATTAAGCCTGCCTTCAGCCCTTTGGATCCATATTATTCTACCTGCCAGCACCACGGAGCAAAGAGGCTAACCCCAATCCACACAAAAATTGTTTTTCAGTGCACGCCCTTCCTTCACCTGCAACAAAATTGCAATTTCGCCTCCAAAATATGCAGGAGACATTTTAATAATTAAGTAGTAGATTTAAAATGGATTTTCACTTGAACAGAACACCATCTTTAACTTAAGATGGAATTGGGTAGCGGTTGAGCCCTAAACAAAACAAGCCAGCAAGCAAACAAACCCTGCTTATGGACTCAAACAAAGGACACCATCTGGTAATACAAAGACAACCAAGCCTGTAAGATTAGAACCACAAAAGTCAACACACACTTTAACTTATAAATGAGAAAGTAATTTAATAAACTAAGGCAAATATTTGGGAGAGACCAATGCTATAAAAATATCCACATGGAGGGAACCAACTGCAATTTGTGAATAAATAACAAAGTAAACAACCAGGGCTGCTCCAAGTAGATGGGCAGCACTTAGGCCAGGCTGGTGACCAGACCTAACGAAATCCTGGGGCTGGGACAAAGGTGGGAGATAGGGGCCAATGCTGCCTGACAATTTACAAGGTCTGCCCTGGCATTTAATATTTGATCCTCTAGGGATAAGAAATTAACAGCAAATAGTTCATACAGTCTGCTCTTAAAACACACCTTTCTGGGACCTAGAGATGTCTTGTAAATATTAACTGATTCATCTTAACAGAGCTATTGGAAGAACACACTCATTGCAATTGTGTATCTGTGCTGTAAGAACTAGCCAACCACAGGGGCTGGTTTCAATATGATCCCAAAGAGTAATTCCCTGGACCCACTGCTCCATGGGTCATGCTAGACAGGGGAATAGAAGGCTAATCCCTATCTATTGTTCTATCAACATTCCTATGAAGCACCCATGGCAGTGGGGCTGCCCATGAATAGGGCTGGTCTACACACACACACACACACACACACACACACTACACAATCCACGATACAGTCAGTCCTCACAAGGAGATGGCAGCAACATCAATCTAGGCATTATCTAGATCCCTGAGGATGTTCCCTTAGGGGAAAGTATAGCATTGGCTCTAATGGGCAGATTTAGGAACAGGGGCAACATATGTTCCCAAGGGCCCAGCATGCAGGAAACGGACACGGTAGTGCTCCCCTCATAGGTAGTGATCCTTCCATACGTTCTCTCCCACTCACAGCTTCACTGACGGTAATTCCTACCAAAATCACTTCGACACACATACCAGGATGTACTCTGTACCCTCCCAGAATATGATGTACATGTGAAGTTCAATTGCTGTCTCGGATTTGAAACAATGGCTGAGAAAAGGGGTTTATGTCATATTTTTCCTGGTGCCTCTTAAATGATTCACCACAAAGTACATGGGGAAATTGGGTATGGGTTTCCTTCCAAATGGGCGGGCACATAATCTGCATCAGGTCCTAAAACAGCCCTTTGTGGGTGTATGCATGTTTGTATGATCTCATGTCACCTTCACAATAATCCTGGGGGTAGATGCCACTAGCCCCATGTTTTACAAAAAAGGTAACCATTGTTCAAAGTCACCCAGCTAGGAAGTACAGGAAGCAGAGCTGGGTCCCTCTGATCTAAAGCTGATGCCCTTCCACCACCCACCCCACATCTCTAGCACAGTAAGAATCCCCAATAGCAATTTCCAGGGGATTCTGTCTGTAAGGTTCTCTTAAGGACAGGATTAATGCTAACACCAGGAAGTAAGTTTTGGGGCATTCATGAAGCAGGAGGCCTCACTAAAACTGACATATTATCTAAAAAGCTTGACCTATTTCCTGGATTAAAAAACAAAAACAAAACAGAGATTGCTCTCCCTACCCTTCCCCCAAAACTCTCCAGAACAATAAGACTGCATGACCCCAAACCGGAAGTGGAAGTGCCACCGGGATAGGCTGGGATG
Organism: Halichoerus grypus; assembly: GCF_964656455.1. Classification (NCBI taxonomy): domain Eukaryota; kingdom Metazoa; phylum Chordata; class Mammalia; order Carnivora; family Phocidae; genus Halichoerus; species Halichoerus grypus. The sequence goes on along the minus strand of NC_135719.1, from coordinate 114,006,545 downwards.
CTGATGGCGCAAGAGAGGAACCCTTATGGCATGCAGTAAAGCACAAGTGTTTTTCAGTTGGCTCCAGCAAAGAAGTGATCCTTCCCCTTAAAAGACAATGAAAAGCGCCACCGTAGCTACTGCACGGTGCTGAATACATACACTGAGCAAACGCTCAGATCCAAACTGAGAGACGGCGGTATGGAGGTGAAGTCAGAGCGGATTCAGACGACAAGAGGTTCTGGGGAAGGTGGTACCCTGGAGAGCCCTGCCCTGTCTGAAGAAGTCACGGTGGGAAACTCCAAAAACATTGTAAGATGCCACGTACAAAACAAAACTGGTCTCTGAGCCCATTTGCATCCATGACGTTCATGATCCCTGGTAGGAGGAAGAGGACCAGACAGATGTAGGCAGCATGGAATCAGTACTCTGCATATTAGAGAGAAGGACCATAAAGACTGGATTTAGGGTGACCATTCACAGAGGCAAGGACCAAGAACTGAGGAATTGGGGGCCTCCAATGGGGACACGCAATACCTGAGGCAGAGGCCTGAAACAAGACATGACCTGTCACAGGTCCACTTGAGCAGGGCTGTTAAAACTGTTGTCTCTACTTCCCAGCTCCCACAGGGTCCTCTCTGAGGGGCGAGCGAAACACCAGAATCCTACTGAACCATCACGTATTAATATATTTAACAAAATTGATGAGGGTTCTTTCCCAGAGTTAAGCTTCAGTCTTTGTCTGTGAATCCTTCCTAAAGTCCTCTGTTAGAAAGAGCCCCTCCAGGTATGGTGACCTGGGCAGATTTTTTTTTTTCTTTTTTTTTAGTTACGAAAATATCACCACAAGTTCGAGAACAGTTCCATGACCCCTAAAAGCAATCACTTCCATCAGCTCTAGACAACGACTAATCTAGTTTCTGTCTCCATTGCTTTGCCCATTATGGACAGTTCATATTAATGGAATCATACAAAAAATATGGAAGGCTTCATAAATTTGCGTGTCATCCTTGCGCAGGGGCCATGCTAATCTTCTCTGTGTCGTTCCAATTTTAGTATATGTGCTGCCAAAGCCAGCGCACCTGGGTGGATTTTAAGTAAGCATTAGATAAGATGGTGGTACCCAGATACAGAGTCCCTTCTACAGAATGGCATCTAAACAACTTGTGTAAAACTTACAATACCCAAACTCATCATCTCAGTTTTCATTACCTAAATCCCCGTAACAGTGATATTGACATAGGTAATCTTAATGCCACAGCATAAAAATAGTCACCAAGGAACAGACTGAGCACTTTTAAATTAGTCACTTCTCTGACATTCCTCCCTATTCCTGCCCTCCATGTGAGTGGTTGCTGTTCTTGCTTTCTGAGTATTAGAGATATCCCATGCAACAACTTATGCAATAAAAATCAGGTACCAGATAAAAGTGAGATCTTGCAGCTTATGCAGGCCATGAAATTGACTGACAAGCTACTCCAATCACAGCAAACCCTTGACACGGTAAATCCAGGTGTAGGTCCATCACCAATGAAGAAAAGATCAACACTAATGAAGACACGCCTGGCCTTTGGAAAAACTGAGGACGCCTGCAAATATTTCTGCAAATAACCCTCTTCATGACAGTGTTGAGAAAGTCATCACGAAGTGGAAAATGTTATCATGACTTCAGATCAGTCAGGAAAGTACACAACTGAGTTATTTGATCTGTTCTTCATTCTAATAATTAGCATAAAGGTGTCACTGTAACCTGAACACTGATAAATATAAGAAAGGAACCAACTTGCATAATTTCTGTCATAATTTTATAGGCAGAGTACCAATCAAACCTTTTAAAACATGTGTTTTTAAAATGTTGGCTTCCATCGTAACTGGAATCACTCAAATTGCCTTTTCTTAATCCCGGTTACTCTGAGGAAGTGAAATGCCTATGACTTGTCTTCAGTCCAACAGCTTAGGTAGCACAGCCAGCATTCCCAGCCTGCTTTTACCACTTTCAAGCCTGGCTTGAGTCTCAGCATTAACACTGAATGTTTGCAGACATTAGCAAGGCCCTTAGCCTCTGAGTCTCATTTTCTCCTCCTAAAAGCACAGGAACTGTAACCTGACCTAGCTATGTTATGGTATTTTTAAAGCTCTTAAAAAAAAAAAAAAATTTGGTGTTTTGTCAACTCTTAAAAGACTACACCAAAGTAATATGCTCCCCTCTGTGGTTTTTTTTTTTTTTCTACCTTTTTTTTCAACTAGCAAACCTTCCAATCACCAAAACTTTCCATTAATCACATTAGATATGATTTGGGATACAACAAGGGTGCCGAAACTTAGTCAACCATTAGAACCAGCCAAAGTGTTTATTAGGAATCTGTTTCTCTGGCCTCTTCCCCAGAGATTCTAATTCAGTCTGGGGCCTGAGAATCCATATTTTTCAAAATTCTTAAGTGATTTCATTGCTCTAGAATAGGTCCTCTCTTACCATCACATAGTTTTTAAAGGCCCTGTTTTCAGTAATTGGTAAATCCCAATCCAAAGACTCAGATATTGGAAGTACACTCATTTATACAAAATAGGAAGTATCATCAAAATTCAATAAGAACTAAGCTTCTAAAAGCTATATACTAAGTCCCTACAGCATGCCCAGACCAAGCTCCAATCCATTTACCTCCCCTGATGTTTACCAGATGTATATCAGTTACATTTACTACAAATGATAGTTCCCACCAAATTCAAGAACAGAAGACTCCAGCTAAGCCTAAGTTTTCCATGTTTTAAGTGGGTGAGGTACATAAGAGTAATTTCTTAACAACCCACATATAGAATTGAATTATAGCTAATTATATTGAGAGGTGCATGAACTTGTTATATATCTCCCAACCGTCGATTTGAACTTTTAATCCATACTTAAGCTGTGTAATGGATCCTAATTTAGCTAGAACAATCACAATGGAGTTCACAGAACTTGGGAAAGTCTTCATGATGAACTCAAAATAGTTTAGGCTTTAGTAACTTACATTAAATCGTTTTTTTTTTAAAGATTTTATTTGTAAGAGAGAGAGCACATGCGCAAGAGCAAGCGGGGGAGGGGGCTGGCAGGAAGAGGCGAGGCAGAGGGAGAAGCAGACTCCCAGCTGAGCAGGGAGCCCGATGTGGGGCTCGATCCCAGGACCCCGGGATCGTGACCTGAGCCGAACGCAGATGCTTAACCGACGGAGCCACCCAGGCGCCCACATGAAATCACTGTAAATGGATGTAATATGGTGCTCTTGAAGACCCTAGCCAAAGGGGAAAAGACTATGCTCAATCAGCCAGCATCAAATATAGGTGAACTTCACCTAAGCAACATGGCATGTTCCTGAATACGAAAATGACATTAACAGGATGCTTAGCTTGTGCCTGCAACGATGTAGGGCACCTCCCCAGGACCTCATAGTCCAGCCACGTTCCTCCGCTGCAACTCTCACTCACCGACCATCCCCACACACACTTAGGGTCTTTGTACTTCCTGTTCCCTCTTCCCGCCCCCGCCAGACAGCCCCAGGGTCCACTCCCTCCCTCCCTTCAGATCTCTGGCTCAAAGGTCATCTAATAGGAACAGAACAACACACACAGCCGTCCTCTCTGTCCTGACTCTGCCTTATTTTTTCACTTGCCACTTGGCATATTACATTAATTTATCTAATACTCTGTTTCCTCCCACACACCAAATTTTGAATTCTGTGAGAACCAGTGTCATTAATACGTGCATGCATACATACTTAACATAAGGTCACACATAAATAATCTCTGTGTGTATATATGGATAGTTCTCTTGATCCACTGGACCCAAGTGGTAATAATTTAGAAGTATTGCTCAAGCCAGTATATTTTGTAACCAAATGTAAATTCATAGAGGTAGAAACTGATTTTCTCCAAAATAATTTGAGAAATAAATCACTATTTACAAAAATCTAAGGCAGTCTCTGACATATGCAAAGAACATGCCTTCAAACTTAGGCCGCCGTGCCCTCACCCACACACTCACACTCTCAACCTCCTGCAGGGAGTCATTCAGCACTGACTCAAGACCCTACAGAGAAATTTCAAACACCAGAATGAAATCTTGATGCGAGAGACAAGTTTCAGGGGAGAAGGGAAGAAATAGGTCTTCCTCCTCTCTACCTGCCCACTGACACAGGGCGTTACTGGGGAAGACCTAAGAAAAGGGATGCCAATATAACTGGCTGTTCATTTGAAACAGAAAGAGCAGAGATCAGGGGTCACCAGAAATGAGATCGAAGCATAATGAAAACAGGCTCTGGAGCAATTAATTTTTCTATCAAAAAAGTAATTCAGTTCTATTTTACCTAAATCTCAGTTCCACTGAGAGAATACCACATTAATGTAATTTCAACCAAAAAAAAAAAAAAAAAAAAAAGTTTGAGAAAATTAAGAAACTATTCAGACTCTGTGTGTTCAAGAACCCTGATGTCAAAGGAGCATGCTAGTTAATAAGCAAGTGCCCCATAAAGCAAATCTGCTGATACTTCTGTTCATAGATCTCTGAGCTATTTTTGAGGTTCAGCTTTTAGTGCTTACACCTCTGACCACTTGCTCAGAAGTATTGTGACTGCCTTGTTCTGTTCAAATCAAGCAAAGGTGGAGCATAAAGCTACCCTGAACAGCCATCTCCAAAGTTAGAAACCACCATAGGCTTCTGGTTGTTTGGGTGTTACTTCCTGACCTTCCTATTTTTATGAGAAAGGGCCTGTGACAAAAACTGGCTGAAAAAGTACATTGCACAGTAAAAATAATTAGAAAAATAGGATTACGGTTTCAAAAAATTGCTGAATTATTCTGTTGCCTATAGGACCTGATTGTTACCTAACATCAGTCCCCAACACAACATACACACATATTTGTCAGTTCCTTCTTTCTGTGGTCACTAAATTAAAAGTGCTGGACTTGTGAAAAGAACATAAAGGGAAAAATTAAACTATGAATTCTAAAAATAATTTGGTCTCAGGACCCTTTTATAGTCTTAAAAATTAAAGACTCAGAGTTTCGGTTTATTTTCTTTATCGATACTTGCCTATTTGAAATTAAAGCTGAGACATTTAAAAATAGTCACTTAAAACAATAAATCCATCATATGACAACATAAGTAACATCTTCATGAGTGATAACTGTAATTTCCAAAACAAAAAAAATAAAGAGTGGTATTGTTTTACAATTTTGCAAACCTAACATCTGACTTTAATGGCCAGCTGGATTCTTATATCTGCTTCTATGTTCAATCTGTTGCAACGTGGTTTTAGTTGAAGTATATGAATAAAATCCAGCCTTACACAGAAAGTAGCTGAAAATGAGGGAATGTTCTAAGAGCATTTTCAGATAATTGTGAGTATTCTTTGATATCAGATCAAACTGGACAAGTGGTTGTTTCTTAAAAGTTAGTTGCAATGTGAAATCTAAAACCATAATCAATAAGCTTTTCATACTGTTACAGTAAATCCATTAGTCTATCTTACACTTCCCAATGGATCCTTGACCCACACATGGTTTTGTAACATGTCGTATAGGTCATTTTGAAAATATGGGTTCACTGAGTTATGCGAATCTTCTTCCAAATGTTGACCTACTTTACTACACAATATTTAAAGATCACAGTTGTTAATTAATATCAACAACAAACTCATGAGAAAAGTCTTTTTTAAGTATTGCAAGCTGACAAGCTCATAATGGTGGATAAAATTTTCCAAAATTCTGATTATGGCTTAGAGGATCCGACTTTATCATTCGTATCAAATACTCACAGTTGTTCCCTTGAAGTAATAGGCTCACTTCATTCATTTTTAAGAAAATACCTGAGAAATTCCCAAAACTTCATTGCTATAGCCTGTCATTCTTACAAGTAAAAATGGTGTTCCACACACACAAAAAAAGTGTCTAGCTCAGCTAACAACTCAAGCATACAAGTGGTTTTCTTTTTGAGCCACAATAGTATTGCAGCATATAGCAGAAGTGCCTTATGGATAATTCCCATTTCATCACACAGATTATAAAGATACAGAGTCAAAGGTTGAGCTTAATAACACTGATAATGTTTACTGCTTCAACAAAGATATTCTTTTTTTAAAAAAATATTTCATTTATTTATTTGACAGAGAGAGACAAAGCGAGAGCAGGAACACAAGCAGGGGGAGTGGGGGAGGGAGAAGCATGCTTCCCGCTGAGCAGGGAGCCTGATGCGGGGCTTGATCCCAGGACCCTGGGATCATAACCTGAGCCGAAGGCAGACGCTTAACGACTGAGCCACCCAGGCGCCCCCAACAAAGATATTCTTTTTTTTTTTTTTTTTTTTTAAAGATTTATTTATTTATTTGAGAGAGCGAGAATGAGAGAGAGTACATGAGAGGGGGGAGGGTCAGAGCGAGAAGCAGGCTCCTCGCTGAGCAGGGAGCCCGATGCGGGACTCGATCCAGGGACTCCAGGATCATGACCTGAGCCGAAGGCAGTTGCTTAACCAACTGAGCCACCCAGGCGCCCCCAACAAAGATATTCTTATATGAAACTATTTTCTTCCCCTGCAATCATCTGGCAATGAAGACCACACTGGCTACAGTGTTGACTGCATGGTTTGGTGCCTTGATTCATTCCAAGGCGCCAGCAGTTTTACCCATCATCTCTTCTGCACCATTGAGCAAATGTCAATACACTAAAAAAAGGCAAATAACATCTTAGTATTATAAAGAGAATAGTTTTGAACCGCAGACCTCCTGAAAATGTCTTTGGAACCCTCAGAGGTCCGCAGGACCCCACTTTGAGAACCAACTGAAACATTCTGAACAAAACCATCAATAGTCAATGAAAGTAACAGAAGTAGTTAGGATGAAGCCAACGATGAGTGGGTTATAACTAAGCAAATACAGCTACCACACCCTAAGCTGAACTTACTTATTTTTTAATTCCTTCCGAGTTCTAGTTTAAGATCTGCATTAAGAGAACCTACAGATAATCATGGTAAAGCGTGAGCAAATCTCAAGTTCAGTCTTTCCAGAGCTCTCTGATCCATGCCCGACATCTGAGAAGATCTTTAGGTTTAAAAACAAGGAATCCAAGGGAAGCTTTGCAAACACAGATCATCCCAAAAGATGACACAACCCTGAGGAGGGTGAGATTATACCACCTAGAGGACCGTTTTCTTTCAAGGTGGAATAAAGAGAAAACACGAGACGCCTCCCAGACAGCTGGGTAGCCCAGAAGGATACGGGACCTCAGCACCCCAGGCTGTGCTGTGTGTGGGTCTGGCACTTTCCAAGAGACCACAGCACAATCAGTGTCTCTGTGCTGGATTCACCATTTGCACACTGAGCATCATACCAGCCTCAGAAATTTGGTGTGGGGAGCAAACGACTTAAGATACGGGACTGCATGGACATAGGTTACCAATTATTAGGGTAAGAGGCCATCCTGATTCCAGAAAGAAAATAAAATAAGGGCTAATGCTGCTATTTGTCAAATTACTCCCTAGCTCAGTATCTGGTCCCTCAGAAGGTGTTCAATAAATGAGCTGGCTGTCATTCAGAAGAGAAACAGGCAAACTATGACACCAGACAATCAATCTCGGTCCTTAAAAAGATCAGTTCTTCCATTTCTAGTTTCCTTTCTTCTCTCCCTCCCTCAAGGCCTCTATCTTGCTCTCCTGCCCTGTCTTCACCCTGGCATTCATTTCCCAGCAGTAGCCACAGAACTGCTTAGACCAAAACTGAAGTGGTCACTCATTTCTCAGGCTGAATATACTGAAGGAATAAAAACTGTTATAAAAGCTAAACTGAAAACAAATTAAATTGACATGCTGTCACCTGGCTTGAAACATGAGAAAGGAATCCTGAAAATTAATTTCCATCAGAGATAAACTTTTTCCCTTTAAAAATGACATGCACTGTGAGTATGAGATCCGGCGAGAAACTGTGGGTTGCAGCTTTCAAACAGTAACACGTTTCATCTGCCTTGGTGCGTGTGGTCACAATGATTTAGCAAAGAACTTCATTATTTATAAACCAATGGTTTGACACAGGAAATTTGAGCTAAAAACTAAGGCAATGGTACAAAAAAAAAAAAAATTAGAGTAGTACTCTACACAGTAATGCACTGCTTTGGCAAAGAGAATAAGCAGATACCAAAATTAAAGTGCACCTTCCACGTTCTCCCCAGGAATCAGTTCCAAGTAATGTAGTAAGAGTCTGAAAGAAGGGGGCAATTCAAAGTTTTAGCAAAGTTTTCTTTTTTTTTCCTTTAAGATTTTATTTATTTTTTTGAGAGAGAGAGAGATCATGAGCTGGGGGGGGGGGAAGCACAGGGGGTGGGGGGGAAGGGGGAAAGGGAGAGGGACAAGTAGACTCTGCACTGAGTGTGGAGCCCCTCAAAGGGCTCGATCTCACAACCTGAGATCAGGACCTGAGATCAAACCAAGAGTCAGATGCTCAACTAACTGAGCCACCCAGGCACCCCTTTAGCAAAGTTTTCTAGACAAGCATAAAATCCACCAATGACAGGTGTTTTGTCAGGTTGTATTTTCGTTTGTTATTTTAAGAAGTTACCCCCGTCCCCCACCAAAAACAAAACTGGTACAGAATACCTTCAAGCATGCTTGGCAAACGCTGGGGAAAAAGCATGTCCACTTAGAACTTCGGTCTTACTATCTTCATAAAGATCCTTCTACCATTAATTCTTTTGATTTACTTTATTCTTTTAGGAAACTATCTTAAAATTAAACTTTGCAAGTACAAAACGTTATGTAATTGTTAGTAGGAGATGATTTACTTGTCATTCATTTTAAGTGAGGACTTTACAATGGAATGAAGAGCATTATCTTACTCATCTCTTCCTACCTGCTGTTTTTGACTCCTGGCTTAATATTTATTTAGAACTTTAAAAAAAAAAGTACCGAAGTACCTTAGTCATTTAAAATTTTTAACTTGCCTCCTCATAATACATAAAAATTGGGAACTAATAATAAAACATATACAGACCAAAAAGAAAGAACCAACACCAGCTTTAATTTATAAATGAGGATAGGGAATATGTATTCAAAGTTAAAGTATCATTTGGATGTTATACAGGTAACCCAGATTCTGTTTTTTGTCCAGGAAATAGATAACTTTTAAATGTGTAGTTTTATCTTAATTTTTTACTTCTTACTACACACAATTTCAAACACATCCAGAAGTAGAAGAGTATAATAAACCCACATGTAACTAACACCCAGCTTCATCAATCAATTCATGGCTAATCTGATTTTATCTGTACCCCATTCCCTCCTCCCACCTCTTGATTATTCTAAAGTAAATCTCAACTATCAAATAATTTCACCAGAAAATATTTCAAGTATCTCTAATAGATGCCCTTTTTGTTTTAAACAACTACGATATCACAATCATACCTAAATAACATTATAACATTAATAATTAATATCATGTGTCCAGTCACTGTGCCTATTTCCTTGTTTGTCTCCTGAGAGTTGTTTGTTTTACAATTCGTGTTGGAATTGGGATAAAATGTGGTCCATATACTGAAACTGGTTAATAGGCCTCTCTTTTGTTATTTTGGTTTTCTGTCCCTCTCTTTTCTTTCTTCTAATTTTTTGTTGAAAAAAACCAAGTCTCTCCCACAATGTCATTTTGTTTGTTTGTTTGTTTTTAGAGAGGGTGAGAGAAATGGCAGGGGGAGAAATGGCAGGGGGAGGGGCAGAGGGAGAGAGAGAATCTTAAGTAGGCTCCACCCTGTGGGGCTCGATCTCATGACCCTGAGATCATGACCTGAACTGAAATCAAGAGTGGGACGCTCAACCGACTGACTACTTAAGCACCTCTCCCGTGGTGTCATTTAAAATGTTCCCCTGTGCCCAGTATTTCCTCTAACCTGGTGGTTAGATCTGGAAGCCTGACCAGATTCAGGCTCGGTTTTTTAAGCAAGGCTACTTCACAGATGGTGTGGCATGCTTCCAATAGGAGGCACAGAATGTCTGCTTTTCTTTCTGGGGACCAACCACTGAAGTTTGAGGTACCCTAAGTTCAGGCAAACTTTACTTATGCAAACTCAATCTTAAAATCTGACACTGTATTTCTTAACAGCATGACAATGCAGCAACATCTTTTTTGATTTGTTCTCACATGAGACATCACTACGTTAACTTAATTTCTTTCTGTTCTCTCCCAAGTGGAGCAGTTACCAATTCATGTTCATGCATTTTCATTAGTTTCCTTTCTTTTATTATTATTATATTATTATTATTATTATTATTATTATTATTATTATTATTTTGGTCACTCCACTCTTCCAGGTAAAAACTAGTCCAGTATAGTGACAATCAAACACGGCCAGATCCTGCCATTCTGTCAGCATCTAGTAGCTGCATTAAAATCTATGGCTATTTCGTCACCATAATAAATTTCAGCTTGATTAGGTAGCAGATCTAGTTGTTAGCTCCAGAAAGGCTTAGCCAGAACGAAATAAAGGGTGACAGGAGGTAGCTTTTTCAAGATAACAAATCACTTCATCTGTGTCTACTTCAGCAGCAGTGCTTAGGGGAATTCTGCATCTGATCAAGAGTAACAATGCCTTTCTTAAGATGAACAGTGGTGATGGGTTTCTGATCTAGCTGATAACGTTATGCCTTCGGCTCGGAGAGAGACTTCTACTAAGACTTTTTCTTGTTCCATCTTAATTCAGTGAAGAGAGCCCTCGCTGTAGGTTTTTGAGCAGATTCTTCTGTTCTTCTTACCCCAGCATTAAGAATAAACCTACACCCAGCACATTGTACCAAACTTCGAAGCTACTGCAGTTAACGCTAATTCAAACGTTACTTTTCAAAGCCTTTTATGTTCTGTTCTTTATGCAAATTTCATTATCAAACATTTTGATGCCAATTTGAAAGACATTATTATACCATCTGGTGAAACAGTCTCTGGCATCAGTCTCTGGTAAGCACTCAAACATTACTGAGTAATGAATATATAAACAAAACGGGTGCTCATTAAGTAAACCTTCAACATAGTTTGAGTGAGTTCGACGGATTATAATCTGTGAGCCAGAGTCCTTACGTGCTGTGTTCCACAGAGTTCTGCTATTGTTCAACCTTGATTTGGGGCTTTAAATCTTCTCACTGGGCCCCTTTATCCATGGATCTATCTCTCACTGACACCTTGAGCTACACCTTGGGACCAGATCTCTTGCCAGACTTCAGAATCTTATTTCCAGGTCCTCCTAGACATCTCCACTTAGGTTTCCTACAAGCATTTCAAACTCCACCTATTCAAAGCTGAATTCATCCCCTTCCATCTCTATATTTCTTCCCTGATGAATGACTCCACAACATCATCTGAGACTCATCCTTATTCATCCCTAACATCCAGTGAGTTGCCAACTCCTGTTGGTTATGCTTCGTATACATGTCTTAGAACTGTCCCTCTCTCTCTCTCTATCCATCCCCACGGATTACAACTGAACCCAGGCTCTACTAATCTCTCTCTTAGATAACTTTAACAGTCTCTTAATAGCTTTCCACACCCTTGTCTCCTCTTACGTTCAAACACCCCCTTGCCCCTAGCCCCTTGAACCCATTGCCACCAAATCAGATCTTATTTCTCTCTGTTTAGAACCCTTCATTGGCAACCCCATCCTCTCCTAACCTAGAAGTAATGTGGCCATGTCATTTATCTAACCCAGGACCCTTTCAGAGTGAAAGGTGGCACTGTTCACAGTTACACTGGTACACCAGTCAAAACTGAGACTGTTCCAGACAAACGTTCACAGAAGACCCTCCCACAGCGCTGGCCACGTCTCCCCCATGCTCCCCAACCTCCAAAACCTACCCACTACTTTCAGTTTCTGGAGGCTGTTGCTGCTCTCTCACCTCTGTGCCTCTGTACAAACTGTCTTCCCTTCCTAAAATATCCTCCCCTCCTGGCGCATTTCCATTTATCATTTAAACTTGCTTTAAACATCATCTCCCCTGAGAAGCTTTCTCTAAAAACCTTCCGGCTGATCTGATTACATACTCCCTCGTGCTGACATTGTGCCTTGGACTCGTTCCCGTGGTAGGACCTGGGCCCCTGCCGTGCACACATGGGGTGCATCTGCCCCCCATCCTGTGAGCTCCCTCGGGAGAGTGTCTAAGTCTTGTCCATCGTTATCTCCCCAGCATCTATGGCAAATCACAGGTCTGTACCCGGTAAGTATGTCCCATGTCGTTTCTTAGCCATGTCTTAGATTTAATAAAAACTGTTTGCCTTAGCAGCTATTTCAGCATAACTAATGAAAGATAAGAAAATGAGAGAGGAAGAAATGAGAAGTAGTCAGTAGCTCCTAACACCAGCCCTGTATATCACAGATCATTGCCATATTTAAGCATTTCCTTTTTTAAGGAGAGCTTTGGAATTATAGAATCTGAGCTAGCGGCAGAATTCCTACAGGAGGCCATGAAAGGAAAAAAGGCATGGAGATAAGCCAGCAGCATATCCGTCATTGTTCACTAAATTCTTGAAGCTTCTAGTATAAAATACATCCAACGCCAAAATAAAACAAATCTGCTGAGTATTCATGGGGTCCCAGGCAGGGGTGGGGAGAATGACAGGAATCCTGCTACCATAACAACAGGAACATGGAGATGGGAATCCCACTAGCATACTTTCATACAGCACCCTACAGTTGGCAAAGCACTACACATTTTAACATCTGACCTTCAAAAACCACAGCCTTTGATGCACCCTGAGGCCCAACCAACATTTCTCGAGCTTTGGCCATCCCTCTGGGATCCCAGGCCAATGCTCCTTTCACAGCCCGAGAACACTGGGCAGGCGTGACTTCAGAGTGCTTCCTTAAGTAAAGCCCTTCAGCATCCAAGCTGAGAACTAAAGCTCCAAATGTTCTATCAGCCAACCTGTCATTTTATGGCCGGGCATAATCTAGAGTGGCTGCCAGGAGGGAAGCCAAGCTAGGGACATTCTCACAATGCCAGGACCCAGCTGCGGCCACAGCTGTAGCAGGTGCGTGGTGGGGCTCCATTCCCTCATGTGACACACACACACGCACACACAGAGGCAGCTATCACGGCCTCTGTGTTTGACAAGGGAGCTGTGCTCTAAAGCAGAAGCAATGTGCAAGCTCAAGCTGAGCCCCCAGCCTCGGAGCCAAACTTACAAGACAATGCTCCCACAGAGAGAGAATAGATCTGAGGTTCTAAAATATATCCCACACATAGATGCCATAGCTCCTGAAATGTCAACATTGAAAATCTACTTCTCATGGATAAAGTATCAGTTTTAGCAGCTTTTAAAATATGCAGACACACCTCAGAGGGGTAGAGCACTAAGATATTGATCACTATCACTCCAGTGTGAATTAGTCCACGAGTTCACTGTCTTTCTTATTAGCAACTGTTCCTAGAGAGAGGAGATCACTGGGTATCTTACTGGAGTAAGAGACAGTTAAAGGCAGAGAGCAAGAAGGACTAATTTAAAGGGGAGGTGGGATTACCAAAGAGGAACTCGGCCAGCCTCACAATTTTACCCAGGGTCCCCTCTAAAAGGAATACTATTGCAATGACCTGGTAAGAACTCACCGCTAGTGATATTTGGCATTCCTTTCTTATCACTAACACTAATAAATTAATGTAATGAGAACATCCATATGGATTCCAGTCCCAGTGTTCCAGTGTTACAATTAAAGACAGAACCTTGATACAATTTAGCCCTTGAAAAGTGGCATAACTCTTAAAAAAAAAGGAAGTCACATAATGACACCTGGTTTACTGTGCACAGCCACACTCCACCGGTCCCGTGTAACTTACTGCAGAAAGATAGTTCAACACACTGAGAATCTCACCCACTCCTTGCTCTGCCTCTTCTCTCATGGCTGGGTTTGTCTCTACCATGGTTTTGCCCATGTTTCATGTGCTGTGAGAATGTTCTAGCAACAGTGTTCTGTAATACCACATTATATTTTATTTGAGCTATCAACAGACTCCTTTTTCTCACAAATCCTCTACGTACAAGATACCAAGCAAAACAAAAAGGTCTTTGAGCTGACCAAACCGTAATCTGGAGAGCTTTTTCATGTCCAAGTATCCCACATATCTGCTAATTTCAATTTTGGAGCAAAAAGATACGATGCAACAATTGAGACAACAGATGGAAAAATTAAACATTAACATTAAAACAACTCTCCCACATGAATAACGGTCAGCGGAGAGGAGAGAAAACCAATTTTCAAAGGTGTCACCAATTTGCAAAATGCCAACACCAAAAGGACAAACCATTAAGCCACGTGTTTAAAAGTCTTCACAGGATTTTAATAATGGTAGAGTGGCTTTTAATAGACTAACCCTCCCACCACAAACAATTAAAACCTCTAGAAATATATTTTAAAACAATTAGTTGAAAACACTGGAGAGCACCCAAAAAAGGGACAGAAATTGGAGGGAATCTGACACTTGAAAGAAGGGAATTGTGCTGGTCAAGATCCATATTTATAGGCCATCTCCCAAGGTTATATTCCCCAGGCTGCACAGGGTTGAGTGAAAAGAATTCAAGCAGAAAACTACAGTTTTACTGGCTTGAAGAGTGAAATGACAAGATTCAGGACTAACAGATGACTGGAAATTGAGCAGAGAAATTCTGGAAAAGATATGGCCACAGAGAGAAGAATCCCCCAATCTATAAACTCCTCCAATCTGTGCATACACAAGAGACACTCAGAGAAGTCCACCAAAAGCAGTAACGAGAAGGCTGAGAGAAAGGAGTTGAGATGTCTGCTGTTTCCCACTGTAGGAGAGAGAGTTTGAAGGCCAAGTCCCACAATGTTAAGAGGACTTCAAACACCTTAGGCTTTCCACTGAAGCCCCAACTTGGTTATGTCTTACGAATGAACACGATGTCTCAGGACTATGGAATCTGTCCAAGAATTAAGGGGAAAAAGTAAAAAACAAAACAAAACAAAAAAACCCCACTCTCAAAAGCCTTCACAATTTTAAGGTGATAGCCAGTAATTTAGCTGCTTGCTGGGGAAAAAAAAAGAACAAAGGAGAAAAACCATATGCTCATGTCCATGATAAAGAAAGAGCCCTTGCCAAAATTTAACAGTCACTCTTGATTAAAAAGAAAGAAAGAAAGAAAAGAAAAACTAAACCTATCAGAAAACTAGGACTTGAAAGAATTTCCTTGATTGTGATGAAAAGTATATACAAAGTGCACACAGCTAACATCACACTTACTAGGGAAAGACTAAATTCTTTCCTCCTAGAACTAGTTATGAGACAAGGAGGTCTGTCCTCAAGGCCTCCGGGCACAATAAGACATGAAAAGGAAATAAAAGCCATAAATATTAGAAAAGAAAAAGAAAACTGCCTTATTCATAGACAACATAATTATTTACAGAGAAAATACTAAGATATCTACAAAAAAAAAAGAAAAGAAAGAAAAACCTACTAGAACTAATAAATGAACTTTCTTAAGGTCATAGGATGCAAAATCAAGAAAAAATTCTTTTCTATATACTGTTACCAATTTCCAAAATAAATATTTTAAAATGCCATTTATAACAGCAACAAGAGTTTAAAATACTTAGGAATACGTTTTTTAAAATATGTGCAAGATCTCTATATTGAAGATTATATAGAATTGCTAGTATTGATATGGAAAACAGACATTAGAGATCATCTGTAAATGGAGAAATATACCAAGTTTATGGATTTGAAGATGTTCACGATTGTTAAGATGTCAGCTCTCCTCAAATTGATGGATAGATTCAATACAACTTCAATTCAAAATTTAGGTTTTTGTGTGGAAATTGATAAGCTGACTCTAAAATAGACATCAAAATTTAAAATATGGAGAATAGTCAAACAAATAAAAAGAATGCATTTGGAGGACTCTCACTATTTAGCCTTAAGACTTATTACAAAGCAACAGCAATGAAGATGGTGTGGTATTGGCATAAAGATAGACAAATGGATCCACAGAACAAAATAGACA
This sequence comes from Halichoerus grypus, assembly GCF_964656455.1. NCBI lineage: Eukaryota > Metazoa > Chordata > Mammalia > Carnivora > Phocidae > Halichoerus > Halichoerus grypus. Next base: position 113,990,559 of record NC_135719.1, on the reverse strand, counting down.
GTTCATAAATAGACCCACAGTAGGGTCAATTGATCAGTGACAAAGGTTCCAAGAAAAAAGAAAGTCTTCAAGAAATGGTAGGGAGTAGAACAACTGGATTATAGCATAGGGAAAAGAAATCTCAACCCCTCCACACACAAATATTAATTTAAGAAGGAACACAGACCTAAATATAACATAACACAGACCTAAACATAAAAGCCTATAATCTTCTAAAGGAAAATAGGACAATATTACTGTGACCCTATGACAGGTTTCTTATAGAGGATACAAAATGTATAAACTATGAAAGAAGAGATTGATAAACTGGATTTCAGAGATATTTAAAACTTCTGCTCAAAGACACCATTAAGAAAGTGAAGAGGCAAGACACACACTGGGAGAACGTATTCATAATACAAATGTCTCACAAAGGATGCTTATCTAGAAAACATAACCATAAATCAGTAACAAAAAGAAAAACCAAATTTCAGAAAACAAAAAGACCTGAACTGGCACTTGGGAAGAAAATGACCAATAAGCACATGAAAAAGTATTCAACACCAGGGAAATGCAAATTAAAACCACATGATATCACTTTATACCCATTAGACTGTCTAAAATTAAAGAGAAAGATCATACCAAGTGTTGGGGAGGATATGGAATAATCGGAACGCTCATACATTGCTGGTGGGAGTATAAAAATACAACCACTTTAGAAAAACATTTGAGAGTTTCTTATAAAGTTGAACATATATTTCCTCTATTACCCAGCAACTCCAGGACTACGAATCTACCCAAGAGAAAGGAAAGTGTACTTCGATAAAAGTGTATGTATGAGCATGCATATAGCAGCATTATTCATAATGACTCCAAATGTCCATCAAGAAGAGAATGGGTGTGTAATGGAATAGGATGCTGATACACACAATGACATGAGTGGATCTCACCAAAATTATGCTGTGCACAAGAAATCAGACACAAGAGAGAACATACTACATAGTTCCATTTATATGAGCTTCCAGGATAGACAAAACTAATCTATGGTGAAAAAAATAAAACAAAACATCCCATTTATTGCCTCTGGCAGCAGGAGACTGACTGGGAAAGGACACAAGGGAACTTTCAGAGTGGTGGAAATGTTCTTTATCTTGGATCAGGGTGCTGGTGACGTGGCCACATGCATTTGCCAAAACTCAAATTCCTCACTTCTGATCTGTTCATTTCACTGTACATACATTTTACTTCAAATTTTTTTTAAAAAATTAGGGAGTGGGAGGTGGGGGTGGCACCAGGGGAAGAGGAATAGAATCCCTTAAAAAGCAGGATGAGATAAAGATTATAAGAAAGAGAATCTGATCCTTAAATTTTTTAACACATTCAGGGCAAACTGAAAAGTTGGCCCCAAAACCAAAAATCTATAATACAACTTGATAGACATGAACAAAAAGAGGCAAGAACCAATTCAGCTAAGATGATGATGAAGAAAATAAAACTCAGTATGTCAAACAAATAATGAGATTGCCAGATTTAGCAAATATATTTAATCTGGCAATCCAAACCAATAGATCATTAGAAACTAAATACCGGCCAACCCAACATAAAACAATTTTTAAAGCATCTTTTACAAAATGCTCTTTTTATAATTTCCATGTTAGAAATTCCTACTGAGTAGGAACTAGATTATACTTATACCAGAAACCACCCAAAACTCATCCTTACCTTCAGTGAAGCTCCCTGTTAGGGTTATTACCACAAATACCTTCCCTTCTGGCTCCAGATCCACCTAGAAAGAGAAAAGAATTATGGGTTATATTATAATTTTAAAGTACTTTTTGTGGGCCTCAAATAATGCTTTACAAAGAGGCCTAGCTATGCAAATCACAGCCATCAATCAGACCTAAGTCTTCCATTCAATAGCAGAGGGGCAAGAAACAAGTGAAAACACAAGAAACCGTAAAGGTGGAAAAGCAAGTCTAAGGAAAACAGTTCTTTCAATGTTTCCCCTTGTCTTGAATTTTATTCTCTTCCATTTTGGCTCTTTGTGATATTATTGAGAAGCACCTGTAAACTTGGTCATTGTTCCTGAGATATCCCTATCCTACATCAGAGCAACATTTTATTAAACCACATGGTAGGTAGGGGGCTCCTGGGTGGCTCAGCTGGTTAAGCATCCGACTCTTGATTTCGGCTCAGGTCACGATCTCAGGGTCAAGGGATTCAGTCCCTTGGGCTCCGCGCTCAGCAGGAAATCTACTTGAGATTCTCTCTCTCTCTCTCTCCCTTTCCCTCTGCCTCTCTCCCCTTTCTTTCTCTCTCTCTCTCACAAATAAGTAAATCTTAAAAAAAATAACCACATGGCAGGTGTATGAAATAGAGAAACAATGGCAACATACAAGGTAATGAACAAATGTGGGTGGTCAACTGCAACCTTTCCTTTTAGGAAGCAAAAAGTATGAGAAGAATTCTGTCTCCATCTCTACCATTTTCACTTGAGTGTAATTCATCTTCAGCAAGCACAGGGAAGGCAATTCAGGAGCTCTGCATTCACGACCCTTGCCTGTTCCCAGAGTATGAACATCCCTTAAAGCTCTTATCTATGCACTGAGCTATTGAGACATCCAGTCTGCAAACTCAGCAGCTTGCCGTCTCCGGGTTCCGTCCTGTCCTGGTACAGCACGCCTCTGGATTCAGGAAGCACCCTCTAGATCTGCTCTGATCTCACTAGCCCATGTAGACAGACTCTGCCCTCTTCATGTTGGGTGCTAACCTTGAACTATCCAAGAACACCTCTAAGCCTTGGATTGTGAGGTTCTTTTGGACCCCAATACATGAGTTTACAATTGTCAAAATCTTGTCGGATTCAGCCCATGGCTCCATTTCTGCCTTTGACTTTTCCTCAAAGAGTGAAAGGTCCAGTGAAGCTAAGTACAGATACAGCTGATCATTTTTGGTAGAATATTACAGTTAAAGAAGATGCAAATCACAACCGTGCCCAAACTAGACGAGGACATGGCCTCCGGCCTGACTGCCACAGCTGGTTCTAGACTCTGGGCAAGGTCCTTAACCACCCCAAGCTTCACACTTCTCATCCAAAAGTCTGTGACACCGCTATTCAGCATTGCTGCCATGGCTTCCACCAAATGAGCTCAGAGAGCCTTGACAGTACTATTTACCGTTTTTACTGTACCCATAGGTGACAAAGACTAGGGAAAAAAATGCATTGACCTTCCCCTACCTTACCACCACATATTTTTAATGCCACACCCTGATTACATACTTTTTCAAAATAAAAGATGCCTGCTTCGTTCTGACTCAGAAAGCTTTACCTATACAATAGCCTATTCTTATAAGCCCCCATCCCTCTGCACAAAATCTGCTATCAAGGTGTTAGCACACTGTAGATCACCCCAGTGTTCAAATCAGCTATTTACATCACAACCGCTAAGTTAACAATATCCCCTAAACTGTCTTAATACCACTTGTGAACCTTTATGGAACAGTTCTGAAAATAGAGCTCTCTGGAGAGATGACTAAACAGGATGTCAGTCTCTAATTGTCTCCACTCTCTGTCTTGACTTGTTTCAAGTCAAAAATATGTTATTTTTAAAAGCCACTCCTTCATCTTCAATATAAAGGCCTGGCGGAGAGCACACACAGGCACACACATTCATCCTCACAACGTAAGCCGTTGCTGGCCAGCCTCCGGACAGACAGATTACCGGGCTGCCTCCGAGCTCCTCCTGCACACGCCAGCGCCGAACCTCCCTCCAACACTGCCCTGCAGGCCCACAAGAAGGCCACTCCCCCCCACGGCCCGGAGCCGCTCTGGCACCGGCAGGATCCGGAACTCGCACGAGCAGGACAGGTTTGCTTCCTCAGTTTTGACCAGTGCCACCATCACCATGGAAAAGCCAGACTCAAACACCAGCTTCAAGCCTACGCCACCTAAACCCCTGACCTTAGAATAGGAGGTTACGAATGGCAGGTTTGACATTAGTTTGACGTGAAAACAACGGAGTTGCGTTGCACACAACTGGGATTCTGGAAGAGTAAAGATGCACATGTCACGTAGTAAGGAAAAGTACTCTGTCATGAAACTTGTGCTTGCGGTTTCATATGCATTTTGAGGGTATACTGAGTTTTAGTATAAAAATGTATTCCTAACTGTGCTACAGAGAAACAGTTTGGAAACGGCCTTCCAGATCACCTCCTCCATTTACTCAGCGCTGATGGGCTATTGGCATCTATTCATAGTGACTGCTTGGACCTCCCCCACCCCCCGGCCCAACCCCGTGTCAGCCAACTTGCTACCTCCACAGCTGGCCTCGTTCATTCCTGCAGTGCATAGAAAGATCTCTCTCTAAAAGCAGAAGTGTAGAAACCAATAATTTCCATGCACTGATCCTAGTCTTTCCCCTACAGCTCCGGTGGCTATTTTCTTTCCAGCCAAAACATCCATTCCAGCCTCCAGGAACTGCACTTCAGCTCTTATTTGAGAACTACCCCTCCCCTGCAGGTAGTCCCAATGATTCAGCTGGGATTCTGTTCCCAGATCCACTGGCCACATGACCCAGGCCTTGCCAATCAGTGCACTGAGTTCCTCCAGCCACGATGACTAGCCAGGAGCAGACACATGCCCTCTATCCGATCATCTGAGTAATCATTATTCCCTTCCCACAGTCACTGGCTCAGGTTTGGGCACAAAATCCAGGTAGGTCCAATTAAGAATCCTGGATCTACAAGAAAGAGACAAGATCTCACTTCTGCTGAACTTTATCTAGAAGGACATAAACTTGGGAGTGTCCAGTACTCTTCCTGCCATCACATTGGGCTGGAGAAGGAAGCCAGATAAGAACAGAAAGCGGAGAGACAGAAAGAGACCAGATCTTGATATCACTTACACACTGAGATCAAGCCTTGCTTGATTCTTCTGGACTTTTCAGTTATTTGAGCTTGTAAATTCCTTTTGCTTTGGCCAGTGAGTAGGGTGTCCTATCATCGGCACCTAAAGACTTATCCAAATTGGCAGCCAAAGAGGATAAGTCAAATATTTAAAAAGTTATCGCCTCCCCCCTATACCTTCTAACATCCATGCTGCCACCTACAGCCTGACCTTCTGCCTCCCTCTGGTACTGAAGCGGCTCCTGCAACCCTTGGCATGTCCCACTGTCAAATCTAAAGATATGTCTGTTTTCATCTCCACTGATCTCTGCAGTTCTGATCCTCACAGCTTCTTTCACCACGAATTTCCTTACTTCCAGGACACTCTCTTCCCTGGTCTTCCTCTCACTCTTCTCTTTCTCTCTCAGGCTCCTTTCCAGCATCTCTCTCTCTCTCAATCTCTCTCTCTCTCTCCCTCCCACCCTCCCTCCCACAGGTTGCCTTTAAATCTTGCTAAGTCCTCTTTTTCTTCTATTGAAAGATTCAGCCTTATGATTTCAGCACCAACTTGAGATTCTTTGGGGACAGAAGTAAGAGAAAGAAACAAACATATCAGAACCTTCAAAAGAGTACAGGCTAAAGACAGGGGGCAGGGTCATATTCATTTCCTAAGTCTCTAGCACAGACTTCACTCCCAAACCTATATATGCACCTTTTCTGAAGTCTCCATCCCCTTGTCCCACTGAGACAAGTTCCTTTAATTCAATACATCAACATGCCGAGATTCCAAATTCTTATCCTATATTCCCTTAATTGACACCCCACAGTCCTGACTCCACCACTGACCCAGCAGCCCAGGCTCCTCACCACATACATATAATTCTACCAGATCCCATCAAACCCACTTTCTGTGCCTCTCCTAAACCTGCCTCTTCCTCCCTACTCCTACCACCATGCCTCACCTGGCCAAGTGCAATGGCCTTCTAGCTATTTCCTGTCTCCAGACTCACCCTCCCCCAACTGCTGCCAATGACAGTTTTCAAAAATGAATATCTGACCATGTGACTTCCTAATTTAAAATCCTTCCATGTTTCCCCACCTTCCATGATAAGGTCCAAACTCCTTAGCCTGGCACATAGCCCTCCATGCTGTGTCCCCACCATGCCAAACACATATACCACCTGTACCCCCAGCCTCTTCGAATTACTTATCGACTCCCCTGGGAGGCATGTCTTTTCATTTAATCTGAGAGATCAACAAAACGGGTTACAGTCAGACAGCATACTGGGGAATGTAGTCAAAACTGTGAAAAATACACATTACCTGTCTGACACTTATTGCCCAGGGCCTGGGGGCATGCAGTCTTTCTGCCTGGAAAACCCTTTCCTCTCTTTAATTGTCAAACTCCTATTTGTCAATCAAGACTCAACTCAAGTGATGGACATTAAGGAGGGCATGTGATGTAATGAGCACTGGGTATTATATAAGACTGATGAATCACTGACCTCTACCTCTGAAACCAATAATACATTATATGTTAATTGAATTTAAATTAAAAAAAAAAAAGACTCAACTCAAAACTCATCATTACAGGAAGATCTTCCTAGACCTCTTGAAGCAGTTGGGCAACTCTGCACCATTCTAGAGACCATCGCTGGACTCCATATCATGTTGCAATCATTATGTCCTATCCCTTAGAATCTTACCTTGAACATAAGAGGACTGAAACATTCATGGAACTAATGAGTAAATAAGTTAACAAATATGGATATCCCAAGCTCTTTCATCAGCTTCATATAGGGCATGGTTTTCTCCTTCCAACATTCTGATCAGTTTCCTCCAGATGTGCCCTATTTTCTCTCTTTAATCACAGCCTCCTTTAAGGGCATAGGCCCTTGAAGAGAGACCATCAGCCTGCAGGTATAACCCGACCCTCACGGGAGAGCAAGATTATGACCAACCTTGATCTTGACAATGACACTGTCCATTACTGATGCAGCGACAGACTGCATGAGCACTATGAGAAGGCCCAGTGACCCAGGTTGAATTTGTTATCAACTAAAACCTTTGCATCTCTTCTATGGCCCATAAGGCTCTGCTTCCCACATCCTGTGTAGTGATTAGGCCCCAAATCCTAGGAGCTTCCTGTTTTTTCCCTAGAATTTCAGCTTGTTTTAGGCCCCAAGGTTTGCTGAATCCCAAATCCAGTTGGTTCAAATCACTTTCCTTCTCAGCTTTATGGACTCCAGGGCCTACGGTAGCTATGTCATCATCTAAAGCACTGACAGAATGTCCAACAGAACAGGGTTAAGGCCAGAGTGCTAGGGGGACTTCACATGGAAATGGACATATTGAGCATGCTTTCTGTAACAGACATTCAGGGAGGAATGACTGTACTAACCCTTCTCTCCAAAGACCGCTTCTGTGGATCAGGAGGGCAACTCCTGGGCCCTCGTCAAAACTCAGTAAGCAATGAACTTTTTAAAAATGACATTCTAAAAGCACAAATAGATGAGAAAAACTCAGAGTCAACAAATGGTGCTGTAACCACTGGATGTCCACATGCAAAACAGAGAACTTCAACTCCGACCTTGTAACTTACACAAAAATTAACTCAAAATGGATCACAGACCTAAATGAAAACTTAAAATTTAATACTTCAAGAAAAATACATAAGGGAAAATTGGGGGGACTCTGAGTTAGACAAATTTTTCTAGATACGAAACCAAAAACACAATCCATGAAAGAAAAACAATGATAAATTGGACTTCATCAAAATTAAAGTTTCTGCTCTTTGAAAGACACAGTCAAGAGTATGAAAGATGAGTCACAGATTAGGAGAAAATAGTTGTAAATCATATATCTGATAAAATATCTGTATCCAGGATAAAGAACTTGCAAAACTCAATAATAAGAAAACAAACAATCCAACTTTTCCAAAAACGGATTTCATCACTTCACATTTCACCAAAGAAGATATACAGATGGCAAATAGATACAAAAAACAAGCTCAACATCATTACTCTTTGAAGAAATGCAAATGAGAACCACAATGCAACAACAACATATACCTACTGGGATAGCTAACATTAAGAAGTCTAACCATACTGTTTGTACAAATACAGAACAACTGGAATTCTTACACACTGTTGATGGGACTGTAAAATGGTACTATTACTTTGGAAACAGTTGGACATTTTCTTAAAAAGTTACACGTATACCTCCCATTTGATCTAGCCATTCCCCTCCAATAATTACCCAAGAATAAAGACAGCATATGTCCATACAAAGATATGTACACAAATGCTCACAGGAGTTTTTAAAAATGTGGTAAAGCCACACACTGGAATAGTATTCAACAATAAAAAGAATGAACTGTTGATGCCTGCAAACAACATGGAAGAATACTGAATGAAAGAAATCAAACAAAAAAGAGTACGTTCTGTCTAGAAAAGGCAAACTAATCTACACTGATAGAAAACTCATCAGTTGTTGCCCGGGGATGGGAATAAGGAAAATAGGACAAGTGGGTAGGGAGGGATTACCAAAATGAGAGTACCCAGACAATTAAATGGAGAAAGAATATTCTTTTTAACTAAAGATGCTAGGACAACTGGATATCCACATGCCAAGGAATGAAGGTGGCCCCTACCTTTTACCATATATAAACATGGACTCAAAGTGGATCACAGACCCAATGCAAGAGCTAAAACTGTAAAAATCTTCCAAGAAAGCAAAGGATTAAATTTTCCTGACCTTGGGTTAGGTGATGGTTTCTTAGATATGACACCCAAGTACAAGATATGACATCAAGTACAGGATATATATAAGCGACCAAAAAAACAAAAAAAGAAATTGATAAATTTCAAAATTAAAAACAAACAAACAAAAAGAGTCTACACCTCACTGCCCCAGATACCCTTTCCAAAGTGCCACTCTCATCAACTTTCCCCAGCAAAGCCTCCTCTGGCTTCCCAGTGCCTTCAGAATAAAATTCAAGCTGCTCCACCTAGCTGTGTGGGCCACCTAGCTGTCTGGGTTCTCTTTTCACTGCCTCCCCACTAATTTATCCAAACCTCTTTTTCAAGCTTCCATTCTTTAAACCTGCTCTTCCGGTCAGGCCTGTCTACTCACCAGGGCATAGCCACACCTTTGCTCATGCTGTTGTCTCTGCTTTGAAAATCTCTCTTCACCTATCCATTCATTCAAACCTTTACTGAATTATTCCTAGGGCTGGGATCATTGCCAGGTGCTCAGGATTTCCCAAAGTAGTTCCCTGGGGCTGCAGGTGGGATGCGTAACCAAGTGCACCTGACGAAAATGACACAGCCACAGGAGCTGAAGGAAGAAAGTTTTGCCAGGAAGATCTTGACTTGCACATTGATTCCTCCAGTCTCAAAATTCCTATCTTGATTATTATCTTAACACTTATCTATGCCCTTGAACAATTAGATAAATTTCACATACTTATATCCAGTCACTTGCAGTAAGTCTGTACACTCCATTCCAGCAGGATCTGACACTTTTATGTTCCCCAAAGGGCCTAGCAGAGTTCCTTGAACCAAGTAAACACTCCAAATATCTATTGATTTGGTCTAATGAATTGAATTGGAAGTTTCATTTGACCACCTCAATTTCATCACCTATAAAATAGGAATAATATTTTATCTTATAATAAAAATGTGACAGCACTTCATAAAATAGAAAAGCGCTCCAAGATGGCACCAAGGCATACCAGTAGCATAAGGACTGCATGGGCCCACTGCTTAGGAATCATGCTCTGTTCACATGATATACCCACCAAATCTCCAGGAACCCCCTTTTTCCCCCCTGTACCCCGAGCTAAGGTTTGCTTTCCTCTTGGCATCACTTGAGCAAGTCACTTACATCCTGACTCTGTCTCCTTGGCCATGAAATAAAAGGGTTGTCTAAAAACCCTTCTAGCTCTGATGTTGCATGATTCTAAACAGGCTTGGATAAAAGCCTGCACACAGGACTCAACGGAAACACTCATTTAATTAACTGGTAATAATTTACAACCATTTCCCTTCACAAAAGGCATTAGAATTGATCATAGACAGGAACCTTCTGTCTACTTAATATTCATCTTGTCCTGGGATAAGCAGAGGGATCTAGCATATTAAAAGAAAAAACAATCCTTTATTTGGGCAAAGGGAGAAGTTCACCTAGACTCTCTGGGCCTTGAGCCAGACATCTGTGATATTCAGATTTTTGGCTTGGTGGCTTGTTTCTGTAATTTTTCTAAGTCTTGCTCTAGCGATAAGTAACAACCTAAAAACACGATAAAGCATTTCACAATTCTCTTCCAGCTGAAACTATCGGGCTTAAGAATGAGAGTTCTAATTCCTAGTGGAAAAAAATACAGGATTGTCCCAATAACCAACAAGGAGGTGTGTGGCTGTGTTCTTTAGTAATAGAAATAACAGCTATTATGTCTTGAGTTCATCAATGTGTAGGAGCTAAGGGTCTAACCTACACTGTTTCTCACCTTCACCACCCGCCAGGTAAGTATCACCAGCACCACTACAGAGATGGGGGAAGATGGAGGCTCAGAGAGGTTGTGGAATTGACCAAGGTCACGACAGTGAAGCCAAGCCAAGACCCAGGTCGGGGAAGATCCCATATTGACTCCATAGCGCCTGCCTCAAGGCTGCTGTGTGCGACTGCGCCTGCCTATAGGTCACTGCAGCCTTGCCCACAGTCTTTTGCTCTCCCTGATGCCAGCTTGCCTGGGCTTCTGGTATGTTGGGTCATCACATCACCAGACTCCTTCGGGAACTCAGGCAAGACTCATGCCGTCAGCACCTGAGGGTGCTCCCTGCCAAATGCCAGGCTTCGGTGTACCAGGCTCACCTCTTCACTGCCAAGGCCAGTGGGCATGGCCCCAGACCAGCCTGATGATGTCACTAGATGGCTCCCTACGGGGGTACGAGGCAGGAGCTGCTAAGCGTGGCAAGTCTGTGCTGGGGCTGGTGAAAAGCAGCGGGCAGCTCAGGACCCATTAGTCAGCTGCCTGGAGGACCCGAGTCAGTGTCATGTGCTGTAGACACACAATGCGTCCCCTCACTGCGGGAAGGAGTTTAGAGCAAAAGAGGGTGAACGAGGCAAATCCTACAGCCCTGCTGATTTTCTATTTTCGTCTAACAATCAGGTAAGTTTTAGGAGTTAAAGGCGCACTAAGAAGTACCACAGATTAAAAATTATCAGAAACAGGTGGCAAACACTGAACAGAAAAGTGGGGCTTATCAAATCTGACTGAAGTTGAAAGTGAAGGAAGATATTATCTTTATTTTAGTGATTAAATCCTCATCTCGCCAAGTCTGGACCCTCCACTGTGGTGAAAGAGGGGGATGGGAAAAAGAGCCCCGGGCTGTGACCACAGCTCTGGTCACAGGACATCTAGTGGTCTAGCCTTTAAATCTCTTTCATATCTAAATTCTACATTCCAAGTCAGAAGTGGTTTCTGAACTCCACTGAGCAAGTAAAGAGGTTTGAAGACTACTAAAGAATTTGTCTCTAAAATTCATACTTAAGGCTCATGATAACTTTTCACCAGCCCAGCTACACATACCCACAAAACTGTTGTAAATTTAAATTTAGAATTATTTCAACTCAGAGCCAATTACCCCTATGTTCTAGCATAAACGATGTCTCTTCTGGCAAAGGTAAATGTCTAGTGCATTAAAATTAATTTTTCAGGGGCACCTGGGTGGCTCAGTCAGTTGGGCAGCTGCCTTCGGCTCAGGTCATGATCCCAGGGTCCTGGGATCGAGTCCCACATCGGGCTCCCTGCTCGGCGGGGAGCCTGCTTCTCCATCTCCCTCTGCCTGCCTCTCTGCCTGCTTGTGCTCTTTCTCTCTCTGTCAAATAAATTAATAAAATCTTTAAAAAAAAAATTAATTTTTCAAAGTTTTTCTGCCTACAACAAAAAATCAGGAATAGTCAAGACTGGGTATCTCTGAGGACTTTTTTTTTTTTCCTCTGCCAAGGAGTGGGCTAAGGAGAGAAATGGTGTACTGTTGTGGGTGTGTCTCTCTCAATCTTTGACTCCAGTATCTGAGGGACTGAAAATGTAAATTAAATGAAAGTTGCCTTAGGCTCTTCAAAATGCTCCACTACATGTCCTCCCCATTTAGCTCTTAGGAGTTTAATTTGGTGGTGGAAGGTTTACCTGATGCCTCCTTTGTGAAGGAGGACAGAGGCTCTGAAGGGACCTGCCTAGGCCCCCAGGCAGTCTAGAGCTGCTGGCGCTGCTCCTAATGGACTAAAAGGAAGAGGCCAAGTCCTCGTGAAGAAGCCAAACACCCACCCTGGAAAAGAGCAGAGGCCTCTCAAAATAGCACCCTCCAAAACTAAGAAGCCACCTTCCTTCTCCTCCAGGAGGGTGTCCCCAAGGACCTCCTACCAGAGCAGACTCTGAATCTAGAGAGAACCACAGCAATTGCGTTCCTTCTCCATATTGGGTATCCCCCACATCAAAGAACACTTTAAAGGGTCACTTTCTTCATGATCTCAACCCTTCTCTTTTCTGCTCCATAGACCCTTCCAGAATGAGAACATACACTCTCCTTGCCAGGATGAGGCACTAGATGAAAGGGACAGGTAGCTTTTGACCATGGCCGGAGGAGATGTATGTCATCCTACTCAGCAGCCTCACAGCCTCCTTCCTTTTCCACAGCCTCTGTGGGTTGTCTGGTAAGAGCTGTTAGCCCCAGAAGAAGCCTCCTTCTCTGAGGGGAAGCTGCCACAAGAGAGGAGAAATAGCAGGAGATGGAGAGTCTAGTAAGTTTTGCCATGGATGTTATGTTACTTTTCTAGAGTGAAGAGGCAGATATCAAATATTTGTAATGAAATAATTATTCCCTCCTGCTCTGCCCCTATCCTAACATTTTATTTTTTTTATTTTTTTAAAAAGATTTTATTTATTTATTTGACAGAGAGAGACACAGCGAGAGAGGGAACACAAGCAGGGGGATGGGAGAGGGAGACGCAGGCTTCCCGCTGAGCAGAGAGCCCGATGTGGGGCTCGATCCCAGCACCCTGGGATCATGACCTGAGCCGAAGGCAGACACTTAATGACTGAGCCACCCAGGCGCCCCCTATCCTAACATTTTAAACTGAAGATGTCAGGTTATTTAAAAGGGGGGGGGATATAAATAAATCCAGAATTATTCTACATTGTTGACTCTCACTATCCATTATAATAGAGGAAGAAGGCAAAAGTTCTAGCAAAACCAAAGCAAGGAATAAGTCAAAACTACATATTTAGCATACTTAAGTATTCAAGATGTTTTATAAACTTCTCTACTTAATTGCTCATTGCTCAGGCTCCAGGTCAACTTTAAAAAACTCTGAAGGGACACTAGAAAATACATCAAGCCCAAGTGTCTCTCCCAATGGTTATCTTATGACACCTTTATTCTTTTTGGTCTTCTGGAGAGAAGAAGAGATGAAAGCTCTGCATAAGAAGGGACATTTATACCCTTCCTAGAAATTCAGATAGTTTTCCAGGTAGATTAGAGAAGGAAGTGTATACAAATGCATAGAGGACATTTTGGGGTTACATATGGTTGAATGTAGACTGTGTGAATGAAATGGGCCAAAAATGAGGCTGGAGAGGAAAGCGTATTCAATTAGTCATGGCCTCATGGCACATTGGAAAGCTAGCCCTTACCCTAGGACAATGGAAAACCACTGAGGGGTTTCAATCAACAGTGTTGCAGAATCACACCTACATGACAGGTCCCTACAGAAAGGGTGTTGAGGTTGTAAGCAGAGAGAAGCTGGAGCTGGAGATACACATTCAAAGGCTAGTCAAGTGGTCTTAGTGAAGAATGGAGAGGACTTGAGCTAAGCCAGCAACAGAGGGGATGGAGAGGAGGAGGCGGTGGGGCGGGGGGGGGGGGGGGGGGCGGGGAAACAGGAGAGGGAAAAGCAGCTAAACCTTGTAACAGAGGTGTGATGGAGGATTAAAGATAAGCAGTCACAGAGTCTCCAAGGCCAATGATGATCTCCGGTGCCATTAACTGAGACAGGAACTCTAAAGGGATGGGCAGATCTGGAGGAGAGACAGAGTTCAATGTGTGACCATTACCCACGTCCACAGACCATCTACTGGGCTGCCTCAGATGGAGAAGGAGGAAGGCTACAAAGATATAAAATACAGCCCAGGACAGTCTCAGCGGAAAAGATAAGGATAACATCAAAAGCACCATGCAGATCAAGAGGGGACATTCAAGTTTCAATAAGTGGAAAGGGAGGCCACTGTGAGTCAGGAGAGCATCATGAGCAGAGATAGAACAAATAGCAGAACACAAACTAGACCAGTGTACGTGGAAGAGTGTCCATTCAGAGGACTAAGAGAAGGCCGGAGGCAAAACCGTAGAAGAAGCTGCACTGGGAGAACTTTAACCTTATTATGCAGGCCAAGGGCAGTCATTAGAGGTTTCTGATTATGCAGACTGATGGACAGTAACATGTAAAAGGGGTATTTTGTCTACTAGACCAATGAATGGGGAAGCACTATGCTCTAGAAATAAACGTTTCATAAGGGTAGAATCAGCAGAAATTAAATATCACATGAAGATAGTAAACGGAAGTAGTAGAAAGGCAAAGAAATATTGAATGTGGGACCTGGGTAACCTAGGGGTCAGCAAACTATGACCCATAGGCCAATTTCAGCCCACTGTCTATTTTTGTAAGTAAAATCTTACTGAAACACAGCACACCTATCTTTGTTTATATGTTATCTGTGGGTGCTTTTGTGCTACAGAGTTAAGTAGTTATGACCAAGACCTTAAGGCCCACAAAGCCAAAAATATTTACTGTCTGGCCCTTTACAGAAAAAGTCTGCCAACCTCTGTTGCCATTAATCAAGCCAGGGAACTCAGGGGGAAGGAACATGTTTTAGAAGGAAGGAAATGAGTTCAAATTTGGACACAAGGTACTCAAATAGAAACATCTGACGAGAAGTTAGAAACACAGATAAACTATAAAGATAGGTCTGGGGTTCTTATTTGGGAATCTTTCTCAAAAGGTGATCACTAAGAGCCATGAAACTTTTCAAGAAAGAGCAGAGGAATGGGAGCAACAGGAGAGGAGATTCACTTAGGAGATGGAAGAAAGAAGACCCAGAGATGCAATCCGAGAGGTGGGTGGCCTTGTCCAAGTGTGGTGTCATGGACATGGGAGAAAGCAACTTCAAAAAAGACGAGAAGCCACATGCTTCAGAGGTGGAGGAAGATAAGGACTTAATGGGGTCCTCAGGCATGGGAACCAGGAGGTAACAGACAGACTTCTTCCATGATACCCATCCCATCTTTAGCAGCTCTGTTGGAAAGGTCCTCCTCGTTCTAAGTTATAGTTCATCCCTACCCCTGTACCTTCCCCTGCAAGTTTAGTAGCACCTCTACAATTTCCCCTGCCAAGATAGGAAGAGAGAGAACAGCACAGAGGCAGGAAGGACCATGTAGTTTAGTTAAACTATACTACATAGTTTAATTGAGTTTGAAGGGAAAGCTAGAAATGCAAGTTTGGATGCCAAGTGGAGTTCAAATTTAAGTTTAAAAAAGGAGACTAGTAATAGTAAAAGATAGGCTGGAAGCCAACCTGGCAGGGAGTAGACTGGACTGGGGATAGCGGGCACAGTTAAAGAGTCTATTCCGATGGTACAGGTGGGCAGTGGAGGAGACAGGAGGAAAACGCTGCAAAAGGAGTTCAGCATGACGTGTGGACTAAGATTTGAGATGATGAAAAGCCAAAAAGGGCTCCAGTAACTGAAAGCTTCTAAGACAGCCTGGTTCAAGAAGTAAGAGTGTCTAGAAGTTAAGTTGGTTGAGGACAACTTTAATTTTTAAACATATTGATTTTGTAAGGAGACATTCAGGTTGAAGTGTTTGGCAAAAAGATAGATGCGTCTGAAACTTAAAACAAAGGGCCAGGCAAAAGCACCCATACAAAAGCACGACTGAGCCACAAGACAGCTGATCCCAAGGACTGAAGGTACAGTTGAAAGAGCAAAGGGTCAAGGACCAAAGCCATGTTCAGAGGCTGGGAGAAAGCAGAACTAGTAAAAGAGAAAGAAGAGAGTGCAGAAAGGCACCATATTCATGTGCAGTTTCACACGCTTTTTTTTTCCCCCATTTATCCTCACAATTGCCTTCTGAGTGAGGAGAAGATTAGCACCATTATCCCCACCATATTGTACAGTCACCCAGAGGGAAAAGAATAAATTGGCAGGTTAAACTAGGTTTGGGTTTTAGGGTCTCCACTACCATTCCCACCACCCTGTGAATAGAATCCTAAAGCATTTGTCTTTTTGATAGACAGGATTCATATTTGCCACCCAAGAAGGTTTCATGAAGTTCACCTGCTCCACTCTCCCCCTTCTTCCTAAAGCAACGTTTGTCTGCTTTTAGGAACTCGTTTCCATCCACAGCTGCAAGCCCACCAGGGCATCAGCCAGGTGACAGCCTAACAGCAGAGCAGTTTCTAAACATCAGGTGAAATTAAAACCAGAACTGCTTTCAGATGCAACAGGCTGGTAGGACTTTCAACAGGACGTTACACAAAATGGTGAGTTGGGGCTATAGATGGGCTTGGGAAGTAAGAAGAGAAACCTGAGATAGAACAGCCACCACCCACTTCCCACCCCTCATCTAAATTGGAGGTACTCAAACACCTTGAACTAGGACTCTTTGGGGGGGTTTCACCAAAATGGAAAACCCAACCTACACGGTTTCCTTCTCTTAAAGCAGCAAATGACAAGGCCCCACAGCCTTTTCCTATAAGATACTGTTGTCTAATATTTATTCCTATTTCTTCTACCTAGCAGCACTTCCAAATTCTTAAGAATGCCTTCATTAGCACAGGGGATTTTCTAGAGCAGTAGGAATAGGGTAGATGCAGGACACTCAGCATTTGTCAAAACCCTTAAAACTTCACAGCACAGTGAACTTGAATGCATGCCGTTAAAAAAGAGAGTCAAGAGATCCCGGGATGGAATGCAGACCAAAACATGAGAATCAGCTGTATTAAAATGTATGCAATCACCTCATTGAAGGGAGTGAGGGAAAAGGTGCTGACCTAAGGAACTCCGGACGTTAGGGAAGACTCGAGGCAAAAGGAAGCACTGAACTCTAGCTAAAGTTGCATGGGGGGAGTGATCCCAGTTAACCGTTCTGACTACACCTGTGAGTAATGGATGGATGGAAGGTGGTGGGAGTCCGAAGACAAGGGAGAGAGGCTGGAATGGCCCACGTGGTACTGCCCTGGAGTTGGAGACATCCCTATGAACTCAGGTTTGCTTAATACAGCTACAGAGGGACAGATCTAGAAATACTTACAGATATGTGCGTATACAGAAGTTAAGATGCATACATCTCTTTCCCGTCAGCTGGGAGGACCTGGACGCAATGAACAACATGCACATCGAAGCATCCAGAACTTGGTTTCAAATTCCATTCTCTGATAAAAAGGAACCAGGGCTCCTTGAAAAAATAGCTGATTCCAAGAATGTATCAAGGACTATATACAATGAGCCTGGAGCATCTTATAGTGCCAGAAAGAGTAAGAAAGTGTTTAAAGAAAAAAAATCCCACAATGATGGGTGGGAGGTCCATAGTGTAGTGGTTATCACGTTCACCTGACACAACGATGGGGTTATGCCACAAAAGGACACTGAAAGAGCTCCCAAAGGCCAAAACTGGAAGAGTTTGAGCCACAAAGTAATGTAGTATTGTATATAACCTAAAGTATAAAGTAAATATTCACAAGTCCACACAGGCCTAAATAAATGGTTGACTAAATAAATGCGGGGAGGGGCCAAATCTCCAAAGCAAAAGAAGATCAAATAATATGTGTATATACCACCCCGCTCTAGGAGGTGGGGCATAACTCGCCACACCTTAAGTGTGGTCTTCCTCCGCAAAACTCCATAACCCCTGTCTAACCACAAGAGAAACCTCAGGCAAAGCCAAATAGAAGGATATTCTACAAAATACCTGACTGGTACTCCTCAAGCTTTTAAACTCACCAAAAACAAGGAACATCTGAGAAACTATGACAGTCTCCTTGAGACTAAGGAGTCATGACAATGAAATGTAGTATCCTGGATGGAATCCTGATACAGAAAAGGGACATTAGGTAAAAACAAAGAAAATCTGATTAATCTATGAGGTTTAGGAATAGTATATCATTATTGGTTCATTAGCTGTGACGAATGTACCATACTGATGTAAGACAGTAATAACAGAGGAAACTGGGTGTGGGGATGTATGAGAATTCTCTGTCTTATCTTCACAATCTTTCTGTAAATCTGAAATTATCTTAAAATGCCTATTTAAGAAAAATGCCTTTTAAATAAAAATTGCCTTCAGTGAGCCCTAAATCCAGGTAACTCTTAGAGAAATTAAAGTCTGAATTAGCGACAATATTGATGGGTGATAAATCTGATTCTGTCACCAAACGGATGAAAAGAAAGCCAGAGGCAGCAGTGCCAAAGAATACCTAACCTTTTGAGAGTGTGTACGCAATATTACCATACGATGCTAAAATAGTCCCGTTCCTAACTTCCCGCACCAGGCACAGGGTTAGCACCTCCAGCCTGAGCCAGTTCTCCCACTGTGACGTTCTGTGTTACTGCACACTCCTGGAGGAGGTCCACAGTGACCACCCCAGGGCTTTCTAAAAATTTTTTTTAAAGATTTTATTTATTTATCTATTTGGGAGAGAATGAGAGAGAGAGAAGGGCAGGGGGGAGGGGCAGAGGGAGAAGCAGACTCCCCATTGAGCACAGAGCTGGATGCAGGATTCGATCCAGGATCCTGCGATCATAACCTGAGTTGAAGGCAGATGCTTAACCGACTGAGCCACCCAGGCGCCCCCCACAGGGCTTTATTTTAGAAGTATTCTTTCTCCACCTGTTTTCAGACAAGCGGTTGGTAGGGTGTTTTCCCTTAAGTTAAAAGTAAAGTAGAGGAAAAGCACAAAGTGAGGGAGAGGGGAAAAGAGAAGGAAGAGGGGAGACAGGGAGAAGTCAGCTACAAACTGCTTCCAGCTACCATCTAACATAATGAGTATTTTTTCTGAAGCCAAGGCTGTGTAATGTGAATGACATCATGCCCATTACACTATCTGATTTCACAAAGAGTTGTAGAAAATCTGAATAGGAATGCCTCAGCTAAAAAATAGATGGACTCAGAGCAGGTTTTCAAGACAGCCCCGCTTTTCATTTTTCTGCCCAATGCCAAGGGAGTAAAAGCTATAGGGCCTTCTCCGGCTCCTGCCCAGCGCCCCCCCTCCCCCGAAGCCAGAGTTTCCCGCTGTACATCTCACACATGCAGGCCCTCAGCCCAAGCCTAGTAAACAGCAGCCCATGATCCAGTCCTCCAGTGACGGGCTCTGATGCCCACTCAAGTCTGGCCATCACTATAATTACTTCTTCCTTCACTGTTCTCATTACTCCATCCTTCTCTGTCCACCCAACAACCTACGCAACTGTATAATTTGCTTTTGTAGAGTCCTCAATAAAAAATATAATTTTGGGGGGCGCCTGGGTGGCTCAGTCAGTTAAGTGTCTGCCTTCAGCTCAGGTCATGATCCCAGGGTCCTGGGATCAAGCCCCAGGTTGGGCTCCCTGCTCCGCGGGAAGCCTGCTTCTCCCTCTCCCTCTGCTGCTCCCCCTGCTTGTGCTCACTCTCTCTGGCAAATAAATAAATAAAATCTTTAAAAATATATACATATAATTTTTTGCATACCCATTGTATATTATCTATGCCCCCGTCGTTTTATAAAAAAACAAACTATGTTTTTTACTGAGAACTTTCTCATCTTATCAAATTTTTTCTTTTCAATACACTCTGGTTAGTTGCTATCAATAATCCCAGCCTTCTGGAGAACCTATTTCCATAGCTAATGCATTAAACGCTTAAAACATAATATTTTGGAGTGCATTTGAAAGCCAAATGCCCAAGAAAAGAACAATGACTGCAGTTATATTTATCAATATGTATTATATTCCACAACAGAGTCCATTTACAAGAAGTTGTATAACAAAACTGTAAAATATTAATAGCTAAAAAATCAGAACGGGGAAAATCAAAGAGGAGATCAAGGCTGGGGCCAAGTTTAAATGTAAACAATTTAACTTTTATTAAAGTTGAGCTACAAATTTGAATCTGAACTCCTGAAGCAAAGCAAAAAGGGAATCCACATCACAAACATGATTCACATTAACCATAATGAAATTTCACCAATTTCCCAGGAAGAGCAGCATTTCCAAGGACCTTAGGTCTGAAAAAAAAAAAAAAATTCCTGATGCAGAGTTTCTCAAAACGTGGTCCCCAAACTAGCAATGTCCACATCACCAGGGAATTTCTTAGAAATGCCAAGTCTAGCCTCACTCAAACCTAGTGAATCAGAAACTCTGGGGTGGGGTGCAGGGATGCGTCGTCACAAGCCAGCCTTCCAGGTGCTTCTGATGCAGGCTTAAATTTCAGAACCACTGTTTCAGTGTGTATTCATATAGGGTGCATAGGAAGTGGTTACAAACCTCGGAATTACCCCAATAGTAGGTCAGTGGTGTATTTCACAGAGGAAATTCTAGTAGTGTTCTTCAGAGTAAAGCAGATATAAAAAATTCAAAACCCTGTGGCCAAGTACACAGACTGGGTGTCGAAAGGAAACATGGGCTGAAGCAGGTTTCCCAAGGCCTAGTGCAGAGTAGATGGACATACACATGTGTTTGGGATAAATGATGAATAAATGCATGCATACATTGTTGAATACCCTGCAAACAGTTCCCCATAAGTACCAATTATTATCAACTGTGCTTTGGATGCTTACATCAAATATATCACCTTCAAAGGCTGCAAAAATTTTTAATGACTTTATTTTAGGAGGAAGAAATGACCATTTATAATCAAATATCTTTTTACCTTTAATTTTTTTAAAAATCATAAAAACATTCCAACCTCCATAGCACACTCCTGCTATGAATCCATGTTAGCTCCACGGCCAGGAGGTAATTAGGGCTAGTGCTCGTTTTACCGGGGAAAATACCTACAGGAGAGCTCCATGAGTTGCCAGAAGGCACATCAGCAGTAAGTCCTCTGACCTCTGGCCTAGTTATCCTTCCTTTGTTATTCCATAAACATACGTGTGTCTGCTGGGCGGTGACTCCGTTAGGTCGGCTCTGCCTTTATAGTCTTTCCTTACAAATCGTCTGGAGGATCCTCCTCCTCCCTCCATGAGGCAGAAGGAACATTAGCATGAGGCCTTCTGCCCTGTCAGGACACACCCCAGGATCAAAGGAAGGCAAGATCATCTTGGAAGTATAGTTTCTCTCTCTCTCTCTCTCTTTTTTTCTACATAATGAGGGGGCAATTCGGGAATTTGGGGAATTCCGGTAATAGCCGGGGAAGAGTGAAGGGTGGGCTGTGTCAGGAACCCGCTGGAATGCCCATGCAAGGACTAGGCCGGGTTAAAGCACTACTGCTCTGCCTGGTTGGGTCGCAGATTGGTCTGGCCCCTTTCCTAGAAAATCCTCACTTAGCATCCCACATCATGAGGCTCTCAGACACCTGGAGGTTCCTCCAAGGACCCCAGGTTAAGAGCTCATCGTCTATCTGGGTAACACATTATTTGCAGTTGGTACAAGAAAGTCACAAGCAGGACATAATTCCACTCTGGGCAGAATTCCTTCTAGAATGATTCCAAGTCATAGAACCTCTTACAAGGGTTAGCACTCATTCATCCAGTTAGTCATCCAGGAAACATTTATTGAGCACCTACTGTGTACCAGGCACCAAGCTGGGTGCTGAAAATAGGGAAATCCCAGGACGAGAGCAGCACCAAGGGACAGCTTGGGCCTGCTGCACCTCCTGCACGTGACCTCACCCACCGAGACCTGTGCGGCAGTTCATCAGGGCTGACCTCTAACACACACACACACACACGCACGCACGCACGCACGCACACACTTGCAATATCTGATTCGCATCATCTGATGTTGGTTTTCCTGGGTGCGTGTCCTCTGGAGATGTTGAGTCAGGCATGGACGTTTAGATTGGGGTAGGGCAGGTGACACTGAGAATTACCAGCTGACTCTACCCTGTCTCTGTGGTTGTAAAGCATGCTTTCCTCATCTTCCTGTCTCTTTCCTCTTTTCCTGTTCTTTGTCACAGCTGCTGCCTTCTCTTAGCTCTACTACATCCCCAACCTGCCAAAGTAGGAAAGGGTCCTGCTTATGATCCTCAGGTCACAAGTTCCAGATGCAGAGAAGGGGTGGAGCTGGGGAATATGTGAGAAAGTGGACATATTCGGGAAAATAAGAGTTCCCTATTCATCTGAATACTTGTGTCAGACATGTCTCACTTAGTGCCTCTTACTACTATTATCTTAGGAGAAGGGATGACCTCAGCAGAAGGACCACATCCCTCGACAGAGAAGCATGCTTAGTGGTTCAAAGCGGGTTCAATTTTCATCGCCATTACACTAAGAGCCCCAGGATCCCTGAATGCCTCAAAGCCTTTGACAATTGAGGCAAGTACATAAATATGCATAAGCATGGAATACAGACATGCTGAAGGGGTGCTGGTCATGTAAGAAGGGTCCCCCTTAGTTACAGTCTGGGTACAAGCTCCCTTGCCTAATGAATACCATTCATATTCCTGAAGTAATTAACAATACAGTTGAAATGCCTGACACCCATGGCCTTCTACTCGAGATACCCATGAACTCTGAGGCCATAGTCTCCAAAATGCCAGAGGTCAGGCTGGGTTCCCCCAAAGTGGCCACCAGCCAACCTGCAGTTCCCACCGAACTTCCTTGAGGATTGCCAGGTGAACAGGTGAATTACAAAACATTTTTCTCC
The DNA here is from genome assembly GCF_964656455.1 of Halichoerus grypus. Lineage (NCBI taxonomy): Eukaryota > Metazoa > Chordata > Mammalia > Carnivora > Phocidae > Halichoerus > Halichoerus grypus. The sequence goes on along the minus strand of NC_135719.1, from coordinate 113,967,803 downwards.
TAACTGGCATCTGGCTCCTCTCCTGTTTTGCTTCCTTATTAATCATTACCTTTTCTCAAGGAAATGAAGAAAGAAACATGGAAACCATTTTCCCAAAGCAGCCATTTGTCTAGTAATTTGTTTAAAATGTCTTCAGACTTTGAGGAGCCAGTCCTTAGTAGAAAACAAAACAAAACAAAACGAGGCCAAACTTTCGGCAATACGTGGATTCTTTTCATCGTACTTGGTAAACGTGAACAACAGAAATGACACCCTAAAATACACCTAAAACTCCACGGACCTTCCCCAGGTGTGCAGTTGATCGCTCTGACACAGTGTGGCAAGACCAGCGCGTCTGAGCTCTGCAATCAGGGAGGCAGCATGTGCTCATTCCCTCCTCAGCTTGGGAAACTGAGACAAAAGGTAGGGTAGAAGTTGCAGAACAGGGCTTCAGTAATTCCCAAATTTCGGTCCTTCTACGTAACCCCTTTCTTCTTTCCCTTCATTTCTGAAGTCACTACACCCTTCCCTTACCGCCACAGCCGGAAATGACCTTTCTTCTGAACTCCTGTAGGAATTGCTGCCTGAACAATGCATCTGTCCATTAGTCATGTAATGCCTGGCTATTTAAATCCTGCATAATTATCTAACTTTTCCTGTGTTTATGTCTTGTTTCTTCAACTAAATTTGAAGTCCTTTGGGGGCCAGAATTAAGTCTTATGTATCTTTGTGTCCTCACACCACCCAGCACATAGGAGTCCAGAAAAATACATGGTAATGTGATTTGTTCTGATTTTCTCAAATCTCAGAAGACACAGATGCCTGCGGTTTAAAAAAAAAAAAAAATTAAACACAGAAATACGCAGAGTTGAAAATAAAACTTTAGTGGGATTGCACAAAAGTGCATATAATAAATATGCTTATGCATATTTAGGTGTATTTTAGGGTGTCATTTCTGTTGTTCACGTTTACCAAGTACGATCAATCCATTGCCTTCCTTAGCACTAGAAAATACTCAAATTTAATTTAGAGCTTTCAGTTCTTTTGGTTAATAATTCTCTTACCCAGGGAAATATATTACATGTTCCCTCCCACCCTTCCTACAGAAAGGAACAAAAAATGGACTTTGTATAACCTGCATTTAAGAAGACTGCTCAAAATATTTAGGACACACTCCTCTACATCGTGTTCTTAAACAACCAAATACAGTTTTTTATTCTACACATTAGGTTTCATAATTCAGTGCAAATCCTACAAGTTTGTCCAAGTGGAATCAAAGTCCTTTTTCTACACAGTTTCCCCTCCAGGCCATCCTCCAATCATCTGGCCTTCACTGCTGGGCCACTTCTGTCCCCCAGTCCCAGGCCCACACCCTGGAACTGCCCTGCCCTGACATGTACACCACCCTCCAGCCTCCTGCCCTTCTCCACAAGGGGTTTTGACCATACAGAGCCCTCCCTAGGCCATGAACTGTTTCCTTCCAGCCGCTGAGGCCCCTCCTGGCCACATTTCCTTCCCCACTCTTATCAACCCCTCCTCACAGCATCCTCACACCTTGCTTTTCAGCCACATCTGAGTAGAACCCCCCTCCCCACCCCCGGACCAGTCTCATGATCTGCTATCTCTGCTCTGCTGGGCCATGCTGGGCAGCCAAGTACACTGGGGCCCCGGGATATTCAGTTTCTAATCTTGGCTGGGCCTCAGCACCTCTTCACATTTCTTTCACTTTTTCTTGATCAGCTCCTCTCCCATGTCCTTTAGTGACTAGAATATTGCAGATAATCTCCATTCTTTTCAAGCTCCCAACCCCATTCTACTTTGCCTGCTAATTCATCAAAAATGTATGGCGACCTGGGGTTAGCTATGTCCGTTACAAACCCCTTAAGTCTCCTCTCCCAGCTTCTAGGACAACCACAGATTTTACCTTCAGACCCATCCTTCTGGGACTTCTCTAGGAATGCCTTATTTCATCCATCCACCCGTTTCTGTCTAGGACTCCATCCTTTGTCCGCTGCCTTCTGTACTCTCCTTCGGTGTCAAACTACTCACAGTGTTTTACTTACCACCTCTATGCGGATGACTCCCAGATTTATATCTCCAGCCACCCACCCTCCTGGAGCTTCAGACTCACATTCGGCTGGCTGATGGACACTTCAAAAATCAATATATCACCTTAGCCCAATGTCAATTATTCCTCCTACATTCCCTAGATCCATAATGACATCAGAACTTTAGGAGTCATTCTGATCTCTTCCATCTCATCCATTTCCCATAGCTGCCAATTGATCAAAATCACATAGACTTCACATCTTGGGCACTTCTCAAACCTATCTTCTCTCCAGCTCTGATTTTCACTACTTCTTGCAGGGCTGATTCTCTCACCTGGCCTACCATGATAGCTTCCTGCCATCCAACTACAAATCTATGATCTGCCATGCTGCCATGACAACCCATCCAAAAGGCAAATCTGACCATTTACAGCCCTGGTTAAAATTCTTCAGTAGTTCCCCAGCAGCTAGAACATATAGTCTAAGCCCTCACATCATATATACCTGACTCCTCATGGGCTAGTCCCAACTACACCATTCCCTTGACTCCCACCCCATGCTTTACACTTGATTAATATCAAAAAGCTTTGAATTTACAAGCATACACAAGCAATTTAATGCATTAACATTCATGCTATTCCCTTAGCCCAGGATCCTTTCCTTCCCTCTTGCGCATTCATCATCCAAGTCCTATTCCTCATTCAAGACTCAGCGCAGGTGACGTCTCCAGGAAGCTTTGTCTTAAGTAAGTAAGAGGCTGTTTTCTAGGATTTCTCAACTCCCTGGCATGCTACTCATCACTAACCTCACCTGTGCTCACGTCCACATCCCCTTCAACATGACATGCATCTGCAAGGCTGGGACTATTCTTTACCCATCCTTGTACCCTAGAGGATTAGCCCATCCTAAAGTATCATGATGCCAAGAGGGTCTGACACATGCTGTGGCTTCAGCAGAACACCCATCTTGCAGCCCAAGCACTGAGGAAAAGGGAACTTGATTTCCTTCTGTGATGAGCACTACATAGTGCTCTAGGGAGGAACACTTGATTATTACACCTCCTCTGTGTCAGAGTCACATGAAACCTGACTTTTACAAATCTGTAATAATGTATGTGATCAGTCAACACTGAGTAGTCTGTCCTCAAAAACTCTCTGGAAGATCAATTGAATTCATTATTTCGCTTAGGCTGGACTGAAATCAGTAACAAAGGTACTACTCCAAAGAGCAAAAAGTTTAAGTCATCAAGGGTTTTGTTGTTTTTCTAAGTGAATATCCTTTGAATATCCTAGTTCCCTCACTTCCCTTGACCCCTTTGGTTTCTTTTAAATAAATACAGCAATTTGTCTTAAGAAGCAATTTGCTATTAAAACATACCCTTCTGATAGCCTTCAATTTTATTCTCAGATTAATGCCCTAATAGTAACACACAATCTGAGGCTGTCTTACTGATTTCATCAAGAGCCCTTTCTACTTACGCTTTTGCTTTTAAGATTTTATTTATTTATTTGAGAGAGCGAGAGAGAAAACAAGTGGGGGGGAGGAGCAGAGGGAGAAAAAGACTCTCCACTGAGCAGGGAGCCTGACTTGGGGCTCCACCCCAGGACCCTGGGATCATGACCTGAGCTGAAGGCAGATGCTCAGCCAACTGAGCCACCCAGGCGTCCCTCCTTACGCTTTTATAACACTAAGTGGATATGCATGGTAAAACCTAAATATGTGACCCAATGTAATCATAACAATGATCAAGAAATATGGCCTGTTTAATAATTTTTAAAGGTCTTTCTGAAAATGAGTCAACTTGACTTAGTTTCTTATTCCACACATGGAAATGTCCTTCTCTTGCCTGTGAGGTAAGCATTGTTATTCTCATTTTGCAGGTTGTAAAATTAAGGTTCAGAAATTTTAAAAAACTTGTCCAAGCAGTGACCATGGGTTTGCTTCTCCAGCCTCTCTGCCCCAAAGCCCAAGGTCAGAACACTCAGCCATACCAGCTGCACTGTCTCTTCTCAAAAGAGGACATACAGGGTATAAAATGAGTCTCATTATCAATAAAGATGACAGAGTTGAAAGTTTTAGAAAAACCATGAATAAAGCCCACAAATATTGATTCTGTGAAATTCTAATGTTTCACTGGTAAGTAAAAGGTCTCATTGTAAAATAAACGCACATGTTGGTCAGGAACCCACTTTGTCACTGTGTAACAACCACTGTGATTATCATCTGGGATAAACACCCTTAGCTCTTCATCTCTTATAAATGTTGCCACACTCTACACCAAAGGACAGGTCCTCTATTCTTTTCCTCAATAATGAAGCACCCCCAGAGGAAAAAGGCACAGAAAGGTAAAAGGGAATTCAATCCCCTTCACCCTCAAGCTCACATCTTTCCTCTCAAAACTAAACAAAACAAAACACCAGTTAAACCTAAGAACTTCCCCAGGCACTGTTCTAAACAGGCTAGGAAAGGAGCTGTGGATATGAAACAAAATAGCATTCCATAATCCAGAAAAGATCCCCCTGCTGCAACCTCTGCACCGAGTTTCAGTGGCCATGCAGGTGGGAGTCATCTAAGGTCTCCTGGGGTCTTCAATCACGTGATGACTCACAGCACACTCTCTGGGCATGGCGATCCTGTGAGTGAACAGCACAGGCCTGGTGTTCTTGTTCTTTTTGAATGATGGTTCCTAACCCTCCAATCCTCTACAGTACTGATATCTAAGGCATTCTATGTACAGTGTTCCTGCTCCACAAATAAATATTCTAGTGAGTTCCATAGTATACAAGATGGCTAGAGCTTCCTACCATGATTCCTGCGGCACCAAACCTATGTTTACTCTTTAAGTTCCTCAGGCCACTGGAAGCCAAGTGGATAAGGCAACTGGGGAGGAAAATAAGACAGGAGAAGATCTCATCCTTTGTTTTGCTTTTATTTTTAAAAGTGTTTTTACAGGGGGCGCCTGGGTGGCTCAGTTGGTTAAGCCTCTGCCTTCCGCTCAGGTCATGATCTCAGGGTCCTGGGATCGAAGCCCATGGTCCACTCCCTGCTCAGTGGGGAGTCTGCCTCTCCCTCCCCCCCCCACACTTATGCTCGCTTGCTCTCAAATAAATAAAATCTTTTTTTAAAAAAGTGTTTTTATATTATCCAACAGTACAAATCCCTTGTTTCTCTGTCACCCAAACACACACACACACACACACACACACACACACACACACACACGGGTTTCTTTAAGAAATGTAAACATTTAATTCCAGGATACATTTTAGCCTCTGAATTTTTCTGATAATGTGAAGCAAAGAAAAGTAATTCAATTTACTCAACCCATGTTCTTTTCCACTTTGTGTTTTATAAGAAAACACTTCCAGATAGACACTATAACATTACTTGGTATCTGAATGTTGTTATCCCTAAAGATAGGCACGTGCTCTGATCATAAGGTGATGTAACGCTATATCCACTATATAAAATGATACAGCAATTCTATGGTGTTCCCAGTAAGAATTCTTATTTCACAGCTCTGTAAAATTCCCTATATTGGGAAGGTAGCTTTGGTATTATCCATCAAGACTCCTACATTCAAAAATAGTGCTGTTCAATAAAGTTTTCTGCAACGGGGGGAATGTTCTATAGCTGAGCTGTCCGATACGGTAGACACTGGCCACATGTGGCTACTGAGACTTGAAATATGGCTAATGTGACTGAGGAGCTGAATTTTAGGCTACCGTGTCAGGCAGCAGAGTTCTAAAATGCTCAAAGCTTTTTAGTATTCGGCCATCACCTTTTTAAAATAGAAAATTAGGAAACACGCAGTCTCTAAAATAGGTCAGTCTACATCTCTCTAAGGAAGTTCTGTCTCAAACTATACACATTCTCTATCTCCGTATCTATGGAAAGTAGGTCCACTGTGGTGTAACACTACTCAGAAAACTTAACACCTAGAGTATCTCCCATCAGGGAAGTGCTCATGCAAATAGAAAGTGTTAACGTTACCATAGGTTTTAAAATATTAAAGTGCTCTCTGAGGGAAAAAAAATAGAATAAAGCCAATAATGTGATATATTTTCTTTTATTCTTCACAGGAATAAACTTCACAGGAATAACTTTTTAGGTTCTGACACCCGAGAGTTGACAACCGCACTCCAGGATCTAGGACTGAGGACTCAGAGGAAGGAATATTAGGGTGTCTACCTCATGTGTAGCCATCCAGTTATGGTTTGAACTGCTGATACCCAGCTCTGCCCCAGAATATTGTTGTCCACACAAACAGGAAACCAAGGTCATCTGGAGGTTCACTTGTTCTTGAATTCAGCCATTCATTTAACAAACATTTCACAAGACTACTACATATCAAGCATCAAGCCAGGCACAAAAAATATGAAGTTGAGTGACACATAGTTTCTGCCCTCCAGGACTTATGTTGGAAGGAAAGGCACATAAATAGATCGTGATCCAAATGGTAAGTGCCTGATAAGCACAGAGAATGATAGGACTCTATGGAAGGTTACCTAACCAATTTTGGAGGGCCAGGGAAGACTTCTTGGAGGAGGTAACACCTGAGCTGAGTCCTCAGAAGGAGAGTTAGTAAGGCAAAAGCAGGGAAGAAAACATTCCAAGCAGCATGGATAATAAAAGCAAGAAACAGGGGCACCTGGGTGGCTCAGTGGTTAAGCGCCTGCCTTCGGCTCAGGTCATGATCCCAGGGTCCTGGGATCAAGCCCCGCACTGGGCTCCCTGCTCAGCAGGGAGTCTGCTTCTCCCTCTGCCTCTCCCCCATCTCCCCCTCTTCCCCCCCGCTAGTGTGCTCCTCTCTCTCTCTCAAATAAATAAAATCTTTTAAAAAAATAAAATGAAATGAAAGCAAGAAACAGCCTAAATGACATGGCATGCTCAAGGAACATAGCAAGAAGGTACTGCTTGAGAATAATGTGGGAGTCAGCGTGATGAAAAAAACAGGCTCAAATGCCAGCAAGGGCCAGAGGAAGGCCAGCTATACCATGTTAAGGAGCTTGGTCTTTGATTTGCACATAATGGGAGACACCAGAGGGCTTCAGCCAGGGAAGAGGTCCTGTTAGAGAGAGGCCACCTGGTAGCATACTGAATTTGCAGGAACAAAAGGCAGGAGACTAAGGCTTTATATCAGAGAGCAATAATGAGGACCTGCATGCAGGCAGAAGTAGGGAGAATTGAGACGACAAGAGGAAACTCAGAAATTTCCAGAAATAGCAAATAAACAATAATTAGACATCAGCCACACCAGATGACTGGCTGGACCTAGGAGCTAAAGAAACCAGCGTGACTCAATGATGAGGGTAATAGAAGAGACCACTACACCAGTAGCAGCTAATATATTTTTTTAAATTAATTTTTTATTTAAATTAATTTAATTAACATAGAATATATTATTATCTTCAGAAGTAGCAGCTAATATTTATCACACTCTCATTCTGAGCCAGGAACTGTACAGAAGCATTAGGACCTGCCTCAAAGGAGCCTCCTGAGATAGGTATTATTTTTATCCCTATCTTTAAAAGGACACTGAGGCCTGGAAATTCAATAACCTGTTCAAGATCAAACATCAAGGAAGTGTCAGTCACAATTCAAATCCAGGTGTGTCTGATTCCAGAGCCCAAATCTTCACCACCATGCAATCATCTCTAAGGACAGGAGAAAGGGGAGGCTTAGGAGGAAAAGTGTTGAGTGCAGCCCCTGTAAATTTAAGGAGGCTTTCAGATATACACATGACAACCAGCAGATGGTTGCACCCTGCGCTGTAGTGCAAGGTCATGGGCACATGGATGGTGATGAAAATCCAGTGAGCAGATGAAGTCCTGAAGCTAGAGTATCTGAGCAGTACTCCCAGAACTGAATGCCAACAGCAAGGTGTGCGTCAAGGAAGAGAAGCCCACAAAGGGGATACAAAACAGTGACACAGCAGGAAAACTAGAAGCATGGACCATGCCAGAAGCCAAAGACAGGAGAAGAGAGTTGATAAGGTACGCTGCACACGACAAGGAGGTCCAGAATGGTAAGGACTACAGCATGTCCACTGGATTTGACAACTAGATCATCATTAGTAAGAATGAGAAATGCAAAAATGGGAGACACAGAACATTTCACAGCCAATGGGAGAGAAACAGTAAAGATGTGAAAGCTGAAAATTAGAGAATGAGGAAGGCACAATGAGTAACAGAGTAAGGCCCAGAAAGGGGGGTGGTGGAGAGAACCCCAGAGCAAGCAGGTGAGGATAACTGTGACTACCACACTGTTTGCAGGCATCACACAGGAAACTGGTGATCATTTCAGAAAGTCTCAAGTTCTTAATCAAGTGAGATGCAAGGTCATCTGAGTGAGGGGGTGGAGAGGCCTTGCGGAGAACAGTAACTGCTTGGAGTAATCATTCATTAGAAGTGTAAAGAAATGGGTGGCACCAACCTGCCATGCTGTGAGTCTCCTGGGCACCACTTGGTGGCCCAGGCGCAGGCTTAGAGAGGGGAGTCCTGGCTTTGGGGCAGGACTGCTGCGGATCAAAGACAGCAGAAGCTCCCTTACGCCACTAAACTGGGGGGACCGACCAGTGTTCAGATAACCCACCATTTTCTGGAAAGCTGCCTCACCACTAGTTCTCCATTGGTTTTTATTCTACTCTCAGGTGGGTTCTGGCCTCAGTAAGAAAGAACTAAGAACGTAACCCCTTTCCCCCAAAGAGCTCCCAAGACAAAACCTAAAAATTATCGAAATAATACTACTGCTACAGTTATAAACTGAGACCAAAACAATGGACACTCAAAACATGTCAATGGCAAAGCCAGAAATAGCCTGTAATAAGTCTTTTGGCTCTCACATTTCCCAGAAATTTGACATAAGAGAATCCCAATTCTTAAAATGATGCTAGAATTATCATCAGTAGAGTCCAGGACTCACTGTGAGGGGAACAGTAAGGATCACAAGCAATCTGGATTCTGCAGCAACATAAGGATAAGACAAGTACGAGTTCTCCTTGACAAAATGGCAGAGGACATCCGCTTAGGAGAGCAACAATGAAGTACAAGATTCCAACCCTTCCCCTCCCCCAAACAACTGCTGCATTAGAGCTGACAGCCTGCAAAACAATGGAAATGTCAGGTCACCCTCCTGTTCCATGCACACCCCCTACTTCCTCTTTCACCCTGGATGAGTTGTGATCTTTCCATGAAAGAATGCCAAGCGTTCAGTCAGTCTGACTGGCAGTTCCTGCTCTTCAGGTTCTCTGGATGCTTCAAAAGGGCGGTGATGTGTGACCAGAAAGACTACCCTCCTTGGCCGGCTGTTTTCCAGGCTTCCACCCCTGGTGAGTCACCTGCCAGTTTCTGCCATATATGAGGAGATCTATGATTACAGAAGACTACATTCGAGTCTCATGGGCCTGAGGTTGCCTCTCTCACAAGTGACACTTGTAAATTCAGACTGGATTATACAGGCGCTTTGGTGGAGAGCTTCCAGATTCCAGGTGAACTAGAATGTGGAAGTGGCAACAAAGAAAATCATGAAATAGCAATAGTAACAGTTGGTCCTGACTAGTAACATTCCCCCCAAAAATGAATTCAAAAGCCACCCATGAAGCAAAGAAGTCAAAGCAAGAGTAGTCAAGAGATTTCAATCTTGAACATGAGACTCCAAAATCTCTCTTAAAATTATTTAGTGTATGTTTTTAGTAAACAATTAAGAATATAACTTTTAGTCCATTACTTAAATACTTAATTGATGATCATCCTTTAAAAAAAATCCTCCATTTGACCCATGGGATACATTAAAGCATAGACAAGAAAATGGACCTTCTAAAGTCTTCTACCAAAGTTTTATTACCAACCCTCTTCTGCATGAATCTGTATTAGACACTACTGAAGATCAAATTATCCCTTCCCTCAAGGAACTAACAGTTTTTCAAAGAGCATAAAGACCAAAATAAGTATAGGTATCAGATAAGATCAGTTAAAGATCCTGAAACAGATTTTTTAAAATAGGAGGAAAATAAGAAAACAAAGATATCAAAATAAGTACAAGAGGTGAAGAATGTTAATGGTGTACAATGCAATGACAGATAAAGGATTTGTATAGAAAAGCTTTAGCAAAAAAGAACTCAAGATGAGCTTGCCCCTACTGCAGAATATGGGCAAACTTAGGTTGTAAGACACTGAGTAAGATGTTGGCAGTGAGTCCTTCTCCAGGGACTTCATTGCAAGGGAAACATTTTTGTTTTTTTTTATTATTATTATTTTTAAGGAGGGGAAGAACAAAGGAAAAAGGAGAGAGAGAATCTTTTTTAAGATTTTATTAATTTATTTGAGAGTGAGAGACAGCAAGAGCATGAGTGGGGGAGGGGTAGAGGGAGAAGCAGACTCCCCATTGAGCAGGGAGCCCAATTAGGGGCTTGACCCAGAACCCTGGAATCATGACCTGAGCCAAAGGCAGACACTTAACTGACTGAGCCACCCAGACACCCTGGAGAGAGAATCTTAAGCAGGCTCCCCACCCAGTGGGGAGCCTGACATGGGGCTTAATCTCACAACGCTGAGTTCACGACTTGAGCCAAAATCAAGAGTTACACACTTAACCAACTGAGCCACCCATCTGCCCCAAAAAGGCTTATTTCCTATAAAGCATATTACACATCATTGAAATTATCAATCCAATCTATTGTTCAACTCCAATGTTCTAAAAACAGGTTCTAATGTTTTTCAAAACAGGGAACACATTCAAGTATTTATTCACTTAATCCATTTACTCAGGTATTCACTTATTAGAGATATTTGGGTACCTAGTTCATGCCAGGCATATAGTATTAGGTATAGAGGCCCCCAGGAGGAACAAATCAAACATGAGACCTGTCTCAGAGTTTATAGTCTAATGAGGAAGGCAGAAATCAAACAAGTAATCCCAAATTGACTGTGTACTCACAAATGTGATTAAATCATACATACACACATACATACATATGTAAATAAATTTTTAAAATGTGATTAAATGAGAAGGAACAGCACAAAAAACCTAATCTTTTATGAGGAACTCATAAAAGGCCTCCTGGTGAAGTAGTATTTAAATGAGAATTAACCAAGCAATGGGGAGGGAGTCCCAGGAAATGGACACATCTCCTGCATAGGTCCTAAAAATTCATCTTTGTATTGCCAGAGCTTCACAAATAGTAGGTGCTCAATAAATGCTTATGGAATAAATTTTAAGATCTTATTGTATTCAGGGGCCCCTGGGTAGCTCAGTCGGTTGAGCGCCCAACTCTTGATTTTAGCTGGGGTCCTGGTCTGGGGTGGTTGGATCGAGCCCTGGGTTGGGCTCTGGGCTCATCACGGAGTCCGCTTGTCCCTCTCCCTCCCCCTTTGCCTCCCCCCCCCCCCCCCGCTCTCTCTCTCTATATCTTAAATGAATGAATGAATGAATGAATGAATAAAATCTTAAAAAAAAAAAAAAACAAGATCCTATTGCATTCAGGAAATCTTTCCCAAGAAAATAACCCCTAAATACAGAAAAAAAAAAAAAAAATTAGAGCTACAGGTATAAAGAGGTGTTGTTTTGGACAAAAAAATTAGAAATAGTAAAAAGACAGCAAATTATGTAAAGCAGTAACTGAAACATTATGCAGCTATTACAGAGCAACATATAAAACTATGCAGGGTGCCTGGGTGGCTCAGTCATTAAGCGTCTGCCTTCAGCTCAGGTCATGATCCCAGGGTCCTGGGATTGAGTCCCACATCAGGCTTCTTCTTCTACCCCTCCCCCTGCTCGTGATCACTCTCTCTCAAATAAATAAAATCTTTTTTAAAAAAAGACTAACTATGCAATTAAGTGGGAAAAGGTAATAAATGAGTATATTTTCATTAGAAATACGAAAACATTTGAAAATTAAGAATATAGGTCCTTGTATATCAACTGATAAAACAATCAACTATCAACCTTCTGATTTACATTTCATACATAAAATTGCAAGTTCCTTCTATTTTTTTTTTTTAAAGGTTTTATTTATTTATCTGAGAGAGAGAATGGGAGACAGAGAGCATGAAAGGGGGAGGGTCAGAGGGAGAAGCAGACTCCCCGCTGAGCGGGGAGCCCGATGTGGGACTCGATCCCGGGACTCCAGGATCATGACCTGAGCCGAAGGCAGTCGCTTAACCAACTGAGCCACCCAGGCGCCCCAAGTTCCTTCTATTTTGAAGGAATTCTTCCAGTCAATTTTCAGACAAAGTCCATTCCCACCAACTCCATTCATTCTGGCCCCCAAAGAATTGCAATGTTACTTTTGTAACAGCTTATATTTCTATAAGGCCTTATATTTCCAGAAAGTCTTTTCCCATACATTATATTTTTGCTATGATCATTTGCTTCTTCCGTATGATTTTTATTATTATTTTTATTTGAGAGAGAGCATGCATGCAGGAGCAGGGAGGGGAGGGAGAGGGAAAAGCAAGTCCTCGTTGAGCAGGGAGCTGGACCTGGGGCTCGATCCCAGGACCCTGAGATCATGACCCGTGCCGAAGGCAGACACTTAACTGACTGAGCCACCTAGGCGCCCCTGATTTTTATTCTTTTATAGGTTAGTACAATGTGCTATACAAGTCAATAAGAAAGAAGTGGCTCCTGGTTTCCCACATGGGACTCCAAGGGATTTACTGTTCACCACTGACTTTTTAATTATCACATATTCTTTTATATATTTTTAAATAATACTGTTATCTAGGGAAAAAGTCAAGTATATGTAAAATATCACATTTCAAAAGTTTGAAAAATTAAGAAAAATTATTCAAATCTTAAGGTCCTAACAAAAACATTGCTATAGATTTGTGAAGTGTGTCTCACCTATGTTTTATGCATATCTTTAATAATTTTTTCTGATTATAAATTATACATGCTTACCAAAAAAAAGTATAATTTGGATAATGAAAGTCCCCCATAATTCTACCCTACTTCTCCACCCAAGGAAACTATTGCTAAGGGTTTGCTATAAAATCTTCCAGACTTTTTTCCCCTTGGCTATGCAGGTCCACAATCCCTTATCTATAATCCTATTATTCAAAAAGCTCCAAACCCCCCAAAAAAATTTTATAACATTTGTTGTCAAAATCTGACTTGAACACACATAAGGTAATTTGTAATCTTTATTTTTCCCCACTTGGTGTGAATATTCATGTTTCACTGCAGAAGCATTAATGTTTTTGATTACAGTGTGCCATCCCAACCCCCCAGTGGAGCTATTATTTAATAGATGACACCTGGCCCTATGAAAAATTGAAAAATCCTGAATTCAGAAACACATTTGACTCCCAACAGTTCAAACAAAAGATGCGTACTTGTACTAATACTGATATCATTATCACTATTATTTGAGAAATGGATCATACCATGCATACTTCTCTGCAATTAGATTTTTTTTTATGCAATAACACATCAGGGATATCTTTCCACATCAATTCACTGTGCTCTTTAACAGCCTCTCAGACACAAGAGAGGAGGTATTAGGACAGGAAGAACAAGGGGAACCCTGATTTTAGGGAAAGGATAAGTAATTCAAAAGGAGACCCACAAGAACGGTTAGGGAGAAAGTCTGCAAGCAAAGAGTAGATATCACACGATTCAGGGCCAGAAAAGCCCTTAGAGACAACGGCCGGATTCTTCTGTCAAAAGGATAATCTGGGGTAGACAGATGTGATGATTTCCTTGCGTAACTGCTGCCATTTACCAGGCCACCTGGCACTGGAGCCCAGGGTCCTAATTCTCCACTCCTGTTCCCCACGCTCAGTGTTGCAGCTCTGAGACTCTGCCCTCCCGAAGGCGAGGGCACCGCAAGTAGCTATGAGAAACGTGGAAGCAACTTTCCCTGTGCAGACGCAAGACTGCTCCCAGGGTTAGCGCAAGCTGCTAATGCAGTCTGTTCTCCTACCACTGTGGGTAGTAGCTGTCCACACTTAGCAGCATGCGTTTTTAGAGTTTTATTGCAAAACAGAAAGAGATATGAGAAGCCATATCCAATTACTAAGAATTCAAGCTGGATGTTCACATTTAAGTTGCTTTTTCTCAATACAAGCCATAGTGTGCCAAGAGCATGTCATTTTCTTTACTAATCTTGATTGGTCTTTTGGGGCCCAATAGAGCTAACCCCATATCAGAGAATGCTGACACCATTCTACCAACTGGAAAAACCACCAACACCAGACGAATCTCCCCACAGAATCTCCCCATCCCTCACTGTGCCCCCAAAACTGCGTAGTTCATTCAAATGTATCCCTCCCAACAAACAAGTATGCTTTCATTTACACAGAGCAAATCTTAAATGGGCATGTGCATCCAAATCCTAAAATTCAGAATACAGAAAAGCCGAGGAGAAAAGAGTAAAGCTACAGAGTCTCAGCCTGCCTTTCCCTCGCCTCCTCGCCACAGGCCCCAAGCCACCATGTCCACTCCCCAGTCCCCAGATCCCTCATGCTTACAGCACCAGGGACAGATGCAACTCTGCTGGCCCTCAGCTAGAAGAGCCATGAGAACGAAGTTTATAAACACATTCTTCCAGAATCCTGCAGCCCTTCAAAGGAACCCCACCCCACAAAGACTGTAGAAATAAAGTACAGTGAAGTGGCCTTCTCTCAACACACCCGGTGCTACAGCCCAATCAATTATGTGGGGGAAAATTCAAGCTTTTCAATAGAGGATCATTTCACAAAATCTCTGCCATGTCCTACATGAGTGCTGCTTAAACTGTGTAAATTGAGAGATTAAAAACACATGTAGTGTGCCCCTGAACCCTGGGGTCCTAACATGCAAAGCAAAGCGGTGCTTCATCAAAGCCTACCCACTTCTAGGGGCCTCTGCGTGGCTCAGTTGGTTAAGCATCCAACCGACTCTTGATTTCAGCTCTGGGTCAAGGGATCGGCCCCCTATGTCGGGCCCTGCTCGTGCTCGGCAGAGAGTCCGCTTGGGATTCTCTCTCCCTCTGGCCCTCCCCTGCTCGAGCGCATGTGCGCACTCTCTCTCTCTCTCTCTCTCTCTCAAAAAAGAAATAAATCTAAAAAAAAAAAGCCTACCCATTTCCAGAACCTACCCATTTCCGCAGAGGCTGAGGCTGCCTGAAACAGACTGGCTCTTACAGGGAGAGTTAAAAAAAATAACCTCGAAGTCAGCAAGGTTATTTCGAAGTTACCTGAGGGTCTAAGCTAAGAGAAGGGCTTTCACAGGGTCAGCACAGTTGACATCTCTCCCCCAAAGTAGCCCTAACAATATTCCCTCCCTCCCCTGCCTCCCCAGGATGCTGGGGAAAGCTAGTTGTAAAGGGCTTTGAGCCTCCAGAGTAGAGACAGACAATGGGGAGAGAGGACATTCTTCAGTGTCTTTGAGAGGCATGGGACTCTGACCAGAGGTGAGAGGGACCCTACTATACTTTCTAGTCTCTGTTTCAGACAGGACTCTGAGAGGCAATGAGATGTTCTTGGTCCTTCGAGGAGTATGGAACCAGAAGGCATACACCCTGACCAAATAAAAGAAATTATTTTCTGTAAAAGCCCATAAATCTAAATATCTGTCAGTTCTCCTCTCTCCCTTTTTCTGCTGTTTCTGTACAAAACAGGCCTGGCAAATGCATGTGTTGGTGTTTTCTGGGGCCCAGTGGCTGACAGGTGGCCTTTGGATGGCCTACTGTCTCATCCTCAGCCCTGACGGAGAGGGATGGGGTGGCGGGGAGGGAGGATGGAAGAGAGAGAATGCAAACAGGAGTGAACTCAAGAGACAACATAAAAAGTGCCATACAAACCTCGGTCATCCTCCCAGTCCTACATTCCTACAGCACTTCATGTAGACCTTTTGGGGACACGTATAACATACTATTTTGTCATAGTTCTCTGTGTAGTCACCTTATTCATTCATCTTTGTATCCCAAGCACAATCCTGGCACATCACTGACACTTGCTAAATATAGTATTTGTGACACAGTCATGAATGCAGGAATGAACACGCACTTAGACGTTATCCAGAATTTCTGAAGCAACGAATACTGTTCCCCACTCCCTACCAGCACAGTCAAAAGTTTCGGGTGGCACCCGCTGCAGGCAACAGCTCTGTCCTCCAGCACTGCAGGACTGGGTGTGAACCCAGACCTTCCTTCCCCTTTTACTGGCTGTGTGTTCCTGGAAAACTTACTTGACCTCTCAGAGCCTCCACGTCCTCATCTGTAAAATGGGGATCATAATATCTACCTCAACAGGACTGACAGGAGATTAAGTAAGATAACAAGCGTTAAAGACAGGCACATTGTAGGTGCTCCAGAAATGTGGGGAGGCCAGCATGAGCCAGCAGGAGGAGTACTGAATTCTAGAGTCAGATCTGTGGTCAAGTCCCAGCTATGCCCCTTCAGTCACGGGCTGTGGAAACTCCTCTGTTTCCTCAGCTGGAATGGAAATGATGCTCTGCCTGCCTCCGAGAATCACTGGGAGGGTCAAAGTACGAAACAAGTATGAAAAGAAACAGAGAAAACACCCTGAAAGCTGTAAAGGGCAAAGCACACAAGCTGTCACTTACAAGTCTCAAGGGCCGACATTTAAGAGTATAAAGTGATCCCCATCATCATTCTATCAAATTCTCAGAATGATTCCACTCAACAACACTCCCCAAAGCTGCCCCTGTGTCAGTCTATCCGTCGGACAAGCAATGCCAACTGGTCGCCTACTGTGCGCCCGGCAAGTGCAGGCAGCTGAGGACCTGGAACCTCGCCTGCAGGAAGCCTACAGTCTCGGGGGGATGACTCATCAATTATAAATAATGATGTGCAAAGTGCTACGAGGCAGAAGTGCCAGTTGTGATGAAAGCATAAAATGGGGGCAGAGGTGGTAACCCTGAGCCCGGAGGACTCACGGGAAAGGTGACGTTGACCCAGGGCCACTGAAAGTGGTGTTCGGTGACTGTGACAGAGAGAAAGAAAAGGAAAAGGTCAGCTGCAGAAATTATATACCAGAGCTGGAGTGCAAACCAGCTCAGCACAGCTTTACTAAAATTAAGAACACAGGTAATAAAAATTCTTCCCTTTTATTGGACCCCATAAAGAACTAGAGAAGCTTCTGTCTTCACACAAAAAAGTGGCTTCCTTCCCCCCACAAGCCCAAACATCAGAAGTAGAGGCAAAGATTTTGTCTCCCTCCAGCATGCCCACATGCCTCATCCTACCTGCCACCTTTCTAGATACCACACATGCTTTAAACGGCCCCCCGTTGTCATCCACCCTGCCCTTCCCTTCTAGTCCTTCAAAATCTTCTGTTTGGCCACATGCTTCCAGAGCATTCTAAAAGAGGGTGAGCCCCGAACATATACCGCCCAGTCAGCCCTCGCTATGGCACCCTTCTCTGGCTGTGACACCCTCCCCGAGAACATCAACTGTGCAGTCGGCCATGTACGGGGCCATAAAGACATCTCGGTGCTGATAAAAATGGAAGCCTGGCTAACAGATAAACTGGGCAAAGATCGTATCAGAAAGAGGAATGGAAAGGAGCCAGGGAATTCCCCTGTGGGCTTCTACAGCTCTACTAGCACCTAGATGAATCAGCTTTGGGAGCCCAGTGACAGAAGCTCCCCTCCCCAGGCCTATTACCCCCCTCTCCTCACCCCACTGCCCCAGTCACGCTCATTAAAGTGTATTCAATGCCATTCCCCACAAGATCTGCATCCTCTTCCTTTCTATTTTGGTAAAAGGTGGTTGCATTGCCCTCTACCCCAGGAACTTCACCAGCTGAAGTTAACACTGATGGTGTAAAACAGATTTAATATCTAACACTTCAGATCTGCCAATATAAATTACTAATGAGATTCATTGCTAGTTATATTAGGCTTCTGGGGTGTAAAACAGAAGCATTATTACCCAAGTTCTGATGAAAAAAAGGACCCAGGACCTCTCTGAGGGATCTACATTAGGAGCATCACCTCCAATGGCTTCTAGTTAACACTGACCACTTTTACGGGTAATTAAATCCAAGCTAAGAGCACAAAGCTCCAGAAACTTGGGGTTTCAGAATAAACTCCAGGTGCTCCAAATGCATTAAGCCCAGAAACACCACTGTTCCTCCCCAGGAGGCGAGAGGAACTTCTGGCCAACACCCGCCCAGCGTGGGCACCGCAGCCGGGGAGAGAGCAGATGAAGGGCGCAGGAGGAAGACAGCATGGATGGACCTGCACCGACACTTTCCACGCAGCCTTGAAAATAATCAGAAAAATCTGAGCAGCACAAAATTATTGCTGTAAACTGCAACACCCCATCCCCATGGCTCCGGGGAAAATCGTTAAGTAAAAAGCGCAGTTTTAAAAAGTCAGTCAGTACTCTCTCTCTAGCTTGGCACCAATCAAACCACCTTAGATTGGCAGCAATATGACGGGCTTTCCTGAATTTTCACCAAAAGCCCTTCAGTTTTGGGAACATCTATCACTTGTTTCCCTCCCCACCAGTCTCCACCTCTCCCCATCCAGCTTCAAAGGAACACGGGGGAAAAAAAAAAAAAAAAAGCCAGAATCACTGGCCAACAGATTATAAAGGGGCAGCAGACAAGCCCAAGTAAATATACGGTAAAACTCCTACGCCATCTCTAAACTATGCTTAAACATGACTTCTGAGAACATTGATGTCATTAGCTAATGATGCAAGATAAACAAGGAGAACTAAAATGCTTAGGGAAAGCAACTCATTTAAAAGTTCATTCCTGGGACGCCTGGGTGGCTCAGTCGGTTAAGCGTCTGCCTTCAGCTCAGGTCATGAGCCCAGGGTCCTGGGATCGAGTTCCGCATCGGGCTCCCTGCTCAGCAGGAAACCTGCCTCTCCCTCTGCTTGTGCTCACTTGCTTTCTCTCTCTCTGACAAATGAATAAAATCTTTAAAAAAAATAATAAAATAAAAGTACATTCCTATAATGGCTGTTTGGTTGAAGTCCGGGATGGAGGGTAGACTTTAAATCAAGCTCACATTCACAGAATGGTTCAAAAAACACACACAGAAAGATGTGCAGTGTTGGCTTGTGCTCGCTTATTAGCTCATGAAAGTTTTATTCCTTTTTTCTTTTTGAAAGTTTTATTCCTTTACAGAGTTCTGCACCACATCCTTATCAGACACACAGAATAAAATGTGATCCCTGAAAGCATTCATGTATCTGTTTCCCCTGCAAGATAAGCTCCTTGAGGGCACAGAACCTATCTTTCTATTTCTGCACATTCCATGTCTAACATAACCTCAGACACGTAATAATTGCTCCCACAAAGTGGCGAACCTATTGGCCAAGTAACAGTTAATTTAAAACTACCTCAAAAGGGGGAAAGGCCAGGGTGCAGGCTACAGCCTTCAACCCTGGGAAATGGCACCGCTACCTCACGTAGCTGCTTGTAGAATCTACCCAAAACTTCGTGCAGTGCGCGTGTGCTGATACTCAACTGTGACTTTACCTAGTAATTCACTGCTCGGTTAAGAGAGCGTGAGGTTAAAGGTGAAAGAAGTGTAGAGTACAGCAAGCACAGTGTTTGAAGGGAGGTCAATCCCAGAGGTCAAACCTGTGCTCTGTGATCATTTGATACTTCACTCCTTCAATCGCTAAGCTGGCACGTTAATTTGGGCCAACACTGTGCTATCTGAGGACCCATCATCTGCTGCAGAATCACACGCAGCACAAGATGTCCTTCCTATCCGGGGCCCTATCAACAGTGAAACCCTTAATCATTTCTCTACCACTTTATCAGAATTAAGAAACATACACCCTTACAAGGCAAATATGCGGGAGTTCATCTTGCAGTTTTTTGCTTTGCCTCCTCTCGATCACCTGAAGCAGGTGTGACTGGGGGGGTGAGGAGGGGGAGCCGGTGGCGGCACACAGGTGTCCAAACTCTAGCTCCACCACCAACCAGGAGCAAGTATCGTTACCCTCTCTGGACCTCAGCTGCCCCCTAAAGAGAGGAGAAGACGACAAACTATCTCAAAAGTATTCGGACGATTGACTGAGGTCATCCAGTGAGCACTCAACCTGACATCTAGTCAACCCTTACTGAGTATCTACTATTATTCGGCATTATCCCACCCCCGCTACCCGGTTCATCACTTCTCTGCCCCTCTGGACACTGTGAGACTCATAGTAGAGGATTATCTGTCCTCTTCAGTGCCTCCTGGATTTCCACCGCCATCAAATGACTGTTGGAGGCTCTGTCCATCTGCTCTCCATCAACAAATACTGCAAGTTATAGTCTAAGGATGGGAAAAGGATACCAACAACATACTACTTCTGTATAGTGGCCAGTGTTACTGAGACAGCTCGTGGAGGCTCCTCTCTTTTTACTTGAGGTCTTCTACCCACACAGTCTGGGGAAATTAAGTATTAGGGAGAAACTCTTAAAAAAGACCTAAAAACACCCTGCTCATGCTTGCCGCAAAGGGACCACAGTGACGGAAGACTTTAGAGAGAGACGGTGCTCCGTAAACGTGCTCATTGGGAAAGGGTTTGAGAGTAGAGATCATCTATGTGTGAGTATCTTAGGACTGGCTACCCTAAAAATAGTGGAAAGAGGAAAATGATTTGTGAGGAAATATACGAGAAAAAGGAACTGAGAAAGAATGAGTACACAGCCTAGTATTGTGACAGGGACAGAAATAAGCCCTTAGCAGGCCTGAGATCATTCTCCCAAAGCAGAAACAAAAAACTACCATGTAAAGTAGCGTATCAGTAAGCAATTCAAGCCCAGCCTCAATTGCTCAACTGGAGTTCAGGACGGTCATGGGGATTTAAAATACAAAGTCCTTTGTCCTGAATGATCTCTAAGGCTCTTTGGTTCCTCTAGCTTTAAGAAGCTAGCGATGGGGATCTGATGAAAACAGAAGGTTACACAGATGAGCCATGGGAGGAACTTCCAGAAGTCTCTCACCACACACACACACACACACACACCCACACACACACACACACACACCTCTCACCCAAGTGCGATGAGCAGGGTCAGTGCCTTCACCAGAGCAGACCTGCAGTGGCCACCCCACCTGTCAGTCACAGGCAAAGCTGTTGATTACAGACCTGAGCGCTGCCCCGAGCTGTACCCACAGCTGTCTGTCTGCTCCACAGCTGGCTCTGCAGCCCTGAAAAGAGCAGGTTTGGTCACAGAGCAACCAACCAGCACTCTCCACCAGCTCCTTTTCTCGCAAGTAAGCTACAACCATTAGAGGACTCCATTCAACATATCACCGAAGGGGGAAAACAAGATTACGCTGGTCACTGAAACCTCTGCTTGCAGTGTGCTGTAACTGGCACACAACAGCTTACTTTCATGGAAACGCCTGCACACAGTGGACCCTTCGGCCTGTTTCGGTTTGCATCACAAGATGTGGCTGGGGAATGCCAGGCACCATCTCACTCGACGGCTGACCCACTTCCCACGAGTTCGGGGGAGGCAGGTCTCTCATACTTGTCTCCCCTTCTTCTTACACATCCAGCGTCATAAAGCAGCCACCCTGGCGGTAAATGTGAATGACATCAGAATTCTCAGAGCTGGGGAAACTTTCAGAGACCTCTCACTTCATCGGCGTCTGGAACCAAGGCTAGACCTCTTCAGTCCCCAAGCCCACAAGCAAGCTGTGTCCCTCAAATGGCAAGCTTCGTGGTGTTCCAAAGGTATCCTGACATCACTTCAGGACGATGAGAGGAGATTGCTAGAAGTAGGAAGTCACCGTCCAAAAGAGCCCGTTACAAAATACCTGTGCAGCATAAAGGTGATGGGATTCTGCGGTTAGAAAACTTACCCTTAGGAGCTGTCAGACGGAATATTGCTCCGCCATAAAAAAGAATGGGATCTTGCCATTTGCAACAACATGGATGGACCTAGAGGGTGTAATGCTAAGTGAAATAAGTCAGAGAAAGACAAATATTGTAGGATTTCACTTACACGTGGAATCTAAAATATAAAACACACACACACTCCTAAATACAGAGAACTGATGGTTGCCAGAGCAGGATGGGGAGGAGTGAGATCAATGAAGGGGATTAAGAGATACAAACTTCTAGTTATAAAACAAGTGAGTCACAAAGATGAAAAGGACAGCATAAGGAATATAGTTAATAAGATTATAATGTTGTATGGTGACTACACTTATCGTGGGGAGTACTGACTACTGTATAGAATTGTCAAATCAATATGCTATACACCTGAAACTAGTATAACATTGTATGTCAATTTCCTTCATTAATTAAAAAAAAAGAATTTTAAAAAATATGTCAGGATCCTAAACCCAGGAGAAAGCCAAGGGGTCAGGCTGTTCTTCCACACAAAAGATGGGAACACGGAAAACACCTGTTCTAAATCCAGCTCTGTCTCCTGGTGCCAACTAAATAATTCCATACATTTCAGCCAAACAAAGCTATAGGTCAAACTCTCTTTAAACATCTTCACACTCATATATATTTTCTAATCAATTTTTATATTTTCACTGTGTCACACGCTTTAGTTAAGCAATGAATATTACTCAAAATATTATTTGATTACAAAAAGAGACCAAGTACTACTTTTAGATGATATTACTTTTAGACACACATTAGATCTAGGTTCTGTGTTTGAGGTAAAAATCTAAAGAAATCCGTCTTTCTGCCCTGCATTGTCTAGTCCTTGTTTTATCATAGCTCCAGAATGAATGAAAATCTCACCAATAAAATTTAAGACCCTCTTTTCCTTATAGGGTAGTCTTTTTGTAGTTTTATAAGTCTTTACACGTAAGACTTCTCTATCCAGTCTAGGGTCTTATTTTTCAATGAGCTGGTCACTATTTCTCTAAAGGGCCATTCTTTTGGAAGATCTCTCACTTGGTTTATAATCCTTTGAGATTCATTAATTTCTTTTTTTAAAAAGTTTTTTTTTACTTATTTGACAGAGCACAAGCAGGGGGAGTGGGAGAGGGAGAAGTGGGCTTCCTGCTGAGCAGGGAGCCCGACATGGGGCTTGATCCCAGGACCCTGGGATCATGACCTGAGCTGAAGGCAGATGCTTAACTGACTGAGCCAGCCAGGCACCATGAGATTCATTAATTTCTTTTTTTTTTTTTTAAGATTTTATTTATTTATTTGACAGACAGAGACACAGTGAGAGAGGGAACACAAGCAGGGGAAGTGGGAGAGGGAGAAGCAGGCTCTCCGCAGAGCAAGGAGCCCGATGCGGGGTTCGATCCCAGGACCCTGGGATCATGACCTGAGCCGAAGGCAGACGCTTAATGACTGAGCCACCCAGGCGCCCCAGATTCATTAATTTCTTAATTGGAGTAATGTTAAGCCTTTCTCCAGGCAGTACACTAACCCCCAAGCCATTCCTTTGACTTATCAATCCAAATAACTAGACCACTATGGCAACTGCCCCACTGGGAACACCAACCGGGCAGTAACCACAAAGGGCAGTTAGCACTGAACTGTTCCAGGCCACCCCGTAGGCCCTCAGAAAAAAAGTAAAGGCAAGAAGTCTGCACAAGAGGAACAACGGATTCATTTGGAAGAGTGTCCATTGATCCACGGAGAAGCCCCCGCCTTCGGCCAGAGGTAAAGCCATTGCCTTCCCCGTCTGTCTGGACAGTGATGCTAGACAGTTCCTGGACCTTCACAGCAGCTTCTCCATGGCACGGTCTAAGGTTAGCTGGTCGAGAAACTCTCCGTGACCTTTCTGGATGCGAGTCTTCAACAGATCATTTACTTATCAGCTCTTATGTGGTAATCAGTGAACCTGGTTTTAAGACTCCACGCTGGACCAGAAGACACTGGAAAATCTGCGGTGAGAGATGGAAAGATCTGTTGCGTTTTCAACGAGGGCTAAGCCACCTCCGCCCTGTGGTGGAGCCCTGCAGCCACAACAGTGACAAGCGGCGAAGGGCAGAGCTCCTGTGGAAACACTTACGGTGCGATTCTTCTGGTGGAAATGGGCCTCTGTGAAAACAGGCTTCACACCGGCAGCGTGCCGTGACAAGGCCCCATGGGATGGTAGGTCTGGGGCGGCTGATTCAGAGCCTAAGCCCAGAACAGACACTCAGCTCACACACAGGAAGACAAAACTCTCTCACGCGAATGAAAGCTAAAACCTGCGGCTATGACACCGTCTGGCATTTTCAGATCTTCAAGCAGCAGCTCACTGACTAACTCCTAATCAAGGGCATCTCTCCAGAGCTCTTCTGCAGTCAGGAAAGGACAAACCACAATAATCTACATTTATATGAGTTAGGTTGATCATATTATATGCTAATAAACGAGTTAGCTCCGCCTTCACCAACCTTCTGCTTGAATTTAATTACTGGATTAGCCTTTAAAAGGGCACTCCTCCCTTCACCTGCAAGTTAGCTTTTGGCACTGGGGCTCAGAGCAGAGTTGGACATATAGACAACACTCTGCGCCTCCCATGAGATCTACTACAGAGGCAGGCCACCAAGCTTAGCACCTCACAGGGTCACCCACACACAAGCCTCAACTGACACACTGACTTTTACCACGTTCAGGGGAAAGAGGAGAACCTCTCCTCACCCCTCACCTCAAGGCATCCAATTCAACCATTTATTCAGCACCTACCAGGGGCCATGCACTGAGAATAAATGAGAAAAGACCAAGACAATGCCCCGGACCTCATGAAATTTGTTCCTGCCAGTGGTATGGACCAGGTACGGTTTGCTTTTAAAAAGCACTTAAGTATTGTTAGCCCTGCTTAAAATGACCCACACAGATAAAAATTCCATGGGAAAAATACAAATCTCCAAGGGGGAAATGGGGAAAGGTATTTGTACCACCTCAAACCTAGTTAATACTGACTTACCCTGAAGACTGAAGTCGAATATCCCCTCCTCCAGGAAGTCCTTCCTGAATCCCTAGGTTTGCAATCCAATAACATTCATTTCTATTACTGCACCTATCTCTATTCCTGAACTCAACTACTCTCTGATAAAACAGCAGGCTTGTGCTGTCTTCCCCACAAGGTGAGCAACTTGAACTTCGCACATCCAGCACCTGGCCATAGCAGGTGCTCAGGGAATGCTGTCAGCTGACACATGGAAGTGTGTAGGTACGTGCATATGCGGGCTCAGGCCTGTTTGTGGGTGTGCTTGCAGTTCCAAAGAGAGGGACATATTTTTTCTATATAACCTCCTTCATCCCTCCTATCTTTTCTAGTGTTATATAACAAGTCCTCTGTGCAAATTACAAAGGAATACCTGCCCTCCTCCCCCAACATGAAATGAGTTAGACAAGAGCAGAAGCAAGAAAACCTAACTTGCTCGTTTGTACCCAGTTCATGAAGTGGAGACAAGGAAAGGTGGGAGATGGAATGGGGGAGGTAGGTGAGACCAGACTCCTGGGAATCCTCCCAAGAAGCCTGAACTTTATGGGCGATGGGAAGCCTTTAAAAGATTTCTAGCAGGAGAGAGGTTAGGCTTGAGCTTTGACAGCTCACCCAAGTAGCTCTGTGGAAGATGGATTTGAGGGAATAAGATTTGACTCATGGGGACCAGTTCCAAAGCTACTGCACTCATCCATCCATGGGACAAGGGCCTAAACAGGTGTGGTACTGGTGGAAAAGAAGAAATTGAGTCAAGAAGTATTTAGCAAGCTAATTCAGCAGGACTTGGCAATGGACTGAAATGGGGAAACAGGTGAAAGAGAGAAAATTCAACAATGATGCCTAGGTGACTCACAATGGTGAGACTAGTTCTAAGAAAATGGGCAGAGAAGCAGGTGAAGGGGAAAGATGGAGTATTTAGTCGTGGACAGTGCTGACCCAAAGACGCCTATCAGACGTCCAAGTAGATCTTCCCAGCAAGCCTTAGATGTGAGACTTTGGACCTGCTCTGGCACCTCCCTAAGCCACAATTTCCTCCAGAAGGAATGGTACCTGTTTATGCCTCATGTGCTGTCGTGAGGATTGAAGGAGACAGAGGACAAAGCCCTTTGCCCTCAGCTGCCCCAGTCCTAGAGGCAGAATCAGGCTCAGGGACAAAGATGGGAGACAAAGGTCTTGGCCATATGCACAATATGGTTAAGACGGTGAAAGCAGAGAGTTCCTCCAGAACTATAAGAAATCAATTTCTGTTTTTATTTTTTTTTTAATATTTTATTTATTTATTTGACAGAGAGAGACAGTGAGAGAGGGAACACAGGCAGGGGGAGTGGGAGAGGGAGAAGCAGGCTTCCCGCTGAGCAGGGAGCCCAATGATGCTCGATCCCAGGACCCTGCGATCATGACCTGAGCAGAAGGCAGATGCTTAACGACTGAGCCACCCAGGCGCCGCTGCAATTTGAATGTTTTAAAGACAAAATCTTTTAGCAAAAGTGGATGACAATGTTTGACTCCCGAATCAGACTCAAGACATGAAAACCATGAGGAATTTCTTCATTCTACAAATGTTTCCTGAATCCCTATTGCATGCAGGGCACTTGGCCAGGCACAGGTGCGGGGGAAGCTGAGGGTCCCTGAGAGAGGCGCTCACACAGACTGTGGTACCGGGGGCTGCAAGCAGCAGGTCCGGCGGAAGTGAGGGCAGACACCCAACACATTCTCATTCACCCCCAGACACTTGTAACAGCAGTGCCCCAGCAAATCAATACAACCACAACCCAAGCACAGGATGTGCATGACAAGACAGCCGAGGGGGCCCAGCAGGGAGACTCAAAAGCAATATATTCTCTGCACAGCCGATGAGCTAAGGCTTCTGAATACCCAAAACCAAGACTGTGTTAACATCAGTGCAAACACTCTTGGGCCTCAGTATGGAGCAAATGCAACCTCTGTTCTGAAAAATTAAATATGTACATTTCAGAAACCTCAGACTTAAAATCAACCATGAAAGATCTAGGACCCAAAACAAGTAGCCAGTCAACAGCTAGAACTGGGCAAAATCACCTTCAAAATGAGTCAGTGTGGGGGAGGGGGGACTTCATATTTTTCTGCAAACCAAATCAAAATTGTTGGTGCCCCTTGATTTCATCCATAAATCCCAAAATTCAAATGATGCACTTTTAAATTGTAGTTTTCCTCTTTGAAAGCATGAAAGAACAATTTACATCCAATGACTAGCATTATATGTTCAAACTTAAATCAAGGAAACATCTTTTAATGCCAACTCAAAGAGACTACTTACCATCATTTCCCTTAACTACAGTAATAAAAGCACTCACTTCAGCTTTTGAAAGGGCTCCTTCACTCCTTTGCAACTGAGTATTACAACTTCCCTCTGATTTGTTATTCACACTAACTCAGAATCTTTTATCTGTCCAATATCAAATGAGCAAACCAACAGACTCAATTTCAAGGCTTTTCACAAACTAACTTTGGCTAACATTGTAGCTACAGTATTCCCAGCTTCATTTCCCCATCTTTCTTGTAAGATCTTTCAGAGTGGACATATATACAAAATTTACCCGAAATCACTAGGATTCCAGGGTAAAGAAACCATCCCCTCCTCCACCAGTAACCATCCTATTGATTTACAGTTCAGAATCTTAAATAAAAAGCAAAAACAGTAAGAAGGCTGGACTCAGGGGCGCCTGGGTGCCTCAGCTGGTGAAGCATCTGCCTTCGGCTCAGGTCATGATCTCAGGGTCCTGGGATCCCGGGCTCCCTGCTCAGCGGGGAGTCTGCTTCTCCCTCTCCCTCTACCGCTCCTCCAGCTTGTGCTCATACTTTCTCTCTCTGTGTCAAATAAATAAATACATAAAAATCTTAAAAAAAAAAAAAAAAAGGCTGGACTCAAAAATCCCTTCTAAAATCTCAAACCTCGAAATTCTAAACTCTGAATTCTCTAAAATTAAAAACTCTAAAATTCTACGTAATTCAGTGTCTTATTGTTTTCAGAGTTAATTTCAGAAAAAGCTGGGCCTGTGACTTCATAGTTAAGCACCGGCAGGAGTGGTGGTGGTGATTATGGGGACACGGATGATAATTTTCTGTGGTGCTATGTGTCATGCCCTATGCTCCATGGTTTACCTAAGTCCTCACCATGTTCTCACATAAGCCTGGGAGGCAGCTACTGTGTTATGCCGAGAAAGCTGGGGCTCGGAGAGCTTCAATGGCCCCTGCTAATGAGAGGCAGAACTAATAGCTGAACCCCAACCTGGCTGACACCCAACCATCACACTATGATGCACTGATAATTATGGTAGTTGTCCAATAAATATTCCTCAAAGCCTGTACTTTGTACTATTACTCTGTAATTGTAGATCCTGCATCCTAATTTATGTGCTTAGGCAAAGGCTAATGTGTCTTTTTACATAAACACAGACCAAATGGATATTGAAGGGAAGGTCAGAAATACTCTAGAGGTCAAGGAGATGCCAAAATAGACATTATTCAAAATTATCCAGAGTTAATTCACAAAATTATAGTCAATAAAGTAAACAGGCTTTCAGTAGTTAAGAACCAACTGTATCTAGTTATTCATAATTTCTGAGGTTTTATTTCCTTTGATTGCTGTCACCATGTTTATTAATTCTCAGCCATAAGTTTATAGTTTTGTAAAAATAAAATAAAAACACTTAGAGGCCTTATCA
Source organism: Halichoerus grypus (assembly GCF_964656455.1). NCBI lineage: Eukaryota > Metazoa > Chordata > Mammalia > Carnivora > Phocidae > Halichoerus > Halichoerus grypus. Next base: position 113,939,243 of record NC_135719.1, on the reverse strand, counting down.
ATTATATCACCACAGTATAATTATCCTATCCTTCTAAGAATTGAAACTTTCCATTAATATGTAGGAGTCTACAGAAAATATATCATTCAATAATTCAAAAATGTGGAATTAACTTCAGAATCTTTGTCTTCTTTTTCCTTTAGAAAATACGGTGCTGCAGAGAGTAAGCAGATGCACCTCCTCTATCCCCAGGAAATGTAAGTCGTCACCCCCATTGTCTCAAATGCAATCATCTGAATGTCTTTTCTTGGCCAATATGATTATTTTCAGAAGGCCCTTGTTAAAATATGAATATCCTCGGGAGATTAAAAGTAACCAAAGCTACCATTTCTTGAGGGGCTTTGTGCTGGGCACTTTTAATGTATTACATCTGATCTTCACACCAATCCTAGAAGGTAGCTAACAGTAGCACCATTGTCCAGAGGAGAAAATGGTCAGAGATGGAGGACTTGCTCACTGTAGCAGAGCTGGAGTAATGCACTCAACTTGGTAACACCGAGTCTACCCTCTTTCCATTACCTCCTTCTTGTCCTTCCACATATCAAGCTTGTTCCTACCTTTGGACCTTTGGCTTAGCCGGTCCCTCTGCCTGGGATGCTTTCTCTAATGTTCATATGGCTGGGTGCTTATCACTCGGGTCTCAGCCAAAATGTTCCCTCTCTGTGAGTCCTTCTCTGTCCATTCTGGGTAAAGCAGTCATCTCATCACACTCCACCACATCACCCTGTTTTTTGTTCCCCAGGGAGCACCTAACCACCATTTGTTATTTTCATAATCACCCGTTTTCCTATGTAATATCTACCTCTCCACACTAGGATGGAAGCTCTGTGAGAGCCAAGATTCCGGGTGTTGTGTTCTCTGTCCTATCTGGAACACCTGGAATGGAGCTGGGCACACAGCAGGAGCCAGTAAAGATCTATGAATGATTAAGTGGCTTTTCTGCTGCCTCCACCCCACACAGTGGTGGCGTCGGGGAGGATTCTTGGATTCAAGTCCGCAGAGCTAGGGAGCTGCCCTCTGGACCACCTCCATTCAGCTCAATTTCTACCATCATCAGGGTCGTTTCCCACGGTGTCAGTGAGGTGAGCTGAAATTCAAGAGAAGATTGGAAAATCTCGTTGGGTCAGAAGGACCCAGACCATAGGAGACCAGGGGTCACGAGACAAGAGGAGCAGACAAGCATCACTGATTCCAATGTCTTGTCTTGGACTAACACAATGGTTCACCATAATGCCCAACACAGCTCCAAAAGAGGGTAAATGTTTTAAGCATACAGATAAATCCTATCTCTTTTTATAGGCAAAAGGTTGATATTAACAAAAGATACAAGCCAAAGTCAAACTGTCCTAGTTTTTTAGGTGTTTTTTTTTTTTTTTTAACTTTTCATCTACTGCAAACCTCAAAGAAACCCCTTCAAAAATAGAGGCTTTTGAAAATACCTAAATAACACAACCAAATAAATCTTAAAATGGGTCACCATCTAGCATATTTCACCAGGAGCCAGATGTGAGAATACGTTTTTTAAAGCACGTATTTTTCTCTAAAATTTATAGCTCTTCTTTTCAACTAGTTAATTGTCTGCTATAATTAGTTGAAGTGAAAATGCCCTCAAATACAGGGGAAAATATTAGAACCATACCCTGGGAATTAGAAATTAATGAAAGCCTTATTTTTTACACCTTTCAATTGGGGTTTCTTAACCTGAAGCTCTGCGTCCACCATCGGGCTTTGGGGACCACTAACCTGGTGACACTGATCCCAGCACACTGTCAATATGCACATATATGCATTTTTCTAGAAACAGGGTCCATAGCTTTCATCATCACTAAAAGGATCCAGGGCACTAAAAGGATCCAGAGCTTTTGAAAGCTCAAACACACTTTCAGATGCACTGCTTCTGCTGAGAATCTGTTCTCAACTCTTCCATACTATGATAGAACAACAGTGAAATATAATAAAGCACTTAAGAGGTCCGCAGCTCACAAGTTAATAAATGTATTCTGTTTGGGGAATTATGCTAATATGTTTACGACCCTTATGTACTCTTCCAAAAATAATTTCAGAGCTTAGAACAAATCTGAGCATCAGCAGAATAGTCTCCAGAAGATATTTCAGAAGGGAGCAAAACTTTCATTGTCCAATGGAACCGGGGAAGGAGCCCCTATGGGGAAGGGGCCCTATGACATCACAGACAAGAATACCAAAGCCTCCTGTGAGGACAGAGGTACAACATCACATCTAAGTGCTATGAGAAAGATCCAGAAACAGTGCTATGCAAGTACAAGAGGTAAATATGACTTACAAATGAAAATGCAGTTTTGGGGTTTTAGTTTATGTCCTTAAAGAACAGGGGCTAGGTCTAGAACATGCCCACACTGGCCGCCTCTGATTTATTTTATTAATATAATTATGAGGGGCTCATGTTGGCTATGGTTCTATCCTCTGGCAAATTTCTTTTTTTTTTTTTTTTTTTTTTTTTTTACCACAAGCACAAACTAAAACTTGTATGCATTCCTCTCCCTGTAAAGTGCAAGGGTAAAGCTTATGTAAAACTGAAGGAACTCTCCAGAAGGCAGCACTTAATAAAAGCACTGCTGATGAGTCTCCTATTAAGTGGTCTTTCTACTAAAAAGTCCTTCGTGCTTTGAAAATCACTGCTGTGTATACCAAAGTACACCAAAATAATAATCTTGATAAATCTCTCTGGATAGTATCATGATTCTCAACAAAAAGTTCCCATCTCATAAAGTCCTTTGACACAGCACTTCAACACTACAATAGCCAATACCCTTGGGCTCATTCCTCCATCTAATTAAAATGTCTGTTCTACAAGTGATTTATAGTATTTGTCATCACTTAAGGTGAATATATAGACTGGTGGCTACAGACATGTTGTGACTACAAAGCATTAATTACCACGCTGGTGAGAATGGCTTCTAGCAACAGCTCGAACAGTGGGATTCTCAGTCTCTCTCCGCCAAGAAGTAACAGGGACATAACTTACAACTGTCCCATAGGATAAGGAGCCCATTACTGTAAATCAAGAAATATAACTGTTGTGGCTTGACATGAGGACCCACTGTAATTCCTTAAGGCTGATTCTAAACCAAGGAAATAACACCAACATCACTATCAATGCTAAAATCCATTTAGACATGAGCCAAATCCTCCTCAAGCCCGAGCAATTTAGATTTGGACCAATTCTTAGGAGTTACTAACTTTGGTAAGACGTAATTCATCTTGACTGCTTAAAACCAAACCAATCACTCCAAAAGAAAAGAAATGATGGAACTGCCTAACACGCGGAGGCAGAGGCTGTACTGATGGGAAGGGTCCTTAGATATTCTAGTGTAACCCCCTCATGATCTAAACCAGGGGCACTGAGACCCTGACACACACAGGTTTGCCTAAGGTCACAGCTGATGGATGACAAAGCTACACCTTGAACCCAGCTCTCCTGACTCCCACTATAGCACAGCACTTACATATTGCTGGAAATTCTATAATGAACTACAAGGTTGTTTTTTTTTTTTTAATTGGGAAGTTAATGTAATACTGATTTACAGTCAAAGTTAACTCCTCATAGGAGCACCTGGCTGGCTCAGTCAGAAGAGCGTACGACTCTTGATCTTGGGGTTGTGAGTTCATGCCCCACGTTGGGTGTAGAGATTATTACTTAAATATATTTAAAAAGTTGACTCCTCCTATATTTACTAATAAGGCAGCTTCCTCTAAAATTTTAGGACACAAATATATATGTGAATGTAAATAAATATCTAAATAAATATACATCTAATTTAATGTATTTATGAAATTACTAGATATCTAAATAAATCTAAGTAAGTATACCTCCATCTGTATGTTAAGAGTGTTGTGAGCCAAGGCAACAGTAATGCTGTGGCCGTGGCTTTCGTTCCCACATTCTGAAGACAAGGCTTGAGCTACAATAGGTGTCAAAAACTCAAAAACCTCCAGAACTAAGCAGGTAATGAGTAAAGAGGGCCAGGTTGTTACTGGGAGTGGTGGGGTCTGGCTAACTGGAGTACCACAGAACGAAATATCTTCAGATTCAACATGAAAAACATCTCTGCCAAATGAATTCATCTGCAAGCGTCAATGGGCCTAAGACCCGTCAGGCTTTTTGTTGTTGTCCTGAACTAGATAATCCTCCTGCTTCAACATCTATGATTCTTTTTTGATCTGTACAAAGCTTAAGGTATTTACTGGTTCAAATAGGGTGTTACTGTGCTCTGCCTTTGGGAGGCAAATGTTCTTTCAGGTCAGGTCATCTGTTCATAGGCATCACAACTTAGTCACTTTCCAAAGATGGAAACATGTCTAATGGGTCAGGAACATGTACCTTTCAAAAGGGCACCTGTGATGTCTCCCTGGGAAAGCATTATCAGGTCAAAAGTTCCTTTTCTTCTTTTGAGGAATGATACATCACAGTCATTTAATTGAAGCAGGCCTGTGGCTATCTATGCTGGGGCTTTAAAAATCAGCTGTTTTCCCTCCAGAAAAATGTTTCTGATCTCCTCAAACCAGGTACCCATAGCATCTTAGTACTTACTTCTTTTCTGTAATTTCCTGGTTGCTGGTTTTCTCCTCCAACCTCTCTCCCCCTTGAAACTCCAGGGTCTATGAAGGAAGAGGCCATGTCTGTCTTGTCCACTTGCCTCCCTAGGGTAGAGCACAGTGCCCAGTACATAGGATGTGCTCAATGGTGGATGAATGCTCACCTAGGGCTTGGCATTTCATACAGACACATGTAATAGTCTGTTAGAGTAGCTACCCCAGGAGCAGAAGAGATAAATCCTAGTTAATCACCCATACTACTACACCCTGAACTCCCTCTAACCAATATCGCCACGAGAGCCCAATCCCATATGTCTACTCTTTCAGGACGGAGGGAAGGGTGGGCAGTGGAGATCTCAAGGATGCTGAGGGAACACTAAGGAGGAGGCCCCAGACTTGGGATGTCAGGAAAAGTTTTCTGGGTAAGTGATGTCTACAGTGAGACCTGAGGCACAGGTAGGAACTAACTGGTGGCCCTCGAGGATGAAAGATGTGACTGGAGCAGAGTGTGGGTTGGGGAGAGCTGGGCAAGAAGACTCAAGAGGAAACCAGAGGCCAATCATGGAGAACATTCTACACCATCTTAAAGATGTGTGCTTTATCCAAGAGTAAGGGGGAACCACTGAAGGTATTAAGGAATGACTATCAGCTTGGCAATTGAGAGAAAACTCATTTTGGATACAGCAATGTTAACAGTGGAAAAGAGTGGTCAAGGCAGAGTTTCCACTCAGGCCTCAACTTTATGATATTCTAATAAGACAGAGATAAGCAGTTAACACAAAAGGAGAACCTGATCTAGTCAGGTTCTAGTCCTTCTATTCCAAAAAATAGAAAAGAGACTGCAGACGGTTGAGCGTCTGGCTCTTGATTTCAGCTCACATTGTGATCTCAGGGTAGTGAGATGGAGCCCAGTGTAGTCAGTAGGGAGTCTACTTGAGAGTCTCTCCCTCTCTCTCTCTCTCTCTCCTTCTGCCCCTCCTCCCACCCTTGCGCCTTCTCTCTCTTTCTCTCTAAAATAAATAAATCTAAAAAAAAAAAAAAAAAGAGAGAGAGAGAGATTGCAGAAAATCCAAGGCACCTATCTTATTCTAAGTAAATGCTACCCATCTCATAAAAATGTATTGCACTTTACTATCGTAACTAATCATCATTCTGAACAACTGCTAGATACCAAAAGAGTTACATAAGATGAAATGATTCACATTCTGCCCACCAACCTCATTAACTCTCCAAGGTTGAATGCTTACTTCTTGCCTCAGCCCCAAATTTAACATGTTGGGCTCACAGATTACAACCTATTAACAGGCTTAAAAATCACAGTCTTTTAAACTGAAGCAAAAGCAAGGAATTTTTCATCCACAGAGTTTTCAACCCATTACCATACTCAAAGGGCATAAAAATCCAGTCCAATCTTTCAAGTACCTATTGATACATCATTAATTGATTTTAAGAAGGGACACTGTAATAATTATAATTGGTCACTCCCCAGTGACTTTTATTTCTTTTGGAAAGCTGAATAAAGTGTTTAAAGATGTTCCCAAAGTATTTACACTTTGCTTGCTCCAAAATCACATTTAAGAAATTCATTCTTTTGACAAATATTTAGTGCCTACTATATAAGTGATACTGGGTTTAGAACAATGAATAAGGGAGGAGGAATCTCTGCTCTCATGGTGTTTATACTTGAAAGGAGGAAAGCATAATAAGTAAATTAACAAAATGATCTCAGAGGATGATGAGGGCCATGAAGGATGACAAGATAATAACATGGTCAGGAAAATGTTCTCTGTAGGGGGGAGCTTTTGAGCCACAACCTGTCTGTTGAGAAGCAGCCAGCCCCACTGCAGCAAAATCCTTACAATGAAACTGAAGACACAAAAATCCAATACAACTCCTGTACACTGGACTAAACCTCCCTAGAGATGCTAAAGTATGTCTTTCCCCTCAACACCATGAGCTCATCAGTGTTGGACACTGCTAGCCGTTTGGCTCAGAAAGAAATAATTGTTAGAAAAAAATAATTGCACTGCAAAGTACAAAAGACAATGAACCGCTAGATAATGAATCTAGAAGAACTTAAATGCTCTCAATTCATGCACCTGGATCCAGGAATCAGGAAAAAATGCAACTGACAAGTGTCCAGTGGAAACCTGGCCACGTCACCTGACAGGACTACCAAAAAGTTACCTCACTGAGAAGTTCAGAGAAAGCAGCCTTCCAGTGCTGTAGGGAACATAGTGTCTTCGGGAGGGGTGAACGAGGAAAACAGCCTGAGATCCCGCCAAGCAGGTCCTTCCTTCCTGAGGGGACGCCAAGGTCCTTCCATGACGCAGCCTCCAGCTCCTCCTCCCCCCCCTTCCCCTATGTTCTGCATTAAGTATTAGATGCTGGTCCCCATTTGGACAGTCAGCAAATAAAGAGAAAGTACATGAAAGAAGGAAAGTTTTAATATAGACAAATTTGCATTTTTCAGAAATCTAAGAAGTTGTGCAAAATCAACCAGTTCTAGAAGAAACAGAAAAACTGGCAGTGACAATTTAGAAAATGAGACTGTGTCCCCAAAATCAGAAACTATAAAGAATTTTTTATGCTCTTACTGTGATAAATATTTTCTACACTGAAGAGGCAATGTAGTGTTCAACAGCCAGCCTTGGCTCAAACCTAATTCAGTCACTTACTTAACATCTTCTTTGGTAAAATCCTCATTGTTTTTTCCTCTACGGTTTTATTGACGTATAACCATCACACAATAACACGCACATACTTAAAAGTGAACTATCTGATGAGCTTGGATGTAAGTATATAACTGTGAAACCATCACTACAATCAAAATAATAAATACATTCATCTCCCTCAAAACTTTCCTTGTGCTGTCTTTGTAATCCATCCACCTCCATCCCCCCATTCCCAGGCAACCACTGATCTGCTTCCTATCACTACAAACTGGTTTTCATTTTCTAGAATTCTGCATAAATGGAATCATATGGTGTGAGTCCTTTTTGTCTGGCATCTTTCACTCAATATAAATTATGCTGAGATTCATCCATATTGTTGCATGCATGAATGCTTCATCACTTTTTATTACTGAGTAGTATTCCGTTGTATGGGTACACAATTCATTAATCACTCATCTGTCCAACAGACACATAAAAAGATGCTCAACATCACTAATCATCAGGGAAATGCAAATCAAAACCACAATGAGGTTTCACCTCACACCAGTCAGAATGTCTACTGTCAAAAAGATAAGAAATAACAAGTGTTGTTGAGGAAGTGGAGGAAAGGGAACCCTCATACACTGGTGATGCGAATGTAAATTGGTGCAGCCACTGTGGAAAACAGTATGAAGGTTCCTTAAAGAATTAAAATAGAAATACCATACAATCCAGTAATTCCATCACTGAGTATCCCCAAAAAATGAAAATGCAAAAAGATACAGCCATCCCTATGTTCACTGCAGCATTATTTACAATAGCCAAGATATGTAAGCCACCTAAGCATCCACTGATAAATAAAGAAGATGTGGTGTGTGTACACACACACACACACACACACACACACACACACACACTGGAATATCTTGCCATTCGCAACAACATGGATGGACCTAGAGGATATTATGCTAAGGCAAATAAGTCAGACAGAGAAAGACAAATACCACATGATTTCACTTACATATGCAATCTAAAAACAAAACAACAAACAAAACCAGACTCATAAATAGAGAGAACTGGTGGTTGCCGGAAGGGAGGTGGCTGTGGGGATGGGCAAAACAGATGAAGAGAATTTAGGGGTACAAACTTCCAGTGATAAAATAAGTCATGGGGATGAAAAATACAGCACAGGGAATATAATAGTATTGTAATAACATCGTATGGTGACAGATGGTAACTATAGTTATCATGGTGAGCATTACATAATGTATAGAATTGTCAAATCATTATGCTGTACACCTGGAACTGATATAACATTGTGGGTCAACTATACTTCAGTACAAAAATTTTTTTAATTCAACTGTTGACTGACATTTGAGTAGTTTCCAGTTTTATTACAAATAAAGCAGCTATGAACATTCATGTATGAGTCGTTGTACAAATGGTTTCATTTCTCTTGGTAAATACTTAAGAGTAGCTAGGTCACATGGTAGGTATATGTTTAACACTTTAAGAAACTACCAACTGTTTTCCAATGTGACTACACCATTTTATATTCCTCACAGTGGTGTATAGGAGTTCCAGTTGCTCCATTTCCTCACTAACACTTGGTATGGTTTATCTTTTTAATTTAGCCTTTCCATGAATTTTGGTTTTAATTTGCATTTCCTTGATGACTAATGATTTTGAGCATCTTTTAATGTGCTATTTTCCATGAAGGTGCCTATACAAATCTTGTCCCATTTTAAAATTGGGCATTTTTCTCATTGAGTTTTAAGAGTTGTTTTATATGTTCATGTTACAAGTCCGTTGTCTGATTTAATGTTGAAAATATTTCCTCCCCATCTATGGCTTGTTTTTCACTTTAAGTCTTTTGAAAAGCAGTAATTCTTAATTTTTATCAAGTTTGATTTTTTTTCATAGTTGGTGCTTTTTGTGTCCTTTCTAAAAAATATTTGCTGAACCCAATGTCACTACCATTTTCTTCTGTATTCTTATAGAAGTTTTACAGTTAAACTCATATGTTGAGGTCTATGATCCATTTTGGGTTAATTTTTGTGTATGTTATGAGGTAAGGGTCAATGCTCATATTTCTGCATTTTGCTATTCAATTGTTCAAGTACTACTTCTGAAAAGATTATTTCCCCATCAAGTTGCCTTGGCATCTCTGTCAGGAAAAAAAAAAAAAATCAACCAATTATACATGTATGGATCTATTTCTAGATTCTCTTCCATTCCACTGATCTATAGGACTCTCTTTACTGCATATCACATTATCTTGATTATGGTAGCATTACAGTAAGTCTTAAAATCAGAGAGGTAAGTCCCCCAACTTGTTCTTTTTCAAAATTATTCTTAGATGAGTCTAGGTCTCTTGCATGTCCATATGAGTTTTAGAATCAGTTTATCAATTTCTACAAAGCTTGCTGAGATTTTGACTAGGATTGCAATAAATCTATGGAACAATTTGGGAAGAACTGGGGTCTTAACAATATTGAATCTTCCCATTCATGAACACAGTACCCCCTCCATTAACTTAGATCTTTATTTCAGCAATATTTTGTCATTTTCAGTGAACAAGTTTTGCATATCTTTTACCAAATTTACCCAATTTCAGATATTTTTGATGCTCTTATAAATGGTATTTTTTCTATTTCAGTCCACTAATAGTATATAGAAATACAATTGACTTTTGTATATTGGTTTAGATCCTGTGACCTAGCTAAACTCACTTGTTAGATCTAGTAGCCCTTTTGTAGATGTCTTAGAATTTTCTACAATCATACAGAAGTAAAATATGGCCAATCTGTGATGCTTATGTGGAACTGTTTAACAACACCTCTTAAAAGAGGTTTTTAAGAATTATTTGAAAGATTCATTCACCATAGCGTGACATCAATGAGTGGAGCTTATTTACTCAGTAAGGCTGCCTGCAAATAAAGACAGTTTTACTTCTTCCTTTGTAATCTTATTTTTAAATTGCCTAATGCACTGAATGGGACCTCCAACACACTGTTGAACAGAAGTGACAAGAACAGACATCCTTGCCACTTCTGATCTTAGGGGGCTATCACTCATTCTTTCACCATTAAGATGTTCCCTATAGGCTTTTCACAGATGTCCATCATCAGGCTGAATAAGTTCCATTCTATTACTAATTTGTTGAGAGTTTTTATCATAACTGGATATTTAATTTTGTCAGATACTTTTTCTGTATTTATTAATATGATCATACCAATCTCCTCTTTCATTCTGTTAATATGAAGAATTGCACTGATTGATTTCTAAATGTTTAATCTATCTTGCAGTCCTGGTTATAAACCCCATTTGGTGATAATGTACTACCCATTTGCTATATTGTTGGATTTGATTTGCTAAAAATTTAAGCAAATTTATAAATTTAATTTTTATATCTATGTTCACAAGGGGCATTGATCTGTAGTTTTATTTTCTTGTAGGTTTTCATCAGGTTTTGGTATAAGGGTCATGGAATGAGTTGGGATGTTTCCTTCTCTATTTTCTGAAATAGGTTGTATAGAGTTGGCACTATTTCTTTCTTAAATATATGACAGAATTCACCAGTAAATCCATCTTGAGACCTTGAATCTGCATTGTGGAAGGTTTTTAATGACAAATTTAAATACCTTAATAAACATAAAGCTATTCAAGTTATTTGAGTAAGTATAGGTAGTTTGTATCTTTCAAGAAATTTATTTGATCTAAGTTGTGGAATGTGACATAAAATTATTCATAATATTCTCTTACTTTTTTTAATGTCTGTAGGATCTATAATGATGTTCTCTCTTTCCTATATTGGTAATTTCGTCTTTTCTTTTTTCTTGATCATCCTGGCTTGAGGTTCATTAATGTCATTGGTTTTGTCTTTCCCCTCAAAGAACCAGCTTTTTGTTTCATTGATTTTTCTCTATTGTTTCTCTTTTCTACTTCACTGACTTCTTTCTTTACCATTTCTTTCTTTGCTTACTTTTAGTTCCACTTGCTCTTCCTTTTAGTTTCAAATGGAAACTTAGGTCTTTGAGATCTTTTTTAATTGAACAGTTTAACACTGTGAATTACTGTTTAAGAACTTCTTTAACTCTATCCCACCCACCTCCTTGGGTTTTTATGTAGATTTAATGAAATATGTATAGTCAGGAATGAAATATTTAACTGCCTAGTCCATGTCAGGCATTATGGTTGGTATTAGGAATACACTGCATTAAAATAAATCTAATCCCTTCTCTCATCAAGATTAGAAGGTAATATTGAAAAAATTCGTACAAAATCAATGTTATCTTCTTGATAGAAAGTACATTAAGCCAGAATGCATAACTATGTTTTATTCTAATGATAAATGTATTTTCTGTTGTTGTCTCTCTACTCATGAACTAGCAAAAATTAAGTCACTAGATTTTTTAAGTTCAGCGACTTGTAATTCCAATTGCACCACGTGAATCTATTGTGGAGTAAGATCAAATATTCTATTTGTAAATGTCTGAATAAACTACACATTTCAATACACTAAAGATAAATATTTCTGTAATTCTAAACTTGAAAACCACCTTTAGATCTACAAAGAATCCTTTAAAAAACAAGCGTACCATACATTTCTAATACTTTCCTAACAAAATTTTTCTTAAAGTTAACAAAACACTCTACTCATACTATCTATCCTATCCTGTTTCAAATTACCCAAAACTTAAAAAAAAAAAAAATACCCAGAATTTTTACGAAATACTCTGCCCTGCCCACAGTTGAATATAAATGCATGGTAAATGACTGGTTTCAAGGTCTTTTAAATGCTGACCTAGCCTACCAAATGTTCCTGTTTTCAAAAACACCACCAGTGTGTTACTTAAACATCTCAGTATAATTAATTCAGATAATTATAGATTGAGATATTTAAAATACATTTAAATCTTTGTTCATTCAGTGGAACCATAAGCAGCTCTGCACACCTCCATCATGTCAGGTAACCTGGATCATCTTCTTCCAGTCCTAATCTCTCGGTGTTTATTTAGGCCACAGGTTCTCAACCTTGATTGCACTTTGGAATCACCTGGGAGCCTGAAAGTACTGATACCAGCCAGGGTCCCACAGCCAGAGATGCTTAGAGTTTTTAAAAGTGGGGATTTTCAAAAGCCCCCCCATGTGATTCAATGGTGCAGACCAGGGGTAAGAAGGACCAGTCTAGGTTCTCTCCAGGAAGTGATGCTTCTAATAGCCATTGGCCATTCTGTACCACCATACTTCAGAATCTGGTTCCTCTAGAGCTTTCCCAACCTAACTCCTAATCAAACACTAATTCAGTAATTCCATTTGGATTCCCAGGCTCACCTCTATTTCTATTTGGAAATTTACAGAATAAAATGTAAGTCTCTCTTTTAGCCATTCCTCTCCAATCCACTTCTAAATTTCATAAAGTTCAGCTGAAGAGAAATTAACTCAATATAATGTGATGATCTCGTTAAATATTCATTATGTTTTCTTCTACTTAAAAGATAGTTCAGGGCGCCTGGGTGGCTCAGATGGTTAAGCGTCTGCCTTCGGCTCAGGTCATGATCCCGGGGTCCTGGGATCGAGCCCCACATCGGGCTCCTGGCTCGGTGGGGAGCCTGCTTCTCCCTCTGCCTCTCTCCCTGCTCATGCTCTCTCTCTCTCTCTATCTCTCTCAAATGAATAAATAATCCTAAAAAAAAAAAGTTCTACAAGCCATCTGTAATTTTACAGACTATATGGTAAAATTACCAGTTCCTCAAAGTATAAAATATTGAAATGAGTCTTCATTGGTATCCATCTGATTCCACCACTTGTTAATTTCAAACAGGTTTTCAATACTGATTCACATTCTGGACTTAAAACTGACATCCTCTGAACTTAAACCATTACAGTCCCGAGATTCTTCAAATAGCTTACTCCGCTTTGCCAAACCAGACCACTTCATTATAATTATCATTTCATCATGTAAAAGCGGGAAGAACACCTTTATCACAAAGACAGTACCAGAAATAAGAAGCAAAAGCATTTTAGCACTGAGTAGAGTGCTAATAGAAATTTTAATTTATTTGCAGCAGAAATGTTGTCTCATGGGAACTATGTGAAAAGTAGAGGCAAGCAGGAAGTTGTGGGTAACTACTTGTCAATACACAGAAACACCAGCAGGTGAGATGGGGAGAACTGGGGGTGGTCCACAAACTACTGAGGAGTTCTCAAAGCTCCCAGACCAATAGCGGCAGAAACTGCGCATGCAAGCCTCACACCTCTCAGGTTGTGACAGAACTACCGAAGTTACTTACAAACACATATAAACCTCATCTCCTTGGAAAACTGCTAAACAATAAAACTGCCAGCGTGCAGACCCAGGAGCTCAGATCCCTGCCAGTGTAGGCTATGTATCCATGGGATGTAATGGATCTGCATGCTGAAACACGTGTGCACGTCTGAGCAGCTGAACCAACACGTATCCATAAACATTATGAATAATACTTGCGAGAATGTATGGCTTTCTCCTAAGAAGCGCTTTAAGTACTTTACCCAGATCAAGTCACTTTCATATCACCATCTTACTCGCCTTTCCTTTGTACTACCCGCGTGCGGAGAGTTTGGGCGCCTTATCCAAAGTCTGAGCCCAGGGGGCGGGGGGGGGGGGGGTCACTGCCTTCGCCCTGACTTCCCGTTAGCCCAAGCTGCCATCCCAAAAGGGGACCGTGTCCGGGCTGGCTTCCTGGAGACACACATGAGCCCTCACACACCCACCGCGGTCGCGTCACCAGCGCCGCGGCCACCTGGGCGAGGACCAAAAACTGAAGGGAATTCCCTCCGCCGCAGAGCTCGACAACGGGATGGGAAAGCGGGACCCAGGCGAGATTTGAAAAGTGGAGGGGGAAAAGAGTCAAGCGGACACAACCGGGAGGGATCACAGCTACTCACCCAGCCCTCGAAAGTGTCCGAGGCGCCGGCCGTGCGCAGCAGCTCCTGGAATTGCAGGGTGCAGTTGGCCACGAAGTGGTCATAGCCCAGGGGCGTCTCGTGGAAGACGGCCAGTTCGAGGTGGCCACCGTCGGTGACGTTGGTGCAGAACTCCTCATTGTACGTGGGTTTGTTGGTCTTCTGTTTGGTGCTGGTCTGGCCCACGCGCACCTGGTCCACGCTCACCGTCAGGTAGGGGTCCAGCAGCTGGTAGCCCTTCTTGAAGAGCGAGTGGCGCAGGGACCAGCGGGTGGGCTGCAGCCCCACAGCCTCGCCAATGCGGACCCTCAAGTAACCATTGAACTTCATGGTGCCGGACGTCATGCCGGCGCCGCTGCCCGGGCCCCGGGGGGCCGCGCTGGCTCGCAGCGGGAGAGCCTGGAGCCCCAGCTCAAGCCAGCCCTCGCGGCAGCCGCAGGAGTGGAAGCAGCTTCTGGGAAAAGCAGCGCCCAAGCCCCCCTCGACTGGTCATTCTGCCTCCTCCGCGGGACCTTCCCCTCCCCTCCTTCCCTCGCCCCCTCCCTCGCGAGGTGGAAAGGAGGGGAGCCCGGAGCCGAGCCCTCCGCGAGCCGGGGTAGCCCGACCGTCCCTCTCCAGCACGCGGCGCTTCCCGGGGGCTATCAAAGGACTCGCCCCTTCTCCAGAGCCGGGAAGCTCCTCTCCCTGGAGAGCCGGAGCGACCCGTCCGGTTAGCTCCAGCCCCAAGCGTCTCTTGCCCCCGCCTCCTCCTGCTTCTGCTCCTGCCCCCGCCTCCGCGGGCTCACGCTCTCCCCCACTCGGCGAGCTTCAAACCAGGAAGCAGCTGCCGCCGCATCCCCGACAGGAGTCTCGCGCCGCCAGGCTCCAAGTTCACAGAAGCCCTGCGCCGGGTCCCGCGCCTTCCGAACCCCGGGGGCGTGGCGCATAGCCGGCGGGGCTGTGGGTCGGTGGCCGGGCGCGCGAAGCCGGGGAGCCCCACGCCGGCCCGCTGGCCCCCCTCTGCGCGCGCTCCCTGTCGCGCGGGGTCGACTGTGCTCGGTGGGCTAGAGGCTCCCCCAGGTGCAGGCCAAAAAGGGAAGGGCTCGTGGCCCGGCGTGAGCCAACACCTGAGGCCTGGGAGACAGGTCCAGAGAGTGCTGGGGGGCGGAGGGAGGAGGGGGCGGCAGGAGCTGGGAACCCGCGCTCCAGGAGTCGCCGGCACCCTTCTTACCACCGGAGGAGTTGGGCTGGCGAGCCTGCCTGGCGGTCTGGGAGAGGCCCTGGCCTGAGCGGGCGCATGGCGGGGAGGTTCCTTTTCCTAACCTTTACAGGGATGGCCCATCCCGGGTTCAGCTCAGGCCCATCCTGTTTGTGCGCCTTTCCTGCAGAGAGTAATTACACGGTTGTTTTGTTGTTGTTGTTTTTAATAGGGTGGTAGTAATGATGGAAATCCTGTCCTCCTCCTTCCTCGGAGAGGTGTGTCTTGTTGCACAAAGAGCAGGAAAGATCGGTTCTGAAGACAGACATGGCTGAGATGTACTAAGTCTCTCTGCGGGGTGGTTCCTGGTCTACCAAGCCCTGCCTAGCAAGGGCAGATGTTCACACACAAACACTGTCCCTGACACATGTATGCAGAAGAAATCGCCTCTTCGAGGAACATTCTAGCTTTTTGCTGTGTTTGCAGTCAGAGTGGGCAGCCTTTTGTTCCTTCCCACCCGTGGGTCCAGGAGTTTTGGGGCCCTTGTGTGAACCGTTCCATTTATTGTGCTTTACCACAAAGCTTGCTCCTTGAGGGCCAGCCACAACCAGTTTGTCTCCCATAAAGCCTAGGCCATTTTTAAGATACTTAATTACATTCCATTTGGCTGTTCTGGTTTCCCGGAGACCAGGTCGGGTCTTCCTAGGCCCCTCCACCCAAGGCCCTGTTTGGGGCTCTTGAACTGAGTAGCTTCTCAACAATTTCACTCCTGTGAATGGAGGCACACTAGAGAATGAAAACAAATAAGAACAATGGGCCGGTGGGGAAGGGCCTGTCTTAAAAACATCAAAACTTCTTTTTAAGAGAACAAGGCAGGGATGCAGCACATCATCCTAATGACACTTTAGCTTTAGGCAGGGCTTATAAAGCAAGCTCCCAAACATCCAGGGAGCTCCCATCTGGCCTGGTATTCCAGGGGAAGAGGTCAAGGGGACCAATTGGGTCAACTCTGTCACCCTTTCCTCCAAAGAGCAGGACTCTAACTTTAAGAACCACTGAAAGATTGGCTGCTGTTGGACTTTGGCACTAAAAAAAGACAGTCCCCAAATGGTGGGCAGCTACACATCCTGGGGTTGGGATGTGAGGGACACTAGGAGCAGGACAGCGGTGGTGCCTGCCCTCCTGGGGCATAAGTCCCACAGCAAGGAAAATCAAGGTATAGATCACACACCTGGGCTGTGTGGTGAAGGAAAAGCTCAGGTGCAGTGGGACAATGGAACCTGGAGGGGGTGGTCAGGGAAGAGTCTCCTGAAGAAGTACACAGCAAAAGGATCCATTTATTCAGGGTTCCCAAGAAAAGGGACGGTTTGACCTGTTTCGGGAACAGGAAAGACTCCATGTGACTGGAGCCCAAAAAAAAGGGGAGGGGAAAGTGGCTGAAATTCACCTGAAAAGGTAGGTCAGGGTCCAAGACTGACTAGACTGGTAGGTCATGGGAAAGTCTTTGGACATGGTCTGTGGGCAGTTGGAAGCCCCCGAAAGTTAAGCAGGGACAGGGACAGGATGAGATTTGTCTTTTAAAATCTCTTTCTGGGGGGTGCACCTGGCTGGCTCAGTGGGAAGAGTGTGTGACTCTTGATCTCAGGGTCATGAGTTTGAGCCCCACTTTGGGTGTAGAGATTACTTAAATAAATAAACCAACAAACTTCAAAAAAAAAAACAACTCTTCTCTTCGGGGCCATGTGAAGAGTGGATTGGAAGGAGCAAGCATGGGTGTGGGGAGACCAGTCAGCAGGCAGATGCCAAAGTCCAAAGAGAGAAGATGGTGACCAGGACTCAGGTGGTGGTGATGGAGATGGAGATGGATGTGAGAAATGTTTAGGAGGTAGAACACTCAGGCCTTGGTGTTGGACTGAATGGAAGGAATGAGGAAGAGGAAAGTATCAAGGATGACTTGCAGGCATCCAGCTTAAGCAACTGTGTGGACTGGGGAGCCATTGGTGATTAGGAACCACTAGAGAAGGAGCAGATTTGTGGAGGGAGATGAACAGTTCAATTTGAAATATATGAGTTTTGATATATCTTGATACAGCTGAGTTGAAATCTGAGGTGGGCACTCAGCTATGTGCTTGTGAAGCTCAGAGGTGCAGTCTGAGCTAAAGACATAAAGTGAGGGCCCACTGGTATATAGATAGCAACTAAAGCCAGAATAGTGGATGACATTGTGATTGTGGGGAAAAGAAGGGAATAGAGTGTAGCATGAGGAAAGAAGGGGCCTTAGGATAGAGCCCCAGAAAGCCCAACATGGATAGGTGGAAGAGAGGTGGGCAAGGGGGTTCCGAAGCAGCAGCAGGGGCATAAGAGAAAAACCAGGAGGACACAGTACCCAGGTATTATGAAAACCAACCAAAGGGTTTTCAAACAAAAAGTAATTGTTCAGCTAGGCCAAATGACACTAAGAGGTTGAGTACACAAGGACTAAAGGCAGCCATGAAGAGATGGCAATGGGCATCCTTAGTAATCTTGGAGCCATTTCTGTAGAGGGATGGGGGCTGAAGCCTGTGTGGAGTAGCTTGAGGTGAAAAATAAGGAAGTGGAGAGAGTAAGTATAGACACTCGTTCAAGAGGTTGGGCTGGAATGAGGACGAGAGAGCTGAGGAGGAAGATCGGACCACTGGGTGGAGGGCTATTTATTAAGCGGGAGCAACACAAGACAGGATAGAAATCGTACAGTTCTGAGACTGCAGGTGGGAATGCCATCTGAGACCCAGGCGGAGAAATGGCACTTAGTTTAGGACAAACATCTATGTTTGTGGCTTTCAGCCTGCTGTCCAAAGTTGCCGCTCTACAGTCAGGAGACACGGTGACCAGCAGTCCCAACTGGCCAGATTTCCAGCTTCACGGCCCCAGTGGAAAGAGGATTTTCTTGACCCACCTCCTTAAATCAACCTGGGGAAGCCCCTGAATGTCCCCAGCCTATGTCACGTGCCCTTTGGTGGCTCCTGGGGGAGACACCAGACAAATAGTACACAGTCCACAGTACAGAGCCCCTGTGGGAAGGGACTGTCTGCTATTACAAACCTCACCTGTGTCACAGCTTCTATCTGGAGCTGGTCCTGACTTTCAAGGAAGGCAGGAGATAGGAAGTTCCCTCTCTATATACATCTCACCTCCCTGACCAGCAGCATGTAATGTAATGTAGTAATTTGCATATTTGTACTGACTGCTTTAAACTCGGTGTTATAGGTCCTTTTATACACTAGAGGTTTGTTTGTTTGTTTGTTTGTTTCTTTATTGCTATTACTATTTATTTTGTCAGTCACACTATAACTTTGGACTTCTTGTATACAATTGCTAGCACATTATCTAAATGCTTGTTTGATTGATTGCTTGATTGACTGAATTGCTGCCATTTGTCTAATTTCTTGAGGATCATCTCCCAAAACCTCCATTCCACTTTAAAACAGAATTAGAGAATTTAGAGAATAAAACAGCTAGGTCAAAAACTACCCCATGTCATTATGAAATTGCACAACCTCTGGAGGGCAGTTTGACAGTATGCATCAAAAGCTTCAAACAGGGGCGCCTGGGTGGCTCAGTCAGTTAAGCATCTGCCTTCAGCTCAGGTCATGATCTCAGGGTCCTGGGATGGAGCCCAGCATCCGGCTCCCTGCTCGGAGGGGAGTCTGCTTCTCCCTCTCCCACTCCCCTTGCTTGTGCTCTCTCTCTCTCCCTCTCTCTGTCAAATAAATAAATTAAATCTTTAAAAAAAAAAAAAGCTTCAAACAAACCAGTTCTTTGCCTAAGGAGTCCAGCAATAGTAGAATGACTAAGTAAATTATAGAATAGCAACCTCATGGGATAGTTATTAAAATGACACATGATAAACAACATAGAAAAAATAGTAAATATTTTTAAATGTAGAGTAAGAAATATAAATATGCTATGAAGTACCTGAAATATGTAAACCAAAAGATAAAGAAAACAACACAAGTAAATGAAAACGGCTCTTAGTGTTGGACTCACAAACGAATAATAAACGTACTTACCTAAAAGGGCTCTGAAGATAAATTCACATGAAGTATCTGATACATTGCCAAGCACATGTTACATTTCAACTGTTACCTTGGCTGTCATATTATCATTTATTGAGCATCCGCCAGCACTGTAACAAGCCACTTGACAAACATTATTTCATTTGATCCTCATGACAACCATATGAGGTGTTATTAACTCTATTTTACAGATAAGGAAACCGAGAACCAGAAAGGTTAAATGAATTGGAGCATAGTTCGTACATGGTAGAGCTGAGATTTGACCCACTTATTTAAATGCATGCCTAGGGCACCTGGGTGGCTCAGTCAGTTAAGTGTGGTCTTGATTTCGGTTCAGGTCATGATCTCAGGGTCGTGAGATCGAGCTCTGCCTTGGGCTGCACGCTGGGCATGGAGCCTGCTTGAGATTCTCTCTCTCCCTCTCTCTCTGCCCCTCCCCCCAACCCCCATCCCTGCTCGCACACATGGCACTCTAAATAAATAAATAAATAAATAATAAATGCCTAAACCCCATCCTGGAGTGGTTGTAATGCACAGCTGGATTGAAAACTACTGCTGTACACTGAGAACAAGGAGGAAGATCGAGATTCTCAGTAGGCAGGAGAGGGTGGTATGCAGGGCAAAAGTTCGAGGAGTATCCATTTTCTAAATATGCAAAGGTACATATAAATAAGTGGGGCCACCATGTCCTACTTGTAGGTGTTCCAAAAAGCATAGAAAAAGGTAAGACATTTCACAAAGAGGGTAACATTTCTCAGAACGGAAGGAGGACACTCGTCTCCTATTGGAAAAGACACAGTGTATTAGGCAAAATGAGTTTAAAGAAGACCCTCCCTAGACACATCATTGTGAGGCTTCTGAACGCCCGGATAAAGGGAAGATCTTTAATGACTTATAGGAAGAAACAGAAACAAAATCAGGGGCTGAGAGGGATGTGGGATGAGTAAGCCAAAGGCTCCTGAATGCTGCACCAGTTAGTGTTCAATGGGTCAACAGCTTACAGTGAAAGAGGGAACGAGGGGAAAGAAGTGTGAAGGGCAGAAGTCCTAAAAGGGCAGGCAGAGTGGATGAGCAGAACTTCTCGCCCTTCCTCAGGCTTCCTCAAAAGAAGAGCCTTCGATTACTATTTGCCTCAAAAGCCTACTTAAGTAAGACAGATTCCAGAGACTGAGGTCAGAACAGAGGAGCAAGCCCAAAAGTAATACCCTCATAAAAAGCGGTCAAGTTGGTAACACTTTGTACTGACAATTCCTGGACATAGCCTCGTGATCAAGAGCAACAACTCCATGAAACATTTCTGCCATTGTTTCCTACCAGGAAAATCGAATGAAGTTAAAAATTTATGTGTGTAAAGAGAACAAACACAAATCTCTCCTATGGCTGTTTTCTTTTTTTGACTTAACTCACCTACTTAAATCTACCCATATTAGAATATTTTCATTTGAGATCCTTTACATCACCTAAGTGCATTTCTTAGTAGGCATGTGGAACCCTGGACAACCTTACAGTCATTCTATTAAGAAGCAGGTTCAGAAATGTCCTCAGCCTGAATTATAGTTGTATGGATTAAAAAAAAAAAAAAGACAAACCTCATATAATAAAAGAAGAGATAGTTTAGAGGAGCTAAGACTAATGACGTTTAGCCACCTCAAACATTTCATTGTATCCACCTCTGTAATAACAACATAAAGTAACACATCACCAAATGAGGCAAAAATATCTTTTCAAACTCAAATCGTTTAAAAATCCTTAATTCTGAATGCAGAACTCCTCATTTTTAATATTTTTCTTGCTGTGTTAATATTTTTAAAAGGCACTAGTGATAGAAGCAAGTGTATATGGTTTACAATAGTAATGACTTCCTCTAAAGCCTATTATTAATTTAGCTATTGGACAGTCTGTTTCATTAACCTTTCTCAGTGAGCTCCAATCCATTAACAAGCTAAGTGGTTATTAACTACAAGTAGTGACCAAGTTATTAGATTTTGTGGCTTATGTAAGAAACCCGTGGGAGGAAAATGATCATTTTGCTCTAATAGCATCTTTCTCTCACCCTTTACTGGGTTTTCTCCATGTTGTTGGTGGCATCCTCTGGTTCACTCCGTGACCAGAGTTACTGAGAGTTTTATATAAGTTATTATTTGTGACGCACTTGGAAGAGTACCTGGCACAAAGTCAGCAACTTTACAACTGTTTATTGGTATAGGTGGCTTTTCCTTCTTTTCATTTATGTACTTTGGGATTTTTCCATAATCAAAGTTTTGGCAACTTCTCAAAAGATTTTTAAGCTAATATTAAACACTACACACCAAATCACAGATAAGGTTGACTTTAACCCTTTGAAACTGTAAATCATTTCCTGTCATCTTTCTGGTGAAACTTAAACGTTTTCTGATTCTTGGAAATGAAAAAGCTGTTTGGCCCCCTGTTCCTAAGAGTGTAGAGTTCACAGTAAAGAGGCATTAAAAAAAAAAAAAAGACCTTTTGTCCTTGAAATCCTGATAATGAAGTATAAAATTTTCACATCAGTCCCAGTCATCTTTCTCATACAAGGCCAAAAATTTAACTTTCTACAAAACTAATCAAGACATCTTCCTACATTCTACATTAAAATCCTTCAAAGTACTTTTCCCTTTTTAGAACTCTGAATTGAGACATTTGTTTTACACACAGAAAGTTAGCAAAATGTTTATTCTAGATACTAAAAGAGCAAAGCAGGTAAATACTTTGTAGTAAATCAAGGTACTATTTATTTTCAATCCTAATTTAATAAAGTCCCACTGTGCCGTGAACATAATTTTAACTCTGGAAGCCAACAAGTGACAGCAGGGCATTTCAGGCAATCTGACCATGAGCTTTGGGGAGGAGTGGGGAGTTGGACAACCCCGAAATGGCCTTTTTGACAAAGTTTAACGAGCCCAGCTGGTTCTCCTGTACTCAGGTTTAAGAACCCCACATGTAAGAGATAGTAACATTCCGAGACTTAGGTTTGCAACCTCCAAAATTGTTAGATGACCTCAGTCAAGCCACACAAATGTACAGAATTAAATGAGAAACCAACTTTAACGCACATTGTGTCATCACTTCTGTCTCACAGGGCTGCTCACTTTCCATTCGCCCCCACCTCATTCCGGCTGCCTCACAGTCTGCCCCTCGGCATGAGGGATTGGTGCTTAAGACCAGACGCAGCCCCACAGCCGTGCAGGGGCTCAAACCTGCCACCCACAGAGACCTTTCAAATCAGAGACAGATATTTGACTCTTTCTCTTCAAATAGACTCATTCAAACTGAGATTCTAAAGATGGCAGAAAACTTGTAAAAATAACACTAGTAATAAGAAAACAAAAGAGAGAGTGGTGAGTATAGCAAATAGAAAGGGAGAAAATAAGCTTATGGGCTCAATGGCATGGAAATACAAAAACCCATATAGTACTCAGATGAAACTTAGGCTTGATACAGGAGAAAGGAAGCCAACAAAGGAATTTTACACATTTCCCTGAGTTACTCATTTTTTCTAAGAGTCTGAACAACTGAAATCAGGAAACACCTGTGCTTGTTAACATTAGTTAGGAAATGACTTTAAAAACTTGGACTCAGTTTAAGATAACTGATGGTAGGCAGTGATACCATTCCAGAGTCTATATTTCCATGCAAATGGTAAGCTATTTCTCTTAATTTGGGTCCATTTTTGTAATAGCAATCAGAGATTCCATGCATTATATTTATGGGGTAATTGTTACAGTTTTTAAGTTTTAAAATTACCTGGCACTTAGCCGCATGTTTGCTTTTTGTTCCCATTTATAATTATCCGATGATTGTTATAACTACCCAGAAATATGGCTGTCATTACCTTAAGATGAAAATATATGGAAAGAATGTTTTAAGATTAAAGATAAAAATATGGCACTGTAATGAGAAGATGGGTCAGAAAGTAAAAGTAAGAACATAGAAAGAATGGATCCTTTGATCTGGAAGGCATGCTAGACAACTCTAGACCAAAATATTATTTTACAGATGAGGAGCTAGAACCAGAAAGAGGGCATTTTCCAGATAGTTTATTACATATTCCCTGCATCTTCAGAATATGGGGCCAGAGCTCCCCAGAACAGATTCTAGTCTCAAGTAAGTTACTGACTCAACATGCCTTATCTCTAATTGATTTATATAAACAGCAGTATCATTTATATTGCTTTGATATGTTTTGTTAAACAATAAAGTAAAACATAAATTATGGTACAATGATTTACATCAGTGTTCTTAGGAATACAACGTCAGGCAAATTTGTTTCTGGCATTTTCCTTTGATATGCCATTTATAGCCAGTGAAAAAGTATTTTTGTTTTTAAGAAAATTATAAAAATTTTCTACCAGTAAACAACAAAGTTTATATGGATCATTTTAGTGTCCTAGAATTTCATTATATCCCACTTTTTAAAATAGAAGGATATTAGGCTACACTTTGTTCTACCCAAGTTTTGTTTTAAACTCTTGAAAAAAATATCTTTTCAATGTTTGATAAACACTGTAATGAGTAATGCTAATTATTTTTTTGAAGATCTATTTATTTGAGAGAGAGAAGGAGAGAGCATGAGCTGGGGGAGGGGCAGAGGGAGAGAGAGAATCCTCAAGCCGACTTCCCGCTGAGCACAGAGCCAGACCTGGGGTTCAATCCCAGGACCCTAAGATCATGGCCTGAGCCGAAATCAAGAGTTGGATGCTTAACTGACTGAGCCACCCAGGCACCCCTAAAGATTTCTTTATTTTAGAGAGAGAGAGAGCAAGAGGGGTAGAGGGAGTGGTAGAGGGAGAGGGAAAGAGAAATTCAAACAGACTCCACACTGAGCATGGAGCCCAATGTGGGGCTCAATCCCATAACCCTGATATCAGACCTGAGTCAAAACCAAGAGTCAGATGCTTAACCAACTGCATCACTCCGGTGCATCACTCCGGTACCCCCAAGTAATGCTAATTATTAATCATTGTGATTTAGAAATGTTAATTATAATAATTTAAATGAACTTCAACAGAATAATGTTTATTGAGGTTAGAGTAAAAATACATATAATCATCAAGAACAGTGCTCTGACAAAAAAAGAAACAAGAATCTTTAAATAAGAAAAGTGATTTTTTTGTTTTAATAGTTTATTAAGGGGTATGTAATACACAAAAACATATATAGGAGGACATCTACTTCGGGCTGTACATAGTGACAGATACTGGACTTGCCCTCCCAGTGAAAACAGCTATAAATATCTAAGGTAACCAATTCCAAGCATTTGACAATAAACATTGAAGCATTGTGATCCTTAAGAGGAGAGAAACACAAAGAGAGCTCTATGTCTTCTTCAGCTTTCTACTTAGTGAACTAAAGGGAAGTGGAATCCAAGGGAATATGGAAGTCTTCTTGGGCTAAAGAGGTACACATAGAATTTACAATGGCTGAAGTCCCTGGAATTTTTAAGGCAGGATATCACAGAGAAATGAGCTGTGTAGAGGAGGAAGATGATGGATTTCATGAGTGTTCCCCTGCAGCCAGTGTGTAGGAGGAGACTTCACAAGGCCTAGCAGAGAATGGCTGCTGCAAGTAAGAAACCTGGGCCAAGACATCACAGGCTCTGCAGTGCAGGAAACATAAGACTATTGGCCCAGCCTAAGTGGAGAGACCTTCCTAAGCACCTCATATATTCAAACTGAAACTCCAAAGAGGCCACACCCTAGGAATAAGTACCATGCCTCAGAGAAAGGGCCATGCCCCAAGACTAAGGACAAAAGGACCCATAATCAAGAAAAGAAGCAGTCAATAGAAGCAGAATCCAAAATAACCCAAATGTTGGAATTAAAAGATGAAGCCCTTAAAATGGCTCATATCAATATATTTAAGGATGCACAGGAAAAGATGAATATATTGAGTAAAAAGATGGGGAGTAGCAGCAAAGATTAAACAAATGAATATAATAGAAATAGAAAGTAAACTTCTGAAATTACATATATATCTAGAGTCCTTGGAGGAGAGAAGAAAGAAAGAATAGGGTAGAATAGAATTTGAAGAAAAAATGGCTGAAAATTCCTCTAACCTGTGGAAAACATCAGCCTACAGATTGAAGAATCAACAAACTCCAGGCAGAATAAATATAAAAAAAAATCATACCTAGGCACATTCTGGTCAATAGGCTGTCAACCAAAGATAAAGAAAGAGTAGATGTTGAAAATAGAGAAAAAAGTCAATTACATGCAGGGAACAATGCTATGAGTGACTGTTTACTTCTCACTAGAGACAAGGAAGACCAGGGGTGCCTGGGTGGCTCAGTCAGTTAAGCGTCTGCCTTCAGCTCAGGTCATGATCTCAGGCTCCCTGCTCAGCATGGAATCTGCTTCTCCCTCTGCCCCTTCCCCCACTCATGCTCGCACGCTGGCTCTCTCAAATAAATAAAATCTTAAAAAAAAAAAAAAAAAAGAAACAAGGGAGACCAGAAGAAATGGAAAGTCATCATTAAAGTACTGAGAGAAGTGGTCAACCCAGAATTCTATATGCAGTAAAAATATCTTTAAAAAATGAAAACAAAAAAGACATTTTCAGATAAAAGAATGCAGGAATAATTCACTGAAAACTATAAGAAGTTCTAATAGAAGAGTTATTTAGGATGATGGGAAATGATACAAGGGGAAATCTAACCTACAGGAAGAAAAGCACCAGAAATGGCAAATAGACATGAAAGTATGAAAAATTGTCTTCTTCTTTCTTTTTATAATTTATTTAAAAGACAAGGCTATTTAAAGACAAATATATTGAGGAGCTTTTAACCATGTACAAGTAAAATACATAACAACAGTAACAAAAGGATAGAGAGTTAATAAAATTATACTATTGTAAGATTTTTATATTTTACATGAAATTATACAATATAAATCTAAGTAGACTGATAAGAATGTGTTGTCCAATACAGCACTAACCACAAGTGACTAAATTTAAACTTAATTAAAATTAAATACAACAAAATTCAGTTCCTCAGTTGTATTAGTCACATTTCAAGGTCTTAACAGTCACATGTAACTAGTGACTCCCATATTGGAAAAGCACATGGAACATTTCCATAACTGTAAAAAGTTTAGGTGGAGAATTCAAGCAACCACTAAAACAACAGCAACAAAACTCCACAGATGGATAACTTAAAATGAATTAAAATAGAGTCCTAAAAATATTTTATTAACCAAAACAAAGACAGAAAAGGAGGAAATAAGAAAAAAAAAAACATGACAAGTAAAAAACAAACTTAAATCTAACCATATCAATAATTATATTAAATATAAAGAACTAAACAATTCAGTGAAAAGGAAGAGATTGTAAAGATGAACAAAAAGCAAGATTTGACTATATATTATCTGCACAAGATGCATTTTAAAGACCCAAATAAGTTGTGAGTAAATGGAGGGAGAAAAGATAGATCAAGCAAATCTAAGAAAAGTTAGTGTTGATACCATCATGCAAGGTAAACTTCAAGTCAAGGAGAATTCAGAGTTGAAGAGTAACATTTCTTAATAATAAATTGTCATCATAAAACATCATAAAACAAAAAAAATGATTTGAACATTATTATCAACCACCTTGATCTGACATTTATAGAATATCTCACCCAGCATCTGCAGAATACATACTGCTTTCAAATGTGGATGGAAGAGTCACTTTATTAGTCAAAATTCGCCAAAGAAAAAGAACCAGTAGGATAGATCATACATACATACATACATACATAGACAGACAGATAGATGGATATTTAGCATAAGGTATTGGTTCATGTGATTAACAGAGGCTGAAAAGTCCCACAGTCTGCTGTCTGCGTGCCGGAGACCTGGAAAGCTGGTGGTGTCTCTCAAAGCCCTGAAAGCCAGAGAGCTGATGGTGTAGATTTGAAGGCCTGAGAATCAGGAGTTTCAAGGGCAGGAGAAGGTTGATATAACAGCTCAAGTGGTCGGGCAGACAGTATAGTCAACCTTCCTCTACCTTTTTGTTCTATTCAAGCCCTCAACGGATTGGATGATACCAACCCAGATCGTGGGCGGGGAAGGGGGTTATGTGTGTGGGGGGGTGGGCGGGAAATCTGCTTTACTCAGTTCACCCATTCAAATGCTAATTTCTTTCAGAAACACCCTTACAGACAGATCCACACAATATAATTCTAAATAACTTATGAGTCAAAGAAAAATCACAGGGAATTTAGAAAATACTTTAACCTGAATTATAATAAAAACGAAAAATTGTCAAAAGTTGTGGGATACAGCTAAGGTGGTATTTAGAGAAAAATTTAAATATTTATATTTACATTGGAGAAAAAGTTTTATAAAGCTGTAGAAAAGGAGCAAATTAAATCCAAATTAAGTAGCAAAAAGGAAATACCTAAGAGCTGAAACCAACAAAATAGAAAACAGACAAATGGAGAAAATTATTCATTTTCAAAAGTTGGTTTTTTGAAAGATTAATAAAATTTCTAATCCCCTAGCAAGGCCATTCAAGTAAAAAAGCACACAAATTACCAATATTAGGAATGAAAAGGGAAACTCACCACAGCTCATATAGATATTAATAGGATAATAAGAGAATACTATGCATAATATTATGCCAATAAATTCAACAGCTTAGATGAACTGGACAAATTTTTTGAAAAAAAAACCACAACATATAAAAACTGATACAAGAAGAAACTGACACAATAGAAAATCTGAATAGCCTTATCTCTGTTAAAGAAACAAAACAGGCAAAACCCCGTGGTGGTAGAAACCAGATTAGTGGCTGTCTGTGGAGGAGGGAAGGGGCTTGGGGGAACTCTCTGGAACAATGGAAAAGTTCTTATAAACCTTCTGTGCTGGTTACAAGGATGTATCATTGGCACACTCACAAAATGATGCCCTTACGATGTATACATCTCACTGTGTGTACACTGTATCTCAATTAAAAATAAATAAGTGGCATCCCCAAGACCATGACATAAACATATAAAACTTGAAACATTCGCAAGTTTTAAATTTTAAACATAATTGAAGCAAAAATTTCCATGAGATGTGTTAGAATAATGCTAAAATTACCCTATAACCTTATTTGGAAAATGTTTCTTTCTTTTCCTTCTGAATGAAACTTCTGAAGTCAAACCCTAGCATATTTCTTTCTATGATGATGATAATAACTTTGCTGATTTAACCTTCCAGATTCAGCTTGTGACCCTTCTTCGATGTAATCTTTCTGGAACCACAAAGAAGACATAAGCTCTCCTTCTCTGCTCCCTGGCCTTCAATGTACATCTGCCTCACAGCATTATAAGAGGAAGAAAAACTTATCATACGGGAAGGAGGTCTTTCTAAATCACTTTCCCAAAGGTTAGATAGTATCCAAACTTTATGAAAAATGTTATTTATTCTTTGAAACATCAGTCTAAAAATAGTCTTTCTAGTAATGCATAAATATATATGATCATACTTGGTTATATCAGATAACAATGCAGTTTGTAAACCTCTGTAGCTGTGTTGTGATTGCAGGGCTCTTGTTTGATTGTAGGTTAGGTGGGGTGTACTAAAAAAATACGAACTCTCGGGTAAAAGACGTGTGGTATACGATTACACACAATAAATAAGGTTTAGCAAGAGATCTTGTAAAGCTTAGCAGTTCTCTAAATTAGTATCAGTAGGTTGGAAGGAAAATAACTTAGCAGTTAGAGATATATGGTCAAGAAAAGCAAGAAAGAAGCCTCTCAGTTTGTGGAAAACTGAGCAAGGCTTTGCTTGTCTCCAGAAAAGGTATCAGGAGATGAGAGAGAAAGGATTAAAAATCTGAAGGGCCAAGGGTTGCAAGGCCTACTGCAAGGTTTGGGGCCAGGAATGCTGTGGCCCGAGGCAGAGGAGAAGGGAGGCTTTGGCAAGAACTGTCCTTTTACTCACAGATATCTACATACTAAAGAAGTCCACATGACGATGTTTTATTAAATGGCTGCTAGCATTCTCAATTAATATAATCAAGAAACGTAATTCCCTGTCAGGCTTTCTCTATGATATATTAGAGAAGAAGTCAAGATCTAGAGCCAAACTGCCTGGGTCCAAATCCCAGCTCTTCTGCTCATCCCTGAGCACATTACTAACCCTCTCTGTGCCTCAGCCTCAACATCTCTAAACGAGGAATGATGACACCTGGTATTTGTTATTTTGAGGATGAAATGAGTTAATGTATGCAAAATGGATTCAGCAGTGTTTGACACACAGTATGTGCTCTAGGACTATTTTGTGTTACTGTGGAATGAATAAGCCCCTCTCTTCCCCTGAGGAAGTGAGTACACAGAACGGTTAGAGGAAGGAAATAGGAGTCAGGACACACACACATTCCTTAGACATATCTGAAAGGCTCACAACCTCAATCAGACATTCTGGGGCTTAACACCCGTATTCTTAATTGTATGATTAATTAAAATGCTTAATTGATCATAATTATGAGTAATTTTCATGAATTGCATGAATAATTTTCTCCAAGTATATGTTCGAAGTTTTTAAACCTCAGGGTTCTAAGTAAAATAAATTAAAAAAAAAACTAAAGTTGAAGGCAATAGTCATAAAAACAAAACTAGACCTACACCCCCAAATCAGGTAGAAACCCTATTCTGTCTTGATTTGCTACATGATCTTCGGAAGCAGGAAAATCCCTTCCTTCTATAAACACTATAGGAGCTGGGAAGACAACTGACCTGGGGTATAAGGGATGAGTCGAAGTGCCCAGGTCTTCATTCACTTATGCAAAAGACATGTCTTAAGCACCTACTACATGGTAAGCACTGTGCTGTATGGTGGAGATACAGCGGCAAGTAAGATAAATTCGTTTATTACAGCCTGAGGGGTAGATGAACTAACAATTACCACACAGTGTGATAATGACCATGGGAAGCAGGAGAGCCCGTCCTATTTGGGGAAGCAGTGGGGAGGGGTCCCTTCCCAGAGGCAGGGAAGTCTAAAGCGATTCCAGTAGGAATAAAGTGATAGGGGTGGAGAGAAAAGAATTGCAAATAGAGCTGGAGGCTGAAGAAAGCATTCAATCTGACGCGCTGAAAGGCGTGTCTAAAGGACAGAGTACAGAGTTTTGAGGCCAAAGAGATAATGCCACAAAGGTAGGCAGGGTCCAAGGCCTTATGTTTGCGTTAAGGAGTTTAGATCTGTCTTGAGAGAGATGAGAGGGTATGGCGGATTTCTAGCAGGAGTCAGACATGGTGATATCCACATTATACAAGGATCGCTGTGGCTATCGTGGGAAAAATGGGTTGACGGGGACCAAGACTAGGGGAAAGTTAATTGATCATCATCCCAATGAGAGATGATCCAACCCATGACGAGGATACTAGCAGAGTGACTATCAAGGACCGGCAGACGTGGTAATAGATTGGATATGGGGGATGGTAGCAACAAAGGGTGAAGCCAAACTCAGATCTCTGCATGGGGCAACTGCACGGAGGAAGGTGGCCGGTCCCCGAGAGAGGGGACACTGGTGTGGAGTTGGGCATGGTGAGTTCCATCTCTGATGAGTTTTTAAAAGGTTTCAAAAAGTTGTTAAAAATGGTTAAAAGGACCTGAAGACATCCAAGTGGAAGAAATGGACACGTGGGCCAAAGGTACAGACTGGGAAACATCAGCATCAGAAAGGTACCTGGAGCCCTGGGCAGCCCCAGGAGGCCCCGGGCAGAGGGCGTCGCGGGGCAGGAGCGCCGGGGCTGTGCAGTGGGGGGAAGGCTGGAGGCTGCGCTGCCGGGATCGCAGAGCTTGTCTTTCGCAGGAGGCTACGTCTGGGGATAAAACCTCAGTGAGGCCATCTTCTTAGCTGGTTAATGATGAGCGTAATAAAGCCAGCTCCTGGCAGTGATCTATCAATTCTAAGAAAGCCAATTAATTTTATTCTTTTCTAGAGTTCAGTTTAGCATTTCAAATAATCTGTAAATGAATTTGCATCCTATTTGTAAGTAAATGCTTCCGGTGATAAAGACTTCCAAATGAGAGAATATGGCTACACTAATAGAGGTTAATCAACATTATTAGGAAATCAGCAGCAGCTGCTCTGAGGCGAGGTGAAGGAGTATAGTATCCCGTGTGACTCGGGAGGCCCATACCCAATCTAAGTCTGAGAGGCGTTATACTTGTGTCACATGGGAAGGAACATTTTCCTTATGCAAGGAAAGTTTCATATGGGACTGTGGGATTATGTTCTAGATATCTACTTAATAAATTATAATACTAGAACATTTTGTGTGAAAAATAAAATGTTTCTACCCTCACTGAAACAAAAACGTGGCAATCTTTAATGCATATTACTTTTTTCCACACGGCCCAGCCTTAAAATTTCATAGACTTTTCATATTTGAAATGCACAGTGCCATCTAATGGCCACAAACCATAAATTGAAAGACAGGAAGAAAAAGGATCAGAATTAAAATAATACTAATAAACACAAGCAATATCAAACAAATTTCAAGTTCCAAAATTGTTTAGTCAATAGACCTTACATACAACAATTGTATCTTTTTCCTAATCAATGTCATGTGAATTACAAATGATCATATTGCATAGATAACTAGAGATGATATTTTAAATTTAAACAATTCATGACACATCTATAACCATAAATTATATTTACATTTTTTTAAATCACAAAATCATTAGAAACAATGTGTTCAAGAAATAATATGTCCAAGTACGATGATTCTATTTTTTTTAAAAAAAGGTAAAATCAGGAGTACCCCTAACGGACTTTATCTTGATTTTCATAAGGCATGACCAGTCATTCTGGAAAATGATGATTCTAAGCACTCTCCCAGAAGCCCCTCAACACTGGGGAGATTATGGGCCACTGAAGGAATCTTGGACTCTAAAGAAAGGGAAGCTGGTGGGGTGCCTGGGTGGCTCAGTTGTTAAGCATCTGCCTTTGGCTCAGGTCATGATCCCAGGGTCCTGGGATCAAGCCCCATGTTGGGCTCTCTGCTCAGTGGGAAGTCTGCTTCTCCCTCTCCCGCTCCCCCTGCTTGTGCTCCTGCTCTCACTATCTCTCTCTGTCAAATAAATAAATAAAATCCTAAAAAAAAAAAAAAAGAAAAGAAAGAGAAGCTGGCATCCATTGGTTCTGTTTTGGAAAGCTGTAGTGCATGGCATGACCCTGCTACAGCCCCACTCTGGGTCAAAGGAATTTTCCATTGCTCACACGCCGCCCAACTCGGGGGGCAGAAGGAGGAGAAGGGAGGGGAGGAACATGGTTGTGTACTGTCTTAGTTAATCGCCCCCGAGGAGCAGCCAGGCTTGCTACTCCAAGAACAATGCCTCAAAGACTGAGCCTTGGGTGTGGGGCTCCCAAGCCACATGAGTCACCTTCCCTTCCAGCTCAGTGGCCTCTTCAAGGCTAGATCTCTTTGATCTCAGCCTTTCTGAGGTGGTGTGAACCCTATGCTATAGGAATTGATAACTCCCATAAGAATCGCTTTAAAAATATCCTGCTCTACTGGGTGTTACACGCAACTGATGAATTATTGAATTCTACATCTGAAACTAATGATGTACTATATGTTGGCTAATTAAATTTAAATAAAAAAATATCCTGCTCTAATTGAAAAGGTTTTTTTTTTTTAAAGTATGCTGTTTCACCCTTCCCTCATCAAGTAGGACATTAACATGACAAAAATTCCACTAAAACATCATGATGTGTAAACGTGATACTTTAAATCTTTTTTTCAAGATTTTTTTTTTTAATTTTTATTTATTTGACAGAGAGAGAGAGCGAGCAGGAACACAGCAGGGGGAGTGGGAGAGGGAGAAGCAGGCTTCCCACGGAGCAGGGAGCCCGATGTGGGGCTCGATTCCAGCACCCTGGGATCATGACCTGAGCCGAAGGCAGACGCTTAACGACTGAGCCACCCAGGTGTCCCTAAAAGTGATACTTTACCGTTTAGTCTTTCCCTAAGTTCTTTGGGGAACAAAGATCACACATTGCTTTATGCAATACTGCAGATATTTCTTGAATTAACTTCCAGGCTTATCAGAATGCAAGGGGGATTAACTTCCAGGCTTATCAGAATGCAAGGGGGATTCTAGTAATGCAAAAGGCACACACACAAAAAAGCAGTTTAAACAAAAGGGTTAAAAACATAAGTTATTTATCAAGGGCTTATTCCTTTATATGGAGATCATTAGAAATGATTATTTCTGCAAATTGGCAGCAAAATCAATACTAAGTCATTTCCTTGCTTTCTTCTTCGACTCAGATAAGATCCTAAAGTGTGCTGGAAAGGGAGCAGAGGTAAGAGGTGTGATAAGCAATGACTTGTGAGTAAGGTTGAGAACCATGGGCTAGATGCTATGGAGACCAACATATCATTACTAGGCTGCACCATGCTCTGGGAACTGGATTAGGCATCTTGCGTACATTACGTCATTTAAGCCTCACAACCATCCTTTAAGATAAATGTTAATATTCCATTTTGAAGCACAGGAAAAAAAAATCTTTTGCAGTTTAGGTTAGTTACTGAGGTCCCACAGCCAATAAGAGGCAGAGAAGTTAAGTGTATTCTCAGCTAATTATGTGGCTTCTGTCCTCTGGCTGGTCCAAGGACTGGCAACAGCAGTATCATCTGGTAATTTTTCCAAGGGAGATGTTTTTAAAAATCTCTTTCAATAATTCTGTTCAGCAGAGAAGTCTGAGAACCTCTTTATTGGACCTGGAAAAAGGTCTTTAGAGATATGCCATAGGGCTCTCTTGGATCTTTCTTCTACTTCTTTTGCATTTTTTAAAAATATAATATTTTTGTTGTTTTCTCTATTTATAAAAGCATCCATTCTAAATTATTTTTCAGAAGATACATACAAGCATTAAAAAGAAAATGAAGGGGCGCCTGGGTGGCTCAGTCGTTAAGCGTCTGCCTTCGGCTCAGGTCGTGATCCCAGGGTCCTGGGATAGAGCCCCACATCGGGCTCCCTGCTCAGCGGGAAGCCTGCTTCTCCTTCTCCCACTCCCCCTGCTTGTGTTCCCACTCTCACTGTGTCTCTCTCTGTCAAATAAATAAATAAAATCTTTAAAAAAAAAAAAAAGAAAATGAAAAATGACTAGGAGCCTGGCCACTCAAGGTAAACACTGACTTTCTTGGTGCATCTCTTTCCAGACCCTTTTCTATCTTTATACACATCCACACATATTTTGACAGTAGAATCAGAAATGCATAATATTACATGATTTGTTTTCATTTTTCAATGTACCATACACATCTTTTCAGACAGTAAGTAGATCTATAACAACACATTGAATGCTCATCTTATGCTCCATCAAACAAATCTACCACCTAGTTAACATCAACATTTAGCCAAATCTAGTCAACATTTTGATTAGTGACTTAAATGAAGGGGTATGTTAATCAAATATTTGGATGACATAAGCTGGGAGAGCTGGCTAATATACTAGATTTAAAGAATTACTGTAAATTATCTGGAGGGAAGATGGTGGAAGAGTAGGGAACCCTCATTTCATCTGGTCCCTTAAACTCAGATAGATATCTATCAAACCATCTGAACCCCTGTGAATTCTGAGATCTAAGGAAAAATTGCTGCAATTCTAGAAATAGAAACGTGACCACTTTTTGCATGGTAGGAGGTGCAGAAAAGTGAATCTGAGGGGATATTTCGGAAGATAAACCATGGGGGGAGGGAACCTCTATAAGTCAGCTACCAGAAAGTGATATAGCCTCAGAGTGCAAAATTGGAACTTTTAGACATCTCTCCAATGGGAGATGTCCCTGCCTGAAAGGTGCTCAGGTGGCAAAGTGGGACAGAATCCTAGGTGGGACAGTGTGGTCTCAGGATCCCCAGGGTCACAGAAAGAACGGAGGTGCCTGAGTGCAGCAGAGTTCTCAGGCATTGGAGCAGGGAAGTGGGCTACAATCACTGAGCCCGGGAGTGGGCTCTCAGCTGGGTGTTGCCATAAACCACAAACCGGGACATGATCAGGTGACTGCTCTCCAAGTAGGGGCCAAACAGGCAGCAGAACTGCAGTGGCCCTCCTCCCTTCTGTGGGAAGATTGGCATGGGTGCAAACCTCGGGAGTCTACACTTTTGCACACACAAATGTGATTGACTGCTTTTCCTTGAGGGTGAAATGAAGAGTGGGGGCCACGATCCTTCAGCTCTAGGGCTAGAGATTGGGGCATGCCATTTTCATTTTTTTTCATCCTCTAAAGTGGCATGGGAAGCCTTCAGGGAACAAAAGCCACATAGAGCAACCGAGCAGCTTACATTGAGCCAGGCCCCTGGCAAGGAGCGGTGCAACTCCGTCCAGGCAAAGACACCTGAGAATCAGTGCAACAGGCCCCTCCCCCAGAAGACCAACAGGAACATCAAGCGAACACTGTTTGTGGATCACACAGAACTGAAAAACTCCTGCACTGGGGGAAAATAGTATATAGAATTCGAGGTTTTTTTTTTTTTTTTTTCTCATGGCTAGTCTTTCAGTTTTAAATTTTCTTTTTTCTTTATTTTCCTTTCCAACTAGTTTCTTGTTTTATCAATTCTTTGTTTTTAAGTCTTTTTTCAATTTTCATTTTTGCATTTATATTTTATAGATATATTCATTTTTGGCTTCCTTTCACCATATTCAATTTTATTTTTGTATATATATAAGTTTTTCTTTCTTTATAATTTTGGGATTTAGTGTCTTCTAACAAACAGACCAAAATACACCTAGGACCAAGTGTATCACCCTGTTTTGTCCACCTGTGAGATTATATTCTCTCTTTTTTCCCTTTTTCTTTTCGTTTTTGGTTTCATATCTCTTCGGATTTATCTAGTGTGTATTTCGCTGGGGTTGTGGTTGATATTTTTTATTTTGTTCTCATTCATCTATTTTTCTCTGGACAAAATGACTAGAAGGAGAAATTCACAACAAAAGAAAGAACCAGAGGTAATACTCTCTGCCATAAATTTAATCGATATGGATATAAGTAAAATGTCTGACCTAGAATTCAGAAAAACGATTATAAAGATACTAGCTGGTCTTGAAAAAATCATAAAAGACACTAGAGAATCCCTTAGTGCAGAAATAAAAGAACTAAAATCTAATCAGGCCAAAATTAAAAACGCTTTAACTGAAATGCAGCCTAAATGGACACTCTAATGGCTAGGGTAAATGATGCAGAAGAGGGAGTCAGTGACATAGAAGACAAAATAATGGAAAAGAGAAAAACAACTAATGGAACATGAGGGGAGGCTTTGAGAAATCAGCAAATTCAATAAAGCGAAACAATATTGGAATTATTGGGGTTCCAGAGGAAGAAGAAAGAGAGAAGGACAGAAGGTGTATTTGAGCAAATCATAGCTGAGAACTTCCCTAATCTGGGGAAGGAAACAGGCATTCAAGTCAAGAAGGCACAGAGAACCCCCCTCAAAATCAATAAAAATAGATCATCACCCCAACATATTAATGAAGCCTGCAAATCTCAGATATAAAGAGAAAATCCTGAAAGCAGCTTGAGACAAGAGGTCCTTAACATACAAGGGTAGAAACATTAGGCTGGCAGCAGACCTATCCAGAGACCTGGCAGGCCAGAAAGGGCTGGCATGATATATTCAGGATACTAAATGAGAAAAACATGCAGCCAAGAATACTTTATACAACAAGGCTGTCATTCAGAATGGAAGGAGAGATAAAGAGCGTCCAGGACAAACAGAAACTAAAAGAATTTGTGATCACTAAACCAGCCCTGCAAGAAATACTAAAAGGGATCCTGTAAGCGAAGAGAGAGCCCAAAAGTAACATAGAACAGAAAGGAACAGAGACAATATACAGAAACAGTGACTTTACAGGTAATACAATGACACTAAATTCATATCTTTCAATAGTTACTCTGAATGTAAATGGGCTAAATGCTCTAGTCAAAAGACAAAGGGTATCAGATTGGATAAAAAAGGAAGACCCATCCATATGCTGTCTATAAGAGACTCATTTTAGACCCAAAGACTCCTCCAGATTGAAAATGAGGGGGTAGAGAAACATTTATCATGCTAATGGACATCAAAAGAAAGCTGGGGTAGTTATCCTTACATCAGCCAAATTAGACTTTAAACCAAAGACTGTAGTAAGGGACGTAGAGGTTCACTATATCATATTTAAAGGGTCTATCCAACAAGAAGATCTAACAATTATAAATATTTATGCTCCTAACTTGGGAACAACCAATTATATAAACCAATTAATAGCAAAATTAAAGAAACACATTGATAATAATACAATAATAGTAGGGGACTTTAACGCCCCACTCACAGCAATAGACAGATCATCTAAGCAGAAGATCAACAAGGAAATAGGGCTTTGAATGACACACTGGACCAGATGGACTTCACAGATATATACAGAGCATTCCATCCTAAAGCAACAGAATACACATTCTTCTCGAGTGCACATGGAACATTCTCCAGAATAGATTACATACTGAGTCACAAATCAGGTCTCAACTGGTACCAAAAGACTGGGATTATTCTCTGCATATTTTCAACCTCAATGCTTTGAAACTTGAACTCAATCACAAGAGGAAATTTGGAAGGAACTTAAATACTTGGAGGTTAAAGAGCATCCTACTAAAGAATGAAAGGGTCGGGGCACCTGGGTGGCTCAGTCATTAAGTGTCTGCCTTCGGCTCAGGTCATGATCCCAGGGTCCTGGGATCGAGCCCCGCATCGGGCTCCCTGCTCAGCGGGAAGCCTGCTTCTCCCTCTCCCACTCCCCCTGCTTGTTCCCTCTCTCACTGTGTCTCTCTCTGTCAAATAAATAAATAAATAAAAATCTTAAAAAAAAAAAAAAAGAATGAAAGGGTCAACCAGAAAATTAAAGAAGAATTTTAAAAATTCATGGAAACAAATGAAAATGAAAATACGACTGTTCAAAACCTTTGGGATGCAGCAAAGGCAGTCCTAAAAGGGAAGTACATAGCAATACAAGACTTTCTCAAGAAACTAGAAAAGTCTCAAATACACAGGCTAATCTTACACCTAAAGGAGCTGGAGAAAGAACTGCAAATAAAGCCTAAACCAAGAAGGAGACAAGAAATAATAAAAATTAGAGTAGAAATCAATGAAATAGAAACCAAAAGATCAACAAAACTAGACGCTGGTTCTTTGAAAGAATTAATAATATTGATAAACCCCTAGTAGACTTATCAAAAAGAGCACTGGGTGTTATACACAACTAATGAAACATTGAACACTACATCAAAAACTAATGATGTATTATATGTTGGCTAATTGAACATAATAAAAAAATAATAATAAAAAAGGAAAGGAGAAAGGACCTAAATTAATAAAATCATGAATGAAAGAGGAGAGATCACAACCAACACCAAGGAAATACAATTTTAAGAACGTATTATGAGCAACTATATGCCAACAAATTAGGCAAGCTGGAAGAAAGGGATGCATTCCTAGAAACTTATAAACTACCAAAACTGAAACAGGAAGAAATAGAAAACCTGAATAGACCCATAACCAGCAAGGAAATTGAAGCAGTCATCAAAAATTTCCCAACACACAAGAGTCCAGGGCCAGATGGCTTCCCAGGGGAATTCTACCAAACATTTAAAGAAGAACTAATGCCTATTCTTATGAAGCTGTTTCAAAAAATAGAAATGGAAGGAAAACTTCCAAATTCATTCTATGAGGCCAGCATTACCTTGATCCCAAAACCAGACAAAGACCCCACCAAAAAGGAGAATTACAGACCAATATCCCTGATGAACATGGATGCAAAAATTCTCACCAAAATACTAGCCAATAGGAATCAACAATACATTCAAAGGATTATTGACCATGACCAAATGGGATTTATTCCTGGGCTGCAAGGCTGGTTCAACATCTGCAAATCAATCAATGTGAAACACTACATTAATAAAAGAAAGGACAAGAACCATATGATCCTCTCAATTGATGCAGAAAAAGCATTTGACAAATACAGCATCCTTTCTTGATTAAAACTCTCCACAGTGTAGGGATAGAGAGAACATACCTCAATATCACAAAAGCCATCTACAAAAAGCTCACAGCAAATATCATTCTCAATGGGAAGAAACAGAGCTTTTCCCCTAAGGTCAGGAACATGACAGGGATGCCCATTCTTACCACTGTTGTTCAACATAGTACTAGAAGTTCTAGCCTCAGCAATCAGACAACAAAAAGAAAAGGCCATTCAAATTGGCAAAGAAGTCAAACTCTCACTCTTCACAGATGACATGATACTTTATGTGGAAAACCCTAAAGACTCCACCCCAAAATTGCTAGAACTCATACAGGAATTCAGCAACGTCACAGGATATAAAATCAATACTCAGAAATCAGTTGGCATTTCTATACACTAACAATGAGACAGAAAAAAGAGAAATTAAGGAATCGATCCCATTTACAATTGCACCAAAAACCATAAGATACCTAGGAATAAACCTAACCAAAGAGGTAAGGGATCTGTACTCTAAAAACTACAGAACACTTATGAAAGCAATTGAGGAAGACACAAAGAAATGGAAAAACATCCCATGCTCATGGATTGGAAGAATAAATATTCTTAAAATGTCTACGCTACCCAGAGCAATCTACATATTCAATGCAATCCCTATCAAAATACCATCGACATTTTTTTTTAAGATTTTTATTTATTTATTTGTCAGAGAGAGAGAGAGAGAGCACAAGCAGGGGAAGCAGCACAGAGGGAG
This sequence comes from Halichoerus grypus, assembly GCF_964656455.1. Classification (NCBI taxonomy): domain Eukaryota; kingdom Metazoa; phylum Chordata; class Mammalia; order Carnivora; family Phocidae; genus Halichoerus; species Halichoerus grypus. Next base: position 113,899,097 of record NC_135719.1, on the reverse strand, counting down.
AAGCAGGTTCCTGGCCGAGCAAGGAGCCCGATGTGGGACTCAATTCCAGGACCCTGGGAACATGATCTGAGCTGAAGGCAGACACTTAACCAACTGAGCCACGCAGGCATCCCATTATCAACATTTTTCACAGAGCTGGAACAAATAATCCTAAAATTTGTATGGAACCAGAAAAGACCCCAAGTAGCCAGAGGAATGTTGAAAAAGAAAACCAAAGCTAGGGACATCACAATGCCGGGCTTCAAGCTTTATTACAAAGCTATAATTGTCAAGACAGTATGGTACTGGCACAAAACAGACACATAGATCAGTGGAACAGAATAGAGAACCCAGAAATGGACCCTCAACTATGGTCAACTAATCTTCAACAAAGCAGGAAAGAACATCCAATGGAAAAAGGACAGTCTCTTCAACAAATGGTGCTGGGAAAATTGGACAGCCACATGTACAAGAATTAAACTGGACCATTTTCTTACATCATACACAAAAACTCAAAATGGATGAAAGACCTAAATGTGAGATAGGAATCCATCAAAATCCTAGAGGAGAATACAGGCAGCAACCTCTTCAACCTCAGCCTTAGCAATTTCTTGCTAGACACATCTCCAAAGGCAAGGGAAACAAAAGCAAAAATGAACGATTAGGACTTCACTGAGATAAAAGCTTCTGCACAGCAAAGGAAACAGTCAACAAAACTAAAAGGCAACCTACAGAATGGGAGAAGATATTTGCAAATGACATATCAGATAAAGGGCTAGTATCCAAGATCTATAAAGAACTTACCAAACTCAACACCCAAAAAACAAATAATCCAATCAAGAAATGGGCAGAAGACATGAACAGACATTTCTCCAAAGAAGACATACAAATGGCCAGCAGACACATGAAAAAATGCTCAACATCACTCGTCATCAGGGAAATACAAATCAAAACTACAATGAGATACCACCTCACACCAGTCAGAATGGCTAAAATTGACAAGTCAGGAAACAACAAATGTTGGCGTGGATGCGAAGAAAGGGGAACCTTCTTACACTGTTGATGGGAATGCAAGCTGGAACAGCCACTCCAGAAAACAGTATAGAGGTTCCTCAAGAAGTTAATAGAGCTACCCTACGGCCCAACAATTGCACTAGGTATTTACCCCAAAGATACAAATAATGATCCAAAGGGGCACATGCACCCTAGTATTTATAGCAAAAATGTCCACAATAGCCAAACTCTGGAAAAAGCTGAGATGTCCATCAACAGATGAATGGATAAAGAAGAGTGGTATATATATACGATGGAATATTACTCAGCCATCAGAAAGGATGAATACCTACCATTTACACTGACGTGGATGGAACTGGAGGCTCTTATGCTGAGTGAAATAGGTCAATTAGAGAAAGACAATTATCATATGGTTTCATTCATATGTGGAATATAAGAAACAGCACAGAGGATCATAGGGGAAGGGAGGGAAAACTGAATGGGAAATAATCTTCAGCTGTTTCGGGAACCAAGTGATTTGGTCTTCTTGGCAAGTGACGTGTGTTTGTACAAGCTGGACAGAGGGAATTCTGCCATTTCAGTGTTGGGATGAGGCCTCATGTCCCAAATTGGATGTAAAGACAACCTGAGGCGGGCTGGGTAAACCTACAGGGAGGGCACACTGGGCGGTCTTTCCCCTGCTTCTGGAAGGAAAAGTTGGGACCAGCCCTTCACAAGCCTGGTCTTTGTTGCTGTCATCCTTGCTCCCCAGCCAGGCTCTTGGACTCTGGGGTGCTGTCCCTGCCATGGTCATTTGAAACTAGGTACAAAGGGCCTGCAGGTAGCCAGATGCATCTGCTCTGGGCAGTAGTTGGCAGGCCCTCTAAGGAGGTAGAGTTCTATCAATCCATGCAGCTGTGGCCAATCGGGCATTTTGGGTTTTGCCACAACAGATGCTTGTTGCCAGCTTGGGAGAGTAATAAAGATTAGTTTACATATAATTAATTTTGCAACTTCCCACTTTCACTGATCACCTGCAACTGTAAAACACAGGGATCCTCATATATACACAGGATTCCTGCAGAACTTAAAAAACATTGGGTCATTACACGGTTTTGTGAATAGATGGGGAAGAGCCTTTGTTGGTGGTATTTTGATGGAAATTTCTCCTTATCGATTGGACCACAGTTTAGTCTATTACATTTTTCCTAAGGGCAATCATTTACTCTCCTCCTAATTTACTAGGTGGTCTATCTAAAATGCATGTCACCTTCCTGCTTGATAAATTGTTAAGTTCTGGGACCCTTGAGCCAATGTTCTACACAAAGTGAGCTGTGGGCACAGCTATTCCACCACTGATCATTATTAAACTCTTTGTCCACCTGTGGCACAATCTGGTAAGAAAAACCTAAGAGTGTTTACACCTTTTATTCATCTTTCCATAATCTTTGTGGACTGAAATCAGTTATAAACCAAGATACTCATGCTCAGTGTTGATTGTCAAGGCCCGTTCCTACCCTCAGTCACAAGGCTTATGAGGAACCTGCACTTCATACCACTGTGTTTCAAGGTCAGGAATTACAGTCCATTGATGGATCAGAAATAGCACCTATTCCAATTACAAGGAGTAGAGAGATGGGCTTTCTCTGGCACATCAATTCCAGGTTTTCCTTAGTATCAAAACCAGAATGGCATTAATACAGAGCTGATCCTATCCGTTATTATCACAAAGAAAAACTAGATGTTCCGCATCCAAAATCATCAACTTTCTAGTTTTATATATATTACATTTTTAAACTTATGTATATACTTCTCATTATAAAAAGCTAGATGTTCTATGAGTGAGTTACTGAGATTTGCTTATGGATAAAATGGATGTGTGGTTATGAGATTTAAATAATTTTCAGGCTAAAATCATTGAGGCTGTACTGTATCATCCTGTTAGAGCAAACACCAGATTAGTTCTTAAGGAGAATCTGAGTACTAACAGATGGTCCTTTCCTAGCCCAACTCCAAGTGAAGGTGCAGTGGCCTTCTGTCCACCATATGTCCTTGTTAGGCACCTCAGATTTAATAAGAAGTTGTCAATCCCTCCCTAGTTTGCTTGATTATTAAAACATATGGCTCTGGGTTTAACTGGCAACACAGAGGTTCTGTGCTTGATGAACTTATCAGAATGTTTAATCTTGGAAATCACCACTGCTCTTGACTATTGAAAACTTCGGGAAATGAGCATTATCTATGGTAGATTACCTGAGGGATAGCAGTGCATCCATTCTTTTATGACAGTGGTTTTCAAATTTCTTTTTTAACCCTAGAATCCTTCTTCAAACCATGTTTTTCTAGAATTCTAGAGTCACAGAATGGGATATGGGGAAGGGATGGGAAGCTCGAAGTCCCACCACTGATGGGCCTCTCAGAGCACAGCTTGAAAACCATTGCTAGATCCTCTAACACTCATCCACAGACATTGGGGCAAAGAAGCACAGAGTGGCACCCAGTCTGGATTACAGAGCCTCCCTAGAGTGGCTTCACTGAACTGGGCTTTCACCAAACACCATTATATCTCCTTTTGGCAGATGTTGTAAGAAACAGTCCTAGGAAATGACTACAGTATTTACTTCAAGGATATTGTTGAAGATATTGTTTACCTGGTTTTATAACATCTTCTCTGGGAGAACCCCAAGGAGAAAATGTTTCCTGTTTTTTGCACCAGAAATCGTTTAAATTCTTCTGGGCTAATGGTTTGTTTTTCTCTCATGAATGCAGCGATTCATCATTCTCTCTTTGGGCTGGCCACTAGAACTGAAGAAGCAATCCTGCAGACTGCCCTGAGCAAGCCACAGGCTTTCATGGCAGGTGCTCCGTGAACCAATTTCTCTTCCAGCTCCTGCTTATTTTACAAAATGTATTCCTTTTGCCTTCATATTTTTGCTTTGAAGTATTTTTTTGTGTGTTGTTCTATTGCATATTTATTTATTTTTAAATTTTATTTATTTATTTGACAGAGAGATAGAGAGCACAAGTAGGCAAAGCAGCAGGCAGAGGGAGAGGGAGAAGCAGGCTCTCTGCTGAGCAGGGAGCTTGATGTGGGGCTCGATCCCAGGACCCTGGGATCATGATCTGAGCCTAAGGCAGCCGCTTAACCAACTGAGCCACCCAGGCACCCCTCTATTGCGTATTTTAAAGCCACTCTCAATCCTTTAAAAAAATTATGATTTTTAAGTAAGCAAACTCTTTAATGAGAACAACTACTAACTCAAGCCATGTGCAAAGGAAGGAAACCAGAATGATGAGAGTCTAGATCCAGAGAGGACCATGACAAGGAACCTTATAAGCATGTATGGTGTGGAAATAAAAATCTTGAGATGAACACAATAGCCATTTTCAGATTCTCAAAGAGCAAGGAGTAAGTGTATTCTGTATGATTGTAGAGAATGAACTTAGAATATACGATGGTCATTACCAAAGAAGCTGTTGAGTAGTTAGAACTGGAAAAGGAATGGACCTCACAAAATGATGAGTTCCTTGTCTCAAGAAGTGTTCAAGCAGAGCCCAAATGATCCCCTCATTGGGAAGTTACAAAGGTATAGTGGATACCATTTTTTTTTTTTTTTTTTTTTTTACCATGGGGGAGTCTTCTGGTGAGGACCTGCTAGACAAATTCTAAAAGGGCTGTAACATTTAGCGGACACCCTTTGAGTGCTTAGCCAGACTGCACTTCCCCTCCTTTGGAAGAGTCCCTTCCACTTTTACTGAGGAGGGGTGAATGTAGGCAACCATGTGTGTGTCGTGGGACCTTTCCCCACCCCTGTCACAATAGATTGAAGCAGGACCAGACCCCTGACCCAACCTGGAATCTCTCTTGAACTCAAGAACTTGTATGCTGGAGTCAGCAGGAGCTGTAAGGTGATCCAGCACTGGTTTCTGACTCGGAGCTGTGGCAATCCAAAGCCATGCAAAGCCCAAGACTTGGAGGACCAAAACTAAGAGATTTGCGGAAGCAGGTGGCCTGCCGAAGTGCACAGAGAAGGGAGCTGCCTGATGACTTTGACTCATGTGAGAGCCAGATCTATTTCCTTCAGTTCCTTCCTTGTGCCAGATTCCTCATCTCAGAACAACAGCCACCCCTTTACTAAAGCTGGCTTGGGTTTCTGTTCCTTGCATCGCAGAAATCCTTACTAAAATCAAAGAGAATTCCCCAGATGGATTATGAGGCCAGAGTAGAATAGTGGCTCCCAAAGATGGGTGATCATCAGATTGCTCTGAGTAAGCTTCCTAGGGACCAGCCCCTGGAGATTGTGATTTAGTGGCAAAAGGCAGATGGAATGTGTATTTTTATTTTTATTTATTTTTTTGAAGATTTTATTTATTTGTTTGACAGAGAGAGAGAGACAGCAAGAGAGAGAACACAAGCAGGGGGGGTGGGAGAGGGAGAAGCAGGCTTCCCACGGAGCAGGGAGCCCAATGTGGGGCTTGATCCCAGGACCCTGGGATCATGACCTGAGCTGAAGGCAGATGCTTAACAACTGAGCCACCCAGGTGCCCCAGGAATGTGTATTTTTAAACACTGCCCTCCCCCCTAATGATTTTGCTACTTGGCCAGTTTGGAAACCACTGGATAAGGTATCATCTAGGATCCTGGTCCCTTTAAAGTCCCAAACTTTGGTTTAGAATTTGACACAATGCAGCCATCCTTGCGATACTTTTCCTACAGAAAGAAAACTAAAATTTTAAATATAACAACCACAAATTCAGATTTACTATTCAGAGAGAAAGGCCAGGGACCCCTGCAACCATCCAAGGATACACACTCTCCAGATTGAATATTAACAAGTCAATATTGATCAGCACACATGACAAGTACAGGTTCCCAGGGTGCTGGGGCAAGGTATTTAAACATTTAAATCAGTGATCCAGACAATGGAATTCAAAGTATGTTCATTCAGTTTATTGGTGCTGTCCAACAGGGAAGAGCATCTAAGCACATCTTTCTTGGGCACCTCCAGTTTTCGTAAGATGTCAGCCCTCCAGCTTGTGGACGTTAGGACATGTGGCTTTGCCCTCTCGTGGCAACAGACATCTATTTTATTTCATTTCACAATCTGGTAACTTTTTGAAAATTTTTAAGTGCTTAGCTATTTATTCCTGATACATAAGTGAGGGATTCCTAAAGTTTAAGACAGATAGTGTCACCATGTGTAGGGGAAAGCCAGTCTGTATATTACAGTCCTCAGTGAGGCCATCCCCAAACCAGTGAGTTTCATCTCCTCAGGGACAGGGGGATGGCAGAGAAGGGTGGCCTCTAGCCACCTCAACAGATTTGCTGGTTCCACAGACACTGCTCTGCTTTGGGGTCTCTGCCTTCCCCAGTCCTTACCCTGGGATATACCCCATCCCGTCTTTCCTACTGGATAGTTCAATTCCAGTTCTGATCTAACTCTTTTCCAGTTCCAGAGCTCTTCCTTCCCCTCTGTCTTAATTCTGTCACCCAACTTGTCCTCCTCACATTTTGGGTCTTCCTCATGCCAACTCACCAAGCACACACCCTACAAACGAACTCCAACCACACAATTCAAGTCCAATCCCATCCTAGCTGGTTTATCCACCGTCTTTCAACATGGCCATCCCATACCTAAAGTCAGTGCTGCTGAAGACCTATTGTCACCTAGCTCATTCCCATTTTTCTTCCGTACTGCCCCCTGCAGCTTTGCACACAACTGCCCTCCACTGTTTCTCAATAAGGTAGTGACAGGAGAACCCAACACACCGCAGCAAGGAGCACAGAGAATTCCTTCCTATCTTTTGTACCTCCAGTGCTTTTAGTAGTAGTGAACTGAAGTTGCTTTGTATCTTCCACTAGGGGGTACCAACTCATAATTTTTGAAAACAGGAAGTCTGCTGAATACAGTTTTTAATGAAAAATGAAGTCCAGGCACAGTGAATTTTTAAAAACTTTTCTGAACATATGCTGTAATTTTATGAAGCAATTTAATTTGATTCTTTTTAAATAAAAGTTGCCCCATGGGCAGAATAATAGGCAACAATCCTGAGTAGTATAAACTTACGTAAGGGAACGCCAATTAAAAATCCTGGCTCTGTTACGGGAAGATATATAGTCATGAATTAAAAGAAATAAATGCAAAAACTGAATATAGACAGACAAGTGAAGTTATTTTAAAGCTTTTGTTAAACAAAAATATGGCAACTCAGATGTTCTAGGACTCTCCATCCGTGGCGTGGAATTCTATCTTTGGGGTATAAGAGAAGAACTGCAAGACCAAAAACTGGTTCAATGTTAAAGTGTTTGGGGTTCTTTTAAGAGGAAGTATGCCCAGGCATTATAGTGTCATGGTTGAAAATGCAGGATGTTAAGAATTAAGCTGGCCTTCGACTTCCTGATCTACCGTTTACCTCCATGAAAACTTCGTCAGCCTCCATTTCCTTAGCCAAAATCTTAGTTCTGCATCAGCTCAATGGGTTTAGTAACAGTACTTCCCACCTAGGTTTGTGGTGTGAATTAGATGAGATCATGTATATAAAGCACTTAGAGAGTGACTGGCCCACATCAGGTATACTCAATAAAAGCTAACTATTCAATGAATCAGTATAAAGGACACCCCTTGAGATGACCAGGAATAGAAATCTTTGCATTGAAAGAGATATTCACTATCATTTTGGCAAATATATTCATACAGGTAAACAATCAGACCAGGATAGCTAAGCAATCTGACCAAGGTCAGTTATTCCTGAGGAACTAGAATAGAACTTGGACTTCCTTAATGTCAAGCAGCATTCTTTCCCCTATCCTATACTGCTTCTCCTATATCTGGTAACCTCTTAGCATAGATTAAATATATTCTGTGGTTAACAATTGGTTTTGTTGGCAAAGTTTTGGTGAACATAGCAAAGTTCACATTACTATGGCAGTATCAGAGATTCTAGCAGTATGTACCTTTAAAGAGTTTGACTTTTAAGCCCCTTTCCTACTTTTAGAAATTTATAGCTGAAAAGAAAAGGTTATATGCAAAAAGATGTCTACTACCATATTCTTTGGAATACTGAAAAACTGGAAATAATCTAATATCCAACAATTAAAAAAAAGTAGTTAAATATGGTAGACCCATGAATTTTGGGACCATTTAAAAATTTATGAAGACCACAAAGAAATATGGAAAATATGTATTTTATTCCTCATTCCAAAAGGAGGTAACTTAACAAACAGAATGATAATAATTGTATTTTTATATTATTCCACCAATCAGAAGTTAAATAATTATACAGATAAAATCGGGAAGACAAAAGGGGGAAATGAAGTAATTGTGAGATTATTGTGATTGAGAATGCCTTTTTCTTTCGCTTTGAGTTCTCTTCATAATAAAGAGAGGCAATAAAGAATTGTTTAGAATGAGCTCATTTCTTCACTTTATTGGTACTGAGAACTGAGAACTGAGTTTACATGATCCAAGTGTCCTTTAATGCCCCATGACAACATGTATAATCAAATGAAAGACACAGGGTCAGAACCCTCGTTATACAGTGAATTCTGAGGGACACAAGGATATGTATCAGTCCTTGACCTCTCAGAACTTACAAGCTGGTGGAGGAAACAGGACATATACCTGGATCTCATTACTGCTCCACCTCCAAAATCTTTAACGTCCCAATACCAGCACTTTTTCCCTCCCAGCTTTCATGCCACCTGCTCATGAACATCATTAGGACTCCCAGTCTCTGCTCTCTGTTTTCTTTTGATCCATCGGTGTGGTTTCATTTTCTTTGCCATTTCAGCTTACATACTAAGGTGTAACACTTTAGCCACCCCTGCCCCAAGAACAGCACTAGCTTGAACCTTTACCTTTCACCTGCCCTGAAAGCCCCCATCCACTGGGCATGTTCAATCATTTGCCATGTCAGTCTGGATGGCGGGACTTCCCTAGACCAAGCCACTCGACATGCCTTCATGTGTTCCTGGGCAGTTCCCTCTCCTCCTCCTCCTCTCACTCTTTCCTTCGGAGATGACCCTGCATTTTAGTGCGCAGAGGAAATTATTAAATGAAAACTTCCTTCTCTTGAGCTGAGCCCACAGCCCAGCTGCATTCTGCATCCATCTTTACTCCATGTCGTCCAATTTCTGAGGTGAGGTGACCCTGCACCTGTTCTCTGGAACCCCTGCCTGTTCCTGCCTTTGTCCCATCCAGGACTACCCATCTGTATCCTTGCCTGAACGATTATCTTTTTCCCTCAGAATAAACACTAGTCTGTCCTCTATAAAGAAGCCTTTCCTTTGAAATACATACTCTTCAAAATGACTACCACTTGCCTTTCTCCTTCCTCCCCATCACCACCCACATTTCTAAAGAGTTGTTTTACCTTGGCTGTCTCCACTTCCACTTTCCCTCACCTGATAGAGCCTGACTCCTCCCACCCCAATACCCCAACTGCTCCCACAGAAGTCAAATGCCATGACTCCTTTTCATTTCTTATCTCACTTGAACTCTCAGCTGCGTTTCACCCTGTTTACCATTCCCTGTCTTGAAATATTCTCTTCTCTTGACTTTTGGGATGCTCTGGTGTTACCTTAATTAGCACAATGAATAAACTGTGGCCTTTCATCCAGGGAAGACAGAGCTGGAAAGGCTCTCAGCTCAACAGGGGGGCTCACACTTTTAGGGGAGTGGTGGTGTTAGACTTAAGATCTGCTAGATTAAGTTTTGAGGACTGAATTTCTTCCTAGAGACTAGTTTTGTGTCCTCTCTGTCAGGCTGACTGATGATTTTATGAGAGAAGTGTAGATGGAACTCAACCATAATGATACAGAGAACTGTTTGTTCTTTTATCTTATTGAAGAAAAGGTGTAGTGGAGACTGGATCAGACTATAAGAACTTGTTGGCAATGTTGGAATTTCCTTTCTTGGGGTACAATTAGACATGAGGAAAGTGGAATTCAAGTCATCTGGCTCTCCCTCAGTGACCTCGAACAGCTAAAGCCTCCAACCTGCATTCATTCTATTCAATAATATAATGAATTTTTCATTATTAAAATAATATTACTTTTTAATTTTTAATATCATTCTTGTAAAGTGCAATTTGGTACTTGACTATATGCTGTCTATTGGCTATTTTGATTCTTTCTTACTTCGAAGTAATATATATCCCCTATCAGACTGCAAATGCTTTGAGGTCAAGGGTCCATTTTAGTCTAATTCTCTTCTGTCTTCTACAGTACTTACCATAGGGGTGAACACTTGGGAGATGATTTTAAAAATTCCTGTTTAATTTTGCAAGAATTTTAACTTTCCAAATTTCAATGGGTTTTGAACAACTCCTGAATGCAATCTATTATTCTAGGTGCAAGGTGTAATACAGAAAATATTTAAGTTATTTGCATTTTATGAGCTGGAGGAGAGGCAGGAACCCCTAAATACCTAGGGAGAATTTAGCACAAAGCTGAAATGGCCTGATACCCCCCTGTGTATATGCTACATAAAAGCCAGAGCTAATTTGGGTTCTCTTTAAAATAAGTCCTATAAATCCTTGTAGTTCACCTCCCTAGGCAAAACATTACCAAAATCCTTGACTGTGGATAGCAGGTAGGTCTTTGAGGACCTTGGATTAGGCCTTTCTCCACTCAGGCAAAGAATCTGAAAAGAAAAGGAAATCACAGGTAGTCCAGTGCATTTTTACCCTTGTGTGGTTTTTCCAGCAGCTAGAGAGATATTTAAAGGCTCTGAACCTCACGTAGTCTTTGATTCTCTTTTTTAAAGACTCACTTTATTTTTATAGAACTTTCTACTTTTCTTAGCTTTGCACCCAGATTAGTGCACCTGGCGGGAAAATCATTCTTCTTTTAAAAAATATGCTAGAATTTGAATGCAGGCCTTGAATGAATAACAGATTTGCCATAGTGTAATCTCTCGGCATTACAATTTCTGGTTAGAAGTTGTCTGAAAGAGGGTCCATAAGTTAACCTACAAAGACAAGAGGGTCTAGAGTCACTCCCCCACCGCCAGATAAAAGAGGATTAATAACCTGAAATCTTCAAGTCTCCAGGAGCCACGGTATAATCTCTCAGCGAACTTTGTGCTGGAGGTTGCAGCTCCTCCGATCTCAGGAAAGTCTGGCCCAGGCACTCTACTCACTTGGAAGGCGGAAGCGAAGGTGGTACCTGAGCAAGGCACGGGCCGCTCAGAGGCAGCCTGAGGCCGCCACTCACCTCGGGGAGGAGGAGCGGGCTGCCGGACCCACCCAGGTGGGGAGGAAACGCGAGCCCTGCGCCGGCCAGGTGAGGAAACCAACGCCCGCCCCGCTCACCTCCGAGGAGGCGGGGCGCCGCTGCCGATTACCAGCAGGGGCGGAGCCGGCCCGGCTCACCTGGGCAGAGGCGGAACTGAGGGGGTCAGGTCACCGCACGGAGAACACTAAGATTCACCTGTGCGGGGGGCCGGAGGCGGGGCCAGCCCCCAAACTCACCTGAGCCGGCGGAAAGCTGAGCCGGGAGCAGCCCCCGGCTGGCCGCTTGTGAGTGCCACTCCGCCCGTCCCCCGTCCGACCCGGCGCGGCCGCCATGACCTGGAGCGCCACGGCCCGGGGCGCCCACCAGCCCGACAACACGGCGTTCACGCAGCAGCGCCTTCCCGCCTGGCAGCCGCTGCTGTCGGCCAGCATCGCGCTGCCGCTCTTCTTCTGCGCCGGCCTGGCCTTCATCGGCCTGGGCCTGGGCCTCTTCTACTCCTCCAACGGCATCAGGGAGCTCGAGTACGACTACACGGGCAACCCGGGCACCGGCAACTGCTCGGCGTGCGCCCTGGCCGACCAGGACCGCGCGCCGCCGCTCCGCTGCTCGTGCTCCTGGTACTTCTCGCTGCCGGAGCTCTTCCCGGGCCCCGTGTACCTCTACTACGAGCTGACCAACTTCTACCAGAACAACCGGCGCTACAGCGTGTCCCGCGACGACACGCAGCTGAGCGGGCTGCCGAGCGCGCTGCGCCACCCGGCCAACGAGTGCGCCCCCTACCAGCGCCGCGCCTCCGGCCTGCCCATCGCGCCCTGCGGCGCCATCGCCAACAGTCTCTTCAACGACTCCTTTTCGCTGTGGCACCAGCGCCAGCCCGGAGGGCCGTACGTCCAGGTGCCGCTCGACCGCACCGGCATCGCCTGGTGGACCGACTGCCACGTCAAGTTCCGCAACCCGCCGCTGGTGAACGGCAGCCTGGCGCTGGCCTTCCAAGGCACCGCGCCGCCGCCCAACTGGCGCCGGCCGGTCTACGAGCTGAGCCCCGACCCGAACAACACCGGCTTCATCAACCAGGACTTCGTGGTGTGGATGCGCACGGCGGCGCTGCCCACGTTCCGCAAGCTGTACGCGCGCATCCGCCAGGGCAACTACTCGAGCGGCCTGCCGCGCGGCGCCTACCTCGTCAACATCACCTACAACTACCCGGTGCGCGCCTTCGGCGGCCACAAGCTCATCGTCTTCAGCAACATCTCGTGGATGGGCGGCAAGAACCCCTTCCTAGGCATCGCCTACCTGGTCGTCGGCTCGCTCTGCATCCTCATGGGCTTTGTCATGCTGGGCGTCTACATTCGCTACCAGGACCAGAACGACGAGGACGAGGACGAGGAGTGATTCCTGCTTTCAAAGTAGCCTTCCGGCTATTTGCCAGAACTCGCCTGCAAGCTTCTTAGGCTTCTGCCCATCAATTCCAATTCCAGTTCCAGCCTTGCCTCACTTTTCCTCCTGTTGTGATGCCTGGACCAGACGGAAGAATTACACTCAACTGGGGGCTACCAGAGTCTTGCTGGGGTGTTTGGACTGCAGAATGAGACATCCTTGTACATTCTCCCCATCTTCACGATTTACCGAGTTGACATGTTAGGTTCTTAAAGTCCGCGGCATTTGAGTGTGGAAGAGACAGTGGAGATTCCTGTTCAACTTCTATCTGATGAAGACTGAGACCTAGGGACGTTAAATAACTCATTCAAGGTCACGCAGCTATTCATTGGCTCCTGACTGTGACTCTAACTTTTATCACAACACCCTGACTTTCTTTGGGGGGCAGGGGAGGGGGTGTTGAGGGAGAGAGTGAAGCCCACAAATAACTTGCAGAGGTGTAGAGGGGTGGGAGAGAGTATACTTGTTAAAAAATGTGGGCAGATTGGAGACACCAGACACATTTCTGACACACTAAGGCTGGAGTGAGACCCCGGAAGCTGTGTTTTAACAAGCCTGTCTGGAGATTTCCTCCTGTATTCCCTCAGATTCGGGAATCACCGTCCTGAACCAGGGAGCAAGTAGAACACTGTATGTTCCCCTGTTTCCTCATGTGTCTGAGGTTGGGCCTGAAGCAGTGACCTGCATCCAGCTTTTCAGGTAGTCATTTGTTCCCAGGGTCAGTGACACAGTCATAATATTGCAAGTCTTGGCCAGCATCCTGCCTTCAACATAGAAAGCTCTCCATAATTTGTGGAATGAGTGGGGGGAAAAACTTGCTCTCTAGAAATCTGGCATACTGATTTGCAGAACAGGGTTTGTATCAACGTACTTAGTATTGGAGGGTTAAAGTGAAAAAAAAAACAAAAAACAGTTTGCCAAGTACTGTATAGAAACTTGAAAATGCCAGGTCACTTTGCACAGCTTGGAGTGAGTGTTTTATCTTCAGAATCAGATAGATGGAAGGGGTCTTAGAGGGGAAAATGATTTCCCTGAAGTCATATCTGTGTCTCCTGACTCCTGACTCAGCCCTCTTTGTCATCTAAATTATTTTTTATGCTTAGAGAAAAAAGTTTTCCTTCATGCATACATTTTTCCCTGGAGTCTAAGAGAAAACTTTTTAATCTATGTTCTCAAATGAAGCATGCTTATTTCTAGTAATTGTTTGAAATGAATGCTAAGGAACATAGTCATATATGTTATCTAGAATCTTAAGAATTATTTGAAAACTTCAAGATAATCTTAAAGTCTGACTACTCTAAAATTACCCTACCGTATATAAAGTTATTCTAAGCAATAGATTTTTTTGGTAGTTTCAGAGGTAGAATTTGGTGATTCATCAGTTGCATATAACACCCAGTGCTCATTCCATCAAGTGCCCTCCTTAATGCCCATCACCCAATTACCCCATCCCTCACCCCTCCCCTCCAGCAACCCTCAGTTTGTTTCCTAGAGTTCAACATCTCTTATAGTTTGCCTCCCTCTCAGTTTTCATCTTATTTTATTTTTCCTTCCCTTCCCCTATGTTCATCTGTTATGTTTCTTAAATTCCACATATGAATGAAATCATATGGTATTTGTCTTTCTCTGACTGACTTATTCCTAAGCAATAGATTTTTTTTAAAATATCACCTTCTTTTTATGGCAAAATAAAAACAAAAAAATCCTTAGTGATATCATCTTAACCAGTTTATTTCCTGAAAGTAAACAATTATTTGGTATTCCGTCCGAATCACCCAGTACCTGCTCTCTTTTATAGCTGCTTTCCAGTTACTACTGTTTTTGCTCATGCCTGTAAGGTAGTACAAGACTTTGACATATTTTTTTTAGTAGCCAAAGAATATTGAATTGTATTGAATAATTTACATTAATGTTATACTCTATTCTAGTTCTTTGAAAATTAATAATTGATGGACAGCATGCATGTTCACTGCCATCTGTCTCCAACCTTCTGGAGTAGTTGTGAGTTAATATTTCTGCCCCACTATTTTACAGAAACCAAAAAATATTTTGGTCATTCTAGTGTGTTGGCTTCCCAGTTCCTGAGTGTGACACAATTTTGTCAGATTGCATGTTGTGATTTTAGGCTATGAAAATCTGATTATATGTATATAGGATCATTTTTATTTATTATGAATGTTTGGTCAAGCAGCTCACTAGCCTAGCTTTCTTTATGTTGGATAAGAGAATTTACTACTTTTTTATTGTGTGGCTGGGAGCAACCATGTATTTTGCTATCATTTTTACAATATTTGGTCCATTGCTATAAAATTTTTAATGAGACTACAAAATTTAAGGTATTCTGATTAAATCAATGAATGTGGTTCCAGGCCCTATTCTCTGGGCTTTTGAAAGAGAATAAAGGTTATATTTGTCTTACCTTTGTTATCATGTTTGCTTAATTCTCTTGAACTATGATCTTAAAGGCACAAATGGTACCAACCACTTTGTTCATTTGTTATTAGCAGGTTTTTATTGCAGCAAGAAAATCATCTTTCAAAATAAGGCTCAGAGTGAACTCAGTCTTTTCAGTGTTAACTTTCCTAAAACAGAATTTGAACTTACATGGTCAACGTAATATGAATTAGATGATCTTCAACTATTACTTGAATTTGGTAAAATGTGGTCAATTTAATAAATAGTATGAAAATTTATTAAAGAATATGATTATAGCAGTCTTCTCCATTTCTGCATTTTACTCAAATTCTAAATTGCAATTATTTGTTGGGTTTTTTGAACTACAAAGCCTCAAAAACTTTACAAACAAAAATATAAAGCATTTTCCTGTGATGATCCCTGTGCTGTAGCATTTTGTTTGATATCTCAGGATTCCAGCTGGGCTTAAATTTTCATGTTGCCTAGTAAATGCCCCTAGCTAGAGCTGTGTCTTCTGGAATGAGACAGAAAAGATTGAACCTCAACAACTGGACTGGAAATGTGCTTTGATCTACCTTGTAAACTAAACCACAAACAAAAGAGAAACAAATGTGGTCAGTGGGAAACTCCCAAAACAATAACATAACAAGAAAAGACTCCAGGTATCTCCAGGATCAAATCAACTAAACAAACAATTTACTAACTATGCAATCATTAAAAATCAGAGACAGAATAATAGTCTGGGATTTCTGTTAGTAACAAACACATCTTCGCAATGTACAACCACAACCCTTTCTGCCTCACTTTAAATCCGGTCCTCTCTTCTTGTCATTGAAGATCTCAACAACCTTGAGCAAGTTCTCAAAGTAAGTTATTGGTAGAGCTGCAATGTAATCAATTCCTTATATTCCTTATATGCTCTTGGATATAAGTGATCACTGACTATAATAATAGTAAATTCCCTCTTTATTTTCTCAGGCACTTTTTTTTTTTTTTTTTGCATCCCAGATTTTTTTCTTCTGTAGCTAAAACATAGCTGACTGATTTTTAGATGACAAAGTAAAAACCTTCAACTTTTTTCCCCCAGTGGAATTTCTCTTAATTCCTCTCCAACAAAAACAGTAGTTTTTAAAATGTCATTAAGAAGGCCTTAATGAATCTCACTACCTTCCCGAAGAGATCTTACATGAGAGCAGCACTTTGTATAAAGAATTTGCAAAACCTGGGACGCCTGGGTGGCTCAGTCGGTTAAGCATCTGCCTTCAGCTCAGGTCATGATCCCAGGGTCCTGGGATAGAGCCCCACATCGGGCTCCTTGCTCAGAGGGGAGCCTGCTTCTCCCTCTCCCTCTGCCTGCCATTCCCCCTGCTTGTGTGCTCTCTCTCTCACTGTCAAATAAATAAATACAATCTTAAAAAAGAGACAGAGAGAGATTTAAAAAAAAGAATTTGCAAAACTTGCTAACAGCATTGACTCTATGTATACAGCCATCCCACAAATTGCCCTGATAAGACTAACAACATGTAATCGGGAAAAAACCGCTTCCCCACTGGTTTGCCACCTGGCACTATGATTCCCACCATGTAGATGAAGTCAGTGCAGCAGGCTGCATTCCTTATAGCGTGTACTTGGCCAAGCAGCTCATCATAGACAGAGAAAAATCTTGGAGGTGATGAAACCCAGCAGAGACTATTGGCGGACGCAGAGACAGGAGAGGGGGAATAAGAGGGAAAGATGAGGTTTAGAGCCTGAGACATTTTTCTGAGCCAGCAAGGTGTCCAGAAGTTAGGGAGGGGGCTGGCAGCAAAGGGAGCCCATCACAGAGGGCAGAGCTTACCAGCGGGCTCATGGGCCACAAGGCTTTTGAGAAATTCAGTAAGCAGTGGCTCACCTCCTTCTGAACCCCTCAGCTTGTCTTTTTGATCAGTTTGAGTGTGATTTATCTTTTTCCTTAGAAGCAAAAGGTATTACTGTCAAGAACATTTGTTAATAGCCTTGCCCTCCACGTTGAGCTTTTAACTAACTTCCCATTAGAGTGGCTGCAACTTTACATTACTGATGAAAACTGTAAATGATGTGTCATTAATAATGATACTTTGTTCTTCTAAAAGGCCTTTGTTCTGAAAGTCCAAGGTGCTTAACACTATGTGGTCTCATTAATCTTACCCACCAAAATGCATGAGCTTTTAGAAAGTCATCAAGACTGATGAGGAGGAAATATATTCCTTTCTCATATTCCTTTCTATTTTGCTCTTTTTTTTTTTCAGAACTTTCTAAAAGTAAGTAGTATTCTAAAACAAAAGCATAAGTTCTGGATGTGGCAGTGATAGTCATTTAAATGGGCCACTTGAGTGTTTTCCAAGGAAGACTTAATTCTTGTTATGATTTTAATAGGTAAAAGACAGTTCCCGTTTGTTTTAAAGAATCCAAAATGGGAGAAGCAACACTTCCTATTCATCATGATCGAATGTAAAATACTTTTTATTCTTTTCCCAAAAGGCTTTAGACTTATGTTACATTAACATAATTTGCAAATAATTGAATTATGCTATTTCTCAAATTTTACTTAAAGGGGCAAATTAGCTCATACGTTCACTTCCACAAATCTTTAAAACAATATTGAACATCACATAGATAGATGGCATCGAACCCTGCCTTTTATCCAAGCTCAAATTTCCAAGGGCCTATGGGACACACCTAAATGTCTTATAGGGAGCATAAGCTCCTCGTGGTCAGCGCTAACTCACTGGCCTCTTCTCCAAGCCCACTCTTCCAAAAACAGTCCTGGTTGCTGAAAATGACTCTTCTCTCTTTCTCTCAATCACCCAAACCAAAACTCTGAACTGCTTCCTTGACTCCTCCCTGTTTTCTTTTACATCCAAATAGTTACCAGATCCTGTTGCTTCTATATCCCAAATGCACTTTCAATCAGGTCTCTGTCACTGCTCTGGCCCAAGTCTTTGTTATTTCTCATCTGGAAGTTGGAGGAGCCTGCTAATTGGGCTCCAGTTTATTCTCCACATCTCAGCCACAACGAGCTAGCCAAAACATAAATCTCATCCCGTTCCCCTCAGCTTAAAAACCTCTCATGTCCATGCACAGCCTCCGGGGGTGGGGGGGAGTCTCAATTCTTTAGCATGGTCTACAGGGCCTTCATGGTTGGCCTCATTCTAAATCTTTATCCCTTTTTCCTCAAGGCCCCACCAAATTCCAGGCATATTGAATGATTCTAAGAGTCCTAAACCCAACATCCCCTCATGTCTTTGCCCATGCCAGTCTTGCTTGTCTACCTGACCACCTAAATCTCTCCACTTGTCCTCAACACTATGCTGTGTCCTCTGTCCTCTGTGAAGTCCTCTGCAAGTCCTCCATGCCTCCTCTACTCCCTGCCTCCAGCCTACTCTTCCCTTTGTCCTTATTCATCTCTCAGAGCACTTATGGTGTTGCCTAGAAAGTGCTTATTTGCTTATCTATCTCCATATCCAGACTGTTAGTTCTTGGCTGGCTGAGACTTTTTTTTCTCACTTATCTTTATTATTGCCAGTGCCAAGTTGAGTGACCAGCACATGGTGGGTCTTCAAATATTTGTTGAATGATGATGAGGAAACCAATGATTCCATTACTTTACTGCCACTGAACATATAATCTTCTCCAATCTAGTTGAGGAATATTCCTCAAATATTCCTCAAAATAATTGAGGAAACAAATGAGATGTGGACACAACACCCTCAACATTTTGAAAATTTGAAGTAAGGAGTGCTGGGAATACGCATATATTCCTAACACCACAAACATGCTAAGCTTAGAGTTCCCATTTGGATGACTTAAATGTGCAAGCAGTCTTCCTCCATAAACTAATTTACAACAATGAATAGCAGATGGGTTACCTTAGTCCCTTGATAGTGAGAACAGTTACTTTGTACCCAAAGGTAATCAATGTCTTTCCTGTTAAACTGAGTAAGTTAATGGAATGTTTACCTTTTTGCAGTGCTTCTTTATGGAGGAGAATGTTTTACTTACTGTAGTATTCTATAATAAAATGTAAATGAACATTGCTTTCCTCTGCCAGGTAATTACCCCCAGAATCCATTTAAATGAAAATAGCATTTGTAGAGAAATATCCAGAAAGGAAAGCAAAAATAAATGGAACTGTAGTTGTCCCATTTGCCAGCTCACGTTTGGTTTATAACGTTTGGCACATCTTGATATCTACATAATAGTAGTTTTAAAACCATAAATAATATTTTACAGAGGTCACACCATAGTTATTTAAGTTCAGGGGTTTATTTCCCTGAGCACTAAGTAGCTATGAATGAATTATGTTTAGTCTGATCTGCCACAGAAGGGCCATAAACTTCCAAGTCATAGCAAACCGTGGAATATTACTTCAATACGTCAGGAAAATTGTATGTGTAAAAGAATAATGCATGATAAGGGAAAGGTATTTTTATTTTTTTAAAGTAATATATGTTACTGGGCAGGAGCTATAAAATTTTGTTATTATAAACTTTCCTCTGATTCTGGAAAACAAGTTAAGGGACAGCTTTGCATTGTCAGCCCTAAGCCGACGAAGCAGGCTGTGAAACCAGAGGCAGGACCTAGGAAGGCAAGCTTGGCCCTGAATCAGGAACAGTCTCTCCTCCTCAGCACACCATACCTCAAAAAGATGAAAACAAAGAAAAGCTGCCCGAGCGCAAGAGAAGGGTTTACAAACTTCTCTCCTATCGCTCTCCTCCAGTGATTTCCAGGCAAGTCCTCACTCAGAAGTGAGGGTACAGAGGGAGTTTTAGCATTAAGACGCAATTCACCCTTAAAATTAAGTCTAGTTAAAATGCTTAAATGAGATTGGTAAGTACTTACAGTATACCAGACAACACGCTAAGTCATTTCACTGGGTTTTCTCATTTAATCTTTACAGCAACCCTGACGACCCCCACTTTGCAAATGTAGAAACAGAGTTCTGGAAAAATAAACTAGTTCAGGGCTACACAGTTTGGTGGGAGACAGCCAGCAGTCTAGCTGAGGTCAGTGTGACTTCAGAAGCTCCC
This sequence comes from Halichoerus grypus, assembly GCF_964656455.1. Taxonomy (NCBI): domain Eukaryota; kingdom Metazoa; phylum Chordata; class Mammalia; order Carnivora; family Phocidae; genus Halichoerus; species Halichoerus grypus. Next base: position 113,878,988 of record NC_135719.1, on the reverse strand, counting down.
TAGATATTCAAAGTCAACAGGGACACAATCCTATGAAATAGATACTATCATCATCCACATGTCACTGATGAGAGAGCAGAGGTTCAGAGAGGTGAAGTCACCAGCCTCAGGCAGCACAGACAGTACGGAGAGTCAGCTCATCAGACTGAGAGGCTATCCACTAAGGAACTCAACATCTCACCCTCTATTTTTCTTTTGGTTTTTTATTAATAATGATTAATTATGAATATTAAAACTCATGAAGAAACAAGAATAGTCAAGAAACCCCTGAAAATGAAGAACAGGAGTGGGGGAGTGAGAAGGTAGGGGGGTTACTGCTTGACTCACCAAAATGAAGACTTACTACAAAGCTTCAGGAATTGACACAGGTGATTTTAGTGCAGGGACAGACAGCTAGATCAATGGGACAGAATAGAGAGAGAGTCAGACAATGAAGAAAAGCATGGAAATGATTATTATAATCCAGGAGAGTGTTGCCCCCTTCTAGAGCGAAGGAAGCGAATGGAAGCAGGGAGGGGCAAACAGGGCAATCAAAGGTACTGGTAATATTGTTGTTCTTAAACGTGGGGGTTGGATACCCTGGTGTCCATTTTGCTATTATTTCTGAAATTGTGCATGTAATATAGTCTGGAAACAAATAATAACAGCCTGAGCAATCTACCCTGTACTAATGACAAGCTGTGGCAGGCGTTCTAAGACGATATGTGCACAACACATCTAGATTCTGTTGCTTTCTGTGGTGTTTCCAGTGCTTCTATACTCAAGGATTAGAATAAGTTATTCTTAAGCATTTGTTACCTCGTTAAGGAACTTGGAAAAAAAAATTTTAATGTAATATTTTCTTCAAATTGAATAATAAAAATGACATTAGGTGGACTACTGCCCAAAGCACTGAGTTTTAATTGAAAGTTCAAAGGAAGAGAGGTGTCCCTGCTGGTCAGTCCCTGGGAGTCCTGGTGGGTTTGATATTCTCAGTTTGTCCAAATACTGCATGAAGGAAGCAAAGCTCTGGGCAGTGCTAGGATGGGGAGGATTAGAAGATGCCCCTGCGGGCGCCTGGGTGGCTCAGTCATTAAGCGTCTGCCTTCGGATCAGGTCATGATCCCAGGGTCCTGGGATGGAGTCCCACATCGGGCTCCCTCCTGGGGGGAGGGGGAAAGCCTGCTTCTCCCTCTCCCACTCCCACGGCTTGTGTTCCTGCTCTCGCTATCTCTGTCTCTGTCAAATAAATAAATAAAATCTTAAAAAAAAAAAAAAAAAAAAAAAGATGCCCCTGCTGGGACGCCCTGGTGGCTCAGTCAGTTAAGCGTCTGCCGTCGGCTCAGGTCATGGTCCCAAGGGCCCTGGGATGGAGTCCCACATCGGGCTCGCTGCTCAGCGGGGAGCCTGCTTCTCCCTCTGCCCGCCGCTCCCCCTGCTTATGCCCCCCCAAAATAAATAAAATTAAAAAAAATAAAAAGATGCCCCTTCAGGACCCAACTCTACACATTTCTCCTCACTATCTTTCATCGGAGCAGAAAACAGGGGGAAATGCAATCTAATCTAATCTAATGCAGATATCATGGGGAGGGAATGAATCACATTTTAACCACATTTCCTCGAATTTGTTGCCAAAGGTGAACTCAAGCAGCCAGGCAGTGGGGCTGGGGTCCCAGACCCTTTGCATAGAGCCCCCCAGGGCTGGGACACATTCCACAGAACTGGGAAGATGAGATTTCAACTCTGCCACCTTCACCTGGTCGTGGCCCTGCTGTCCCTGCCAAGGACTGTGACCAGAGCCTGACTCCAGAGACACAGAACCTGGTGTAAGGTTTCTCAGGTGGTTGCCTGTCCAATCCGAAATGGGAATTCTGCTTCTAAAGGCGTGCACTACTGCCCTCCGCTGGACGGAGATAGAATCACCAGCATTTAACTACCTCTGGGCCTAAACCAAGTCGGGAGGGGAAAAAGAAATCTGCTTTTATGCGATTGTATGCTCATGTGAAATATTAGTTTCAAAAATCAGAGTTCCTGAGATTAAATAAAATACAAATGCTCTTAAACTGCATAATAATTCCATGAGTTTTAATACATTCCAATTAATCTATTTAAGAAGAAACTGGCATGTTTAACTTTTATTCAAATAATATAGAATATTGTCTTCAAATCTAATTCTAGTGGTTATTACTGATTTAAATTTTTGTCTTAAAACATTTGTGCTTACTTTAGAGCATGCCATAAAGGAAAGATTTTTAAAAAGATTTATTTATTATTTTAGAGAGAGAGCACAAGCAGGAGGGGCAGGGAGAGGGAGAGAGAATCTCAAGCAGACTCCATGCTGAGTGCAGAGCCTGATGCCGGTCTTGATCTCACCACCCTGAGATCAGGAAACCAACTCAAACCAAGAGTCAGCACTTAACCAACTGAGCCACCCAGGGGCTCCTAAAGGAAAGATCTTGACACGAATGTTGGAAAAGTACGTGCCATCTAGTTTGTTGTAAGCTTAGGCACAAAAAATAAAAAAGACTGTTACTATTCTTTTTTCACCAAAGAACTTGGCTAATAGGCATAAATATGTCATTTTTATATTAGAAATGGTGGTTTGTTTGTTTTTGTTTTGTTTTGTTTTGTTTTTTGTTTTTTTTAATGAAAGACTGGGAAATATTGGCAGGCACTTTTCCCAGGAACTATATGAAATTGCCTCCCAGGCTTGTCCATAGCCATGTCTTTCAAGAAGAAAGCTTCTAGAGTCTCTCCAAAAGCAAAATAAGTATCCTCACTTAGGATCCTATGAATTGGTTATACCGAGACAGTAATTAAAGCGTGGATGATTTTAAACTTCACATACTTTCCTGGGATTGATATTGAACCTAAGAAATAGAAAGAGAAATACTTGTAAAGTATTTTGAAATTTTGTATATGTCAGTCTCGTACCATGCTTTGATACCAAAACATACCATATTTCTTCCATTGTAAGATGCACCTACACACACACACACACACACACACACACACACACACACACACACTTTAACACCTCTAAAATCAGAATGTGTCTCAAGTTCCTGGCTCTCACTATCCATAGCAACTTACGTTTGTGTTACTTAAACTCACTGTCAGCCAGGTGATGGTCATATTGTAGCTATCATTGTGCTGCAGTGTTGTGTTTTGGGACAAAACACTGCATTGTGTACAATAATGTAGACATTGAGGATTCTGTCTCCAGAGGGATTTGGAAGAGTTGGACTCCAAATGTACAGAAGTCGTAGGAGAACCTTAGCCAATTTATTTTACATATGTTTTCCTTTTTTATGTCTGTATAGGTATGATACATAATAAAAATCTGTCTAAAGAAGTATAAAAGAATCCTTTTCATAAGGATAAAAGACAAAAATTTAAATGTAAGGACTTATTAGGTCTATTTTATTTGGCAGCATTTTTTTTCTTAGTGGTACATAAAATAATGGTACATGTTATGATGGATGGCATCTTAAATCCAATGAATTATACAGCATATAACAGGGCAGTGGAAAGAATGCTTTTGAATTTAAAACCAGATGACATAGATGACATTAACTGAAAAGGCATATTCACTCAATTTCCACTGCTTGCACCATCGATCAATTTTGAGAAGGAAATGGAATTTTAAAAATGCCCTCGCTCCCCTGATGCACCCAAATATTAGTGGAATAAAACAAGGTGCCAGCCGCCGGCATAGATCAGTCCCTCAGCCTTCAGCATCCCACGACAATTACTGGGTACAGGCCAATCAACCTTCCAGACCACAGAGAGGGCAGGGGAAGGGCCCTGAGATCAAAGCCAACATGTAGCTCATCTGAAGCCCATGAGATATAGCTCACTGGGAGGATGCACAGGGAGATGGAGTGTCAGAAGAGTGAGAATACTGAAGTGTCTTTCCCAGTCCCTGAGGTCTCCTTTGGACCAGGAAGCTTTGCTGGATAGACATAACATCACAGCTCCGCATATTACATCTCTCTGTGCTCTTTCAGTATGAGTTGTATGTGAGTGCATGAACTTGATGACCAAATATAAATCAGACTTATCTCTGTTGACAGGAAATAAAGTTAGACCATCAGATATACTCAGAGGCAATATCTGCTTTCATGTTTTTCAAAGTTATAGGGAAAAGATGTCTTCCATTATTGTGACTGTCTTGTCAGAGCTCAGACTGAGCCAATTCCATTCCACCTCTGTTCTTTTCTTGGCCAAGAAGAGAAACCATACTGTGATAAAACACTACCAAGGGAGAGCTCCAAATAAAAGCCTCCCAGTCAATTTAGACTCAGCTTGGTTAAAGGTTCGCTTCAACCCCACCCTCAGCAACCCTGCCTAAGGAACCAGGTTTGGGGTTTTTTCCCTTCAGAAATTGTTTCTTGTTCCCCACCACCCATCCCTGTCTCCTTACTTCTTTTTTTAGACTCCAATTCTGAAAAGCTCATAATATCAGATTTTTAAATTTTTATTTTATTTTTCAGAGAGAGAGAGAGAGAGTGCACACATGTATGAGCAAGAAGGGGGTATGTAGGAGGGAGGGGCAGAGGGAGAGAGAGAATCTTAAGCAGGCTCCATGCCGAGCCTGAGGTGGGGCTCGATCTCTCTACCCTGAGATCAGGCCGTGAGCTGAAATCAAGAGCCCCTTAACGACTGAGCCATCCAGGCGCCCCTATCAGTTTTTCTTTCTTTTTTTTTTTTTTAGATTTTTTTTTAAAGATTTTATTTCTTTATTTATTAGAGAGCGAGCGAGAGAGAAATAGCATGAGAGGGGAGAGGGTCAGAGGGAGAAGCAGGCTTCCCGCGGAGCAGGGAGCCCGATGTGGGGCACGATCCCAGGACTCTGGGATCATGACCTGAGCCGAAGGCAGTCGCTTAACCAACTGAGCTACCCAGGCACCCTAGATTTTTTTTTTTTTTAATGTACCTAGACTCTTGTGCCAATTTTCAGGTCTCCAGTAGTACAAAACTGCACACACATATGGAGAATAGCAAGTTTACAGATAAGTCAGGCATATAAAGTTGTTTCTAGTTGCACGTTCTTTTGAGACTGGCCCTCTCTGGCCCTTCAGAACATACTTCCATCTGTCTTCTATCTGGATCCCGGTCTCAGCGCTGAGGAAAGCCACTGGCTTCGGAGGCTGGTGGACAATCCTCCCGACAGTGTTCCCCTCAGTGAGCTCTACCTTTTCCGCACCTTCAGAAGTTCCTTCTGTTTGGGGGCGCCTGGGTGGCTCAGTCATTGAGCGTCTGCCTTCGGCTCAGGTCATGATCCCGGGGTCTTGGGATCGAGCCCCACATCGGGCTCCCTCCTCCACGGGAAGACTGCTTCTCCCTCTCCCACTCCCCCTGCTTGTGTTCCCTCTCTCACTGTCTCTCTCTCTGTCAAATAAATAAATAAAATCTTAAAAAAAAAAAAAAAAAAGAAAGAAGTGCCTTGTGTTTGAAAACTTTCTTACCTGCTTCTTTTATGAAGCATCAGGGTCTATTTGGCACTGCATACATTCTGGATTTATAATTTTTCTAAAAGTCTTAGTAGTCTTTCAAACTCCTCCCCCATCCTTGAGCACCCCCTTTTCAAGTTCTTGGGGCTCTCATCTTGGAGTTCTCTCTTGACACCTGGCCTTCAGCCTAGTCTCATCACTGATAAGCATTAGCACAGAACAGCAACATAGCAACACTTTTTGTTTTGTATTTTCGAGCACAGACAAAAATTATTCTGAATTGACAGATGATTCAGAGTAGGGAAATATTCAAGGTGTTTTGAGTGGCAGAGTGGTGACACAGACCACTCCTGCATTGAGAGGTGGAGGTCCTGGGTACGGTCAGTTTCTGCCCCTGCATGTGACTTGGATAAGTTACTTAATATTCTGTGCCTCCTCCTCTGTGGAATGAGGCTTTGGACTAAACTGTTGGATTCTTTCCAGTGGTAGATTTGTCTTGCAGAGATTATTTCTATTTTCAGGAAATGCTGTATATAGTTGTTTTGCTACAGTGTAGTCAAAGTCCATGGCCAAACAAGTTACAATAAGGTTTCTTTCCTGCAGGATTTCTAGAGCCTTTAACATGTTACTATGCTTATGAAGCTCTGGGAAGGAGAACAAATGTTGCAAATCTATGTAAACATATTTGAACACCTACCTTTTGTTGTTGTTGTTCAAACACCGATTACCATCTTGTAGACATAGGGTTTCACATAAGGCGTCTTGGAGAATGGCGTCCCAGGGATGGTTTCTGGAAGAGAAATGCAGTTGTCAAAGTTGCAAGAGTTCATAACAGAGGAGAATCCTCCTGCTTTCCCCTGAAAAGATTTAAAAGATCATATTGAGGTTTATTTCAGACTATATTCCTTCCAGTGTCAACTTGTAACCTCTTTAAAAAAGTAATTATATGCTTATTTAGTCCCCAACATGTGGGGGAGAAGGAGCACTGGGTGTCTTAACCCGCTTCCTACTCCATTCCCAGCCCATCCTACCCTCTCTTCCCTTTCTTCTCCTCACTAACCACACAGACTCTTCTAAAATGCAAACTGAGCTTGCATCACTGGAATAACTGAAATCTAAGGAATCCAAGCCTCTGTGTTTCACTGCCAAGTACTCTTCCAAGAAGTTCACTGATCTTTGTAATCAGCCACCTCCTAAACCCGCCCAAGGGGGTCAAGAGAGTTAAAAGATTCCAGATGGGGCCAGAGCAGCCTCTCCAATTTCTTCCACCTCTGTGGCTCATTCAGGGTGTGACCTGCACAGGTCACTAAATCTCTATGTGCTTTCAACTCCCCATTTATAAAATTTGGCCGATACATATTGATTTCTAGGATGTTTAGAGATACTTGAATTAAAGTCACTACAAAGAACAAATTCCGTACCTAATTTTTCTGTTATTACCAGCGAAGGCCATAGGCACAACTCAATAGTAGGAAAGCAGCAATGTACAAGAAACCATAGAAACTGACCAAATCAGGCTTTCTTGGCTCTGGAGCCTCTGCTACTCAATTAAATCTGCACATTTATATTGGACAACATCGAGTTTATAATGGCAAATATTTAATTAGTGGAACCCCAGGACTGGCAATGTTACTTCTAATGCATGTAACAGGATACTCGAAGCTTGAGAAGTGAACCCTGTAAACTTAAATTACCGCAAAATTATAAAGTTTAACATAAAAATGGAAAATCTTTAAATAGCTGTTTTGTGCAATGTTCTTAACAGACAAGACTGCCTCACAATGGAACTGTGTAACTGCTAGCAGCAAGCACTCCAGGAAGATAAAATAAACTGGCTTTATGGACCCGAGGAATTGATTTTTAATGAGACTCTGCTTGGCCATAATGGCATCCTGAGAGAGTGATCCAGTTTCCCCGGCCTCTGGTACACAGTTATAAGGTGCGGAGCAAGGACTTGGTTAAACAGTGCCCATGCATTTGCCTTTTTAGTGTATGAGACTAAATGAAATAAGGATGTTGTTCTAAGACACACTCCAGAAAATGCATGGGCATGTCTGTGCACACGTGCACACAGGCACGCTGCTCTGCCTCCACGTGATCTCCTAAGACCTTGCCTGCTTGTATATTCTGAGTGTTAGACGACTAGAACTTTTGAAATTATATGAATATGTTCATATTTCTCTACCAGAGTGTAAGGACCCATAAACTATAAGATAGACCTGACTAACTCTTTCATATTCTATAACCTGGGTTTTCTGCTGACATTATATAGATATAGATATAGACATTAAAATATACAAATTTATATAAGATATATAAATTTAAATATATATTTGCACACATAACAGCGGATCTGAATAAGGATAGGCAGAGGTAGAGATATAATATAGATAACAAACAATACAGAATGGAAAAGGCGGTGCAGCATATGAGTTAAGAGCTTCAGCTTTTTATCTTGCTTCTACTATTTTCTAGCTGTGTGTCTTTGGGCATGTTAATCAACTTCTCTGAGACCCAACTTCATCTTCAATAAATGCAGATAATAATACCTATTTTACAGGGTTGTAATAAAGATTAAATGACACAGAAACACATAACAATTAGGATGAATCTTAGCAATATAATATCAAGTGAAAAAAAGTAAGTACCAAAACATTATATATAGCACATTTTTTCATAAAGTTAAAGCTAAGTAACATAGACATCTATATGTTTAAGAATTCACATAGCATCAATAAAATTGCATGTAAAAAGGAATGATGAACAGTTTTCAGGATGATGACGACTTTGAGTGGGGGAAGGTGAGAGAATCCTCCCCCATAGAGAGGATTATATAGCTAGATAATGGCTTATAGCTTGTGTTATAGCTTGTGTTTGGGCGGCTTGTAAGTACATATTCTGAACGAGAATAACTAGCTAACTAGCTAGCTAACTAGACATAAAACTAGCCATGCATGGACCAATGGTAAGAATATACTATTAACCAAGAAATATGACTACTCTAGTTCTGTACATGGGAGGGTCAAAGAAAAGAAGATTAAATGAGATAATATGTCATAAAATGATTAGCACAGTGCTTGGTACATAGTAAACACTCAAGAAAATGTTAGGTAGCTGGCTACATATCTCTTCATATTTCCATATACATTCTCATCCGTAATGGGATCAACACTGCCAGTGTGATCCATTCCCCTTCATCTTTTCTATTTCCTGATTTTCTCCATCTCTCTTCTCTGGTTGCATCATCTGTATTTCCAAAATCCTTACCTTTGTAATTTTTAAAAACTTTGAGGTATAATCTATATATAACACCAGGTACAGGTCTTAGGTGTTCAGCTCAATGTGTTTTGGCAGTTATATTCACAAACATAACCATTATTCAAAAGAAGATAGAGATGATTTCCATTGCCCCAAGAAACTTCCTTTGTGACCCTTTCCAGTCAATTACCCCCCTGCCAGAGGCAACCTCTTTTTGACTTCTGACTTCTGTCTCATTGTAATTTGGTCTTGTCCATTCATGGACTCAATATAAATAAATCATACAATATATACTCTCTCATATCCAGTTTCCTTTGATTAACTTAAAGTGTTTGAGATTCTCCATATTATTTTGGACCAATAGTTCATCTCTTTTTGTCGCTGAGTAATATTCTGTTGTATGACTGTGCTACAATATGATTACCCTCTCTTTTGTTGGTGGACATCTCTGTTGTTTCCAATTTGGAGCTAACATCCTTGTACAATTGTTTTTGTAGACATATCTTGTTATTTCTCTTGGGTAATAAGAGTGGAAATGCTGAGTTGTAGGGTAGATGCCTGCTTATCTTTTTGAGAAACTACAGTTTTCCAAAGGGGTTGAATCAATCCACATCCTTAAGTTTGTAACCTCTAGCTCCATTGAAGGGTGATTAAGTAACCACATGGACAATGACCCATTTGTGTCAGGTCCATGTCGTTTATCAACTCCAAAAGGATTCCCAGACCAGGATAATAAAGAAAAAAAAAAGATGAATGTAAATAGCAACAGATTAATTTAGACTTGTCTGATGGTAGAATGTACAAAATCAGAACAGCAAGAAAGAGCTCCTTGCTGATTTAGACCATGAAACGAATCATTTTGAAGAATACAACTTAGGTGAAGTGAGCCTGAATCATAGATTCCCCAGCAGCATGGATGCCCCTGTCTGTTCTTGGCTTCAACAGACAGGCTGAAGAATCTTTTTTGAGGGAAGTGGTGGGTGACCGATGGTAGGGACATTAATTGACTTCCATTGGCTGGTTGGTTTGGCAGTAAAGAGAAAAGCCTGTCCTAGCCCCAAAGAGCTTACATCTGTTTCTTATACAGCTTAGCCACCCATGCTGCTTCAACCATCCCCTTCTGCTGTCCAGGCTACCACTTTATTGATTTTTTTCCCCTGCCCTTTTAAAAAGATAAAAGTTCCTAAAAGCTTTTGCATGCAAATATGTGTGTTTGCATGCATGTGCATGTTGGTGACAACAATGGCTTAGCTAACAAACTAAAGCAGCAGCTAGGGGTGTGTGTGTGTGTGTGTGTGTGTGTGTGTGTGTGTTAACCAATTACTCTGGGATTGTGCACCCCCAGTGGTGAAGCTGGCAGAAGCACAACAATTAGAATGTGTTGACAACAACTTAAATTAGTTGACAATGACTTGAGACCTCATTAACCCCTTTAACACCTCATGGTTTATGATTAAATTGAAATACTTAGAGATTGTTGGAAGGAGGATTTGTCTTACTAGCAGCAGTTGTTTAGGTATAGCTAGAATATTTGATATTTCTTTGATACATCTTCCATTATTTTGTAACCATCAACAATGATTATCCGAAAAGGTTATCATTATTCTGTGGAAATCAATGGACTAAGGATTCATACTTTTACTCAGAAACCTATTATTTTGCTTCTTTCCCCAACAGCCTCCCAATCTCATCCAGCCTTTTTAACTAAGTGTTGTTCAAACTTTATTTTTTAAGTCAGATCTTTTGTTCTTAGAAATTACATGGGTTGATAAAGTTAGCTGTGACTTTTCCCGCAATCACTCCAGTTGAGAGTTTAGTGCCTACGGAATTCCACCATGAGAATTCACAGGTGTGTGTATGTTTGGATGGCCCTGCCATATTCCACAAATCTGCTAGCCTCACGCTCCAAAGAACAGAACAATAGTTTTCATTTTTCTTGATGGGTTCTCAGTAAATGTTTAATAGATAGACGGACTGATGCAGAGATCCCCCGATCTTCCAGAATGTATACAGTTTCACCCAGCCTCTAAAATAGACGCCATTTAAACCAATAAAGGCAAAATCCAGTGGTTCCTTTGTTCCTAAATATTTCTTCAGCAAGAGGTTTCAGTGCTTCTGGGCCAATCAAATTATACTACATAGGAAGCTGCAAATATCAGACAACATTGTAATATCTGAGAAAGTTTGAAATAAGCTTTGTTTTGATTTTTAAATGTGAATCATCTATAAAGCTATAATCTTAATATCAGTTGTACTATTTAGACATGCAATCCGTTGTCTGTTTAGATATCCCAACCATTTATTTGATATGGAAGCTTCATATCAATGAGGCCAATACTACTGAACTTGTTCACTTCTAGGACAATGGTCCTTTATTTTCTTTGGGCCATAGACTCATTTGGGAATACGGTGAAATCTATGAACCCTCCAATACAAAGAAGAGTTCTAGTCACTTCTATACCAAATCAATTAGATTTCCAGGGATTTATGGATTCCAGATTAATATTCTTTTATCATCAGCAACATGGGGATGATTTTAACCTTCCAGACATGTTGGTGATAATTAATCTATACAACAAATGAAGGGAAAATGGGCCAACTGTGAAAAGATCATATTCAAATTGGAACTATGATTTGAGAGAACTACCTTAGTTAGAAATCCAAGCAGGCCAAAAAAAAAAAAAAAAAGGCACCTTGTTATAAAACAAGGGTCACAGTTGCAGTGGACATTTATTGAAAAGATTGATTGACCAGAAGTTCTAGGCAAGTGTTTCTCACAATATAATCGATATGACTCCTTCAGCAGAATTGACAGAGATGCTTATTTAAAGTGTGTATTCCTAGGCCCCACGTTTAGCCAGCTAAATTGGCATCTTGTCCGAGGGGAGCTGAGGCCCTGCATTTCAGTTTAACAAAGTTCCAGGTAATTCTCATACACAGTTAAGTTGGAGACTCCGTCTCTTGCATTCTCATTCTTAACTCTCATTCTTACATCTTTTGCAAGTACTTTATTTATATTAGTATTGTTAGTCAGTCACTGTGAATGCAGATCTTCCATAAACATCCAGAAAATGCTTTTGATAATAACTCCAATTTGGATAGTGGATGTCATTAGGGAGAGAGCCCTTGGAAGGCAGCTGCAAACAATTGTCACTCCATTGCACTGACCATCAGACTCGGGCCACTTTAGATTGGCCCATCACATTGTTTCATTTTTTGGTACTTAGTCATTTGTTACAATAAAAATTAAGTTACAGGGAAGGAACACTGTGACAGGATAATGGACTCCTGCTCAGAAGAAACCAGGCTGCCTCCAATTCATCACAGCATTTATAGTGCATTAGAAGACATTACAGTGACAACATCATTCCTTTGAGGCAAGAAGAAAAACCAGATTGAGCAGGAAAGAGGGAATTTACTTCATGAACTTGGCAAAAGTGAAATAAAAATAGAATTCAGGGGTGGTTTAAACTGCCATGTTCAGCAAAGGACGGGAGAAGGCTAACAATCTCTGAGACTAACCTTCCACTATGTTAAAAAATTAGCTTATTTCACCTTGCATCATATGAGCAGTTTGTGGGTTAAAATGGAATGGCCGCCTAAGGAATAACAGAGAGGCATGGAGAAAATGGGCAAAGTTAAGGCAATTTAAAATGATTAAAGCCCACAAAATATTTTGCAAATATAAAATCCTGGAGAGAAGCTTAATAATAATATTTGTCCAATGAACTGGGCCAAAGATATCTATATTGTCTAGGTATTTTAATTGGGGGCCTGAAGTATCATTATAAAATCATAAGAAATCTATGTCTGTGTTCTCATAAAAATAAAAGTGGCTATTTGATGTTGGAAAGTATAGTTTTGAGACGTAGGAGCTAAAGGAATGTGGTACTGGGTAGGCATGGCTGCCAATTTAGACCTGGGAACTTAATAACTTTATAGTATTTTTACTAGTATACCCTACACTATGTTAAGCCTGGGGAAAAAAAAATGAGAGGCAACTAACTTGGTATAACGGGAACAATGTCTTAATTCTGGGAGATTTTTAAGGTAACTTTTTTTAAACTCTACTTTTTATTAAAGCGACATTATTTCATAGATCTCAGATTTTGGGTGGGGGACGTCCAATGTTCTCCTTAATAAAATCTTTAATTCACTTAAGAATCAATTTGAACAAAAGCCTGTGTGGTCTCATTTTCTTTCCCTGTCAATCTGTGTTATTTCCCGGTTGAAAGGTAATTTTGACCATAAACATGGTTTCCATCACACATTTCTAATTTTAACCTATTTGTCTCCGTTTGATTTACATTGGGTCTAGAGCAAATTAACTATTGTGAGCTTTTATTGAAAATTAATTAGGTGGCTAAAGTGCCCATGGCAGACTCTGCCAGTACATGTTTCTCTCTGGGTCGCCAGCCTTCTCTAGTTAAAACACCTAGCAACTTAAAAAAAATCCATAAAACGAATGATATAATTAGTTCCAGAGTGGAACTCAATCTCTTTGAAATCAGATGCTTTTTTCTAGTGCTGAAGGGCCATTCTATAGCAAGCATTTTATGGTATCAGGGGATTTTCCTGGGGATAAAGAGTAGCTCATTCTAGCTGAATCACCTCACATGACTTACAAAAGGTGTCCTTGTGGTACTAAATAGAGCTGCAGCTATGATCGGATTCCTAAGTCAAAGCAAGGAGAAAGAGGGAAACTGGGTTTACAATACCGTCATGATAAAAAATAAGCTATCCTGTTGGAAAATAGACTCCATGAGTGTATGTGTGTGTGTGTGTGTGTGTGTGTATGAGAGAGAAATCTTATGCTTAGGAAACACCAGGATGTAAATGTGATTTATTTAAATAGTTCCACAACATTAAAATAGTTTTTATTTTCTATGTATGCTGCTTCAAAGAAGAGCTCTGTGGGCTCATAAAAATGCAGAGAACAAATAGGGGCCTCTAAGTCCAATTTATATGCCATGCCCACTGTGCACTGAGACACATATAATCTGTAAAATGTCAGCTTCAAAGTTCCACCGCGATCGGTGTTAACCCTGACCTCTGGCCCTGCCGCCTCTGGCTGGGCCTGTGTGCTTTCTTTACCAGCTGTTTTAAATAAATGTGTTCCATTTTTAAGAGATTGTCTCAGCGTTTTTTACATGAATAGTGGTAATATTATTAACTCTCACTGGAGAAACCACCTTTTCTAAGAGGGCTTCACAGAGGAACCAATCATTTCATGCCCCATGCAGAGAGTAGTGGATTAATAAATATGTCATTGTACTGAAAATATTTAAACAACGCTGGGAGAAAAGAGCAAGGCACACAACAAAAGGAAAGCATATTAGTAGTGTTTCCTGTCAAAATACACAGAGGAAGCACTTTATTTGGACCATTTTCTCCATAAAGAGACATGGTGGGCCAAGATAAACACAGTGAAGGAATCTGGTTTATCCCACTTTGGAGATTGGAGACCATCAGCTCCACCAAAGTTATGAGACTGAAACCAGGTTTTCTCTCTTGAGGCTGCTAAGTGAAGCCATCAAGAGAGGCAAGCAGATAGACTTAGTGGATCAATATTACACAGTTAAGTGGCGCATACAGTTTCTTACATGGTTTTAGTGAAACAATTCACTTATTAGGATCAATAAGCAGAAAACTCAGAGCAGCATATATAAAATTTTGTGACGAGGATTTACCCAACTAAGACTATAAACAAAGGTTTCAGTCAGAGTTTGGGGACATTTTTCCATTTCAGCAGAACAAAGTAAACCCTAAATTCATGTTTAGTGAGCGCTTACTGAATGCCACGTAGTTCTTGATGTAGCGTGAGTTTAAAGACGTAGAAAAAAATTATAACTGCTACTAACCTAGGGAATTAACTTTCCAGGATCAAAAAAACCAGTCAGACTTCACAGGGATGAGCACTGTCAGTGGAAGGAGGGAGCTCAGACCGAACCGCAATTACGACAGAAGGTGGTACTCACACCACGAGCTTCGCTGAGGGAGATGGGCCCTGACAGCCACTCTGACCCGCCACGGAGCAGACCCAGGTTAGCAACTGGGAAATGGAATGTTACCCTATTTGCTAAGGGAGACGGAGAATGGAGAGGAGACAAAATAAAAATAGACCACCTTTGGGTACGAAACATTCAGTGTGAACATCCTGAAGAGAGGAAAGTGGGGGCAGGGGAGCTGACTGAATTCACTCCTGGTCAGTTTTTACCAGTTGTCAGTATCTCTCATCTAGAAATTCTGGCTGGTACCCGTTTTGACAAGCCATGGAGCTATGATTTATGGTACATTCAAATTTAAGATGATTACAGAGAACATTACAAGACCCTGAAATTATTATAGCCCCCTCAAATCCACATGCATTTGAAATAGGATCCTAAATTCTCACCATTAAACTGGATGCTCTAAAACAATTTGAATTTTTTTCATGTATAAAGACTGACATCATGTAGATTGAATATGCCATGACTAGTACTTTTTAACATGAAAAGTTTCCTCAAAATAGATAAGACTGTCAAAAACCACTGGAGAAATTATTTTGAAAAGGTGGATGTGCTCATTCTAGGATATCATATTATTAGTGAATTTGGCACTTTCAAATGTGTTACCCAAAAGCATTAAGTCTACACCAGGTGAGAAGGTTGTTTTTGAAATTGATCTTGTAGAATTGTCCCTTTTAAGTGGCTGCTTTCATGAACCAGCCAGTATTTATATATTATTATAAAGATAATACCCTTACTTACCTCACAAGGGTGTTTTGAAAATTAATTAATGTTTGCCAAGTACTTTGAGTTCTATAGATGAAAGGTGGGGTGGAAATGCTAAGTAGTATTATTATTTTCATCTGTATTTGAACTTGCCTCTTATAAGACAATCTTTTTTTTTTTTTTAAGATAATGATCTCTCCTTTGGGGAGAAAAGGCAAATATTGCCTCATCCACAATCAAACCCTCATAAGGAGGACAGGTGTAATTATTAGGATTTGGCCAAAGAATAGATTGAAGTGGATGGCAAACTTCAAAAGGATGTATTTCCAACTCCCAAGACCTCTTCTGGGAGTCCCAAAAGTATCAAGTTCATCTTGTGATTTCTGCCGAGATATGGCCAAATGTAAAGGCCAGTTGGGTATTTACGTGGCATATGAATAACAACCCAAACCCTTTCAATTAAGCTCTTTGCTGTTAGGTGTCCGTGAGGTCCACGATCTGCTTACTGAAGAGAAAGATGCTCCCTTAATTCTGCCAAGAGGTTAAAGGACAACATGGAGGAAATTGGTTTGGCTAAACCAGTTGGCTAAACTGGCTTAAGAGGAACTGATTTTGCTCTGCTCTGGGTCCTCAACCCTCACTTTAACCCTGATCAGTGTAGCAAGAATGGTTGCTGTAGATCTCAATGGGCCCATTTGAGAATGTGCAGGACTGTATGAAGAAGGAGCAGTACAAATCTCAAGAGCCCCCAAAGCTCAGAAGCCTTGTCCCCTCTCTCCTATAGACCGTGCATTTCTCACAGGCAAGGGATGGGTCTATGTTAACAGCATCCTTTCCAATACTTGGCAGGTACTGGGCTAATGAAGGAGGAAACCATGTTGTACTCATGGTGGGTGGGGGTGCCTGTCTACACCAAGAAGACTGGATTCCCTTCAAGAAAAGTGGTTTGAGATTCCCTGGAGTTTTCTGACTCTGTTCTTTGGTACAGATGTTCATATAGCCAGAGAAACATTAAAATAATCTCATTTTTATTCTTGCCCCAAATTAAAGGTTTGCCTACCATCAGTGACTTCCCTATCAAAAATTGACATATGATTGTCAATCTTTTGGATTTCTTTTACATCATGATGTTTCTATGTCTTCACCTCTAAGATTGGACATTGTCATTTAAGCTAATTTGTATTGTTCCGGGGTATTACCCAATAAGTTCTAGAATCACTAAGCAATAGCCAGATGATAAAACATCAAAGAGACTGAAAGCTCCCTGAGGGAAGGAAAAGTGCCTTTTTCAGCTTCTTATGTTCCTCAGTGTCTAGCACAGAGGTTTAAACATCATAGAGATTCCATAAGTATTTACTGAAAGAGGAAAGCAGGAAGGAAGGGAGGGAGGAGGGAGAAACGGAAGGAGGGAAGAAACTGTGCACAGGTTTAGCTTACTTTCAGTAATTATCTTATATTCGTTGAGCAGCTACCATCCAAGCACTGAGCATACATTATCTCGAGGAATCCTCCAATAACCCTGTGAAGTGGGTACTATAAGCAATCCCATTTTACAGAGGAGGAAACTGAGGCTAAGGAAGCTTAGAAAACTTGCCCAAAGTTGCCTAAGTAGGAAGTGGCAGATTAGAAACCAGTGTGATGAAGCATTTTGATTTTGAGAGTCAGAGAACTGAGCCACCAACTCTCTTCTCTATGTCCCCAAAACAGAGTTAAAGAGGACTTTGCAAAGCATATTTTAAAGCCTCAGGATATATGTTACATACAAGGAAACGTACTCTTTTTAAAAAGCGTTCACTCTCCCCACCCCAACCCCCGACAAATTAAGGACCTACAGATTCTGAAAATAGCCAAATTCCACTGCAGCCAAGGGAAAAAGTTTGGCAAGATGCATCAAGTTTTCTTTGAATGTTTTTGACCCCACTGACCTATCTCAAACACACCCCTTTACCCCAGGCAGTCTTGAAGTCTACCACATGCTTTCAGGTTTATCAGAATTACTCCTGCTCACGAAGCAGATAAATTCCGGTCTGTGCACAAATAAGTTGGAGCTCCAGCAGACAATTAGATGGAAAAGAAACAGTTTGGATACGGGAAGTTAAGCTGCTTTTAGAACCCATGAACAGAATAGATGGAGCTTTTTTAAAAACTCGCTTAACATAAGTATCAACGTACCATAGAAGTAGCAAACTCTCAGCAGAATTTGTTTCTAGAAACCCAAAAAAGAATAAGTCTTGTGGGTTTGGTTTTTATTCAATAAATTTAAAAAAGTGACTAAAAAAAAAAAAAACAACACAAAACAAAACATTTTTTCTACTCCTCCAGAAACACTGCTTTAAAACATTTTTCTTTTTGTTGGTTCAGTGTCCTGCTAGTTTGTCCTCATTCATCCAGCAGGGGTCACTCTTGCCCACCATATGCTTAAAAGACTCGCTAGCTTGTCTATATATTCCTTACCAGGGGCCTTATTCCCAGCAGCAGTGCGAATATGGGCAAAGACATCAGCCCCAAAATATTGAGGAGAAAAGAATCTGGTTTTGGATATGGGATTGCAATACTGGGAAAATGGATACTTTCGTAATGACAGCGTATGAACAGGAGGCTTCAAGTCTGTACTTTAAACTTGTCGATTTATTGGACAAATCAGCTTAGTTCCATTCTTGCTGCTAAATCTGAATATACATGGTGTCTCTCTTCTCTGTGTCATGGTCAAGCTGGGTGAATAGGGAGAGGGGCGTCGAGCTGCTGGTGTTTCCATGGGTCCAGGCGCTCTCGGCCAGGTGCCTCATCAGGGTTCACCTGGGCCTCAGTGATCACTCCAACTTGCTAGGGCAATGAGTGTCCAGCCTGCTGTGTCCTCAGTGATCGTCCTGTCTTGGATGGAAGTTAGTCTTTAGCTGTGGCAGCTTCCTCCTTCAGGAATGCAGGGCAAGTTCAAGTTTGCACCGACTGTCTAGAGCAGATCTGTGGGTACATGTGAAAGACGTGTTGGGGAAAGGTTAATCTTCTGCCTTCCCACACATCAGTGCTTCTCCTGAGGCCACAGGCACAGACCAGATAGTGAACAGCCTGGCGCATGGCCACGCTCTGACAGCACGGAGGGCAGGAGTGGGGTTCTGATACTGAGGAAAGTGGGCTAGTGAGGCTGGAGCTCCATCAGTAAGGGCACATCACAAATAAAGCATCCCTTTGTGATTGCTCTAAGCTGGTCAGTGGGTGAACATCGATATTTAAATCAAATATTAAAGCGACTCATGTTTATTCTGCTCCCTCTATATCTTTTTCTTCCTAATACTCGAGACTTAAAAAATAGACCTTACTTTTATTTTTTTTTTAAGATTTTATTTATTTGACAGAGAGAGACAAAGCAAGAGGGAGAACACAAGCAGGGGGAGTGGGAGAGGGAGAAGCAGGCTTCCCGCTGATCAGGGAGCCCGATGCAGGGCTCGATCCCAGAACCCTGGGATCATGACCTGAGCTGAAGGCAGAGGCTTAACAACTGAGCCACCCAGGTGCCCCTAGACCTTAGTTTTAGAGCAGTTTTAGGTTCACAGCAAAATTGAACAGAAAGTGCAGAGTCCCCCCACACACACAGTCTCTCCCACCATCAACATCCCCCCACTAGAGTGGTCCATTTGTTACAATCAGTGGACCAACACTGATGCATCATTATTGCACAAAGTCCATAGTTTACATTGGTGTTGTACCTTCTATGGGTTTTGACAAATGTATAATGACATGTATCCACCATTACAGTGCCATACAGAATATTTTCACGGCCCTAAAAAATCCTCTGTGCTCTCCCTATTCATCTCTCCTTCCTCCCTAACCCTTGTCAACTATCGATCTTTTTACTGTCTCCATAGTTTTGTGTGTTAGAATCACACAGTACATAGTCTTTTCATATTCACTTCTTTCACTTAGTAATATTCCTTTCAGGCTCCTCCATGTCTTTTCATGGCCTGGTAGCCCATTTTTTTTTAGTGCTAAATAATATTCCATTGTCTGGATGCACCACAATTTATCTATGTATTCGCCTACTGAAGGACATCTTGATTGCTTATGGCAATTGTGAATAAAGCTGCTATAAACATCTGTGTGCAAATTTTTGTGTTGATATAAGTTTTCGGCTCATTTGGGTAAATACCAAGTATAGCATTTGGTGGATCAAATGGTGACCTGGATACCTTTTCATTATGGTCTTCACAATTGTTGTGTAAACATTCTACCTTCAAAATTATAGAACAGATGTTTTCTTCCATTTGGAGCTTATACTCCAGTGGATGACTGACTGTTCCTTCTGCTCCAGGATTTTAGCACCAGCTTCTGGAGAAGGGCCTGTTTCTGAGCAGTAATTGTCAAAGGAGAAGTAACTTTGCAGTTGCTGTTGATGGCTCTTTAGCTGGAGACATAAGGAAGGATAAGTGGTTTTATGAGTGGTTTATCCAGAATTAGACCAAACCATATACAATAAAAAACACTGCTTATAATGCTGGAATTTCCAATTGCTTGTTTCTCATATAAATTGGGTTACTGAATTAGATTAGCTCCAACTTTACATTCTGGGGGAAAAAAAGAAAATACTGTGTTGCAGTGGTGGTCATGGTGGTAGAGGTATGAGCGGGGGTGAGGGGGGGAGAAGGTGCTTATTGAATAATTTGATGCCAATTTCAATTCCCAGCATTGGATACTTGTCAAAAGGAGTTGGAATTTCTGAGGTATGTCCTTGTCCCTTTTGATCATATGAGCTTCCCTAGTTAAGACTCCCTAGAAGGTACCAATGGTTATGGCCTTGGTAGGCTTCTATGTAGATTGAGAACTGTTAGCCAATAAGCACTAGCCCTCCGT
Source organism: Halichoerus grypus (assembly GCF_964656455.1). Classification (NCBI taxonomy): domain Eukaryota; kingdom Metazoa; phylum Chordata; class Mammalia; order Carnivora; family Phocidae; genus Halichoerus; species Halichoerus grypus. Next base: position 113,858,737 of record NC_135719.1, on the reverse strand, counting down.
GTGCACCTTCTACAGATTGAGTGGTGCCAGCCAATATTTTTGCTTTGTTTACATTGCTGTGGTCTTTCTGTTATTCACATCCTTTTTGTTTGACTGACAATTTTTGGTTTGCAGCAAATAGTTTTCCAAAAAATAAACCAACTCCAGATTATTCTGATGGTTGAGGTAACATGCTGAATGTAAAAATGCGAGTCTCCCAATAACTCCAGGGGGTGACCTCCAGCTGAATGGAGGATGTTGTACTCTAGGTGTGGTCCAGTCCACCAGCCCAGGAGTTCCAGAGAACACTGAGAAGATAAAGACACCTTTAGGATATTGATTTTAGGGGAGAAATACTGTTGTCAGAGGATAAAGCTCATGAAGACTGAGGTAAGCTTGATGCATTTCTTGGTAGCAGACCCCCAAACTGTATGAGGTGGTCCAGTACCCACACAGTTGTGAAACAACACTGGAAGATTGTCTCCACTAAGCAGTTGATGACGTTTTTAAAATTATAGAAAAATAAGGCCCATAGGGACATGGAGGTCAGACTATCCATGCTAACACTTCCAAATGATCTCTACTATTGTCCCCAGGCAACCATGTAACTTCATTTCTACTGGAGGGTATTGTAAAGCCTCCCTAAGTCAGGTTCTATGGTTTATTTTTCTCTTCCTTCCAATCATTTCACCAAAACATACTTTAATTAACTCGCTTTCAAAATTATCTGGCTTTTCATTTAAATCAATTATTAAGGGGCTGAAGTGTGCATAGAACATATAGAGAGAATTATTAAGAATAATTAAAAACTTATGTAGGTTGTGTTCCTACAGAGTTTTTAAAAAATGTCTAATGCCCAGGAACTTTTTGCCGTGGTGGGGCACTTTCTTTTTTGGTAAATCATCATTTAGTTTAGTTCATCAACTTTTCTTTTTTTGAGAGAGAGGGACAGAGAGAGAGGGGCAGAGGGAGAGGGAGAGAAAGAATCTCAAGCAGGCTCCACACCCAGCCTGATGCGGGACTCAATCTCATGACCCCGAGATCACGACCTGAGCCCAAATCAAGAGTCAGATGTTTGACTGAGCCACCCAGGTGCCCCTCATCAAATATTTTCTAATGATCACTCTTGCCAGATGCTGCAGTAGGAGAATTAGTTAATGGATAAGACATTGTCCCTGCCCTTATGGTACTCCCAGTGCCAGTGGGGAGATGGGACATTTCCATGTGATGTGGGGGCGCTGTGTCGGAGGATGGTCAGGGAGGCAGCGTCTCTGCACCTCATCCTAGAGATCTGACTCCTGAGCTGCTTCTCAACACCGGAAGTCAGACAGGTTGACAATGGGGGCAGAAGACCGAGAAGAGGATCTCATGTGTCAAATGACATTAGCAAAAGTATTAATGTGGCTGCTACCTGAAGGGCAAGGAGGAGAGTTGAAAAGATGATATTCAAAGGGATACATGCACCCCAATGTTTATTGCAGCATTATCTACAAAAGCCAAAGTATGGAAGCAGCCCAAGTGTCCACTGACTGATGAATGGATAAAGAAGACAAAATACACACACACACACACACACACACACACACACAATGGACTATTACTCAGCCATAAAAAAAGAATGAAATCTTGCCATTTGCGACAACATGGATGGAGCTAGAGAGTATTACGCTAAGCGAGATAAGTCAGTCAGAGAAAGACAAATACCACATGATTTCACTCATATGTGGAATTTAAGAAGCAAAACAAACAAGCAAAGGGTAAAAAGAGAGAAAGAGAGAGAGAAAGAGACAAACCAAGAAGCAGACCCTTTACTATAGAGAATAAACTGATGGCTAGCAGAGGCGGGAGATGGGAGAAATAGGTGATGGGGATTAAGGACTGCACCTGTTGTGATGAGCACCGGGCGAAGCATGGAAGGGTTGAATCACTATATTGTACACCTGAGACCAATATAACACTGTATGTTAACTACACTGGAATTAAAATTAAAATTAATTTTTAAAAAAGAAAGAAAGGAAGGAAAGAGATGAGGCTGTGGGAGTGCCTGGGAATACGTCATGGGGTTTGGGGTTTGGACTCTACACTGTGGGTAATGTGGAGTCACAGCAGGGTTTTAAGCAGGAATTCATTTTTTTAGATGGAATACTCTGATGGTTATGTGGAGGATCATGGCTTGGCGGGAGCAAGACCAGAAGATTTGTCGAAAGTTCAGGACTAAGAAGAGAGGCATGAATTTATGACTCCCAAACAAGTTTAATGGGAAAATTCTTTTAAGTACAAATATGTTGCAGTGCATTTCCTATTTGTCTAGTGGACAAAAGCACTTTGGGAGAAGGAAGACGTGCCCTACAGGTACCCAGTCTCATCTGGAAGCTCTCCCTCACATCACTGATCATCCCAAGACCAGAGGCCACCAACTACTGGGTGTGATTTTGGAAAGAGAGGCAGGCCCTTCCTCCCCACCCCCTTCCAGATCTGCTCACTGATATTTCCACCATTAGCATCTTTTAGGACTAAAAATAAAATACCCGCATGAGCTTACCTTCTCTTTCATACTTCTTAGGTTTGGGATACTAAAAACAAAAAAAATCTGAGCACTGTAATAGGTTGAATAATCTGATGTCAGTTCCTGTGCAGTTATTTTCTGATTGCCCTTCTAGATGGATTCTCTGCCCTTCCATGGCCTATTCTGTGCCCCAGGAGCCTGGCCCCTGAAGCTCCCGCCAGCTCTCCTCCCCTGACCCCGTGGTGTTGGTGCTGGTTATAGTCCCTGGTGCTCCGCATCCCTCACAGATTCCCTTTACCTGCCCATACCTCGTTGCACAGCTCCTTCATTTAATTCTCCTCAGTCAACCTGATATGGGTTCTTTCCTATGTTTGCACTTTGGTAGGGGTAGGACACTGAGCCCCTGAGCATGAGGGTAGCCTTGGAGAAAAGAAGAGACCAAGAAAGAAGATTCTGGAGTCTCCTAGGACCTATTGCAGGGCTGCGGGACTGCCCATCCGCCAGGCTCCTTCTTCGCCTCATGCTTATGCTGTCTAAGGGAAAGGTGGCTCCCAGATCTGGTTTGAATTTATGTTTAAAAAAATCCAAATTGATTTGTACGTTGCAAGCTGTAATTCATAACCACTCCATCAATAGGCATTTCTTTTCTAAGCGTGTAACTTAGCAGACTCATCACAGGGAAACAAGAAACATACAGATGTCATCTTACGTCGGGCGCATAACAGAGTCTTCAAGGGTTAAGAAACAGCCACATGCTGTGCCTCAGGTACAACAGGGTTTACCAGAGGTTTCCTTTTGTGTTTAAACAATAAAGTAGTTGGTGGTCTGCTGGCTACAGCCTGTTATACATTCCTTGGTTTTATTAGGATAACCATAAGCCTCAAAGACCCACCCTGATGTCAGGGGCGGGTTTTATAGAACACTCACAAGTTTCTTCTTGTTGTGTTCGGGGGTATATAAAGTGTGAGGCGTAATAGGTAACAGGTTGGAAGACCAGTTGAGGGCCGACAAAAGTCCCAGTTCCTGATGTGAATATTTAATAACTCCTCATTACAGGAAAAGGTTGACTACCAGATGCCTGTTACTGGTGGCTCCAGAGCCCACTAAACCTTTGAGTTACTCCAGGAGCAGGAGTGTGTTTTGGCAGTTACCTCTGCCGTTCAAACGAGCTGGACGTCAGGACATGCCCAGTTGATTTAGGAACACTGGGGAGGAGCCTTTGCTGGAAACATCTCGTCTGTTATTCAGCAGCCATGTGGCTAATTACTTTTGATATGGTGATTTCCTGTGATAGAGCACAGTAGGTTTAAAAAAAATTTTTTTAATAAACTCAGAAGCATTGTAACAAATATGAACTTCACATTGGCGTGTATTGCTAATACACCGTTTCAGGATGTACGTTTATAGAGGCCCCTGAGATCATCACCTGAGCTTGAACTTCGGTTAATTGGCATGACAGTGACCTAGTTCTGCACTCCTGAGCCGAAAACACCCTCACAATTTGTCAGGTTCTAGATGGTGTCATTTGTCCAGCTGTGTTTTGACCGCAGCTGGTCTGGGAATTGAATTGTCTTGCGTTTCCATGGCACAGGAAGTTTCATGGCAGAATGCTTGTGTGGCGGTCCCCTGCCCCCCCCCCCCCCGGGGCACATGGGAGGAAAGGGTCTCTCGCTGCTCAGCGCTCCACTGCATGGCGTGCTGTCTTTCCCGGAGCGCCCCATGGCCCCAGACAGACACGGAGAGATCCAGTCTGTGGTGCCGCGCTCCTGGCACTACCCAGCCTCTCTGCATCCAGGAACCACTTCAAGAGCAACCGCTTACGATAAAGACAATTTTACCCAACATTTTAATATGTAGGATGCATCTATGAATTGGCCTTAGAAATCTGAATCCGAGACATTGGTAACAAATTATCTGAAATACTTTTGTTGTTTTCTTTCTTTAAAAACAATTCCAAAATGGACATAGCTATATGTTACTATCCCGCTTCAAACCTTGGCTTTCTCTTCCTCTTAAAATCAAATGCAAAAACCATTAACACAATCGATAAGGTCATGTTTGCTCTGGCCCCTTGCCTTATCTGGATGTCCTCTTTCCTCCAAGCTGCAGCCCCTCTGGCCTGTGTTCAGCTTCTTGAATTCCCCATGCTTCAAGGTCTCTGCACATGCCATTCTCTACATCTGGAATGGTTTCCTCTTTCTGGACCCCTCCCTCCCCCTTCAGATTTTAGCCTTAATATGATTTCTTCAGGGATGCCTTCCCAAACTCTAGCTTAGGTCAAGTCCCCATTGACTTCATAGTCCCCTAGACTTCTGTCTTGAGCCTATTGTCATTGGAAGCAATTAATTATTTGTATAATTACTTATTCGGTGTCTCATTCCCTTCTAGACTGTACGTATCAGGAGATAATGGGGGCTGTATTCTCAATGCCTAATAGAGTACCTGGCATATAGATGAATGTCTGTTGAATTAATTATTTAAACAATGCATGCTTATTATAAAACGAATTACGGAAGTGCAGAAAAATACCAAGAAAATTAAAATAGTCTATAACCCTACATCTCAGGGATAGTAACTCTTAGCATTTGGGTGTGTTTCCTTATGGCCTTTAGAAAAAAAAACAAATGTATGTGGCATATAAATAAGCATTACCTACTGAAAGGTAGATCCTATGGCCATTTAGAAAAGTCTTCTTGAATGCACCAGGCTCCTGGTATTGCAAACTGAAGTCACTGGGGGAGAGCTCTGAGCAGAGATATCACCATTCATGGTCTCTAAGGCTGGTGAAGGATTAAAATCTAGTTCCTAGGAGCGAGTTCCAGGGTCTTCCTACCGTACTCCATTGTCACTCTAAGATTGTCTATTTAGACCCTTTTAGCAAAGGAACAATTTCTTAAATACTCGAAATATGTCACCTCACTGTTTAGTTTTTGTTGCTGCTATTGTCATTCTTCCTCTAATTCATAGGTCAGGGGACGTTTTTCAGAATCATGATACCAACTTCCAGTTCTTAGCCTCTTTTGCAAAGGGGAGGTGTCTGGAAATAGACTGCAAACAACTGGATGATTCCTCATTCCCAGGTAACAGTGTGACTTCTGTGCCCCAACGGCCCAACGCAGTTTATCCCACAGAACCTGTTTCTGCTGATGGGCGACGGCCACAGAGCAGGTACTGCTATTATCCCCATTTTAGGTGTGAGGAGACATGGTTTAGAGACGGCACGGAACCTGCCTATGGCCACGCAACTAGTCGGTGGCTGAGTCAGGGTTAAAACGCGAGCTGGCCCAACTCCAAAGCCCAGACTCTGAGCCACGACACCAGGCTGCCCAAAGTGACTCCCTCCAGATTCTACCAAGTGGATCAGGAATATGAGAAGGCTTCACAGGGCCTTGAAGACCCCTCAGGGTGTATTAGATTTTGTGTACCTGCACACATTTGTATTTTTTCTAGGGAGAAGTTCTCTATATTTCATCAGACTTGTTTGGAACAGGAAAAATAAAGATTCATCTGGATTAACAATTACACTAATATTTGTTGATCGGTTACCAAGTACTGTTCTAAACACTTCACATGTATTAAATCCTCACAATAGCCTTGTGGGATAGGTACTACTATCCCCATTTTATGGTCAGAGAAACAGACACCGAGAGTGGTTACTTGTCAAGGTCACGCAGCTGACATGTGGTGAAGGGATCTCATCCAGGCAACTGCTCAAGCCTGCACTTTTATTTAACCACAGTGAACAAACGCCTCCTTTGCAGATATCTCAAGGCCATCTACCTGAACTTGGGCTGCATCTCCCCACTAATGTACACAATCCATGTGGTAGTTTTTCCTTCCTCTCCCTAAAAGCTACTAATAAATTAAATTGGTGGTGGATCTTACAACAGAGGGTATCCTAGAAGAAATCAGTAACTCTCCTTGGCAGGATTAATCATATCAGTGAGTCATACCTTCGTAAAAACTATTTTAACAAGACTATAGTCCTTCTGGCATGGAATTTGGACAAATTCCTAATGGAGTTGGGATTCTGAATTAGAAGGGAGCCCTTCTGGAGGAGGCAGGGACGGAGAAGTGACCAGAAGTAAGAGGGGAGCCGAAGGAAAAGAAAGCACTGTGTGTATGGGGGTGGTCAGAGTTTGTGCACACCTTCTCTGTAATGTGTGCACGTGCGAGTACACACTTGGATTACACTTACGGCCCACGACACATCTGGTGTGTATATATTGATTACGATGAATGCAGTTTGAGTTATCTAATACATTTCTCTACACCTTTTGAGATAGTGATACCCAACCTAAATTGTTCCCAAATGGCTTTCGGGGATGAGTGCCCTTGAGGACAAAGCACACTTCACAGCTTTTCCCTTAATAGATGGAAAAACAGAGGTAAGAGAGTTGGGCTACTTGTTCAGGAGATCCTAGGGGTTTTAGTATAAAACTAAGAAGACCATTATAACTTTATTCTCCCTGCTGAGGAATTAGCATTTTCCTGATTAAGTGACACAGAGACCAGAGACTGAAATAACAGAGTCTCAAAGATGAGAACTGAGTCTACCCCAGGGTCCAGATGAGGTGAGAGACAAAACAGGAAGCGTCTGCGCTTACAACACAAGGCCTTGGCCGCCACCCGCATGGCCTCCATGGTTTCAGCTGCGTGGGTGTGGGAGAGAAGCCTGGAAAATGTGCCCCAGGTTGGCTTTGGAGAAGAAGATCATGTACCTTTTTTTTTTTTTTCTGACTGTTCAAATTCTGGCAGATTCCTACTTTCAGACCCATTAAAATTCAGGAAGGAAAAAAGGAAAAAATTGAAGTAGATTTCAAAGAGGGAAAAAAGACAACAAACACACCCATTCTTGCAAAAATAAAATTCTACCCCAGAAAACCTTTATGAAAATGTTTTCGAGCTTAGAAACAGAAGGGGGTTGGAACACGGCTGGAGCACAGTCCGTGAAAGGACCATTAAACGTGGCCGTGCAGCTGGCTCCCTTGAGTGGGCGCGTTCGCCTCATTCAGTCCTCGGAGGGAAGCCACGGCGTCCTGTCCCCGGGAGGAGACTAGGCAGAACCCAACTCTGTCAATGGGCTAGATCCCACTGTGTGTTAATGTGGTGAGGGGGGAGTGTGGAGAACAATTTTTCTAATTCACTGCCTCAACGTGAGAGCCTCCCACTCTGGAAGTTTCCTGGCCTACCCACCCTCCGGTGCAACCAACAGTCCCGGCCAAATCCTTCCTTCAGTCTCAGATTTCGGTTATATGAACTGTGCTAATCAAACAGACTCCTTCCAATGCAGAACAGGGCAAAATGGCCATTTGCACAAACAGCAAGTGGCTTATGTAACCAGAGCCCAATATGCAAGTTCGAAGAAATTTGCTCATTCAGGTGCCTCAGGTGCGTGCGGCAGGCAGATTCCCTAGTTCTGGTCTCAGTGACTAAGGCAGGGCCCTGTTGAGGCAGCTTTTTTTCTTTACCCCAAGAAGTCGGTCCTTCCCGCAGCCTCTCTTCAGGTTAAAGGCACCCGTTGTTTGATGCACTTTACACCCCCATACAGATTCTTATTCTTTATAGAGAATGGATTTAGTATTTTTTATAGCAGGGTTTAACCGATGGGTTTTATCTCCTGGTGGTGTGACTTCTTCTCGTGGCACAAGCCGTACACACTCAGAATTCTAAAGTTTGAAAAATTCAGAAGAATCGGAAAATTAATTCCACTCCCCGGAGCTGGTTATTTTTAGCATTTGGTGTATATCCTTCCAGTCTTTTTTCTATGCATATCATATACATACACACACACATGTAACATACAGACATATCCACATATTGAAAATGTGCATATATATAATATTGAAATAAATAATACATTGTGACTATCCTGAGCATTCTGTTTTGAAATCTGCTTTTTTACCCAACCTCATCATCATCGTCACCACAATGATCTCACCTTCACTCTCAATTTTAGGATTTGCCAGGAATGTGCCAATTGCTTTATCTGCCTACCTTCAGTTATCCTTATAACACCCTATGTCAGGTGTCATAACAACACTATGAGGCTGGTATCATCCTCACATAGCCACTGAAATTCAAGGCCTCTGAAGTCTGTGCTCTTAAGCACAGCCTTGTATCTCACTTAAGCACAGCCTTGTATCTCACTGCTATTAAAGACTTTTCTAAGGAAGGTTTTTAGCGGCTGCTTGGTAGTCCCATTGTATTCTATGCAACCCATCCTCTAGTTCAGACTCTTTAGGTAATTTCCATTTGGGGAGCTATCATAAATAATTCTGTGAGGAACATTCTCTCATATAAATATTTATACGACTCTTCCTATAGTATAAATTCCAGAAATGGAATTTCTGGGTCAAGGATATGCCCATTTTGATGGCTTCATACTGCCAAATTGTTTTCCAGAAAGGTGAAATGAATTTTCACTCCCACCAGCTACTGCCCAAGACTCTAACCAAAGTCATTTAATAATTTTTTTTAAAGGACTTAAAATGAAAGAAAAAAGTCTTTCTCAAACTGCTTGCCTAGGGAAAGTAGAATACATATAGAAAATGTTTGATGATCCACCTATTTTCTCATTTACTACTATAAAACTTCCAGAAAAGAATCTTGGAAGGACTAAAACACAACTGTTAGTTGCTCCTGGGCTGATGTGTTGGGTTCACCTTCAATCCCCAAAATACAAGCCCTAATTTTTCCCCTTTCCATTTCCCGCTGCCCTGCGATCTCCAACTACAGCTTCTGATGGCCAGTCCTCCAAGGGCCGGTGGGAAGAGGTGGTCTTTAACACCGCAGCAGAAGGGAACCTGCTGGAGGGGGAGAAAAGGGGCTCAGGTTCCATGCTGTCAGCAAAAAGCTCCTATAAACAGAGTGCAATACATTAAGCCCTTGCTGTTAACATGCTGTCTAGACTTGAAAAGATTGCTTTTCTCTCTGTCTTCTAAACTTCGACTCTTGGCCTTGTGTCTGTCCTTGTGTCTGTACTGGACTCAAGCATTCCTTCTCTCCTGGAAATTCAGTAGTGGGATTACTTGCCACCCAAGCTACTGCGGCAACTGAATCCGGACATGATCCTAGCCACTTCTCCACCATGAGGTAAATGAAAAGCTTGACAACACCTGACCCATGAGGCAGAAAATGCAGGGCGTACCCCTCCTTCTGGCTTCAGGGTAAAATGATACTCCCTGCAGAAATTAGAGCAGACAACCCCTTTGTTGGCTGTGGATGGAATCCCAGAAGGTATTTGAAGGAGGGTTAAGAAGAAGAGTCTGTGAGTACCGCACTTAGGGATAGAAACAAGTTGTTAGCAAAGTGATTGTCAGGCCTTACGTTTGACTGTGTTTTGCTCAGAGATGATTCTTCCCTTCCACATCACCAGGGTTCCCAGTGCCCTCATGCTAACATCTGGCTGCTCAAGTCCCTCTCCAAGACATAGTATTTATTAGGCACTTGCTAAATTTTAGGCATTCCTATGCACTATCCTAAAAATATTCTCATTTACTCCTCACAGCTGCAGTCTGATGAGGGAGGTACTCATTATTGTCATCACTCCTATTGTACAAACAAAGAAATGGAAGCAGTGAGAAGTTCTAGAACTTGAAACTCAAGGAGTGATGGCGGTAGTCTGATTCAGAATCACATGATTAACCACTCTTCTATACTGCCTGTTGATCTAGAGTTTTTTTTTTTGTTGTTCTAGATTTTTCTTCTCTGTCATCAAAATCAAAAAATCATTGTCCTCTCATTCCACCTAGACCTTGCTGAGGTGGCTAAGTTAATCTGACAAACAAATTTAGTCTGCTCATGGCTGATTCTGGGCCAACATTACCCATCTTGGTAAATGTATAGTTCACTAGAACATTCCCTGTGCTACTAGTGGTGGCAGCCAAGGGTCTCTGAGAAAGATGTTGGGGACAGTGGTACTAGGATGGGGTAAGGTGTAGTAGGTAGAATATTTGTGAGTAGGGGAGCCTTTCCCATTTGCCAATGGCTCATTCAGCATACAGGACAAGACAAGCCCTGGATATGATAATTAGCCTTGATCAACAGTGACCAAAAGCTCAGATGTTTGCCTACATGACCAAGAGAACTCAGAATCTAACTCAGAAGTCTCAGAGATGACCATTGTCTGCCAACCAGTGCCAAACACCATGCTTTGTGGGAACCACATAATTTCACGGTCTATCCACAACATCCAGTTTCCCGGCACATTTTTGTGATTAAGGAAAGCAAAAAGAGTATGACATGGTTGCCCCACACAAATCTATCTCTCACCCCAACCTGGTATAAACCAATTGAAATATCACAGATCCGCATCAACTTGTCACATCCGTTTTATTTGACTAGACCCACAACATCCCACAAATACCTTTCCTCTCCTGACTCTCTTCGGGGCCAGAGCAGTTTGTGGAAGAGAAAAGATGACTTGCTGAAGGGTGTGGCCAAGGAATAATATAATCTTTGGCTTGAAGATGTATGTTTTGGTCTTGGGCAAATATATTTAAGAGTTTAATGAGTCATGAAGGTAGTGCTGACACTTGGAATAATATTTTTCAGCTCTTTAGGATGAATAACGCAGAGCCTGGCTCAGAGTGGAAGCCAATAAACGCTTGTTGGTTGACAGAGTGAGTGAGTCCTGACAACCTAACATGGTATACAGAATTCACCGCAGTTGAGACAGTGCTGTAACAGAGATGAATCTTTAGCAATGTCTTGAAGGAGCTGCCAGGCTTTTGTAAAATGAATTTTCATTTTATCAGTTAGTTCTGCAAACCCTATCTGTTGACCTCGGTATATTGCTTCTTTCTCATTGAAAACATTCCCCGCTCTTGAAATTATATTTCTTTCTTTCAAGAACCTTGATATTTTTTCCTCACCGTAGGCTGTTGAGCTTTGTTTATTTTTACAAGCTGAATATAAAGAAGAGGACACTTTTGGGGTTACTGCTGCAGGGCCAGCAGACGACATCTGCTCATCTGCAGATAGGACGCTGGTTCTCAGAAGCCGGGAGAGCTCAGGAGTGCTGTTTACCCTACCGCGTGCTCCTTGCCCTATGACGGGTTCACGGGCGCCAGAGGAGAGTTTCGTGCTCCACTGTCTTTATGCCACATCTCTGGCAACCCGGGCTGTTCCTCTTCAGTCCATCCCCTGCAGGTTACAAAGCGGTTGGCAAGATGTCCTGCTGGGGCCTGGAATAGTCCTCTCCACTTGGCAGGTGGCAACTCTGAAGTCTCAGGAGGCAAAGATGAATTTCCCAAGCCTACAGCATGGGAGGTAGTGGTAAAACAGCACTAGGTTCAAAGATTTTTATTTCCCAACAGGAAGCTCCAGAGCTAGAACTACAAAACACACATGCAATTACAAGCCTGGGTGCATGCTTTTCCTGCAGACGCCGGCCATCCTGTGAGCCACACACTCTTTTGCAGGACTCAGATCAAAACAAAATCCAATGCAAAGCCACTGAAATTTAATGGAGAAAGCGTTTTCCTGGTGCATACAGGACTAAGGTATTCACCCTTGTAAAAGCTGGTTGGAGGCAGGGGGGTCCCTATAACAGCCTGATTAAATGACAGAGTGAAAGTCCAGTAATCTGGTAAGTGTACGAAGTGCTTCTGAGAATGTGCGAATCCTGTCAGGAGGTGAAGTCCTGTTTGGATCCACTGAGGGGAATAGTCTTAGCACAAGGTTTGGTGCTCCTAAGGGCCCCGCCAGTTTACCAGATACAGAATAAGAAACGCTGTAGGCCCCCTGGAGTGTGGCTCCACTTAGGGACTGGCTTCCAAAGAGCAGAGTGTGGGAAAAAAGGGGGAAATTAACTTCACAATAGAGAAACCGGGCACACACCTCCTGAGCCAGGTGATCAAGGTCAACACCAACAGTCATAAGTCATGGTAACCGCAGGTACTTGCTGATACGCTGTGATGAGAATAGCAGTACACCTCCCAGGCTCATCATGAGAAAAACACCGGTCAAAACCCCAAAAGAGGGACATTCTACAAAATACCCAGCCCAGCACTCCTCCAAACTGTCTAAGTCATCAAAAACACGCAAAATCCGTGAAACTGTCACAGCCAAGGAGAGCTGAGACGACATGATGACTAATGCAGTATCCTGGATGGGGTTCTGGACCAGAAAAAGGACATTAGTGGAAAAACTAGTGAAAGACGAATCAAGTGCAGAGTTTAGTTAACAGAAACATGCCAACGTTCATTTCTTAGTGGTGACGAATGTACCTTGGTGCCGTAAGATAATACCAACGGAGGAAATGGGGTAAGGAGTCTATGAGAACTTTTGGCATTATCTTTTCAGTGTTTCTGCAAATCTAACACTATTCAAAAATAAAAAGATTATTTAAAAAAAAAAACAGGTGGAAAGTGAAAATAAACAGGGGCACTGAAAGGATATATAAGAAACTAATAAAAGCGGTTACACAGAGTGGGTGGGAGCACAGGTCACGGTGGGAGTTAGATTTCTCAATATATTTTTTTTATATCATTCTGAGTTATGGACCATGTGAATGTATTTCCTAGCTTTAAAAAAAAAGAGAGAAAGAGAGAGAGAGAGACACGCTCTAGGTCTGCAGCCTGCTGACACATACTGGAATGAGAATAACAATGACAAAGATGAAGCTTACTAGGCAAAATGTTAATTTTTTAAAAATATAGCTGGTCTACTAAATGAGGGCCAGACATGTGGGTTTAAGGTTGCCAGTTGCAAATGCTCTCCCCTACAAGGAGCTGTTTGTGGCTGCCCGTCTGCACTGTTGGATTGTGAGTGTGAAGTTTTGAAAAAGCAATTTGGCTCTGAGGGGCCTCCGGAGGGTTAGCTCTTTTGCAAGCCTCTGGCCCTTCGTTTCTGGGTGCTGACTTTTCCAAGACTGTTTATGACAGGCAGCGCCTCTCATTTGCTCAGCTGCGTAGATACTGTGTCAGACAGGAAGGGTAGGGTTGTATATTATAGATCTGAGTCCTAATAAATAAATTCAGAGGCAGAAATCGTGCTGTATAATGGAGTGTGGGAAAAGAGCAATAAAGATCAGGCAATAGAGTCTTCCCAGGAGGCTGGGGAGGAGGGCAGCAGTTGCAGAGACGCTGAACTTGGGCCAAATGGTAGGAGCCAAAGATGAAGCTGTAGGCTGCAGGCAGTGGAAATTGTGCTAAGCTCATCTCAGCTGGGATCTCAAAGGCAAGACACGCTAGACCGTCTGAAAGCTAAAGAAATGGGTCACAGGGAAACACTGTCACTTCATTTAAAGTCCAAACCAAAAGTCAAACCTTTAACCTACACACACCCCACCCCCCTTCTTGTTCCTTTGATGTCAGCCATTTTAGGGAGCTTGATGGTGGAGAGTGTCTGGAATCTGAAGATTCAGACGATCTATTCTTTCTGTATAAAGTCTCCCCTGTTTTGTAGGATTCCTGCTCCTTCTACCTGGATCCCTTCCTGCATTGAAACTGTTTAAATGGGTAAGACTAAAAGACCTCTGGGGTCTCTCCCACTTCTAAAAGCCTACAAAATATCTTTGTTTAGAGGGAACTGGATTTCGGAGTATAACTCCCCGAGGATGATCTCAGAAGACTAAGTTGGACTGGTTGGTGCAAAATTAAAAAAAAAAAAAAAATGAGAGTCACTGGCTCTGTTTTAAAAGTTAAAGGGAAAAAAAAAAAAAAAAAAACAAGGGTGTCCTGACAGGCTGAAATACCTCCCGGGCTTTCCAGGTCTCCTAAATGTTATGGGTGTGAAACTGGCCACTGGGAATAAAATGTGGAAACAGGAATAGATTAATTAGCTGAACCTTTGAGGTTCAAATTTCATGAGCTCATGAGAGCTCTTTGGTCTTCTGAGAAGACAGAATATAGGCAAGAAGCTGAAAGCTTTTTGTCCATGCAGAGTTTATTTTCTCAAACACTGCTTATCCATTGTAAAACTAACAGTCTTTGCTGAAAGACCATCTCATGAAACATCTCAGGTAAGAAGCAGAATATTTTATGCAGTCCTATCTCCCCATGAGGAAATCCATCCAAAGCTCAAATGATTCACACACAAAAAAAGTTCACAGAATTGTTCATGTCTGAACTCAAAATTCTCGGGAGACACGTTAGCTCGTTTGATAAACCAGAAAGAACAGTGTTTTTGTGCAAGTATTTTTAATACAGGAAATATGAGTCCAGTCCGTATCTCTCCAAGTCCATGTGTATGAATGGGTTTTGAAGTAAAATACCATTTACTGCCTTAAAACATGATTAAAAGATATACACATGAGGTTACTACCAGTGAAAATGCTTCTCTGATCTGTACCATGCTGAATAAATACCAAAAATGCACACAATCTAATAAAAATAACAGAAATAAGCATGATGCTAAGCAACAAAGAATCACTTCAAAGCTCTTTCCCTGTGAATATCTTTTTCAATGGTCCTGGATACACAATTTCATAATTAAAACACAACACCGCACATTAAATTGTATAGCAAAGAGCACTGCCTATGGGAAGACTCAGAACCAGTCTGACAACTTTTCTGAGATTAGAAAAGGAGAAAATATCACTTTACAGAATCTACTTTTCCGAAGGCAGCATCAGCACTTCGTTAGGAGGAGGGCAAGACCAGACAGTGCTGGGGAGGGAGCACTGTGGGCTGCCTCCCCCTCCCATCTTGGACCCCAGAGAACTCTTAGCTAATGAGGCCATGGCACCAGAAGACAATCTCTGCGGACCATTTGGATTGTAAATATTCTCCCAGGCTACCTTTTAGCAAAAAGTCACTTGGGGAAACAGGAACCTGAAATCCTTACTTCTCCCAAAGGGTGAATGTTTTAGAAAAGGATCCTACAAGGCTGCAGCAAGAAGGAAGAGGAAGGGAGTCTGGAGTGCCCGGTTTGGAGGAAGGATGCCGCCCTCCTGAAGAGCAGGAAGCCCCCGAAAGCTGCTGCAGAGGCCGCTCTTCAGCCGGCACTGAGGTTCTCCCGTGGAACGTCAGGTCCTAACCTGGAGACAGAATCAGGGTGGGCAGAATGTGGGCCGTAGCAGCTCAGATCTCAGATAGGTGGCGCTCTAACACGCCTCCGTTCGGCTCGCAAAGAAGAGCAAAGGCGAGAGGAGAACGGCGGGCAGGCACGTGGGGGAAGTGAGATGTGCCAACATTTTCCTGAGCAGAAGATGAGGGCAAAGAGAAAGAGAGACTTAAAACAATAATAAAAAATTTAAAAGCAGAGCTAATCACGACAGTATCTAACACCCAAACACAATCCCAGTGATTTTGTCTAAACTTGTGGCTTAATAATGTTAATTTAATGGAACATCCCTAGAGAAGTAAGCATCCAAAAAGACAAGTTCTAGGAAATAAATGTCTCTCTTCCATTAGGGATCTGGAAGCTGGGTTTCTCTCACTGGTAGCTGGTGGGTTTTTCAGCTGCTGCCTACCAGCACCCCACCTTTTCTTTGCCTCTGTCCTATTTTCCTTCATTTCTGAAAGCCTCACCTTTGTCCTAAATTTTAAGCTCAAGATTCATTTTTTAAAAAAATGACTTGCCATTAAGCATGTAATTTTTATAAATGTCTGCCCAACACTAACAGCACCAGGTAATAAGATTCAAATCCCCAAAGCAACATTATTCTGCCAACCCTCCCTTTCCCCCAGACTTACCGGAGTGTGGGATGTCTGCCAGGGAAATACCATGAAATGTGGGAACAGGAATAAATAAAAATAAAATCTTAAATTCTGTATTTTTTTCCTGCTTTGTTTTCCTTTTTAATTTTATTCCTTTTCTTTCCCTCCTTTTCTCAGACAATTGTAGTATTTCTTTTTACCTAACTTTGTTTCTGCCTCCTGGGTTGATGCTAATATATCTACCCCTACCGTATGGATTTTCCGGGCAAGCGGGTTGCCTGCACCATTTGAACAATGTCCTTCCTTGCTTTGTCTTACTGTATCTTCTGTATGAGTTAGTCCTGCCCAGTCAGGCTCTTCTTTGTCTTTTGTGTTCTGCGCCATGATTCTCTCTCTTGGTTCCCTTGTTGGCTCTTGCAAATTCTACCTTGTCCGTCACCCTCCCAGCATCGGCTTCCAGTCACTGTCTGTAAGGCCTCCCCCATTACCTGTTGCATTTCTTGAGAAATCTCCTTAAACTTCAAATGCCCTATCCTTCCTAACTGGCATGAGAGACGATTCGGGGTGTCCTTTTCCCTTACTCCATCTAAGAAGCTTTGAGTATTGTTTTTTCCCTCCTGTTTAGTCCACCAGCTAGATCTCTGTCTAAGGAGATCACAAAAGTTCCCCTCTCCGGTGGACACCTCCTAGCAGGACTCTGCCTCATGAGAGAGGAGGAATTCTTAGTGTGCGGGGGGCGCGGGGCGTGGGGCAATCAGGAGCACTCATCACTGGCATAGCCATTGCGGGGTGGGGTCCATGTGAGTGGAAGTTGGAGTTTGCTGTGAGAGTAATTTGGTTTAAGAGAAAAAGAGGGATGGTGGGGGGCCCAGGACTGTGCCTTTCCAAGGGTTCTCTAGGTCCACAGCAGCATCTCCCGCCCCTAACCACTGAGCTAAAAAATACAGAGGCCCCTGCACCAATGCATTTCTTATTCCCTTAGGGAAAAGAATGTACTCTGACCTCTTCTGAGGGACAAAGTCAGGAGGCAGCTTTCCAAGTCCTCCGTAGTGAATCTATTCTAACATCACCAGCTCCCTGAGTCTCCTGACTCCTTTCTCAATCTTATGGCAAAGTGGCTCTGGCATCTCTGACTCATTCCTCATAAGCCATTTTTATGTGGGCCCTAAACAACAATGACACGTGGGACTTATAAAGAAGCTTTGTTATAAAGTCGAAAACTATGACACAATTCTCTCAATTGTTCTGATCAGAGGAAGTTATAGCAACTCAAATGTTCATTTCTATTTTTTATTTAATAATGGGTAGTGATTCTTTTGAGTGACTTCAAGTTGGGTAGTAGTTGGGTAGTAAATCTCTGAGATAGAGCCTGGATCCATATAATAAACATTTTAAGCATTCAGTTTCTGATGCCTGGGATGGTGCTTGTCGGCAGCAACTTCCCTGCTTACTCGTGAGGCTAACTCTAACTCCTCACCTAGGAGAGAGGGACAGGAAACTGGGGTTAAGGATGAATCATGGACCAACAGAAGCAGAAAAGACCCAAGGTTTTCAGATGGAGGCTTACAGAAGCCAAGTGCCCTTGTCCTAGTGGGGAGAGAGGTAATACGCAGCACATCATGGCTCTTTTACTCCTGGAACACCAATAACATTATGGTTGCCATGCATTATTTGGGATATTTACACTAAAATATTATACGTTATTTACCTGAAATTTAAGCTTAACTGAACATCCTGTGATTTATCTGGCAAGTCTAATAGTACAAAACCACCACATTACTATGGGCGTCCAAGGACAGCTATCCATCTGCTATTGATAACCTATAACACACCTATGAGAGATTCAAATTCCATCTCAGTTCCAAAGCCAAAGGAGGTTTCTGAGGTCCTATTTTAGGTCATTTCCAGACTCAGTTTGGACTGTTTACTTCAGGGACACTGATTAAGTCATATATTACAAGGAAGCCTCCCACTGCCCCTAATTCAAAACAGCCGAGCCAGCTTCTCTTGCCAGCCAAGCCTCATGGTGGAAGCCTTGGGAGGGGACAGGGCTTGGGAACAGAGGGAGGGCGATGGGGGGACAGGTTTAATATTAAGTGGGGACATGTCTTAATGCTCTTGTGGAAATGCTCTTTATGGAGCATCAGGTTACAAAGCCCCAGTTAGGTGGGGGGTGAGGAGGAATGGAGTGTAAGGGGGCACTGGAGAAATTACTGCAACATTCGAGGATCAAAGAATCCAGCCTGTCAAGTGCTATGATATTTTTTCAATGAGGAAACAAGCTCACATTATTCCCCTGAGGGCTCAGAGACAAAAGCCAAGGTTCAACCAAAAATTTTTAAGACTTTTTTTTAAACCACAAATTATGTCTGTATAAGCTTTGCTTCCACTATTGCTTTTTTCCCCTTGAAATTTGGGTGGGTGGAGGGGGAGCAAGAGAACACTGTATTTTGAAGCTATACTGATAACAACCAGTCTGGTGAATGTGACCATTTTGGAATGTACAAAAGCATTCATTTGGTGCCCATAAATCTGGTGAATGTGTTCATTTACTTAACAAAGTTTATCATTCCAATGGTGAGGGATGTTTTACCTAAATCTACAAGGTGATGAAGGGCTGGCCATGGGTGTGTACATAGCTCAGCCATGCTTCCTGTTTCGTGTTTGCTTATTTTTCTTCCCTGAAGCATGTCTGCATTGCACAGGGTTGAAGAAGAGAGTCTGGGGTTCAAGGATGAGGGGATAGGATGGATGAGGGCAAAAGGATGGGAAGATGATTGTGATGAGTGAGTTAGTTGTACTTTCCCTCCCTTTAGCAAATATTTCAACTTTTGCTTTTTGGAGGGAATCCAGCCTGTTTTAACTTCATTTTCCAGTAGATAATGCTTCTATGAATTTGATTGAACTAGAGAACAGAAATGAAAGAGAGTCAAGGTAAGCATGCTGAAGACTGAAATGTCCCGGTTCAGAGTAGTTCTGCATTCATGTCTGTTGACCATACACATAACATTAGTTATGCCAGAGAAATGAACAGAAGATAAAATCGAAATTCAATCTTCATATGGCTCCAAGACAGGCCCTATATTTGCCTTTGTGTGAGGTTGACAATATCGGTTCTAGCTTGATTGAAGTTTGGAAACTATAAAACAGGGCTTCTTTTAAAAAGTAGAAGAGGGATTTTTGAAGAAGTTGCTTGTCAAAGATCCCCTCCCAGACTCGAGTCAGCTTTGTGCATTTGGAGTGCACATCTGTGATCACAGTACAAGAGCAATGTTTTCATTCGTTTAAATGCCCACTCCTGGCCACCGCCAGGCTTTCCCATACTCATCGAGAGGATTCGTGGCAAGAGAAAAGGCGATGATGTTCCTGTTGTGGTCGGGGTGCTATGGTGGAGAGGTCAGGAAGACAAGTGGATGCAGTAAGTGGAGAAGCTGCACGAACATGACCGCAGGCTGCTTCTCTAAGTTCTAATGGGAACTCAAAAGATGGACTCAGCCCCACTCCACCGTCTACACTGTAAGGTTCTTATTTCTTGTTTTCTTTAAATGGAGTTACAGCAGTACAGTTCACGTTTGGTAAAGGGCACGACCGTAAGCGTACAGCTAATGAATTTTTACAAATGTGTGCATCCAGCTAGCCACTCCAAGATTAAGGGTCTGGAGTTCCCAAAAGAAGCATCCCGGACCACAACATTCCATGTGCAAGAGTTTCATACTTTTACATGCCAGAATAGCTTTCTTATTTAGCCTGGCCCCAAGTCTTTCCCATGGAGAAATGGCCATATTAAATGAATTATGATTTTTTAAAAATTATCTTAATTTCGTAACACAAGGCTGCACAAAACAACGGAAAGCTTTCATTTTCGCCATTGAGCCTCATCAAACCATCCACATGATAACATCTCAAGAACCAGCCCTTCAGCAGTCTAGCTTCTTTTAGGTCTGGAAAGCAGCAAAGGGCTCTCCACGGGAGGGTATAAACATGGATGATGAGCTTGGAGAAGCAGTGGTAGAATTTGCTAAGCTCTCTGTCCTTCAGAAGGAGGAAATGTCTCCCTCTGTTTACCACTGCTTCTTATTTATTTGGTAACCCTTGCTTTGTCTAATTTTTTTTAATCTCCAGGTTTTTTGTCAATCTGACAACAAAAGGTACCCAGGATCTGGAACATAAAATAAATGTGGAGAGAAATAGCCCAGAAATGCTTCCAGTCCTGAGCCATACATTTTATTGGCCAGCACAGTGTGTGAAATCTGCCAAGAACTTGGCGCCATGACCTTGGACAGAGTAGATTTTGTGGTCCCAGAGGCCCTGGTGGTTCTCCTGGATGTCTCTTAAAACCTGTACACATTCTGAGCAGTGTTTTCAATTCTGAGACTGGCTCAAAGGCCTCCTATGTCACACAAAACTGATCACAGGTTGAGGAACAGAATCTAAATTTAGAAATATCTCCCAAAGCTTTATTGCTCAATGGAAAGTGGAACATAGCTGAAATAGAATTATACTCTTTTATTAAAAATGGCAAGCCGGGGGTGCCTGGGTGGCTCAGTCATTAAGCGTCTGCCTTCGGCTCAGGTTATGATCCCGGGATCCTGGGATCAAGCCCCGCATCGGGCTCCCTGCTCAGTGGGGAGTCTGCTTCTCCCTCTCCCACTCCCCCTGCTTGTGTCTCTCTCTCTGTCTAATAAATAAATAAAAATCTTAAAAAAAAAATGGTAAGCCCAAAAAGGGAGGCAAACCTTAAGATAGAAGCTTTGATAAATCAAACAATTAAGTCACAAGCACTTATTAAATATCTTTTGCTCTTAAATATGCTTATTTAATAGATATTTATAAATATTCATTGAGCATCTGTATTAGTTAGGATTCTCAGAGGAACAGAACCAATAGGATATATTTATATAAAGAGACAGATTCATTTTAAAGAAATGGCTCACACAATTGTGGGGATGGTAAATCTGAAATCTACCAGGCAAGCTGGCAGTATGGAAATTTAAGAACTGATGTTGCGACTTTGAGTCTGAAATCCAGAGGATGCGCCAGCAGCCTGGAAATTCAGGAAGGGTTTCTATATTGCGATCTTGAGGCAGAATTTCTTCTTCTCTGGGAAACCTCTATCTTTTGTTCTTCAGGCCTCCAACTGATTGATAAGGCCCATCCACATTATGGAGGATAATCTGTTTTACTTAAAGTCTCTTGATTGTAAATGTTAATCACATCTTAAAAATACCTTCACAGCAACACCTAGACTGGTATTTGACCGAACGAGCTGTCACTATAGCTGTGTGAAACTGACACATAAAATTAACTATCAGAGCATCTAATTGTTTAAGCGATTAGGATGTTAGGGACATTAGGATGTCTCTTAAAACCTGTACACATTCTGAGCAGTGTTTTCAATTCTGAGACTGTTAAGGTGTTAGGGACCATGGAGGATAGATACTCATGGAGGATAAGACACAAAAGCTGATTAGAGCTTAAAATCTAGTAATGTAGAGAATATACAAATGCCTTCCTTCCTTTTCCAGAAATATGGCCAACTAGATAGTCTGAAAAGCCCTTCTGAGGAAGTATTTAAAAATTATGATTTAAACAATGATTTTAAATGATTTCCTGAACTAAAGGAAAGTGATGAATCTGCGAAGGCCAAAAATGTATGGAAAGCAGGAACTCTGGGATGCTATCTGTCAAACTCTGGTGACCTTGGGCTTTGATTATGGTGACTACTGAGGATATGAGAAAGGAGATAAAGCCCAGGACCCAATCAAGGTGAGGAACTAAAGAGAAGACTTTCACATAAAGCTGGGATCACAATAAGCCACATGTCTGAATTAGAGTAGACCTAGAAGTAAGCCCATTGTGTAGAGAGGGATATCAAGGGAACTTGGCATGGATGGAATCAGTCTTCATACAGGTTTATGACCTGAATACATAATATCTCCATGGGCTAAAAACTGCAAGTGGAGAATTTAGTTAAAAGTAATTCTAAGCTGTAATTCCCCCTAGGCAATTGACAAAAGCAAGCACAGATCTTTTCTGGAGTCATCAACCACAACTCAGGTTTCAAAGAATTCCTATAGACAAACTATTGAGAACATAAACTCACAGCCACAAATCACAAAACATATAAACAGAGCACCATGAATGAGAACCAGCAAAATTAGACTTAGGGAGACTTCAAGTACTGAAATGATTATTATATATATGCATCTCCAGAATATAAAAGTGATTTAATATGTTTTAAGAAATAATAGAATTGAAAATATGAGCATAGAACAGGGAATTATAAAAATGGAATTTCTAGAAGTCAAAAATTCAGTGCATATGTTAACTTGCAGATTAAAGACATAAAAAGATAATTGGTAAACTGGAAAAAGGATTTGATGATATCCAGAAGTTAGCCCAAGGACACACACACACAAAATAGAAAATATGAAAAAGTGGCTAAGAAACAAAGAGGATAAATTGAGAGTCTACCATAAGTCTAATAGGAGTTCCAATTATTTCAAGAGTTACCAAAAAAATCTCAAATCTGATACCCAAGAAGCCAAGGATCCTGATTAAGATAAATAACAAGAAAAACGTATCTAGACACATTATAACAAAACCAAAGACATAAAGACATAAAGAAAGTTGTAAAAAAAAAAAAAAAAAAAAACTGGAGAGAAAAGATAGGCCAAAAAAAAAAAAAAAAAGGAGCAAACAGTGCTCAGCAGTAAAATGAAAGGCAAAAGACACTGGAATAATATTTTTAATGTGCAGAAAAAAAATAACTCAATCTAAAAATTTTATACCCAGAAAACCTATCTATCAAGAGCAAGTATGAAGAAATAAAGACACTTTCAGACAAATAAAAATGGAGAGTTTAATACAAAAGAATTCCCACATTCAAGGAGAAATCTAAAGGATATAAATTCAATCCAAACATAAGGTTATTAAGAGGGAAAATAAAGTAACAAAGAAGACAGGACAAATAGAAGGCACAAAATAAGGTGATGAAAATAAAAGTAAATATGTTGGTAATCAAAATAAATGTAAGAAGGAAATCCAAGTACACTGTTTATAGAGATTCATAAGGACATAAAAAGGTTGAAAGTAAATGGGTAGAAAACATCTATTGAGCACATAAGCCAAAAGAAAGTTGGTATGTCTGTTTTACTATCACACCAAAAAGATTCTCAGAAAAAAAAAGAATTACTAGTGATAAATAGGGTCATAACAAAATGATAGAAGTTTTGATATATTAAAAAGATATCATAATTCTAAACTGGATATGCATTTGATATATAGAACAAAAATCGAGAAAATATAAATGCAGACTAGTATTAGTTTTTAAGTGACAAGTGTTATAGGAGAAAAATGAGTGAAATGCTATGTTAATTCAGAGGAGAAAGGGGATATTAGTTGATAAAGTTGGGAATGTATAGTAGAACTAGATTATGGAGGATGCTAAAAGTCAGAGAAATCTGAGTTCAACATGATCAGAAATTGATAACTACCTATATTCTTAAGCAGAAAAGTGACATGATGGAAGTGTTTTCTTAGAAAGAAATACGAAATACCTAGCTATTGTGTGCAAGATG
Source organism: Halichoerus grypus (assembly GCF_964656455.1). NCBI lineage: Eukaryota > Metazoa > Chordata > Mammalia > Carnivora > Phocidae > Halichoerus > Halichoerus grypus. Next base: position 113,835,065 of record NC_135719.1, on the reverse strand, counting down.
CATTGGATGGGAGAGCTCAGCACCAGGCTGTAAGTAAACAGGGAAGTCTTTATGGGCCACAGGTCACTCCCTACATGGACCATGACAGATGATTTTAAAACACTGAATGAAGAATCCTGGGAAGACTGTAGCTCCAGAACTGTTTAAAGATCAGTCTAAGTTTATTCACCCATAATTATGGTACAGGCAGGGTGCAGTCAAGCCAGATCCTGAATCATGGATTGCTTATAGAGATAGACTTCTGGATATACTTCCTTGAAAATGTTTTTCCAGCCTGAAACTATGACAACTGTGCTATAGGGAGTAGAACATTTGGCCTTGGTAGCTCATCAGCTCATGCGTTAGCATAGACTCAAAGCAGTGTCTGAGGACATGTGCCCTCCTCACAGGCACTCCCCTGATTCACCTCTAAGCACAGGTCGTATGGCTACTGATTCATGCCCACATCTCAATTTGATTTCTCAGTTTTTACAAAATGATGTTAAATCTAATCTCAGAACAAATGTCTACTAAGTTACAAAGGTCTGTATTCAGTTGGAAATAGAGAGTGACTGCAAATGAGACAGAAAATAAAGAAGGAAATTCAAGTGCATTGTGAGACGACACTTAGCAGGCATTCAACTGTAAGGAGCTGGGAGGACATCTACGATGGAGGGGGACATCTATGACCAATTTCTGATGGAGGGGGACAACTACTATTTTTCAAGCAGTAGTTTAAAACGTATTCTAAAATCTACCCCTGGATCAAGCAAAAGCAGATGAGAACTGGTGGTGAATCTACCCCACAACATATCCATCCCCCAACAGGTGGATTTTGCTAAATTGCATTTTTGACAACGTGCCATTGGTCTCTTTTGAGATCATTATTTTTAAAATAGTCATGAAATTTGTTGGGTTTTTTTCCTGAAGGAAGATTACTTATAAAATCATACCGTGACCTCTTTATAAAAACTCTGGAAGAAATCCCCACCCTGTGCTAGTGTAAACAATAGTTGTACTTGTGAAGCTGGCATTTACTTTCTGAACACCAGATTGCATAATGGACCAAGTTTCCTTTTCACATTATAGCCAAGCATGTGACCCACATGGGGGAAGCGTGTTGATTACAGCACACATTTTAGCCCTAATCCTGGCTTCTTTCTTATGCTCCTCTCCCATTTTCTTTCTACTTTTCTCAGATATTTATGCAATGTTATTGTATTTTATATATCCTTAGAGTGTGCCTTAAATCCTATATGCAACAAGTTTGGTATAAATAAGTAAATGAACTATAATGGTTTGAGATATGTTAGAATTCCCCCATGGGGTCAGGACAACATACCCTCTGTGGGATTTTGCCTAAAAGTCACACTTGCTAGTTTCTTTCCCTTCCCTGTTCTGCTGTTCCCACTCAGGAGCACTTCCTTAATGAAGCACTTTAGTAGACAAATCTTTGTGTCAGGGTGGGCTTCTTCATGGAATCTCCCTCACCCCCTACCTTCAAATGATCACTGAGTCTCCCTGATTTTGCCTCCTTGATGTCTTTGGAGCCCATCCAGTGTTCCTCTTCCCCACTGTCCCACCCTAGGCCATCTCATCTCCACTATCTCCTCCCCATTAGACCACCACAGCAGCCTCCTGGAACCAGAATTCTTCATGAGTCCATTCGCCATGTGTAGCCAACAGAGATCTTCCCCCAAATAAAAATCTGATCATGTCATTTCTCTGCTTAGAATTCTTCAAGGATGTCCCACTGTCTTTAAGATAAAGTCTAAACCTTTAACCGGGCTTACAAGACCCTCCAATATGAGGACCCATCCTTCCCCAGGCCTCCTTTCTTCCTCCCCACTCCCGAGCCGACCAGTCTCTCTCCAACCTACCAAACTTCTTGCACACCCCCACCTTGGGCGTGAGCTGTTCACTCCTTCCAAACGCTCTCCTTCTCCCCTCTGCTGAACTCTCTTCTCGGCATTTGTTTGGAGAAGCCATGCATCTGACAAATACCTCTCGAGGTCCTGCCAGGTACCAAGCATTGAGATTGGCTCAGAGGAGTGTGGCAGGCAGCCACCCGGACGCTCTAAAGTGCTCAGCACAAAGGCCACTTTTCCAGAGACAATCCTTCAATCCACACACACTCAGTGGGTGACTCACTGGGCTGCTTCGAGTTCCCACCATACCTGTAACAACCACCAGGTTCAGGGCTCACTACCTGTGTGATGTGTGCCTCGAATTTGTCTCTAAACTGCAATCCCCAGACGGCAGGGTCTGGCTCTGTCTCGTTTCCCACAATACCCCCGATACTGGGTATCCCCTGATATTGACATGCTATAAGAGCTGGCTTTTAGTCAGTGCTCAATAAGTTGTTAAATGAATTAATTCCTCTTTTTGCCTCACAAAGATGATGGCTTACGTGGTCTCGGTCCTTTTTGCTCCTCCTCTATTTGCCACAGACTCAGGTTATGGGGAGAAGCAGAGCAGCCTCAAGGGGTCCCCTTCTTAAACCATCATTGCAGACAGTTTGGGTTCAGGAATAACTCAAAATGCCTTTGGCCAGAAGATATTTTTTGCCCACCAATTTTCATAACCCTGTTTGTTTGAGAGGAAATTTGATCCAGATGTTTCAGATTCATTTACATTAAACTCATCACCACGTGACACTCTAACAGCTTTTGATGGCCATGAAGTCCTTTTCACAAACCAGGCTGCTGCATTTTGCCAGCTATAAATGAGTGCAGGACCCTGGTTCTTTGCACTTGGGTCCAAATTTAGCAAGGATTGGGGGAGTGTGAAGTTTGGCAACTGTACATTCTCCCGTCCCTGCTGAGGCACGGATGGGATTTTACAGACTCTGGAATGTAGATTTCCTAATGATTCAGATGAATGTCACAGTGTGATCATTCCATCCACCAACAGGACACTGAAGCAAGACCCCTCCTTGTCTTTGTGATGTCTTCTATTTTAAAAAGAAGTGGGAAGGAGAAGAGAAAAGGTAAGGAAGGAGTTTTAGAAGAGTCGACTATTAAGCACACATACGCTCACACACAAATGCACACACATCCAAAATGCTTAACAACCTCATGATTCACTAACAGCACCAGGGAATTTAAATGTACTAGTCCCTTGGCAGGCAAGAAGCCAAGGTCCCCCTCCCCTCGCCTCTCTCCCTGTGCTTTTCTCTATCCACCCCTCTCTCCCTGACATAAGGGTAAGTTTTGGCACAGAAAGACGGCTCCTCATTCCACTGAAAACTCAACACTGCAAAACTAACTCAGAGTGAACTGAAAAGATATTTTATGGCTCAGAAAATGTTTATACCAGGGTGGTTCTCTGAAACAACTGGGAAATGTTATCTCAGCACAGTGAGTTGCTCCCTCCTCTGCTCACGGAGCACTTGACTCTGTCTTTGTTCTTAACATGTTGTCATTGATCTGTTAGAAGGCTGTTCCTACCACTATATTGGTAAGATCCAAGGACAGGAGTCGTTATCTCCTTTATCCTTACATACTCAAAATTTAGCAGAGTGTCTGGCACGTAGCAGTTGCTCATGAAATGTCTGATGAATGAATGAATGAGCCCTCTACATTAACCAGAGCTTCCAGATTACTGTGCCACCCACATAGCTAGACACACATCGATGTAAAGAGATAAACGGACATAGACAGAATGAAGAGGCGATATGGAAAGAAGGGAAAATCTATTTCTCAAAAATCCTGTGACTAGAACTAGGGGATTTTAAATAACTCAAACAGGTAGCAGCGATACCTAGATTTGAGCATGCCTATCCAATACTCTTTCCTTTTACTTTTTGTTTCCATTTTTTATGGCTTTCAGGGAGGCAAATCCCTGAAAATTGACACTCCTAAGCCTTCTGATGATACCATAGTTACAGCCTCTCTGCAAGAGGAAAAGCCAGGCCTTCAACGATATTGAAAAACACTCCACAAACCTTTCCCTGAGGCGGGAGAGTTCTGCCCTTGCTTAGATCCAAAGTTAACGACATCCATTTACAAAAGGGAAAAAGATCATAATTTTTTAAATTGTGTTTTTCCATGTGTGACTGGATTTTCTAAGTCAGCCTGAAAGCCACATGCTTGCTAGACCACAACAGTGCTCCAAAGCAGAAGTGACGAGCCTCCGTCTGAAACGCAGGAACGGATGATGTCATCCTCAGCCGTTAAGGACTGAAGGGATTACAAGATTTGAAGTGGGATTTGGAAAAGTCTCTGGTGCTGTGAATACGGGGGGCTGCTGGCTGTCTCCTCACCTGGGCAGAAACACCTCGTTCTCGCCCCTCGTCTTACGGGGGCTGTGTTGTTCTAACCACCCCCTTGGCTAGGACTGTAACGGGTTATTTTGTGTCAGTTTTTCCACTCCAAGTTTCAAGAGCTTTTTCTGTGGATCTTAATTCTTTTCCACTTTTCTTCAAATCTTTTTGACAAGGTTTCAGATCATGAGCAATCTGCAGTGCTGAGGGATATTAAAAGAATGGTGTACTTGGCAGCTTAGGCGCAGGGATGGAGAAGCAGTTAGGGAGGCGGGGAGGGGCCTGCAGCCAGCTGGGGGTCACCTCAACGCCCTAAAGGCTGCACAGCTGTGTTTGGCTTACTTGTGTGAGACTGCAAACTAACAAGACTAATATTTAGATTATTTCATTAAAACGGAACATACTTGTGGAGCATCTACTATGTGGGAAGCATCCCACTAGATACTGAGCGTGATTGTAACCAGGAAGGGAGCGTTCTTGCCACCAACACGCTTTCAATCCAGTACACGCAGATAGGTATAGATAGTATGCTTGGACCCCTCTTTCTTCATTTATCAACTTTAAATAATATTTATTGACCCTCCAACGCAAAAGACGAACATGGTCTCCTACCTTTTCTTCCCTCCTCCTCCTCCCAGTATTTAATATTTACATTCTTATTCTTTTATTTGTTACTTTGAAATTTTAAACTTAAATACTAAGTGCTACCTCACTATTTCTTATTCTAGCAACTTCACTTTGTATCTTAAATGTTTATTATGAAATATAAGAATATAGAGAATATAACACCTATGTTACCTCTTAAATATCTTTTATATACATGTGTATGGATCCATAAATAATATGTATTATTGCCTTTTTTAATGTACATAAGCCATACTATTACTCTGAACAAATTATTTTATAATTTATAAATTTATATTTTATAAATTGCTCGAGTCCTCTCTCTTACCTTCTACATAGTCCTGCTTCTTAATCTAGACTGATTACTTTGAACCATTCCAAACAATGCTGTAGTGAGTCACTTTGTACTCCTGTATGAGAGCTCTCCTAGGAGAATTACCGGGGTGTGGGATCGGGGGGCATCTTCATCAGCTTACTTCTATTCACTTCAAACAGCATTCCTTGACTCCCTACTCTATAAAAATGGGGCAATTGTCATTCCATTCTGTCTTCCTTCCTTCCTTTCTTCTACACTCTACCTTCCGTTGGTTACATTTTACATGGTAAACACAGTTAAAATTGTTGACATTTATATTCTGTATAACCTCTGTTAACTTTTCTCTGCTTTGTCCACGAGTCGACTCTAAAGTCAGACACCAGGGAAAGGTATTTACACATTTATAACCATTTAAATATTGTTCAGTGCCTGGAAAAGCAGGGTGCTGGAATCACATTCCCTCCCCGCGGGCCCCAGAGTTACCAACCTAGGGCCACATTAAGTAGAATGTTCATAGCACCAAGGACTAATGGAGCCCCTTTTCTTACATTTAGCTTTAAACTGGGTCATGTTTAGCTGACTGAGGTACTTGTATACCTTCCCTGAGCCCTTGAAATTCCTTCTTATCTTTCTTCTTTTCATTTTGTTTTCCATTATCATATTCTCAAATTTTTCCCAAACTTTCTTTCACCATCCTTTCTACTGAGTGAGTTGGCTTTTCCCCTCCAAAACTCTCCTGCACCACTCTGGACTTGCCCTCTGGGCCTGCAATACTATTCTCATCCTAGAACATTTTGTCTGCCCCTGCTCTCCTGCAACAGAGCTGTTAAGTTTATGGATTGCATGTCTCCTTCCTTCTTAGTTTACTCCCTTATTTTGCTGGAGTATATCCTTAAGTAACGTCCCACAGAAGGGGGCATGGAAGATAGATCTAAGTCCTCACACATCTGAAATGTTTTTACCCTCACACTTAATAGTTTGGCTCTATATAAAAGTCTGACCAATTGTTAAGCTATGGGAGCTCCCACATTTCCAAATGAGAAGAAGAACAATATCTATATGGGAGGTCTCAGTTTTCCCCCGATGGCCAGTTCAAAATTTTGGGAGCAGAGCTGGCAGACTTTTGTTTTTGCCCTGGGTGAGAGTCAGCTGCCTGGGCTTTCTGCCCTAAAGGGGTAGGGGATTACTGGGGGGGACCCACAGGGAAGTTGTCCGGTGTGTGCTCCAGTTTCACCTTGACCCTTGGCCGTACCTGCTGATTCTGAGCACAGAGCCTCTCGGCGATTTTGTTAGCAGACTGGCTCCAGCGGGGAGAAGACATGGGATCTCAAGTTTCTCCACCTGTTTCATTTAATAGCCTTATCCCGCCCACTTTCCATCTTGCAGAAATCTGTTGACCATTTTCTATCACTTTTGGTAGTCTTATTTCCCCATTTACTAGCTGTGTGACCTCAGAAATTCATTTAACCTTCCTGTACCTCAATTATCTCATATATAAAATGCAAAATAATAGAACCTACTTTATTAGGTTGTTATGAGAATTAAAAGAGTTAATACACTTACAGCACTAGAACGGCACTTGGCACATACTTAACTCCATAATACAATTCAGTTATTATGGTGATGATGTGATGGAGTCTTGAGGGGGTGGGATACAAGATCCCAGGCTGTAGTATTCAGCCAATTTACTAAGGGCTCTGGTCTCAGATGGAAGAAACCCATGGAATGAAATCATCTGGGGTTTATTCATCTTGGAGCTTGAGGTCCCCTGGAGCAGTGCTTCTGAAGCCTTAATATGCACCATGATTACTTGGGAACCTTACTAAAATGCCAATTTTTATTTAATAGGCCAAATGTGAGCTCCGTATTTCACATTTCTAGCAAGTTCCCAGAAGATGCTGATACCGTTGACAGTGTGTATGTGTTTGTGTGTGCGCCATGTGTGCACTCCCTGTGTACACTAGATGTCAATGTGAAATAGATTTTTTTACTGTAGGTCATGATAAAAATGCTGAAAAAATCACTGCCTAGAGAAAGCCAGCCTCATTCTCGGCTGTCTGCACAAGAGACTCTCCCCTGCACCCTGCCCAATGCTAACCTTGGAAATCAGGATATGGTTTTATCCAGGAAGCCGTATTTACTTATTGCAGTAAGAGTTCGTCTCAAATCCTAAGTCCTGTTTATCTGAGGCCCCTTCTCCATGGTGACTGGGATGTTACCCGGCACTATCTTCATCTCTTACTAGTTTTCCCAGCATTTTCGGGCTTCTGGCTTGGCGCCTCTTTCAGACCACCAGAGACCTGACACCCCCTACCCCTTCCCTGGGATATCTGGTTTCACTCTTTAGCTACTGGTTTAGGGTTTCTCTTCCTTGGAAGACAGGGACAGCTGGGAATGTGGATCTCATCCTGTCTGGGTTTTCCCCTGACAAGTGGCGGTAGTAGCAGGATATGAGGTGCTCGAAGACCACTCACACGCTATTATCACCGTGAGCGGAGTCAGTAACGAGAAGAACAGGTGCAGCGGACTGGATTTCACTTCATGGGCAAGTGGGAACGCTACAGGAATCAGGAATGACATGGATTTAAAAAAAAAAATCAATTAGGGGGAGGGATGAGTAGGTTAGCACAGGGGATCTTTAGGATAGCAAAATTGTTCTGTATGATACTATCATGGTGGATATGCGTCATACATTTGTCAAAATCCATAGGATGTCAAACATAAGAGTGAACCCTAATGTAAACTAGAGACTTTAGTTAATAATAATGTACAGTATTGGCTCATCAATTGTAACAGATGTACCACAGTAATGCAAGATGTTAATAATAAGAGAAACTGGGGGGCGGGGGAGGTAGGGTAGGTAAGTGAGAACTCTCTGTACTTTCCACTCAATTTTTCTGTAAATCTAAAACTGCTCTAAAAAATAAAGTCTAGGGGCGTCTGGGTGGCTCAGTCGTTAAGCGTCTGCCTTCAGCTCAGGTCATGATCCCGGGGTCCTGGGACCGAACCCCGCATGGGGCTCCCTGCTCAGCGGGAGGCCTGCTTCTCCCTCTCCCACTCCCCCTGCTTGTGTTCCCTCTCTCACTGTGTCTCTCTCTGTCAAATAAATAAATAAAATCTTTTAAAAAAAATGAAGTCTATTAATTTCAAAAGGAAAAAGAAAAAACTAATTTTGCTGGGCTATTGTGATGATTAAAATGGATACAACATATGAAAGCACTAAATGAATATCTATAGCAACAAGAACAAAAACAATTACCCGTGTCATACATGAATACATCATCCCTCCACACTCATCTCCCTCGAGGTGCCCACTGCTACTGAAGTGACCCGTATCCTCCCAGACCTTTCCGTGTATGTATATATGTAAGGGGGATAATACTTTTGAAATATCTCCCCACATCATGCATTCTTTTTGGTAGGCTACTTTCCCTTCCTGCACCCCATCTGCCATTAAGGCTTATTGTGCCCTGGGTCAGAAAGGTAAAACACAGACTGAAAAAGGAAGTGGGACCCATTCTGCCTTCTCCTCTGGAAGTAAATGTAAAAGAGAAAAGATGGTGAGAAATTCAGACACGACGATCCTTGTTTAGACACGAGGGTCCTTGTTTTCTCTTACGTCTGGGCTGCACTTTTGCATAGGTGGGGGTATAAACACATTCAGATAGCTATAAAGAGACCCCAGACCATCGGGGCGTGGTGTTTACCCAGTACCCCCTCCAGGGACTTAGTTCCAGCCTCGGAGGAAGTCCCTCATTTCCCTTAGAGCCACCTCTCTATAATGCGCTTCGTGAGCATTCTTCGGGGAGGGAAACCTAGATGTGGACTTACTGAATGAGGAGTATGGGCATGGTTCTTATTATAAAATACAATATGGGCACATGGAAATAATCATTTAAGTGGAAAGGTATAAAATAAAAAGTAAAAATCTCACTTCGTGATCCACACTCCAGGCCCACTTTTCACAGATAACTGTTTTTCATCTGTTTGTTTATAGTTTTGTGTTTTCTGGTAGTCATCTACGTAACTCACCTAACATGTTTATACTGTTTCCTGATTTATCTATTGATGTTCTGAAAAATAAAAAATGGGCTCCTTGATATTAAACCCTCTTCCAACTTTTGCTAACTTATTTTTATTTTTAGTTCTATTATCTATTTTTATTATTTTAAAAATACAGCTTTTTTGATGCAGTAACATTAAACAATTTCCCTCCACGGGGAAATATGAGGAAATAAGTACTCTTTTCCCTACTCTTCCTCCCTCTTTCCCCTAACTTTCTTCTATGTTATCTGTACGTGCCCAAGGTCTTTTGGATTTATAATCAAGTTTTACATGCCTTATCTATAGAAAGATTCTTTTAAAAATCCAAAGAACATTTACAATGATTATGTGACTATCATTCGTTCCTGATGGGGATAATATAGCCTAGCCAGAAACAATATGTCATAGTGGTAAAGCCGGAGGCTTAGAATAACTCTGCCACTTAAGAGCTGTGTGACTTGGTTACTTAATTTCTCTGTGCCTTAATTTTTCATCTGAAAAAATTGGGATAATAATAACTACCCTGTAGGATTGTTTGAAGATTGAATGAAATAACCTATCTAAAGCACTTAGCATAGTGCCTGTCACATAGCAAGAATTTCAAGAGAAGTTGAATTATTAGTATTATTATATTGTTATTATTTAGGTAGTGTGAATGGGTCCATTAGGGAGATATTATAAATCTTATGTTATTAAACCTGTGTCACAATAAGGAGAATATTCCTAATACCAAGGTTAAGTGGATTCTCTCTCTCGACACAGTTCAAAATGTCATGTCACAGCTTAATTTGCATTTTTAGACCATGACTTTGTTTAATTCCTGACACATCTAATTGACTTCCGATTTTCTTGTTGAGTGAAGAAACTAAGAATAGACTATATCATACTGTTTGTCGAATAGCCAATCTTGAGAAGAAAGAGATTATGGAATCCCTGACAAATAAAGAGAGAGAGAGAGGAGGGATAACACCCCTGGTTTCTAACTTTCCAGTTCTGGTTTCCATATGACCTGGATTTTTTTCTGTTCCTCAGACACCTGAAAAATCCCCTATCCTAGTCTTATAATATCCCCCCTATGCACACATATTCGTTAAATAGGAGCACATGAGGGTTCCTTTCTTTGAAACCCAGTGATGTTATAGAGGGAATTGTAGTGAACACATCTAGGGACTCTTCCAACCCTGACATTTTTTCTATGGGTTTAAGCTCTTCTGATAGTCTGCTTATCCAGGCTTTCCGTTCTGGCTAAAGTTTTCCTATCCGCCCCCCCTCTTTCGTTCCACTCCTCTCCCCACCTGCCCCCCCCTTTCTGATAGAAACTGAGGACAGAGAAACACCCCACTTGCAGCAAGGATCATTTTGGCCCTTTCATCATTACTCCTCCTCAGGGATCCACAATGTATCCCAGTATGCTGAAGATAATCATCCTCTAGCTTCAGCAAGTTCCAAATCCCTGCTACATTTAAAGAGATACCATATAAAACACATTTTAATACATCAGATCCACAATCACTATGAAGGAAGAGGAAGGAGCATTTCTGCTTCTTGACAAGAAGAACTAGCTGATCATTGTGTACATCTTAGCAGTTACTAAAAATAAATGAGGGTCGTGGGATACAATATTTAAAATCTTGAAATGTCCTAGAAGTAAATACTCTTGAGGTATAGTTTGAGATGTTGCTCAATGCCAAACTTCCCTGAGGACCAGAGAGGAGGGGGTACATAATAACAGACATAAGCTCTCCAAGGGAACGACGCTTTCCAACAATGCAAATGGTGTCAGTTCCCCTACACTGACTGTGAGGTTTTAATAAATCAAATTATCAAAGCTTCATAGATGTAAAAAAAAAAAAGAAACAAAAACAAGTGAAGCAAGCATAGTTTGCTACTCTAACATCAAAGAACCCCAAACCATAAATCCATAACATTCACTTTCAAAAGCAGATGATGAAAAATATGGAATGAGTTTCTTAGATTTAATTTTAAAACAGCAAAAGTATGTGAAAGCAGAAGAGAAATGCTGAAAAGCAGAAACCAGAGCAAAGGGCACTTCATTTTAGAATTTTTAGCTTCTCTAGGGAGCATGAGAGCTTAGTTCCTTCATGGCTGGAAAGCCATAGGCAAAGTTTGCAAGCTCTTTTTGTATTGAGTCCAGTCATTCAGCTCAAGTCAGTAAATCAGACACCCAGGGGATACATAACACATTATTAAATTTATGCAAGAGCTCTGAGTTCATCAAGGAAAATAAAGAAAGGTGCTAAATGTCACAAGTGAGTTTGCTGGTAATCAAGCCATCCAATATTAAATTGATTTTTAAATCACACAGTCTCTTTTTCTGCAAAGTTTCATTCATAGCAGACACTTGTCATTTTTTTTTTTTTTTTTTTGGTTAGACACATTTAATTTCCCTTCTGATAACATCTCAGTTTCCTTTCAGGGAATTGCTTTTCCCTAATGTATGTAATCTTGGGACGTAGTACCTGCCCCCAGCCCCACAAGCTGACAAGGTTGGGTGGACCTCATCCCAGCCTGTCCACGGAGTGAGCAGACAGAAGGTGTGCACTGACATAGACTCAGCCAACGGGACACTCTCCCCAGCCTGAGAATCCCAGGGGAGGGATACCAGGATATGGATGGTCAGGAAAATTTATTTGTCCTTGCTGATTTGCTCTCTTGGGTTCCCTTGTGTCCAGCCCATTCTCCAAAGTTGGTTTTCTAGCCCCTCAATGACTTGTCCCCAGTAATGATCCAAAAAAATCTATTTTTTCTTGAGATCATCAGAGTCTATTTCAAATGCTTGTGACCAAGAGGTCTAATGTATTCATTTGTTCAAAGAAAAAATTTCTTGAACATCTACTCTGTTTGGCACAGGAATATAGAGACAGGTTTCCTACCCTGAGACTGACTGAGATTGCTACATAAACAGATAATTCCAGTGTAATATAGGAGGTGCTATTATAGATAAACAAAGATCACAGAGGCAAAAGTCAGTGATTCTGCATAGGGGACATAGAGAATGTCCTACTGAGGAGGCAAGCATAGTCTGGTTTTGAAGGACAAGTAGTTTACCTTTGCAAAAAAGATGAGGCAAGTTTTTCAGCAGCAAAAACAAAGGACACACAGAGGCATCTAGCCCTGGAGGAACAGGACATGTTTGAGATGCTTCCAGAATTAGGCTGGGGCAGAGGCTGCATGAGCGAATGAGTGTTTGGATGAGGCTGAGGCTACATCATGAAGGACCATGCATTCAGTGCAATGGGATTGGTGTTGAATAAATAGCCAGTGGAATGGCTAAGGCCAAGAAACTCAGGTCTCAGAAACAGTAGGCGGGCAGAAGTAAAACTTAAGATGGAAAAATAGATGCTTCGAACCAATCATATATAACTTTTTTTTTTTTCAAGCATTGATTTAGGTTAAGAAGAAGTGCTTGCAGGCCATAATTAAAAAACAAAACAATCACGTTAAATCTCATGGTATTCCAGATTTGATGATCTACTTTGTTGATCAGAAGAATGTCAAAGGAGATAATGGGCAGCTCTTATTCACTGCTAAAATATTAATACTTGGGAATATTTGAGAATTATCTACCCTTGGGAGACAATTCTCCATGCGTGTCTTGCGTTTCTGCACACCTCACAAGCAAACACACTGACTGCCCCTTGTTTCAGACTACATTTTCAAGGAAGTGGTATATAATGGACAGCTTTGTAAAATGACAGTAATGTCCTCTACAGAGCGTAGGGCATAATATTGGACACCTCTTCAGTGTTCAACACTAGTCTGGGCCTCATGAGAGATAAGAACCCCTACTTTCACTGTATATAGGCAGAGGTGACCAACACATGTCAAACTAGAGTGAACAACACAAAATAATATAGAACCCAGTACGACAGTCCCTAGCAACAGCTGTTGTTTTTTTATATTGTTTAGATGCTTAGTAAAATGTTTTGAACACTGTCAAATTTCAAAGGAGACAAAAATCAGTGAAGGCTTGGTGATGTAGAGGAAACCTCTTTGGAGGAGAACTTCAACTGGGCTCTGAAGAATTGGGAGGGTTTTTATAGGAGGAGATGGGGGGAAACATTTATTACGAAAGTTAAGAATGAGATTTTTTTTTTTTAAGAGAGGGAGAGAGCAGGGAGGGGCAGAGGAAGAGGGAGAGAGAATCTTAAGCAGGCTCCACACCCAGCATAGAGCCCGACACGGGGCTCGATCTCACGACCCTAAGTTCATGACCTGAGCCAAAATCAAGAGTTGGATGCTTAACCAACTAAGCCACCCAAGCGCCCCAAGAATGAGATGGTTAAGGAGCAAGTGGTTGGATGTGGGTTGCCTAGGCTGTCTCCTGTACTTATCCTCTAGGTGTCTCAATCTCCCCGTCTGTGAAGTCTGGGAAATAATGGCCCTATTCCCCAGGGAAGTTAGAGGGAAGCAATGAACCAGCAGGTGTGAAACCTCTTTTGAAGTGAGAGCACATAAAAGCTAAGTTAGATAGACTGACTAAACCAACACTTATCTTATTACTGCCGAATCTTCTCTTCTCCAGGCTAAATGTCCCTTGGTGGCTATACCCATGTGTCACACGGCAAGGCATGAGTCCAGTCTTTTGTTCTGTGTGACTACAACATAGTTTATGTTCTTCTCCAGTTGTAGCCTGACAGGTGCAGATTGGAGAGGGATTTTCATCTTCTTTGGTGTATATATTGTATTTGTACCGATGCAGGCCAAAAATACAATGAGCACCATTAACTCCTACAGTCCTGTCAACTAAAGTTCCATTATAATGAGATCTGCTACTGTACCTTCTCCATCCTGTACTTCTGGACTCAAAGGCAGGAATTTCAACTCAAGTTTCAATTTGCTGTCTCTAGATGACAGTTGATAGAAAACGGTAGTAATGGCTGAACAGACAAGCAACCTCGGGATGCATAAGATGCTTACCTAAGTTCACCCAACTGGGAAGACTGGACCATTATCAATTCCCAGTCTCCTGGTACAGCTGGGCCTTAAACAACCACACTTCCAACTTTCTCCTCAAATCCCTTCCTCCTGACCATTGCTTCATTCTCAAATGACTTTGCTTCCTCCACCAGCCTGAAATTTCCTATTAGAAGACCTACGATGCATCCATCTCCACTGGCACCAACCCTTTCCCTCTTAGCTCTGTAATCCAAGGCTGTGCTTTGGCTTCTTATGGTCATCATTCCAATAGCTCATGTTCTCTCTCCTGCATTTTTAATATTGCCCTCCTTACTGGCTCTTCTACCTCCAAACACACACACACACACACACACACAACATACACACACACACACAAATACACAAATACCCTTTCTGTCTTTTTCATAAAATCCATCTGTCATGGACTCAATGTGTGTGCCCCCTTAAAATTCATATGTTGAAGCCCTAACCCCCAGTCGGACTATACTTGGAGATGGGGTACCTCTGAGAAGTAGTTAAGGTTAAATGAAGTCATAACGGTGGGGTCCTGATCCTCATTTCTCTCTCCACTAGCACTCACTGAAGAAAGGCCAAGAAGGCAGCCATCTACAAGCCAGGAAGAGAGCTCTCACCAGAAATGGAAGTTTCTGGCAACTTGATCATAGACATCCAGCCTCTAGCACTATGAGAAAATAAATTTTTGTTTTAGCCATCCAGTCTGTGGTATTCTGTTATGGCAGCCTGAGCAGACTGAGATGCCATCTATTGATCTTCCCTCACTCCAGCTATTGTCCAATTCGTCCACTTTGGTCATGGCCAAGTTTCTGGAAATAACTCTTTTCAGTTCACTGTTTCTACTTTCACTCTTCCCATTTACTCTCCAACCCATGTCATGCAGCTTCAGACTCTACTACTCAGTGAAATACTCTCACCGAGACTTCCTACAACCTGCAATGATAAAAGCCAGGGTTGAAACTTTCTGCATCATTCAGTGCATTTGGTCACCCCTTCCCTTGTCTCGTGTGACTCTCCTGGTTTGCCTTCCGCCCTTGCAGCCATTCCTTCAGTCTTTTTCCCAACTACTCTCCTGTCCCAAATCCTCCAAAGATGATCTCTGATATCTGAGTGACAATCAAATTTCAACCATAATTTATACTGTGACGACACACAAATGTCTAGTTTTGGTCAAATTCTCTCTGCGAAAGTTGCACGTGCCCAATGGCATAGGCCATTTGAGTGTTCCTAAATTACCTTAAAGTCAGATGTTTCTGGTACTGAATTTACATTTCTCTCCTTCAAACCTGTCCCCCCTCTAATATCCCCCATCCACCGAATCACCAGAGCCTGAAAGCTGGGGTCCTCCTAGATCTATTCTTTTCTTTCAATGTTAGCTTCTATACAAATGTGTGGGTATATTCATATATAAATATAAAGAACTGAATGTTAGTCTACATTAACAATCTACTGTATTATATCATTTAACACCTATAAAGAGGATACCGTCCTCCCTCTTTGTAAGTGAGGAAAGATTCCTAGAGATTGAGTAATGTATCCAGAGTTGTAGAGCTAGGAAATGGCACAGCAGATTTGAACCCAGTTGTATCTTACCTCAAAACCCAAACTCTTTTTTTTTAAGATTTATTTATTTATTTGAGTGCGAGAGAGGGGGGAGGGGCAGAGGGCAAGGGAGAGAGAGCATCCCAAGCAGACTCCCTGCTGAGGGTGGAGCCTGATGTGTGGCTTGATCTCACAACCCTGACGTCATAACGTGAGCCGAAACCAAGAGTCAGACACTTAACTAAGCCACCCAGGCGCCCCTCCAAAACCCAAACTCTTAACAACTAAACTATACTACCTTGTAATAGCTATGTTTTAAATATGCTCTTGTTCATTGCTACACCTTTTCTCCACAGTTACTCCCCATCCCTTCTTGCTTACATTATTGCAATAGCTTCCTGATTATTCTCCTCGGCTCCAACCTGGATTGCTTCCAAGACAACTTCAACGTTGCCACCAGAGCAATCTTTTGAAAACACAACTCTGAGTATTATGCTAAGTTAAATACATCAGACAGAGAAAGACAAATATCATATGATTTCACTTATATCTGGGATCTAAAAAATAAAACAAATGAACAAACAAAACAAAACAAAACTCACAGACACAAAGAACAGATTGGTGGTTTCCAGAGGCGGGGTGGGAGGGGGTGGGTGAAGGAGATCAAGAGGTACAAATTTCCAGTTATAAAATAAATAAGTCATGGGGATGTCCTGTATGGTATGGGTACTATAGTCAGTAATATTGTTTTGCAAATTTGAAAGTTGCTAAGAAAGTCAATCTTAAAAGTTCTATGGTGATGGATGGTAAATAGACTTAAAGTGGTGACCATTTCACAAGGTACACAAATGTCAAATCATTATGTTGTACATCTGAAACTAATATAATGTTGTATCTCAGTTACGCTTTAATAAAAAATAAAATAAAAACCAAGTATAATAAAAAAACAAAAACCAAACAAACACAAGTCTGATCACTTCCCTCCTTCTACCTGAAACCCTCTTTTGCTCTTCAGGGCCTGACTCGTTAGCCCACAAGGCACCTTGGGTTCTGGTCCCTGGCTACCCTTCGAGCTGCCTGCGCAGGCCCCATTTTGCCAGAGCAACTTGCAGTTCCCCCAAATGTGCATAAAATGTTACAACTCCAAACTTTTACACATTTGTTCCCTGTCCCGGAAAGGATTTTCCCCACCCTTGATTCATGCAGACGCTGTGGTTGACTAACCCAACAGCCCTTTCCAGCACCCTGTTACCTCCTCCCCGGGGGCCCACAAACCAGATCCTCCTTTGCCAGCTTCCTTGCAGCTCGAAGTGGCCACATGACCCACTGTCACAGCCAATGAGATGCCAGAGAAAGTCTGCTGTGGGACTTCTAAAGAAACAGACGCGGCTGGTGCTGTCCTTCCCCCGCTTTTATCCACCTTCACAGGCATGTTCTTTTTGGAGCTGTGGATGTGCTGTTGAAATCATGAGACCATAAAGCACAAGGGTAAAAAGCCATCAGTGTAAGGATGGCAGAGCAGAAAAAGAAAGAACATGAATGCACAGCTAAAATCAATGTCCAATGCCTCTGGACTTCCATCTAAGTCACTATTATTTGGGTATTCTGTTATTTGCAGCCAAATGACTCTTAACTAAAACATGGGGCTAACAACTAACTCTTTTAAAATTCAGTCCAAGGTGTCTCTCCTGGGAAATACTTCCTGACTCTTAATTCTGATTCGGAGGATCTTCCTTTGGCTCCTAAAATAACCCATGCATGATTCTATCACACAGGTTATCATGTTGATGTAATCATTTATTTACCTGTCTTTCCTAGAAAACTATGAGTTGCTAGAAGACAACATCATGCCTATTTGACTTTATATTCCCAGAGACTAGCACATCGCCTGACACATGTTGAGCCTTTAAGACCTGACACATTATCGATTTTGAGTCATAAAATGCACTTTGAGTCCTCCCTTTTAGGCAAAAGATACACCTTTAAATAATAAACTATAAAAATTTCTCATAATTATTGTAGTCTCTCCTTGAAGGTGGGAAAACTAATGTATTTGTGTGAATTTGGGCAGAGAAAGTGTCACAAATAGAAGAAAAATTCATTTATCACAGAGTAAGTTTCAAAACAAAGACTCTCAAACAAAAACTGAGAGAATGGGCTGGCAGTGGATATTTACTTAAAATAAATACTAAAAAGAAGTGATTTAGGCAGAAGGCCTATAATCCCAGAGGGAAACATGGTAATACAGGAAAGAATGCAGAGAAATGGAAAAGGTAAACATGTGGGTAAAACATAATGAATATTGACTGTTTAGAACAATAATAATAATGTTTTGTGGGATTAAAAGTATGTAGAAATAAAAACACATGATAACAGTAACAATGCCCAAACAGGGAAATCAGATTAAATGTTGTAAGGCTCTTTTCTTGTCCAAGAAGTATTAACGGTATCAATTTATAGTAGACTCTAATAAGTCAGGGACACATGTTTGTAATCTCTGTGGTAACCACAAAAAGAGTAACTAAGGAGTGTACAGTCCAGAAGCTAATCAAAGAAAATGGAATAATTTTTAAAATACTAAATTAATGTAAGAAAGAAGACAAGAATGTAGGAAAAGAGGGAAAAAAAAACCAGATGGGACAAACAGTAAACAAAGACCATGATGACGCTGACCGGAGATTTAAACTCACATAGGCAGGCATGGTGGGCCTATTGCTCACCACGCAGAAGAAACCAGCCTGGGGTGGGGGGAGGGAGAATGTGGTTATCGCAGAGAAGGTGGGCAGAAGGAGACAGATGACATGGACCTTAAGACAAAGATGGAGGGATGTATTTATTGTCAGATGAACTTTCTAAACTGATCATAGCCCCTGAACAAGAATTTTTGGAGAGAGAAAGTTCACAATATCTTTACAATAAACTCTCCTTTCTGAGCTAATCTCAGGCAGTTCTGTTCCAACCTTCTGTTGCAAACAAATGACCCCTGACTGAGACAGCGGTCACGGTTAATAGGAGCTAAGAAATATGGTCTCATTAGACTGGCCTCTGGGGAGACAGAAGTAGTGTCTTGGTCATGAAGCTTCTATCACAAGAATGCTTTCATATTCCAGGTTTCTAAAATGATGGTTTCTGATTTTTTTTATATTCCAGAACACCAGGCAATCAGTCTTTATATTAATCTTAACGGAAAGGTAGTGTTGCTTATGTATAACTGAATACTGAAATTTGTGAAGCAAAATTGTTTCATGCTAAGAAAACAAAAGAAAAACAAAGGCCTCTTGGTTGATTTTTCTACCATGACCATCTGGTTTTATAATTAATGTCTTGCCAATATGCTAAAATACTTTCTATGTAAATCTTTTACATTCTTGCTGCATTTTCAATTAAAGTCTCTGAATTAAAACTTTGTACCATGAGTCAGCAGTTAAAGCAAACATGTTTTTTCCATTTATCTTCCTTTGGGAAAACCCAGTCCCAAATGCAGAATGCCTGCCATCCTGTAGTTCTTTTCATCAATCCAGATGTCCATAATTACTTCTGGAGGTTGCCATAGTGGTTTGCCTTGCCATTTGACACCATCTTTCCCATGATTGCCTACTATGGCTTCCCTTGCTTTTTTCACTGTTCCCTATAAATATTCCCATTCACAGTGTACAACATACCTGTGGTCTATGCATCGGAAGACCTGGAGACACCTCATGTTCATGGGTGGCTTCATACAGGGACTGCCATTTCAGATTTGTGCTGGGGCAAAGAGACTCTCTAGATCCTATTTTAGAAGCCGTTGTCCTATTCTCTGAGCTATATTGCAGAAAGCTAATATTCTAAGAAGTAGGGAAGATGAAGGTCCAAAGATCACATATGCAAAAGTCATGAGGTCCTTACAGGCATTATTTATGATAATGCCCTCCAAAGTGTGGCCCAAAGCCATTATGACCCCCATCAACATTTGGTTGGCCTTGGACAAATGGCCAACTGACCATCTGCTGTAGAGATGCTGAGCTTAGTGGTGTCCTGTTGCCTAAATACCTAGGGCAGCAAGCACTGCTCTTCTTTTTTTTAAAGTGTTTTTTTTTTTTTTTTAAGATTTATCTGTTCATTTGGCGGGGGGGGGGGGGGGGGGGGAGGGGCCGCAGGGAAAGGGAGGGAGGGAGAGTCCCAGCAGACTCCGCGCTGAGCCCAATGCAGGGCTCAATCTCACAACCCTGAGATCACAACCCGAGTCAAAACCAAGAGTCACCAAGAGTCAGACACTTTCCCGACTGCATCACCCAGGTGTCACCAGTACTGCTTTTCTTAAAGAAGCCCTTCTGAAAGCAGCCCCCCTCAGCCACCTGGCCACTCAGTAGACATTCCTTTCAGCACACTCCTCTCCGCACACACACTATAACCAACGTGGTGATGATAGCGTCACATACAGCTTCATCAAAAATATTACTAAAAACCATACAGATAGAACCATTTACCATTTGTTAAAACTCTACTACAAGCCACGCATTATTCTAGGAGCTTTACCTGCATTATTTCTAATCCTCGCAACCCTGCAGATTGGGTATCTGCATTCCTAATTAACACAGGAGGAAACCTACTTAGAGTGGTTAACTTGTCTCCAATCACATGCTAGTAATTTTCTCTTATTGACATGACTCTTCCCATAAGAAAATTAGTCTAGTATGGAAGTATGTGCTCAGGATTTGAATAAAGAAGGGAAAATCCTGAAATGCCAACAAGTAAATACAAATCACTTCTTATTTAAAAAATGAAATTCAAATACTATGTAACTCTATTGTCTAGTGCTTAAAATCTTCCTATTTCACACGTCAGAACAGAGCTAACTATTAGAGTTGCCTATTTAGGATTCTGAGCTAATGTGCCATCATTCCAGGCAGAGACACACAGTGTTTTAGGAAAACTTTGTTCTTCTTCACATACTTTAAATATGTATCTCTCTGCCAGTGATCCTGGGATGAGTTGAGCATAAATGAATATAACCATGTGGATTACATTTTTTTGGAAATACATATGAGCTTGTAAACTAAAAGGGAAAGAACTTGGAAAAAAGTTTATTTGGGGGTTTGATCAAAACCAAATACTTAGGAAAAAAATATCATATATATATATATATATATATATATCTCATCTGCAGCAGTTCAACAAACTCCCAAAGCCATCAAAACCAATGGCCTCTAAACAACCCAGGCCAGGCACATCAGAGTGAGTTAAGACTTGAAAAAATTCAGACCCAATTACTAAGTATATATTGCTTCCATAATTTTCTCTACAGAAACAAAAAATTTCTTTTATGTTAAGAAAACAAAGCCCATTGGTGGGGCCTGAGAAAAAAAATAAGTGGGCAAAAACTGATTCTCTTAGCAGACCTAGATGGTGTAGGTGTTGAATACACAAGAAATTATCATAATTATAATAATAAACCCATTCTCTCCTCCCACTTTCATTGAAGCTGCATGGGGAAAATTTTTTACTTTCTTCAGGATGCTGGGAAGTCAAACTTTTTCACTCTTCTGTGAGCCCTTCAGTAGATGTCCTAGGGCAGAATTATATCCACCCAAGCCCTGACCACAGGCCATAGAACCAGGCTTTTTATTAACAATGATTTTTTGTTGTTTTGATTTTAGAAATTGGTTAATCCTGTGACTCTCAATCCTTGCTTTGAGAGCTGTTGCGTTTGTTTCTGTGGTCTTTTGGTTTGAGCTGATTGTTTATAAATTATCCCCCCCTCTCCCGCCCTCCCAGCACACTGTAGGTTTATTCATTCAATTAATGGATGAATAAATAATTAATTTCAGTGCTTTAGAGATAAACAAGGTGATGTAAGCAGAAGGTGACTCGGGGTGGGGATCAGGTAGTGGGACGGCATCTCTGAGGAGGTGACATTTGAGTTGAAAGAGTCAAGAGTTCAGGGGAAGAGAGGTTCAGGCCCAGGGCTCAGTAAGAGTAGCGCCTCCAGGCTGTAGAGAGCTGAATGCCATCAGAAAGCAGAAAGGTCAGAAAGGTGGCCAGTCGCTGAAGCACAGAGAAAGAGATTGAGAGAGCGGGGGAAGACCAGATGGGGAGGACTGGCACAGGGGATCCTTGTTCCTGAGAATGCAAATTAGATCTTATTCTAAGTATAAGGGGAAACCATTGAAGCGGTTCCAGAAAGGGAGTGACATGATCTTGGATTTTCAGGGGTTTTTGTTGTTGTTGTTTTGTTTTGTTTTGTTTTGAATTTCAGTTTTTAAAAACCACTTTGGCTGTTGTTTGGAGCACGGACTGAAGTGGGACGAGAGTGAAGGATTGAGAGGCTGAAGCTTCAGGTGGGAGAAAAACCTCTCGCCTCCCTTTTTGGGGAAGGATACAAATATTTAAGTTGAAGGACTTTGAAGACCTGATTGACCTAAGATCCCAGAACCTGGAAACTGTCAACTCAAGTTTTCTTAAACGGGGTGGAGGGGATGGGGCGGGGGGGGGGAGAGGGACTTAGAAAACTAGTTTTATTCAGAAGAACAGCACCTAGTATTATAGCTGTCCCTATTAGGTGTATTTTATGTGAGTACATTATTATATTTAATATATTTTATCAATCCTACAATCTTATAAGTTGGGCATTACTAGCCCCACTTTTCAAATAAAGAAATGGAGGCTTAGAAAGGCTAAATGATTGGTCCAAGGTCACAAGCTAGTAATTGACAAAGATGAGATTTGAACTAGTCCTTGAAAAGGAAACAGAGAGAGAAAAAGGGAGAAACAGGAGTTACCAGGTAGAGAAGTAATAGACCCACTACATGAAAGACCATATAAAAATTATATCACTGACTTTGGGGGG
Source organism: Halichoerus grypus (assembly GCF_964656455.1). Classification (NCBI taxonomy): domain Eukaryota; kingdom Metazoa; phylum Chordata; class Mammalia; order Carnivora; family Phocidae; genus Halichoerus; species Halichoerus grypus. Next base: position 113,812,514 of record NC_135719.1, on the reverse strand, counting down.
AGAAATGAGGGGCTCTAAACATATATTAGAAGTTAATTTTAAACACTTCAAATTTTAGCGGGGGGGAGAAAAAGAAATAGGTCAGGTCATATTTTGCTATTTAAAAAAAGCAAATAGATTTAAAAAGCATAGTCATCATCAGAAAGAAAAAAAAATCAAATAACAGACACTCAAGCCTCAAGCAAGAAGAACAGAAGGAAGGAAGGAAGGAAAGGAGGGAGGGAGGAAGGAAGGAAGATGTGGTCCCTCACCATAGGTAATAAAACTTCTCTCCAGAGAAGCAACGTTTCAGTGCAGAGTCCCTTTATCAAGGAAGCATCTGGAGTACACAGACAGGGGAAAGGTCCTCCACTTGGGACAACTCAGTGAACAGGAATATCTTCGAGAGTGCCCCAACTCATTCCCTCCTTTGCCTTTTCCATAAACTTGAGAATTTTGCAAAAAGCAAATTAAGGGCTTGGCCAATACTCTTGTTTTTTAAAGAAACAGTGGCCTAGTGAGAAATCTCAGCGAGGTCGGGGCCTGGAGACAGGCTGGTTGGGGCCACCCGCTGGGATTCCCAAACACGAGCCGCCTCCCCTTCCGCAGGGAACCGGGGTCGGCCGCGGGCCTCGCTGGAGCTGCGGGGAAGCGCTCCGAGTCGACGCCGCTCGCTCGGTTTTGCTCAGAATAAGCAGCTCGTCTGTTGCACCACATTTCCCTCGGTTGCTGTTGTTTTCTTTGTGAACTGTTGGGGTGGGGTTTCTGTTCAAATCACACAAATGCTACGGCGAAGGGGTTGCCTCGGCAGCCCCCGCGCTCCCCTGGCGCAGCGGGACGGGGACTCGCTGCGCCCGCAGCCGAGCGGGGGCGCGCTTCCCGGCCAAAGCCGCCGAGCCGTGGCGCGGGCAGCCCACCAGGGCCTGCTCCCCGGGCCGCGATCCGGAGGCCGGCCCTGCCTTCTTCCTCTTCCAGGGGGGAGCGGGCAGAGAGCGAAGGCCGCATCCTCCTCCCAGCCCGCGGCTGCCCAGCCCGCCCTAGGCCCGCAGAGGAGCTGAGCTGCCTCACGTCCCTCCCCAGGAGAGCTCCGCACTCCTTAGCTGTCCAGGGCCCAGGCAAAACCAGATCGTCTCCCCCTCGGACAGGTCCCCTCTGGGTGCCCTCGGGACAGATGCGACGGGGAGAATAGGTAGGATATATCCTATTCATGATCTCATTAGTAAAAGCCACATCTACAATATATTGTATGCTTTATCTTAATCTTCCCAACGACTTAACCTGAAGCTCAAAAGGGTTAAAATAACCTGCCGAGGGTTACACAGCTAATGACTGGGACGCTGAGATTCAAACCCAGATCTCAACTCCAAAGCCCTGCTCGGAATTTGAATTCATGAACTGATTCAACAGATTTATTAAGCACCGACTATGTGCCAGGGAAGCACAAGACCACTGGAGAGCCGGGACTCTGAAACTCTGAAAAGATCATTGTGTCCTCCGTCCTCCATCCCCCAAGGCGGAATTTGATTTTTTTTTTTTAAGGTTTCGACATTTATAAGTCTGCTGAAATTAACATAGCATATTCAATGTTTTATTTCTGGTGCTCTGATTGAAAAGTTCTAAGTAAGTTCCCTGAAGCTAAACTTTGCTCTCTTGTGTGTGCGTGCGTTCACGCACAGGCTTAGGTGATCCAGGCGTGGGTGTGCTGGTGAGCAAGGTAGATGCAGCATCCTTCTCCAGGAGCAGAAGCAAACATTACACCTGTAAGCGCGCAGCATTCTGAAGGGGGAGCCTCACTCCAGATTCACCCCCACCCCGGGTCTAGCCTCCTGATACCTCCTACACTGTCAGACCCCACAGCAAATCTGGCGGCCAGAGAACCAGACTGGCGAAGCAGGGCTCCCTGGGGTAATTAGGCCCCAGTTGCCCACAGGTGTTACACAGGTGGTCTCAGCCACCAGCCATGACCTAGGGAAAGCCAGAGGGCCGCTCAGCTGCAACCAATCCTCCGCCTGCTGCCTTCTTGAAATAGTCCAGATTTAACTTATTAAACATATTAATCTGAAGTTAACAATTTGTGGTAGTTTCACTAAACGGTTTGAAGGGAGGAATGTAAGGAAAAAGAATTTGATCTGATGGGAAAGCTCACTCCTGATGGACTAAGTGGCCTTCATATCCTGACTTTGAAATAACTGGAAATGGAAGGACTATTCACAGAAGTGGAGAGTCAGAGGGGAAACCCCACTGGAGTTAAAGAAACACAAATAATACCCATCCCCTTCTGGGCCCCAACCTGCCATGTGACTCTGAGGACATCGCTTACTGCGGTGACAGCATTTTAAACAGCTGTCCAGAGGGGTTTTAAATAGACTTGATGTAATTCAATGATTTATAGAGCAAGGGTTACCAAAATATTAAAGTTCTGAAATGCCCCCAAACCAGGACGGTGGCCCCAGCATTACCCACTCTGAACCAGATAATTCCCTGCTCTTGGAGTGTGGTATGTGCAACTTCGGAAAACTGCCATTGCTCTGAATGAGGGGCCAGGAGAAGATAAATAGCCTCTAAGGAGTAGATCCTTGGATCCACTTACACTCAACTCATCCCAGGATCACTGGCAGGGAGATACATGGTCAGAGTATGGGAAGAATAAGAAACGTTTCCAAAACATTTTGTGTGTGTGCACATGTCTGATGGCAC